>NC_081326.1:76418809-77107150 GCF_026419965.1 Kogia breviceps
TCACTTTTTTAATTGAAGTATAGTTGATTTACAGTATTGTGTTAGTTTCAGGTGTACAGCACAGCGATTCATATATACATATATATCTGAAGATATATATTATCTGAAGATATATATATAGAGATATATATCTTCAGATTCTCCTCCCTTATATGGTATTAAAGATGACTGCGTACGGTTCCCTGTGCTATACAGTCGGTCCTTGTTGGTTCTCTAGTTTATATATAATAGTGTATATTTGTTAATCCCAAGCTCCTAATTTATCTCTCCCCCACCCCCCTTTCCCCTTTGGTAACCATACATTTGTTTTCTATTCCTGTAAATGTCTTTCTGACTTGGAAATAAGTTCATTTGTATTTTTTTTTTTTTACATTCCAAATATAAGCGATATCCTATGATATTTATCTTTCTCTGTCTGGCTAACTTACCTTAGTATGATCATCTCTAGGTCCATCTGTGTTGCTGCCAATGGCATTATTTCATTCTTTTTATGACTAATATTCCAGTTGATATGTATGGCACATCTTCTTCATCCGTTCATCTGTCGGTGGACATTTAGCTTCCTCCCATGTCTTAGCTATTGTAAATTGTGCTTCAATGAACATTTGGGTGCGTGTATCCTTTTGAATTACAGTTGTTTCCAGATTTATGCCCAGGAGTGGGATTGCAGGATCAAATGGTAGCTCTATTTTTAGTTTTTTAAGGAACCTCCATTCAGTTCTCCATAGTGGGTGCACCACTTTACCTTCCAACCAACAGTGTAGGGGGTTCCATTTTCTCCACAGCTTCTCCAGCATTTATTATTTGTAGATTATTTGACGATGGCCATTCTGACTGGTATAATATAATACCTCATTGTAGTTTTGATCTGCATTTCTCTAATCATTAGCGATATTGAGCTTCTTTTTTACGTGCCTTTTGGCCATCTGTATGTCTGCTTTGAATAAATTTAGGTCTTATGCCCATGTTTGGATTGTTTTTGTTTTTTTTTTATATTGAAGCTGTATGTGCTGTTTGTATATTTTGGAGATTAATCCCTTGTCTGTCTCATGGTTTGCAAATATTTTCTCCCATCTGTAGGCTGTCTTTTCATTTTGTGTATGGTTTCCTTTGTTGTGCTAAAGCTTTTAAGTTTGTTAGGTCCCATTTGTTTATTTTTGTTTTTATTTCTATTACTCTATTAGATGGACCCGAAAAGGGATTGCTGCGATTTATGTCAAAGAGTGTTTTGCCTATGTTTTCCTCTAGGAGTTTTATAGTACCTGGTTGGTTTTTTTTGTTTGTCTTTTTAATTAATTAGTTAATTTTTTTTTGGCTGCATTGGGTCTTCGTTGCTGCGTGCAGGCTTTTCTCTAGTTATGGTGAGCAGGGGCTACTCTTCGTTGTGGTGCGCGAGCTTCTCATTGCAGTGGCTTCTCTTGTTGCGGAGCACGGGGTCTAGGTGCGGGCTCTAGAGCGCAGGCTCAATAGTTGCGGTGAACGGGCTTAGTTGCTCTGCGGCATGTGGGATCTTTCTGGAACAGGGCTCGAACCCGTGTTCCCTGCATTGGCAGGCAGAGAGGCAGCGTCCCTCAGAGAGGAGCCCCGCTGGGCACTGAGGGCACGTCCTGCTCCTGGCACGGGAGAGGGGGCGCCCCAGGGAGACGGCGGCCTGGGGCCGGGGGGGACAGTTCCCAGGAGGACCATGGGCTTTGCCAGCTGTCGGGGTGCACATGGGGCTCCACACGGAAATGTTTCAGATGCAGGCACTGCCTGGTGCCTGGCGGGCGTTCCCTGGAGCAAGTGCTGGCGTCTGGACTCGGCTGCAGCGAGCCCCAGACGCTCGCCTGCTGGGAATTCGTGGCTGTGTGATGCCCAGGCCCCGGGAGACATGGTTGCACGGGGTCCACGCTTCGTAGCCACAGGGCAAGTTAGGCTCCTGGCCGCCTCTGCACTGGTTCCCCTGCTCTAGTCACCGCCCCCTGCGTCTGTCGCGGTGCTTGTGCACGCGGGAGATGGCGCGGCGGACAGTGTTCGAGCTCGTTACACGAGGTGCCTTTGAGGTCGGGAGACAGCGAGCAGATAAGCGGACACGTGGGGCCGTGGGGCCGCGTGGAGACAGCCCCAGGGCCTCGCTGACGCGGCTGCGCCCTGCCGGTGGAGAGCAGGGAGGATGTCTTCGTCCAGGATGAGGGCTTGAGCTGGGCGCAGCCATCGTGTGTGGGAAGGGCTGCTCCCCAGTCCCTGCGGAGGAGCTCCCAGCCCGGAGCGAAGAGGCGCTGGAAGGTGGGAAGGGGCCGGGACTCAGGCGCTGGTCAAGCTGGGAGCCAGAGGCCCCCGGGAGGAGCCACGGCCCCGCTGACTTGAGCCCCGGGTCTCCTCCCCTGCAGGCGCAGCC
Source organism: Kogia breviceps (assembly GCF_026419965.1). Classification (NCBI taxonomy): domain Eukaryota; kingdom Metazoa; phylum Chordata; class Mammalia; order Artiodactyla; family Physeteridae; genus Kogia; species Kogia breviceps. Next base: position 76,421,187 of record NC_081326.1, read on the forward strand.
CCCGCAGGGATGACGCTCCTCTGTGCCTTCCTGCTTCTCGTGGGCTGCCCGCTGGGCTTCGTGGACTCAACCTGTGAGTATCCCTTCTGCCGTGTCTTGGACGGGATGAGACTTCTCTTAATCGGGGTCGTTTTAAGGGTCTGAATGGAACTTGCATCATCTTGGGCAGCTGAGATCTCCACCGTCAGTGCCGTTGGCGGGCACGGGTGTCCGTGAGCAAGGGGAGGGTCAGGATGGAGGAAGGCTTCCCCCAAAGACCAGTGGACCTGGGGCCTGAGGGGCGGGGGAGCCGCCAGCTGCGGCCCTTCCTCCTCTGGAACAGGCGGGATTGGCTGAGGGCAGGGAATCCAGGGGGCTTCGGCCTCTTATGACGACCAGGCCTTCCTTGAAAAGGTGGCTCCAATCAACAGCGCAGAGGCTTCACACAGCCGGCTGCCGGGCGGTGGTGCTGGGAAGCTGTCGCTGAGAACAGGAAAAGCACCCAGTATGGCCGGCTTCGGTCCAGGGAGCCCGTCCCGCCCCGGCTCAGCGCCCACGGAGGGCCGCGCCGCGCAGCCCCGGGGAGTCCTGATGCTGAGGGAGGGGGACGGCCGCCGGAGGGCGCGGTGGGTGGTAGCGAAGAGGAAAGGGCGTGTTGGAGCAGGGGCCTGACACCGCTCTCTACTTCCTAGGGACCTATAATTTGAAATGCCATGACTGCTGGGCAATAAACAGCTTCACCTGTCCGAATATCCGACAGTGTCCTTATGAATCTAGGCGCTGTCTGACTGTCTCCACTCGTAAGTACCTATCCTCTCTCTTACACCTGTGAACTAGTCACCCCACCTGAGCAGTTTCAGGGCCAGGGCCTCTCTGGTCTTTCTCTGTGCCCAGCCCCTTGGCCTTGGCCTCCTCTGTCCCCGTCCTGAGAGCATATGTTCCCAGAACTAGGCTCAGCCCCAGGAAAGGGCAGTAGCAGCCTCTTACAGAGACACAAAGCCTGCCAGGTGGGGCCTGCTGAGCACACGTGACCTGCGAAGTCTCCAGGGGCTGGGAGGACAGCTGCACCTCCAGGCCTCCACGCCCCGGCAGTGCCAGGTCATGTGGGTCAGTGCCCCAGTGCGGCCTGGGCAATTCCTGTCGCCCTTTGGACTGTGGTCCTCGGGCGAGGCCTTCCGGCAAAGCAGGCCCAAGAAGTACATGCACCTTGGACTCCTTGGGACACTGCCTCCCACGCAAAAGATTCTCCCCAGCTTTTGGATGTTGGAATAAGGAGACGAACTCACCACAGTGATAGACTCAGGTCAGTAATCGCTTCCTGAAAGGAGCAGACAGCAAATGTTTTCAGCTCTGTAGGCCTTCTAGCCTCTGTCACGACTACAAAACGTTGTCTCTGGCGGGGTGGGGGCAGCCATACAGGAGAAGGAAACATGGGACCGTCCCTGTGTTCCAGCCACAACCTTTATTTACAGACACGGTTGGTGGATGGGGTTTGTCCCAAGGCTCCCGTTTGCCAGTTGCTGCTGCAGAAGGTCGGAACAGCTCCGTTAACAAACTAGGAACCATCAGCACATAAAACAGCAGACCCAGAGATGACCAGATACAGCTTTTTACAGGGTCACGTATGACTGTACTTGGCTGAGTTCATACCATGATATAGCCCAGCATCAGCAAGTCTCAAATGATTGACATTACGTAGGGGTCCTTCTCTATCACAGGGAAATTCAGCTAGAAATCATTACTCAGAAGAGAACCAGGAGATCCCCAACCGCTTAGTAATGATTCAGGGCATTTCTAAACCAAGTACACAGAAGACGAGCCCCAACAGAAATTGCAAAAGAGTAAGTTCTAAACGATTATGAAGTTACGACAAGTTAAAGGTGTGGGGAAAGCAGCTGAAAAAGCGCTTCGTGCAAAATATACCACGTCACAGGCATCTAGTGCAAGAGAGAACAGGGTGAAAAATGTTTCAGCTTCCATTCAAGATCTTAGAAAAAGAATAGATGATCCACCCAAAGATATGAGAAGGAAATATAAAGAGGATAGCAGAATGAACACGAGGTAAATTCACAAAGCCGACGTTGGTTTATTGGAAGCATGCACAGTGCTGGTCAAACAGAAGAAAAATAAAATTCTCATTGCCAGCATCAAAATGGAGAGGGAGGTATCAGTTAGCCCTCACAGACCTAAGAAAGAAAATGGGGGCTATTATGAGTAGGCTCCCTGTGATAAATGGGAGATTCCTGATGAAACTACCAAGAGCATTGATATCGCCTCGTTTATGAAGACAGTGTGGCGTCGGGCTCAGGATTGAAAAACAGACCAACAGAGGAGAAGAGCAAAGTCAGAAAGCACATAGATCCAGTTACGGGCGTTCTGACGAAGCCGACCCTGCCCTGGAGTGGGGAGCGACTCTTGATTGCCTTGACGAGTGGTGGATACACGAGATAACGTCCTCGGTATTCACAGCGCGCAAAAGAAGCAGGTTCGGGACGTTTGTGGATCTCAATAAGTACTGAAACATGGAGTTGTTAAAACAGAAAATGTATCACATATGGAACATAAAGGAAAGCAAGTGACTGGAGTGGAGCTGTTACTTCCTTCGGATGTGTGTGAAGAGGTGACATCAGATGCCCGAGAGGGTACATCCATCCGGGCTAGTTCCAGGAGCACGGGAATGATTTGTGCCGAGGCTGTGAGACACAGGGCAACAGAACAGGTGAATGAGGCCTGTGGAATTTAACGCGGGGATTCACGAGGCAGGTCTCCGGGGGAGCCCTGACCAGGTAGCATCGGCTGGTCCAGGCCGTTGGTGAGCCCTCCTGAGAAGGCGCTCACAGTATTCGTGGGGCTCTGCCTGGGATGCTGCGTGAGGTCTGCCCTGGGGCTTCAGCGTTTGTGTGTTGGGCCAGGAGCCGGGAGGAGCAGGCAGAGCAGCCCGGCAGGAGCCCGTCGAGGGGCCGTGGCAGCTGCAGAAAACCAGCTGAAGGCCCTACTCTAGGGCTCTCTGCTTGCGGGGCTGTGTGATCTTTGGGATCCAAACAAAACACGGTTCCAGGTCTCCATTTTTTTTTTTTTTTTTTTTTTTTTTTTTTTTTTTTGTGATACGCGGGCCTCTCACTGTCGTGGCCTCTCCCGTTGCGGAGCACAGGCTCTGGACGCGCAGGCTCAGCGGCCATGGCTCACGGGCCCAGCCGCTCCGCGGCACGTGGGATCCTCCCGGACCGGGGCACGAACCCGCGTCCCCTGCATCGGCAGGCGGACTCTCAACCGCTGCGCCACCAGGGAAGCCCCAGGTCTCCATTTTATTTCTGGGCCCCTGGAATCCTTATGACAAGCAACGCGCAGGGCGACTCGGGGACAAGGGACCACAACGCTCCTTAGGGAGGCCGGATGCCTGGACGAGGTGGCAGTGCAGGTTGGAAAACATCTCCAGGGGAAGTTCTTCGTGGAATAACTAGAAGCTCTAGCGGGCTTGGGCACTCTCGCTCCGTCGAGAATTTTAGGCAACAACGTTTGGGGGATGCAGCTCGTTGCGGTCAACGTGCTCGGATCTTTGCAAGTAGAAATCGTGAACTCTAAGATTTTCATCTCTACTTCTTTCTAGGTATGAGTCCTCGGGAGCTGCTCGTTTACAAGAACTGTACAAACAACTGCACGTTTGTGTACGCAGCCCATCAGCCTCCTGAAGCCCCCAGAAAAAGATATTTTCTTACTAACAGTTTCTTCTGGGTTAGTTGTTGTAATTCTATGACTTGCAATTATGGAGGACCTACTAATCTTGAGAGGGACATCTTACCCGATTATACAATTGAGGAGGAACTTGAAGGAACTGTGCGACCGGGGGGGTCAACTTTGTTCCTGAGCTTTGTCTCCCTCCTAGTCAGCAAAATACTGGCGTGAGAAGCCCCTGTGGAGGGACCGATCGTCTCCCTGTTTCACAGATCGAGTTGGTGGTCCTTTGCTTTCTTGTGAGCCAGAGGCACGGACCCCCCGGGGCCCCCTTGGCGAGTTACCCATCGAGGGCTTGTTTCAAGTGAGAAATAAACAGCGTTATTGCTTTTGCGTACTGTGGACTCGGAGGCTCTTTGTGGTCTTAGCATTTGATCCTTTTTTCCCTCCTCAGGAGTAATCTCGCACATAGACAAAAATATCTTTGCCAGTTTAGGGAGCAGAGATGGGGAATTTTAGTACAAGCAAAACAGTCACAGGGCACAGTCTGTGTGCCCCTGAAAAAGAGTGGCGCCAGGTCTGCTCCGACCACGGGCACCCGAGGCACCTGAGCCTGCGTCCTTCCGGTTTTCCGGTGGGGACGATGGAAGCAGCCAGAGTCCTGGAGATGCGGTGGTATGTGGACTGTCGGGGCTGCCACAGAGACTGTGTCCAGCGCCCCGCGTGGCTCAGTCAGACACGCCCCGCGCGACTCGAGCTGCCTCTCAAGGTGGCGCCTGGCAGCCTACAGGGATGGGACGTTTCCTCAGATGCTGACATCTGAGAGGGGCGAGGGGCCCGAAGGCCCGCTGGTGGCTGCCTTGCAATGGCAGGGAGAGAGGTCCAGGCTGCTGCTGTCACTTGCCGTGATATTTGAGGGTTCGTCCCTGTTGTAACGTGTGTTGTTACCTTGTTTGTTTGTTTGTTTGCTTGGATAGCTTTGCTGAGATGGAATTCACATACCATGCCATTCACTCATGTATAGAGTTCAGTAATTATCAGTATATTCATAGCTATGTCAGCCATCACCATCGTCTATTTTAGACTATCTACCTCACTTTGAAAAGGAACCCCGTACCCACTCGATCATCCCTTTACGCTGCTCAGGCCCAAACCCCGTCGCTAGGCAACCACAAATGTACTTTCTGTCCCTGTGGACTTCCCCGTCTGGACATTTTCTGTGAACGGAATCACATGACCCGGAGTCGATTGTGATTTTGGCTCCTTTAGCCTTAGAGCTTTCAAGGCTCATCCACGCTGTGGCGCGTTGCGGTACTTGCTTTTCCTGGCTAAATAATATTCCACTGTGTGGTTATGCCTCATTTTGTTTATCCGTTTATCAGCCGAAAGACATTTGGCTTGTTTCCACTTTGGTCCTTATGGATAATGCTGCCACCAGCAGACACGTGAGCGTCTTTTATGTGGACGTAGGTTTTTAATTCTCTTGGGTGCATGCTTAGTAGTGGAGTTGGGTGGGAGTTGGGTCCGACGCTCACTCTCTAACCATTGGAACAGCTATCGGGCTATTCCCACAGTGGCTGCACCATTTTACATCCCCACCAGCAGTGCAGGAGGGTTCCGGTTTCTCAACATCCTCACCAGCACTCGTTATTTTCTGATTTTTGATTCTAGCCATCCCAGTGGGTATGCAGTAGCATCTCTCTGTGGTTTGATTTGCGTTTCCCTGACGGCTCGTGAGGTCGAGCATCTTTTCATGTGTGTTGGTCATTTGTGAGTGCATCTTCCTTGGAGAAATGTCCATTCAAATGACTTGCCCAACTTTAAATTGGTTGGCTTTTTTTTTTTTTTTGCCACACCGAGCAGCACGTGGGATCTTAGCTCCCTGACCAGGGATCGAACCCTCGCCCCCTGCTGTGGAGGCTCAGAGTCTTAACCACTGGACCACCAGGGAAGTCCCGTGGATTGTCTTTTTATGACAGAGTTTTGAGTGTTCGTTATACATTCAGAAAACAAGTATCTTATCAGACAAATGATTTACAAATACTTTCTCCCATTCTGTGGCTTGTCTTTTCACTCTCTTGGAAGTGTCTTTTGAAGACCAAACATTTTTAACTTTGATGAAGTCCAAATTATCTAGCTTTTCTTTCAGTGCTCATGCCTTGCTGTCATATTTAAGAATATTTTGCCAAAACCGGGATCATTTATGTTTCTTCTAAGGTTTTTACAGTGTTAGCTCGTAAGATTAGGTCTTTGGTGCATTTGAGCTGGTTTCTGTGTAAGGTCTGAGTGAGGTAAAGGTGCAATTTCATTACCTCCCATGTGGCTCTAAAGTTGTCCCAACATCATTCCGTAAAATATACGCTCCTGAGTGCATGGTCCTGGCACCGTTGTAAAAAGCCAGGTGACCACAGGTGTATCACTTCCCTTCTGAACACTCAGTTCTCCTCCATCGGTCTGTCTGTCCGTGTGCCAGCACCACCCCGTCTCGATGATTGTGGCTTTGTAGTAAGGTTAGAAATCGGGACGCTTGAGTCCTCCTACCTTGTCCTTCATTTTCACTGCAAAGTAAAGGAGCTGTGACAGCGGAGGATGACGGCACTGAATGTCAATATTCTGACGTCGTGTGAGTGTGTTTCGTGGTTGGTAATTGCAGTCACTGTTGCTTTTATTGTGGTCATCCATTGACGACGCCTGCCGTCAGTCTATTTACCTCTTGTAAAAATCAAATACAGTGTGTGTGTGTGTGTGTGTGTGTCTATGAAAAAAAATGCAATCAGATGGTAAGCTTTTCAAATATTTTAGTTATAATTCTGTTGAATATTCTGAGAATTACATGATTATTTATATCATAAAGACTTGTTCTAGAATTTCATTGAATGATAGATAAGGCGTTTAAAAAAAGAGATTACTGTAGCTACATAGGTTCCTTGCATTCCGTGTGAATTTCAGAATCAGCCCGGCACTTCCTACAAAGAAGTCAGCTGGAATTTTCATAGGGGTGGGTTGAACTGTCTTCACTGCTTCCTGCGGCCAATCATTCAATCAGATTCCAAGTACCTATTGTCTGGGGGCCGTGGAGAAACAAGATTGAGGAAGACAGGCAAACCTGCCCATCAGAGCTCACATTTGGTGACAGCATCCCCATGTCCCTGTCACAAGCCTATGAAAATGACCCACGTTTACCTCTTGCTGTGCTTGGGGTGGGGTTGGGAGCTGTCAAGAGGTGGTGACATATTTCACCAACCGCACAATGCCACGGACTCCAGGATACCCCACTGTTTTATATCCCGCCGAGAATGAGGAACACCACCAATTTCAATGATTGCTCTGCCAGGTCTGGGGTCCTCCAGAATACGACAAGTGCTACCGGTGCTGCCAGCGTCCTCACTCCCTGAGCACTGTGGCCGAGAGCAATGGGGGGAGTCTTCACCACGGAGGTGGCTCCCGATCAAGGTTTTAAGGCTGAAAGAACAAATGAAATTTGGGTGTGTGGAAAAGGGTAGGAGAGGGGGAGAAACCTGACGTGAGGGAAAGCTTTTCGGCTTAGAGGTAGGCGCAAACATGATGAGCCTAGAAAGAGCAAAAGCCACATCTAAGTGCCTCACACAGCTTAATGTATTTACTTCTGATAACAGCGCATGAAGTGGTGGTTCTTGTCACTCCCAGTGCCAGAGGTGGTGATGGTGGCAATGATAGCGATGGCGGTGGTGATGGTGACGGTGATGATGGTGGTGGTGGTGGCGGTTGTGATGGTGGTGATGATGGTGATGGTGGTGGTGATGGTGATGATGGTGATGGTGGTGATGGTGGTGATGGTGGTGATGGTGATGGTGGTTGTGGTGATGGTGATGGTGGTTGTGGTGATGGTGGCGATGGTGATGGTGATGATGGTGGTGGTGGTGGTGATGGTGATGATGATGGTGATGGTGGTGGTGGTGATGGTGGTGATGATGGTGATGGTGGTGGTGGTGGTGGTGGCGGTGGTGATGGTGGTGATGATGGTGATGGTGGTGGTGGTGATGGTGGTTGTGGTGATGGTGGCGATGGTGATGGTGGTGATGGCGATGGTGGTGGTGGTGGCGGTGGTGATGGTGATGGTGGTGGTGGTGGTGGTCGTGATGATGGTGATGGTGGTGGTGATGGTGATGGTGGTGGTGGTGATGGCGATGATGGTGATGGTGATGGTGGTGGTGGTGATGGTTTTCTTAGCAGTAGTGGTGACGAAGCAGGTGGAGAAGAGGGTGGTGTAGTTTTTTCCAGCGTGAGTCAGTAACAAATGGTGGTTAAACCTTAACCCTTAGATTCTTATAGACTTGGGCTTGAGTTCCAGCTCCAGGGCCTCTTCACTATATGACCACAGACGATTTAGTCCTCTCAGCGTGCCTTACCTCATCAGTGGAGTGGGGGACATTCTTGAGCTTGTCTTGCAGAGGCGACAGATTCGGGGGCATCTTGTGGAAACTGTGTGCTTGTAACCTGCCTGCAGCGATTAAGTTCCCAGCAAGTATTGTTCTTCTCTCTTTAATAGCACACCCTCCAAGTTTCAAGCAGCCTCAGTAATATATCACAAGACCTCTTAATTACCCCAGTAGATAACACCTCTGACATATGTCGCTATAGTAATGGGAGCAAAAGCTGTTTTTTAGGAACTTGGAGTCAGTTCTTGACCAGTTTGAGCTGGCTAAGACTGGTTGGGACCACAGACCCTAAAAGCGGGCCTGCACAGGTGTCAGGAGTACAACCTTTTGACGTTAGAGGGTCAGAAACTCCACCCTTGGGTCGTGCTAGGCACCTCCATATTTTAACATACATCCCATGGAGAAGCAAGTAACTCAGATACACCTGTGCAGATCACCGACTACCTCACCTTTTCCCTACCTCCAATCACCTTTCCCCTTACCTGAGACCACCCTGCTTCTTTATTCCATAAGTATCCCAATCCCCTCACCTTTGGGGAGGCGGATCTGGGACCTGTCCTCCCGTCCACTCACTTGGCTGCCTCTTGAATAAACCCTTCTCTGCTGGAAACGTCGGCGTCTCCGCGTTTGGCTTGCTGCACGTTCGGCGTCAGCACAGGGCTCTGTCAAAAACCAAACTCTGCGCAGCAAATAAAACAGAGCAGAAAGATGAGTTTATTGCAGAGGTTTTGACCTGTGAGCCAGGACATTCAAGGGCCCAGGAGCAGTGAGCCCCAAGCAGTTCACAAGCTAACGGGCTTTTATGGGGTGAATACAGAAGTTATTCGGCTTTTCCAGCTGATTGGCTACCTAGCGCTCCTCTTCCTTATTTGGATCAGGGTCCCTGAGGGAGGCGAACAGGAAGTCCAGAGACGGCGTGAACAGACTCAGTGTCTGGGGATTGGCTGACATCCTTTGCTGATTCTGAGGAGAGCTGTAAATGCCTGCAACTCACATCAGACGAGATGAAGTTACATTTCTTGGGACTTCCCTGGTGGTTCAGTGGGTAAGACTCTGCACTCCCAATGGAAAGGGCCCGGGTTCAATCCCTGGTCAGGGAACTAGGTCCCATATGCACACCACAACTAAGAGTCCGCATGCTGCAATGGTTCTCTTTTGATCTCCCTGTCTGAGTCCTCCCAGGGAGCAGCAAGTGCACAGTAGGGCGTCTGGGCTGAGTCCCATGGCAAATGAGAGCAGGAAAGGGAGGGACAACTTGGGCCTCACGGGCAGGTGGAAGGGACACGCCTCTTCCTGTCCATCTGCCAGAGCTCTCATTAGCGTCTCGTTATCCTCTTAAAGTTTCTTTATGTGCATGCAACCGTGCAAGGGTACAGAGCCTAATTTTTTCCAGTTACGTTCAAAATCTCACACATAAGGTCCACGGGTCACTTAAAATGCATCTTGGAGAAGGTGTCACGTTCTCACTTCAAAACCGTGTTACAGGGGCTTCTCACGAGCACAGGGACCAAGAGCAGCCCCGCTCGCCGCGCACAGCAATGAGGACCCAACGCAAACGAAAAGAAGGTTTAAAAACTATTTTTTTAAAAACCCACAACGAGCCATCACTACATGCCTATCAGAATGACTAAAATAAAAAATAGTGACCACACCAAATGCTGGCGAAGATGTGTAGAGACGGGACCACTCATGCAGTACTGGCAGGTGTGTGAAACGGTACAGCCACTCTGGAAAAGAGCTGGGTGACCTCTTGGTAAAACTATGCATATACTTCACCCTAAAATCCAGCAATTACACTTCTAGGAATTTATACCAGAGGACATAAAAAACCTGTGCATGATTGTTTCATGGCAGCTTTATTTGTAGTCACAAAAGTGGAGACAATCCAGCTGTCCTTCAACAGGTGACTGATTAAACAAAATATAATGCCTCCACAATGAAATACTACTCAGCAGAAAAAGGAATAACTTGGGAGGTTCTCAAGGGCATTACGTGGAGTGACAGAAGCCAGTCTCAAATGCCACATACTCTGATTCTATTTAAATACCATTCTTTTGTAACCCCTCTTTCACCTTGTAAAAAGAGAGACATCAAAAATGATGAGATTTATTTGATAAGTTGAGTTGCATGGGAAGCATTGTCAAATAAGAAGAGATGCTTAACCTTCCCTAGGTTATATTTGTGTGGATAAATTGTTAGCAATATAAATAATATAGAAATTGTCTGATATTCCTAGAAATTTGTCACTATCTATTACTTCCCGGTCCATCAAATGTTCCAGGACTTCTTTGTCTATTAGACAACTACAATATAATGTTATCAGTCACAATTCCAGTTATTATTTTTAACATTTTATGCCACAAAAATAGCCATATTTCCTGTCAATTGTGTCCATTTTTGTAATGCACTATCATCAGATCTTTTGTCTTCCATAGATAGTTTTTGTTTCACTCTGATTCTTCCCTGAAAGCATTTGCAACCAGCTACAGGCCAAAGTGCCTTGTCCTCAGTAAAAGCAATGGTCTCAGAAACCCACGGAAAGGACTCTGACAGCTGCTCTGGGCACAGTCGTCTGAAGGCATTGCTTGCATAACTTGGAGATGGTCCCACTGGACTGAGTGGGGCTTTCCAGAACTCTAGTGGAGAAGCAGGTGGGTTTATAAAACTTCTAAGCCAAGAGCAAACAGAACAAAAAATTATGACATGGGACTGAGTAGACAAACAAAAGATGATTATACTTTTGTTTCTAGACATAAGGAACTCCTTTCTATGTTCTCGTTACCTATGACTCATAACAATTTAGTAGACTGTACTTCTGTAAACAGAAATGAAACATTTATCTTCTTCTTCCTGCCTGGTCTTCCCAGAATTCAAAAACTCCTATTGGGTATTCTCTTCATGGCAATATTATTATTTACATAGGTTCAATAAGAATCTGTCTTCCTCGGGACTTCCCTGGCTGTCCCGTGGTTAAGACTCCATGCTTCCAGTGCAGGGGTCATGGGTTCAATCCCTGGGTGGAGAACTAAGATCCCACATGCCGCGCAGTGGGGCAAAATAAAAAAAAGAATCTGTCCTCCTTGTAACAGGACATAATTGGAAACACTGGTTCCATAACCAAGTCAAGACACTTGACTGGAATGTCATATGGAACGATATGCACAGAATTATATGTGACCAATTTTAAGGAAGTGAGGTTGACTCTATGGACCAGTGTTCACAAAGCCCTCTTGGGAAAACCTGCCTGGTACCCAGCTTACAGGGTTCCCAGACTTACAGGTGAGAGAGAAGGTCACTTCCTGGGAGGCCTGGGAAACAGAATATTTAGGGGGATCTCAAAGAGAGAGGAATTCACCCAGTTCTACAGGTACTGCAGGCAAAGTCTGGTGTCAAGTTCTCTGCTTGACTTCCTAGCCTCAAGAAGCTTTTAAAAGTTCAACCTGAGATTCCACGTGGAAAGTTCAAGCAAAGCAAACCCCCAAAAGGCCCATGTGGTCAATTACCATTCTTGCTGCACTTGTGTAAGTAAATCAGGCCAAATCTAATGAGAGCAGACTTATTTTGTAAATGAGAATAATCTTCCTTTGATTATCCTCGATCGAGAAGGGGGGTGACAGTGGAGAGCAATGTTATATTTCAGTAGAAAACTATAGCACACCCCATGGGTTAACAGATTCGGGTCCTGACCAATGCCTTTGAGACTTCGTCACTTATCTGCTAACTGGATGGGACCCTGCCGGGTTTGTCAGACCCTACAAGAGTCTCGATTTTTCTAGTTTCCTTCAATATCTGACTACAGTTCTTCAAACAAACATTTCCAAATTTTCTCCCACTCTCATCACTGAGAACTAAAAGCTGACTGCCCAGATCCTCATTGAGACTCTAGATTGTCTCAGATCTGGACTTTTCCCTCAAAATCTAAAGAAGCCCTGTGAAGGAGGCCAGACAACTGAACCTTAAAAGCTCACCACCACAGCCGGTCATGGACGGGCACTTTTCATCCTCAGCCTCCACCATGCAGGCCTCCAGGAAGTGCACCAGGACCCCCACATCTTCTACGTTCTGCTCCAGGAGAAAACCGTGCCTGTGGCAATTATACCGAAACCTCTCTGAGGTCTATGCCATCACCAGAAACATTGAAACTGCAAACAAGTGAATCTGCCAGATTGCCACTGTCACGCTTATTCCACCGTCTAAAGAGCCTTTGAGCCCAGCGTCGAGAAATCTTCTCTACTAAGTGTCGTCTGGAACACTGAGTTTATAATCTGCTCAAACCATTAACCCCTTTTTTTCTTATATTTTCATAGAGATCCTCCTCATTAAATACCTGATGGCTCGTGCCAGAGAACATCAAATGTTCTCTACTACCAAGTCTCAACGTGCCAGTCTCAGCTGGTCCTTAACAAACAAAAGACGGTCGAATGAGAAATGGATGTACACTGTGCAGAGGAAAGAAGAATGTCTTTTCTTTCCTTGAGCAAGAGGAGGAACTCAGAAAGACTCCCGCCTTGACCAAATTCTAGACCAGGCCTCAACCTTGACCCCAGTCCTGTCTTTGGCCTTCCAAGTCCGGTTTTAGCGCAACATCATGCTAAGTCCATTTAGCAAGAACCCCCCCTACCCTCAATATCTCTCTTAGTAATTTCCCATCCACTGACCCCCTCACTCAGCTCATTGGCTATAAATCCTCTGCTGTCTTGGCTACATTTGGAGTTGAGTTCAATCTCTTACCCCTACTGCGATAGTCTTAAAGAAAATCTTCCTGACCATTTTAACAGGGGTCAGAATCATTTTTAACACATCTACCATAATACAATATAGTATTAGACTGGCACTGTTGTAAAATTATACTAATACTGATAGTCAAACGTATTAGGAAATTGACTTAAAGGCTTCCTACCCCTGCCCTCCTGCCTCCACCAAATACTGCTGTGTCCCTCATGCTTCCACACGTGTGCCCCTGTTACCATAGGGTCCGTGGTCAACGATGCGGCAGCCATGATAAAGTAAAGGGCATATCTGGTCTCTGTCTCCAGTTCCGGGCACAGAGTTTCAAAACCTTGGGAATTTGCTGAGGGATAGGAGTGCCTTCTTATTCATAATGAACTCTTTTTTTTTTTTTTTTTTGGCTGTGCTGGGTCTTTGTTGCTGCGCATGGACTTTCTCTAGTTGTGGTGAGCAGGGGCTACTCTTCGTTGCGGTGCACGGGCTTCTCATTGCAGTGGCTTCTCTTGTTGCAGAGCACAGGCCCTAGGCGTGCGGGCTTCAGTAGTTGTGGCACACGGGTTTCAGTAGTTGTGGCTCGCGGGCTCTAGAGCGCAGGCTCAGTAGTTGTGGCGCACGGGCTTAGTTGCCCTGCGGCATGTGGGATCTTCCCGGACCAGGGCTCGAACCCACGTCCCCTGTATCGGCAGGCGGATTCTCAGCTACTGCGCCACCAGGGAAGCACTGTAATGAACTCTTTTCAACCACACTTGAGGTTATGCTAATGTGATGACTTATGGTGGGTCCTTAGATAGCTTAGATAGTCCAGCAAGGGGCTGGACTCCCCCCAAAGGCCAAGCACATGATTAAAGAGTCAGAACTTTTAGCCTGACTCCTGACCTCTGGGGAGAGGAGAGGGACCGGAGACTGAGCTCAATTGACGACAAGTCAATCAATCGCGTCTGTGTAATGAAAGCTCAATGACGTCTCTGGACAGTGAAGTTGGGAGACCTTCCTGGTTTTCGAACCCACTGATTGCTGTGAGACTGATGTGCCGGGACTCTCAACGTGAGAACCTTGTCCTATCCATCTCCATCCTCAGTTGTATCCTTTATAATAAAATAGTAGTCTAGTACAGAGCTTTTAGTGAGTTCTTTGAGTTGTTCCACCAAATCATTAAACCTAAAATGGGGATGGAGGTCCCGGGAAGTCCCAGTTTGTAGCCAAGTAGGACAGATGTGCAGGTAGCCCGGGGACCCCACTTGCAGCTGGTGTCTTGCTGGGGACCTTGCCCTTTAAGCTGTGGGATCTGTGTCAACTCCAGACAGTTAGTGCGGGAACTGACTTGGGTTGTGGGACCCACAGCCGGTGTCAGAGCACTGAGATGCAGTAGTAAATAGATGGAAGGTAAATGAATGAGAAGAGATATACAATGCAAACCGTAAGCCTAAGAAAGCTGTTCATGCAATTAGACTCCCAAGCAAAGAGTATAACTAGAGATAAAGTCAGACTTTTCATAATGATAAGGTAGCAATTTATCAGGAAGACATAGCATGTGTGCACTGACAACTAAAAAAAAATGCACAACCTAAAAGCTGAGAATCTTGTTTCATTTGGTGGACTTTCTGAGGACTTCAGGTCCAAAAGACAGCTTCACAGATAGCTCTGAAGTTCTGCTCCGAAGCGGTCAGGGAGGGGCCAGGATATATAGTTTTTGCAACAAAGACCAGGTAGTCAGGGCATCAAAAGATTACCGTTCATTAAACAAATCCAGACATCTCAAGTTAAGGAATTTAGCACTTTTTTATGTATGGGAAGACGCAAGGGTCTGGGCTCCTTGGAATCGCTCCTTTGATGTGGACATCAGCTCTCTCCGGCCGGTACCCCGGCTTTCATCCCGACTCCGTTGAGGGTGGCTGCAGTGCCTGAGGGCTTGGCAGTGGGCATCCTGTTTGTCTGCATCCCGAGTTCCCTCAGGGCTCACCTTCCCCGGGGGGGGGGGGGCTGTGGTGGCTGATGGCTGCAATATCCTTTGTTTCCTGATATGGAAGGCAGCGTTTTTTATTCACAGCACTTAATAACAAAATTTCAAAACACAGGAAGCAAAAACAGAAATAAAGGGAGACACAAATCCCCAACACCTCTCTCCTAATGCCTGATAGAACCAGAGGATACAAAAACACAATTTCAGTAAGAATATAAAACGTGTGAGCGATACTCCCAGCCATCTTGATGTAATCGCCACTTACAAGACGTGATGTCAAATAACAGCAAAACCGACTTTTCAGATACATATTAAATATGTTCATCAAGACAGACATATCCTGGTCCCTCAGAGTATCAATAAATCTCAAAAAATGACATTCTTACAGAGTAAGACCAAAGTCAGTAACAAGAAGATATTTAGAATAGAACTGTCCGATAGAAATACAATGGAAGTCACGAAAGTAATTTTAAACTGTCTGGTAGGTGCACTAAAAAGTTAAAAGAAACTTAAAATTAATAATATACTTTATTTAAGCCAAAATATTATCATCTCAACATGTAATGAGTATTTTCAAATATGAGATATTTCATGTTCCTTAATTTCAACTGTCTTAAAAATCCAGTGGGTATTTTACACTTAAAAAGCACCTGAATTTTGGGACTTCCCTGGTGGCCCAGCAGTTAAGACTGTGTGCTGCCACTGTAGGGGGCAAGGGTTCGATCCCTGGTTGGGGAACAAAGATCCTGCATATGCCATGCAGCGCAGCCAAAAATAGATAAATAAATAAAAAGCACCTGAATTTCTACTATAGCCACATGTCATGTGGCCCGTAGCAGCACACGGCTAGTGTCTCCCATTTTAGAGCTCTCAGATCTGGAAAATCCCCAAATAGTTTTAAATTAAATATCATACTTCTAAAATTCCAGGGGTTCAAAGATAGACAAGGAAAATTAGAAAATATTTTGAACTGAGGGATAATGAAATCACAACATAGCAAAATGTGCAGGAAGGTCAAAAGCAGACCTTAGAGGGAAACATACAGTTTAAATTCCTAAATTAGAAAAGAAGAAAAAAAGAAAACCAGGGGTATAAGTTTCCTCCTGATGAAGCTAAAAAAGTGAGTGAAATTAAACATGCAATAATAGGAGGGAGAAAATCATAAGACACAGAAAGCAATGAAATAAACAAATGGACACACAATAAAGTTAACAGTGCCAAAAATCTGGCCCTTGAAAAGATTAATAAAACTGATTTTTTAACCCTAGAAAGACTAACCAGTAAAAAAGATAGAAAACACAATTTTCCAATAGTAAGAATGAAAGAGGAACTGCTATGACAGGTTCTACATGTATTAAAACACTAACCGAGACATACTCTTGAGGGGCCTGACTCCTGGCTAAAAGCCCACGTGTGCTCGCTCGGGCCACCGCAGGCAGCCACAAGGCCCTCCCTGCAGGCCTTTGTAGGGAAGTGCCCCCCACACCTGACTTGGGGCACAGCTGGCACGCTGCAGCCCCTGAGGGAGGCACAGTCAAGGGTTCACGCCCCCTGTGAGAAGGAGAGGAGGGGGAAACAGGAAGACATTTTCTGCACTCTCACCCAGCACTCAGTGCCTTCCACTCCCAGCCTGTCCCCCTGGGTCCATAAAACTGCAGGAGCCTTTTTTCAGGGCCCCTTCCCAGCGAGACCACCCCCACAGCTGTCTGATCCACCTGCCTCCATCGGGGGACCATTCCATGAGTGAAAATGGAGCAGAGGGCAGGCAGCGCTTTCTCTGGTTTAGCATCTTACTGATTAAAGAGTTCAATGTCACCTTCACTTTTGGCCTGTTGCTTCAGTCGACTGCTCCAGATGCTGACATCGTCAGTGTATCTCCAGCTGAGCTGAGCTCCTGACAGTTTTAAACAACTTGATGTCAAGATTTCAACAACTTAAATGGAATAGGCATTTTTTTTAAAAAAACACAATTTGGGCTTCCCTGGTGGCGCAGCGGTTGAGAATCCGCCTGCCGATGCAGGGGACGCGGGTTCGTGCCCCGGTCCGGGAGGACCCCACGTGCCGCAGAGCGGCTGGGCCCGTGAGCCGTGGCCGCTGAGCCTGCGCGTCCGGAGCCTGCACTCCGCAGCGGGAGAGGCCACAACAGTGAGAGGCCCGCATACCGCAAAAAATAAATAAATAAAATAAAATAAAATAAAATAAAATAAAATAATAAAAAAAATTAAAATAAACACAATTTATGAAAACTAAAGAAAAAGAAGAAGGAAAGAAAGAAAATCTGAATAGCTCTCTACCTAAAAAAGAAATCAAAATGGCTGTCAAAGAAAACTTCAGGCCCAGATAAACTTATTGATTTTTTTAAAAATGTTTATTTATTTTGGCTGCTCCAGATCTTAGCTGCGGCACACGGGATCTTCGTTGTGGCATGTTTAGTTGTGGCATGCGGGATCTTTTTAGTTGCGGCACGCAGACTTCTTAGTTGCGGCATGTGGGCTCAGTTCTGGCAGGTGAACTCATAGTTGCGGCATGCATGTGGGATCTAGTTCCCCAACCAGGGATCGAACCCAGGTCCCCTGCATTGGAGGTGTGGATTTTTACCCACTGTCCCACCAGGGAAGTCCCTACTGGTGGGTTTTACCAAATGTTTCTTAAAGAATTACACCAATTGTAAGCAAGCTTTTTCAGAAAGTAAAAGAGAAGGGCCTTGTCTGCTATAAAAACCTGATAAAGGCATTACAAATACAGGATTTGAACAATGCTGCAGATCTCTGGGTCCTAACAGATGTAGAAAAAATGCTCCCCCAACAATAGCAATCGCATTCTTCTCAAGTAGACCTGGAACATCCTCCAGGGTAAACCATATGTTAGGTTACAAAACAAGTCTTCACAAATTTTAAAAGATTGAAATCATACAAAATATCTTTTGATCACAATGGAATGAAGCTGGAAATCACAAGCAGAAGGAAAGCTAGAAAATCTACAAATATGTGGCCGTTAAACAGCACACCCTTAAATAACCAACGGGTCAAAGAAGAAATCACAAGGGAAATTAGAAAATACATTGGGACAAATGAAAATGAAACCTCAGCAGGCCAAAACTTGTGGGAAGCAGCAAAAGCAATGCTAAAAGGGAAATTTATAGCCATAAACGCTTAGATCAAAAAAGAAGCGGGACTTGCCTGGTGGCACAGTGGTTAAGAATCTGCCTGCAAATGCAGGGGACACAGGTTCAATCCCTGGTCTGGGAAGATCCCACATGCCACAGAGCAATTAAGCCCATGTGCCACAACTACTGAGCCCACGCACCACAGCTACTGAAGTCCGCGTGCCTAGAGCCCGTGCTCCGCAACAAGAGAAGCCACCACAATGAGAAGCCCGCACACTGCAATGAAGAGTAGCCCCCGCTCACTGTAACGAGAGAAAGTCTGTGCACAGCAACAAAGACCCAACACAGCCAAAAGTAAAGAAATAAATAAATTTATTTTTTTTTAAAGAAGGAAGAAAGATCTCAAAGCAACAACCTAATTTACACTTTAAGGAGCTAGAAAAAAACAGAACAAACTAAACCCAAAGACAGCAGAAGGAAGGAAATAATAAAGATTAGAGCAGAGATAAATGAACTACAGAACAGAAAAACAATCGACAAAATCAACAAAACTAATAGTTTGTTCTTTGAAAAGATGAACAAGGTTGACAAAACTTTAGCCAGACTGGTTAAGCAAAAAAAGAGAGAAACCTCAAATAACCAAAATCAGAAATAAAACAGAGGCTATTACCACTGATTCTATCAGAAATAAAAAGGATTATAAGCAAGTAGTACTATGAACAGTTGAACACAAACAAATCAGAAAACCTACATAAAATGGAAAATCTACTAGGAACACAAAACCTACCAGAACTAAATCATGAAGAAATAGAAAGTCTGATAGACATACACCTAATAAGGAGATTGTATTCATAATCAAAAACCTCACAACACAGGAAAGCTCAGGACCAAATGGCTTCACTGGTGAAATCTCCCAAACATTTAAAAAAGAATAAACATTAATCCTCTTCAAACGCTTCCAGAAAATTGAAGAGGAGGGAACAATTCCAAATTCATTCTGTGATGCCAGCATTTCCCTGATACCAAAGGCAGGCAAAGACACAAGAAAAGAAAATTATAGACCAATATCCCTTGTGCACATCGAGGCAAAAATCCTCAACAAAATACAATCCAAATTCAAAAGCATGTTAAAAGAAGTATACACCACGGAAAAGCGGGATTTATTTCTGCCATGAAAGGATGAATCAATAAATATAATAGACCACATTAACAGAATGAAAGGGAAAAAACCCATAATCATCTCAATTGATGCAGTAAAAGCATTTGACAAAATGCAACACCCTTTCATCATAAAAACAATCAACAAAAAACTTGGAATAGAAGAAAACTACCTCAACATAATAAAAGCCACATGTGAAAAACCCAGAGCCAACTTCATATTCAATGATGAAAGACTGAAAGCTTTTCCTCTAAGATAAGGAACAAGATAAGGATACTCAATTTCACCACTTCTATTTAATATAGCACCGGAGGTCCTAGCCAGAGCAATTAGGCAGAAAAAATAAATAAAAATAATCCAACTTGGAAAGGAAGAAGTAAAATTATCTTTGTTTACAGATGATATGTTCTTAAATGTGGATTAACCTAAAGATTCCACACTAACACATACACACACACACACACACACACATACACACACACCTATTAGCACTAATAAAGAAATCCAGCAAAGTTGCAGGATACAAGCAAAGATCAGTTGCATTTCTATACACTAACAATAAACAATCAGAAAAAGAAATTTTTTTAAGTTCCATTTACAATATTATCAAAAAGAATAAAATACTTATGGGGCTTCCCTGGTGGCACGGTGGTTAAGAATCCACCTGCCAATGCAGGGACATGGGTTTGAGCCCTGATCCAGGAAGATCCCACATGCCACAGAGCAACTAAGCCCGTGCACCACAACTACTGAAGCCCCCATGCTTAGAACCCATGCTCTGCATCAAGAGAAGCCACCGCAATGAGAAGCCCGCACATCGCAATGAAGAGTAACCCCCACTTGCAGCAACTAGAGAAAGCCCATGCACAGCAATGAAGACCCAACACAGCCAAAAATAAATAAATTAAATTAATATTTTTTTTAAAAAAGAGTAAGATACTTATGAATAAACTTAACCAAGGAGGTAAAAGACTTGTACTCTGAAAACTACAAAACACTACTGAAGAAAATTAAAGAAGACACAAGGAAGTGGAAAAATATCCCATTCGTGGATTGAAAACAATATTGTTCGGATAGCAATACTACTAAAGCAATCTGCAGATTTAATACATACCCTATTAAGTTCCCAGTGATGTTTTTTGCAGATACAAAAAAAAGAAATCTGTCCTAAAATTCATATGGAATCTCAAAGGACCCCAAATAGCCCATTTGACAAAATGCAACACCCTTTCATCACAAAAACAATCAACAAACTTGGAATAGAAGAAAACTACTTCAACATAATAAAGGCCGCATATGTTGCATTTTGTAAAATGCTTTCATTGCATCACTTGAGATGGTTATGGGGTTTTTCCCCTTCATTCTGTTTATGTGGTCTATCAGTTGCGTTAGGAAGTGTTTGCCACCTGGCTTTACCAATGGAGTAAAATGGAGAGCCAAGAAATAAACCCTTGCATAAATGGTCAAATGATTTTCAACAAGGGTGCCAAGATCATTCAGTGGAGAAAAGACAGTTTTTTAACAAGTTGTGTTGGATGAACTGGGTATCCGTATGCAATGGAATGAAGTTGGACATACAACAACTAACTCGATATGGATCCAAGATCTAAAATGAAAACCCTCAGAAAATAGAGGGGACGGCTTAATGACATTGCATTTGGCAATGATTTCTTGGCTGACACCAAAATCACAGGCAACAAAAGTAAAAATAGATAAATGGGACTACATTAAAATTTTAAAAATTTTATACATGAAAGGACACAATGAACAGAATGAAAAGGCAACCTATGGAATAGAGAAAATATTTGCAAATCGTATATCTGATAAGGTGCTAAAATCCAGCATATATTAAAAAAAGCTCCTACAGCTCAACATCCACAACAACAATAACAAAATGACCTGATTTGAAATGAGCAAAGGCCTTGCATAAACACTTCCCCAAAGAAATACAAATGACCGCAAGCACTTGAAAAGATGCTCAGCATCAATAATCGTTGGGGAAATGCAAATCAAAACCCCAGTGAGATATCACTTCACACTGATTACGATGACTACTACCTAAAGTGATAATAATAACAAGAATTGACAAGGATGTGGAGAAACTAGAACTCTTGTGCCCTGCTTGTGGAAATGTAAACTCATTCAGCTGCTATGTAAAACACGGTGGTGGTTCCTCAAACAGTTAAACCTAGAATTACCATATGATCCAGCAATCCCGCTTTTGGGTGTATACCTAAAGGAAACCAGGGTCTCAAACAGACATTTGTACACGTCATAGTAATATCACTCACAGTAACTAAAAGACAGAAACAATTCAAACGTCTGCTGGGGTGATAAGGATTGCATTGAGTATGTAGCTTGCTTTGGGTAGTATAGCGATGTTATAACACTACTATCTCCCAGTCCATGAATAAATAAACACAGTGTGGTCCATCCATTCAACAAAATATTATTCAGCCTTAAAAAGGAAGAAAATACTGACACATAAGTACATCGTGGGTGAATCTTGATCTTGAAGAGATGCTAATGGAAATAAGCCAGTCACCAAAGAACAAACGCTATATGCTTCCATTTAAAAGCTTTTGCACAGCAAAGGAAACCAGCAACAAAACAAAAAGGCCAACTACGGAATGGTAGAAGATATCTGCAACTGATATATCCAACAAGGGGTTAACATCCAAAATATACCAAGAACTCGTACAACTAAACATCAAAAACCAAACATCCAGATTAAAAAATGGGCAGAGAACCTGAATAGACATCTTTCCCAAGACATACGTATGGCCAACAGGCACATGAGAAGATGCTCAACATCACTGATCATCAGGGAAGTGCAAATCAAAACCACAATGAGAGGTCACCTCACACCTGTCACCACGGCTATTATCAAAAAGACAACAAGTGTTGGTGAGGGTGTGGAGAAAGGGGAGCCCTCGTGCACCATTTGTGAGAATGTTCATCTTTGCAGCCGTTACGAAAACAGTATAAAGATTCATCAAAATACTTAAAATAGAACTACCATATGAAGGCGAAGCTGGGACGAATTGAGAGTAGCACTGACGTATATACACGACCGTGTGTAAAATAGATAGCTAGTGGGAAGCTGCTGTAGAGCACAGGGAGCTCAGCTCTGTGCTCTGTGATGACCTGGGGGGGGGGATGGGGAGGAGGGGGGCTCAAGAGGGAGGGGATATATGCATACATAGAGCTGATTCACTTTGTTCTACAGCAGAAACTAACACTACATTGTAAAGCAATTATACTACAATTTTTTTTTTAATGACAAAAAAAAAAAAAAAAGAACTACTACATGATCCAGTGGTTCCACTCCTGGGTACTTATCCAAAGAAAAGGAAAACAGTAATTAGAAAAGTAACATGTATCCCCAATGTTCACTGCAGCATTAATCACGGTAGTCAAGTTATGGAAGCCACCTAAGCGCTCATCAATAGATGAGTGGACAAAGAAGACGTGGTACCTCTACACAACGGAGTGTTACTCAGCCATAAAAGGGAATGAAATCTTGCCATTTGTGACAGCATGGATGGACCTAGAGGGTAATTTGCTAAGTGAACTAAGCCAGACAAAGACAAATACTGTATGATCTCACTTATATGTGGAATCTACAAAACAAAAGAAATGAACAAACATAACTAAACAGAAACAGAGTCACAGCTACAGAGAACAGACAGCTGGTTGCCAGAGGGGAGGCGGGGAGGGGAGGGGAGACATAGATGAGGGAGATTAAGAGGGCCAAACTTCGGCTCATAAAATAACTAAGTCACGGGGATGGAATGTACACGGTGGGGAACAGAGTCAGTAATTATATAATTCCTTTGTGTGGTGACAGGCGGTAACTAGACTTACTATGGTGATCGTTTGGAAATGTATGACAATAGCAAGTCACTACGCTGGACAATGGGAACTAACCTAGAGTTACAGGTCAATTATACTTCGAATACAAACTCATAGAAAAAGAGAAGAGGTCTGTGCTTACCAGAGGCGGGGAGAAGGGAGGGGGAATTGGAGTGGAGGTAGTCAAACCGTACAAACGTCCAGTCGCAAGGTAAACAAGTACCAGGGATGTGACGCACACACCGTGATTAATAGAATGAACGCTGCTGCAGGTTACATATGAAACTTGTGGGGAGAGTGAATCCTGAGTTCTCAGCACAAGGAAAACGTTTGTTTCTATTTCTGGTTTTCATCTCTGGGCGATGATGGCTGTCGCTAAACGTACTGTGGTCGTCTTTTCGTGACGTGTGTAAGTCACATCACCACGCTGCACACCTTAAACTGACCCAGTGCCGTATGTCCGATTATGCCTCAATAGAGCTGAGAGGGAAAAAAATATCCTCCGTTGTGAGTTCTTGCTCCAGTGTTTTAACACCTGTCTCTCTGTCTTAATCTGAGCTCACACTCGAAACTAGCTGAGGCTCGGTAACCAGGTCAGCCCCGGGACTTCGCTTCCTGCTTTTTCCTGCTTTGCTCGGCTTGCTTTGGAACAACCTAACCCTTGACCCCGGGAAAGGCTCTGGCCACAGGTCCCTTCTCTCTCTGCTCCCCACCTGTTCTGCGGGGTACCTTGCTGGCTATGCTCCCCTGTGGCTCCCGTGCACACCGTAGCCCCCTCTCCGGGACCTGGAGTAGAATACACTTCTTCCTTCCAAGTCTTTGCCTTGCCCACCCAACATTTCTAATAGGACAGCAGCAGGACGGACAGGCAGGGTCTGCCCCAGAGAGAGCTCTGGAAATGGAGCCTGTGGGGACAGCAGGGCTTTGGGAGCACAGCTAATTCAGGAGATGGGTGGACAAACACTGCCCCCCCCCACACATTGCAGGGAGCAGCCCCCGGCGGCATCCTCACGGGTCCATTTTATCCCACAGGAAGGGCACGGTCCTCCTGGTCCAAATCCTTCATCAGGCGGCACCAAGAGCAGGTTTTTTGCCGGCCGAGCTGCCAGGAAGGGGCTTGCTAGGAAGACAGTAAGTGCCCAGGGAAGCTGAGGACAAGAAACACCCAGGAGGTGGGGGGCCCACAGCCGTGTGGGGAATGCACAGACGCCTGGGGGCTGGGGGCCCAGAGACGGATGGTTCTGAAAGGTCTCAGTTTTGCACTTCTGAGGAAGGGGGAGCCGCCCAGCTTCCTTCCTCCTGGGATTTACCCAAAGCAAGCGCTTCTGCAGAAGAAAGAGGTTGGATGTCTGCCAATCACTCCTTGCCACCGGGGCCCAGGGGACAGCCACCCTGCTGCTCTGGGACTCAAGGTCCTGGATGAGGTCGGACAGGTGGACGCAGGTGGAGGCAGATGAGCCCAGCCCCGCATTCCTGTGGGTGGGGCCCAAGGGCTCTGGGGGATGTAACAGGGGGCCACCAGGGAAGCGGCTCCAGATGCTGGCTTGCTGAAAGGAGTCTGAAGCTAGTGGTGAGCTGACACGGGAGGGAGGTGTGCTGGGGGGTCAGCCAGGGAGCGGAGGCACGAGCCTAAACCTGGGGCACCCCGGATGGGCGCACGGAATCGTGCCTTTTCCGGGCGTCACGCAAGGCCCCCCGTCTCGCCCTTCTGGTCCTCCTGCTGTGCTCGGAGCTCTGTGAGCGCCCGACAGCGAGGGACCCGGCCCGAGGGCATGGGCGGCAATGCCCCGTGAGAAGCTGTGCTTGTGAGCACGTGAGGGGTCTGCCTTCCAGAACCTGAGAGTGTGGAAAGGGGCCACAGTTCCTTCAGAGGGGCCCAGAGGCAGCCGTCCAGAGGCCACGCTCCCACACCGCTGTGGTCCTGTTGTGTGGGAGTCTGAACCCAGCCCTCCCGCCCTCTGAGCTTGGGCCTGTGTCCCTGCCCAGCCTCCCACCCCAGACGGCTCCTTCCGCGCCCACAGGGAAGGCGGAGTCATATTACACGGGGACTGTGCCATTTCCTGCTGTGCCCTTTCCTGCGAGATAGCTTCCACAGCCATGCCGGTGCTGGCGGCGTCGATAACCCCCAAGACTGAATTGCGGGGCGCGACCTGCCGTGCAAAGGACCTGGGGGATGGCGTGGCCCCGACGGGGCGCAGCCTCTGGGCCCTGGCCGCGGGGCTCCTGCTCAGCGTGCGCCCTACCTGCCTCTGGGCCCTGCTGGGACGACCCCTGCGTCGCCTGCGGCGAGGACTCATGTGGGGAGGGGCATCGTTCGCGATCGCGGCTCCGCGGGGGCGGCGCGACGGTCCGGGCCCAGCACGCCCGCGCAGCCGGGTGCGCTCAGCCCCGCGCGTGCTCAGCAAACACAGGCCGTGCCGGGACTCGTCCCCTCGCAGGCCCCGGCGCAGGGGCCCCACCCGCCCGGCCAGCCCAGCCCCAGGCGCCCAGCGCCCCACTGTGTCAGCAAGCCTGGCAAGTTTTGCAAACGCCGTCAATGAACCACTGACTCAAGTTAACCACCGGCTCAAGATGCAGAAACCGCGGGGCGCTGGCTGGACTGGGGCCTGTAGGAGAGCGGAGGCCACAGCCCGTCGGGCGGGTCCCACTCGCAGCGAAAATCAACGCTTTCCACATCCTCCTGATCTCCGCGTGCTGTTCAGCCCCATCGGGGAGAGGGTGGGGTCCCCTGTGACCCCCCTCCTCGAAGGGAGACTTTGCTTCAAGCCCGTTTTCCCTGGGCCGGGCGAGCTCCGATGGCCAGGGGCTGGGAATCGGGGCGCCTGTCCCGGAGGGGCCAGCTCTGCATAGCGGTGGGGGTCCCCCCCCTTCCCCGCGAAGCATTTCCTCCTCCGCGGGCCCCTGCGCTTCGGCACCAAACTCCTCCCGCCTCCTTCACTCCCTGAGCTGAAAACAAGGGACATCCAACCTCAATCCCTGAACATGGCGCGGCCATCCCCAGACTTGAGGGGGCCTGTCCGCACTGGGATGGGCCTGGGGGCGAGGCGCGGCCGGGCCTTTGAGGCCTGGAAATCCAGAAGCCTCTCCCTCAGCCCCCCGCCTTCCCGCATCTCCCCAGCCTCAGCGCCGGGACACCACACGGGCACACAATGCGGGGGTCCGGGGGTGGGCGTGTACGGGGTAGGAGCTGCTTCTCGGGAAGAGGGGTCTAAAGACCCCATGCATGCCTTGCTGGCCTCCAGCGGGCCTGCACAGGTACCCTCACCCCCAGCCTGGCGGGCCAGTCTCCCTCCTCCTGGCCTCCCGGTCCTGTCCCCCCGGGGGGCCCCGGGCAAGGGCTGTCTCCTCTGGCCTGCGGGGTAACCAGGGACCTCGAATGTAAGGGTGTTGGAGGAGGGGCCTTGGGGAGAGTGACAATGCGGGCAGACCCATCTGTGGAGGGAGTGCCTGGGGCGTGGCAGGCGAGGAGCCCTCAGGAGAGCCCCTGGTGGCCCTCGAGGAGAGGCAGCGGAGCCTGAGGGAGGTCCCAGGCGGGATACTCCTTCTCAACAAGGAGCATCCAGTCATCCCCTGACACTTTTAAGAAAGATGTTCCCCAAAACTCTCCCATTGGCCAGGTCGCGGGTCCCGAGAACCCCAGGAACGGCCCTTGCCGAGAAATGCACCTGTGAGAAAGCCAGACCTCAGAGGGTCCAGCGCCCAGCCAGAGCCCCGCCCCATGAGGACCCAGGGCCACCGAGACACCCCCTCCCCGACACCCAGATCAGTCACATCGAAGACGTCGGCAACGTCTGCAGACACAGAGGGTTAGGCCCGGAGACCTTCTGGTCACGGGTACCCTGTTGGCTGGGCACTTTGGTTCATGGAAATACAATATAGTCCGCCACATTTGTGATTCTTCATTAATTGTTACAGAGGAAATCTTCGTCAGCATTTTAGCCATACTTCACGAAAACGTCGGTAAACATCTATGATACGCTCTGTGGGAATTAAAACCTTGAGTTCGCCATTTGCCCTTGCTCTGGGGACACAAAGCAGTCTGGCAAATGCTCCTGACCCCAAAGACGAGTTCTTAAAATAGTTTAAAAAAAATAGTTTTCAAAAGGGGCAAGTAGCTTTTCCAAAATATCAAGAGTTTGTTTCAGTGATTCAAAAGAGCATAATGATAGGGACAGAGAAGGAGAATCAGAGTTAGCTCGAAAATCCCACCAGGGGATCGTAAATAGAGAGGAAATTTTTGGTGGCTTTGGGAGACTGCAGTCAGGTAATGATCACTTGAGAAACTAACGCGAGAAACTCCTGAAACAATGTGGGCTTGCTTGACTCATAAGGCAGAGCAAGTCGCTGAGCATCAAAGCCAGACAGGCCTGCCTAGCAACAAAAGCAAGCTAACTTACTTACCAAAAAAGCCATGCGATGGAAGTGCGAGTCATGCCTCAAGACAGTAAAACAATAGTGGAAAAATAAGTCATACATCCTGCCCAGTGATATCAACGAGTTAATGACCCCTAGGACATGCTCTCTGCACACACAAACACAGTGATGTAGGGAAAGATGACATTTCAAAATGAAACACCCTCATCATACTGAGACCTGAAATAATTTTTCCGTGGTGCCATGGAAGTCCCGGATGCACCCTATAGGGTCAAAAACTCCCCTGCTCGACATCTAGGAGGAGGTGACGTTGCAAGACTCGAAGAACGAGGAAGAAGGTGGTCTTCTCCCCCTCCCCTCTTTTCCTTCTATTAGAAAAATGTAACCCCCGAAGTACTCAGGGCAGTGCAACGCCCGCCTGCCTGCTTGTAAGCCTCACAAGCATCCTATTCTAATAAATCACTTCTGTCCACCACTTTGCCTCTCGCTGAATTCTTTCTGCGCGGAGACATAAAGAACTGGAGCTCCTCGGACCACCACCACCCACCACCCACCCCCACCCCCACCCCCGCCAAAACGGCACCTAGCGGTTGCAGCAGGTCTATAATTTGAAGACTAAGAATGTCCATCATAGACACTGTACCGTGGTGAGTGGTTTTCTCACTTATATTTCCATGTTCTCAATCCTATTTCTCAGAGGAGCTGGGTTCTGCCACCAAACTTGTGTCTAATTAACCACCAGATACAAAATTGCTCATCTACATAGAATTAGACAGACCAGTATGAGAAACAGGCATGTGCTTCCCAGGTCAGATGGCCGTTCCTCCACGTATGAAGGCGGCGCAAGCCAGTTACAGAGGTGTCCTTGGTAGATTACCATGACAACAGATGCGGCATCTAGCTTTTCCAGATCAGCCTTCTTTGCTGTGCGTTTCTAGGACCACTGATGTGAGGGAAGCCACTGGTCCGGACAGGTTTCTGGCACACACAGGGCAGGCAGTCCTGGCTCCCCACCCAGGAGCCCCACCCGCACCGTGCATGCCTGTGGTTCTGCAGGGGATCAGGAAGAAAGCGTCACCCCCGTGCTCCCTGTGCAGCCGGGCAGGTCGGAAGGGGCAGAATTGGCGTGACTGAGTAAAGCATAGAGAGAGAGAGGCCATAAGACCCCTCCCCAGGAAGCCTCTGGAAGCCACCTCCTCTCTGGACAGTGAGTACTTAACAGGAGGGGTGGGATGGGTCTGGGCACCTGCTGTGGGCCACCTGGCGAGCTAGAGGCACAGTCGGCTGAGGACCCAGGTCCCCAGTACAAACCTCTGCCCACCAGAGCAGAAGCGGCCCCGGGGCAGGGCCATCCAGGAGAGCAGTCCTCTCCTGGGAAGGGGCTTTGAAGCACTTCTTCCCCTACAGACACACACACACACACACACACACACACACCTACACACACACACACACACACACAGAGTACACACACACACACCAGATGCCCATACACAGACACACGCACATATACACACGCGCGCGGAGATTCACACTTATACCTACACACACACACGCACATGCACACGCACACACGCATGCACCTCTGTCCTGTCGGGCACTCACTGCTGGCACTGGTCTCCTGGGATATTCCATAACCTTTGCTTTCCCAGCACAGGAACCACGCTGCCCTCCTCGCCACCACTCCGCCTGGAGTGCAGACGGCAGCTGCAGGCCGATTCGCCATCCTGGGACCAGGCGGCGGCCACGATCGCGGAAACCACGCGCTGAAGGAGCCAGAGCAATGCACGAGGCCTCTGGGCCTCAGGCACCGTGGCCTCCAGCAGTCTCACCACACGAGGGGAGTATGAGCCCCTCTGCGGGAGGACTGAGCGCTCCCTGCAGGACGCCAGGGGCCCCCTGCGTCCCGAGGGGCGGGAGCTGGCCCCGTCCTCCTGCAAAGGCCTGAGGCACAGCCGGCTGCTTGCATTCCTACGCCATGCAATTTCTGGCGCTTTTGAATCTTCCATTGTGATGAGTGGCTACTAATTCTTGGAAGCATCTTCTTTCAGCCTGCCATCTCTTTTCTCTTCTCTTTGATTGCTGTGTCATGATAACAGGCAAACTTTTTCCACCGTTCGTATTCTTGAACGTATTGGTGGATTACTTAAAAACGTTTTCTGTTAATACATGAAGAGGTGGTCTTAGGTTTCTTCTAAAGACCTCTACGTTTTCTACTCGCAGTCTGAGCTTTGATCCGCCTGAAATGTTTCCCCCGTGACGCCCCTACCCAAGCCCCAACACGGTTCATCTTCCCTCCTCTGAGCTGCAGGCCGGGGGCCCCCCCACCGGCCTCCTACGAGAACCCCCAAAATCACTCAGCTCCCGCCAAGCCCACTCCATGCTGCTTTTAAAACATTTTTAACTTTTCATTTTTAAATCAGTTCACACGTACAAAGATGTTTCAAAAATAATGCAGCGTTTCTAGAATCACTTCCCTCATCTTCCCCAAATGTTAACTTCTTACATAACCACGGCACTGCCACCACAAACGGGAACTCATCACCGGTGCCAGACCCTCAGGCCCTTTTAGAGTCCCCCACCGTCCATCAGCTCTTCCCCTGGGTCCACAGCCCAGTCCTGCACCGCACCTCCACCCTGTGCCCTGGTCTTCTCACCCCGACACCACCCCTAGAGGGCCCGGCCACTCCCGGCCTCCCAAGGCTCATGGCTTACATTCCAGGGCTTTCACTTCGCCTCATTCTAAGACCCCCTAGTTAATCATAGCCATTCCTGTTTTTGACAGCTGACGCTCACAGGTTCGCCCACCGGTCTGGGAACTAGAAACACCCTCCAGGCACCACACACACTGAGGTCCCAGGTCCCAGCCCTTCATCCCCCACCCCCCAGAGCACCTCCTGGGAACATCCGAATCTGCGAGGCCCGTGGGCACAGACCTGCCCGGCGGTCACCTTGGGAAAGCTGGCCGACTCGAGTCTCGGCCCCACTGGCCCCGCTGCCCAACCAGGAACAAGAGCCCCCGGCCCTCTCCTCTGGCTCTTCTGTCGGGGGGGCAGGTGCCTCACTTCCCTCCGTGGCCCAGACGCTGGTCCCCGTCGGAGGGAGGCCTCCCGATACAGGGTACCAGGGGGAGCAGTGTGCGTGTGCATGTGTGCGCTGTGTGCACGTGTGTTCTAAATTAAATGTTTTAACATTTATCTGTTTATTTATTTATTTGCTATTTATTTTGGCAGCGCCGGGTCTTAGTTGCAGCACGCGGGATCTTCGTTGCGGCACACGGGCTTCTTAGTTGCGGCACGCATGCGGGATCTAGTTCCCCAACCAGTGATCGAACCTGGGCGCCCTGCATTGAGAGCGCAGAGTCTTATCCACTGGACCGCTAGGGAAGTCCCTGCAGGTGTGTCCTGTGTTTGGTGTTGGTGTCGTGTGCACAGGGCTGGTGTTGGCATGTGGGCACGCTGCGTGCTCAGTGGAGATGCAGGGCTGGGCATCCCACGAGAGCGTGGCCAGGGCAGCCCTCCAGTTTCCTTTTCCCCAGAATGCTGCCCCATTCTGGCCTGGCCCAGCCTGGGCAACAGAGGAGAGGCGAGGGGCACCAGGACGGGCAGGTGGCTCCTTTGGCCCCAAGGAAGCAACCCAGGGGGCTGGGGATCCGGGGGGGGAGCGGCCGCCCCTGCCCACCCAGGACAAGAGGGTCTGGGGCAGATCCCTCCAGCCCCCTTCCCTGGCTGGCCCTGCAGTGGGGGATTCTGAGTGAGGAAGAGGTGAAACCTGTGCCATGAGGGGAGAGCCAGTTCCCAGAAATGGTGCGGAAGTCGGCTCTCAGGGCCACACGGCCTGGCCTCTGCTGACCCGTCCACAGCCTCTCCTCCCTTAGAGAGTGACGGCCAGCTGGTGAAGACCCACTGTGAGCCAGACAGCACTCACCCAGGACCCTCCATCTACTGGGGAACGGAGGGGGACCAGGGACTCCACTGTGACTGCGCAGCCTCCCCCAGAAAGGGGCTGCCAAGCTCAGCCAGGACAGGGGCTGCAGGGGAGGGAGCTAGGCGTACAGAGGTGGTCCTGAAGGACCAGGACCCCCAGGAACCGAAGTTAGTGCCCTAACTATGCTGGTGATAACAGGCGCGATAGGAAGTAAAATTAGAAACCAATCTCCTGCAAACCCAGAAAACCTCTGCATGTGAATTGTGTTACTGAATCAGCATTAAACGGAGCGCCGTGCACTTCACAGGCAGTCCGCTGAGCTGAGAGATGGCACAGACGGACAGCTCCTCTGCTGCACAGCAGTTCTCCAGATCTACCGGGACTGGTCCTCGGGGGGCTGCAGCGCTGACACATGGTTCATCCCAAATTCACCTTCTAAAAGGATTTAACTCCACCTCAAGTTAGCTCAGTTCTCAAGAGACAGAATTCATCACGGCCAGTTTGCAAAAGTGATTGCTCCAAGAAGAGAGAGGCAGGAAATTTCCTTCCTTTCTTGCTCCAGGGAGAATAATTTTTTGCCTTCTTTTTACTGTGCACCCCTCACGTGCAGGATGAACGACGACTCTCTGCTCGGCCGGCGCCTGTGTTTGTCCTGCTGCCCACTGCGTCTCAGTAAAGGGCGGCAAAGCTCCCGTCTACTATGGCTCAAATCAAGTTCATTTCCATTTTACATTCCATTTCTTTCGCCAACTCAATGCTTTTATTACATAAATAACTGTTTCCTATAGAGAGTTCTAATAAGCCATCTGAAAAATAAACGTCATGAACTAGGGGCTTTGTCCCTAAGGTAGAAATGGACAGAATCAAAAATACCTAGTGCCTCCGCACAGCAAGAGTTTATATGTGTTGGTCATACTGTGAAATATATTTCTCATGGCGGATGTTGGTCAAAAACATGTAAAAGGGGCTTCCCTGGTGGCGCAGTGGTTAAGAATCTGCCTGCCAATGCAGGGGACACGGGTTCGAGCCCTGGTCCGGGAATATCCCACATGCCGCGGAGCAACTAAGCCCACGTGCCACAACTACTGAAGCCCGCACGCCTAGGGCCCGTGCTCCGCAACAAGAGAAGCCACCGCAATGAGAAGCCCGCGCACCGGGAAGAAGAGTAGCCCCCGCTCGCCGCAACTAGAGAAAGCCCGCGTGCAGTAACGAAGATCCAATGCAGCCAAAAATAAATTAAATAAATAAATTTATTTTTAAAAACCCAACCATGTAAGCGTGTGCTCGCTCAGGCTGAGCCTCCTGGGAGGTGGGGGGCTTGGGGCCGCCCCAGGTAGGAGGAGGGGACTGTGGCTGGGTGCCAGCCACACGCCCTGTGCTTGACCAAGGCTGGGCCTCACCCACAGCCTGAGTCCCACCCAGAGCCCGGGAGAATTCTCTGCGGGGACACAGGCTGAGGCCTGGCTCTGGGGGGCCGGGAACTGTGAACGCTCTCTTCTCTTGCCAGACCCTAAAGCCATGAGACACCCAGTAGAGTAAATGTTGTCGGGACAAAGCCTGTTTTAAACAATCTCCCTCTACCTGGTATACCCTTCCCTGGTATCCAGGGAAGTCCATTCTAGAGAGAGCCTGTGTGAGGAGCATTTCCAGGAGCCCAGGCCTTCATGGAACGCTGAGCGGGGGCCCCGCCAACACCCACCTGCTCTTCCAGGGGCCCCCAACTCCGGGCGCGGGGGGCCCCATCTCCTGGCGGGGTCCCCCCTCCATCCCTGCCTTCTCCCCTCCCTCCTTCCACAGGGCTGGCCTGCAACGTCCTGAAGCTGCTCCCATCTGACCCTGCCCCTCCTCCCTCGCCCTTCACAGGGTTCCATCCAGATCCTGCCCTTCTCTCTATCCCTGGGGGTCTGCTTCTCAGAGCACCCAAACTGACACCCCCCTCCCCGCCCCTCGCCTCCCCTCCCCAGCATGGAGGAGTCATGGACACGGCGTAGTGTGGCGGGTGTAGGGAGACACGGGCCAGGGCCCTTGACCTGGGGCAAAGGGTGTGGGAGGAGCAGAGAGGAGGTGGGTTGGCGCTTCTCGGGACGCGGGCAGCCCTGGGGGCGGGGGGCACACTCCAGTGCAGTCATCGCCCAGGGGCGGGCGCTGAGGACGACCCGCTGACCACCTCCTTCCCGGGGGGCGCCGAGGGCCGGCTTTTCTGCATTTCCTAGTAGAACTTTTACAAACAAGCTGCTCTCTTGCTGACAGCAGCAAGAGACGAGAAGAACAGAGAGCCTCCCGCGCGGTCCCTGAAATCCGCTGCGGCTCTCTGGCTCGGCGCGGCCCCGGCAGAGAACACATCCCGTCGCCCCCAGAGGAGCCGGTTAGGAGCCAGTCAGGACAGCGACAGGGCATGGACGGGCCCTCGAGCGGCGCTGCTCAGCCCAAAGCGAGCCTCCTCTGATGGGCAAAAGCCGCTGGCCAGGCTGAGGCCTGTGAGAACTGCGCTGAAGTCCGCGTCGGGAGTGACGCAGGTGAAGCAACGGTGGGTGTGAGAGGCACGTCCGGCCTCCGGCCATCTGGGCTCCCAGGGGCCACAGATGGCTGGCTGCTGCCCCTCAGGCGGCACGGGGGCCAGGCCCGGCCTCCCCGCTGCTCGGTTGGAAGAGCTCAGAGCCGGCCCACGCGGCCCGCCGGGCAGAGCTGCAGGGGGGCCCGCAGGGTCCTGGTGCCAGCGGCCCCCTGGACATCCGGAGCCCACTCCTCGGCAGGACATCGGAGTGTCCCCACGGACGGGCTCTTCCCCACTCCCAGGACACCTTGTGGAGCTTGAAGCAGAGATGCTTGTGAGAGTAAAACCCCAGGACTCAAGCTGGGGAGAACTACGGGGGCACCTGACCAGGGCCCAGGGCAGGAGGCGCCTGGAGGCCTCTGACATAAAAGCAGCGGCAGGGAAAGGACGAAGCCGGCCTGTCCCCGGGAGCGTGTGGGTGAATCCACCGTGTCCGGGAGAACGGAGAACAGAGACCAGCGAACAGCTGCGGGGGAAACCGGCCGCGGCCTCGAAGCCCGTGCAGGGTGCACTGCACGCTCCGGCCACCAGAGGGCGAACGAGGGGAGAGGGGCGCGCGAGGGGCGGAGACTGGGGACTGGACAGAGAGGGGCGGGGGGAGGAGACTGGGGACGGGGGGCGGGGACTGGGGACTGGCTGGAGAGGGGAGGGGGAGCCGGAACTGGGGACTGGGGGAGCGAGGTGGGGTGCATGACGCCAGTGGAGCCGACTGGGGAGGCGGGCGGCTCCCTGACCCGTGCGTTCTACCGCGTGCCAGCCCGGCCCCGGCGAGCACCAGGGACAGGGACACGTTCCGCCTCCCGAGGCCCCGCCCTGGGCCCGGCCGCCACCGCAGGCCGAGCCTGAGCACCGTGCGGAGGCAGACAGCAGCTGACACCCGGCGGGTGGATGTCTCTCCCTTCGCAGGATGAAACCAAAATGCCCGAGAGCGACGACTGCCCCACCTGCACCCCAGCCGCCGCTCCCTCTTGGCGCCGTCAGCCCCCATCCTCTGCAGACGCGAGGGCAGTGGCTCCAGGCTCCCTGCTCGGACACCGCCGCCTCGCCCGGTGAAGCCTGATCCAGACCCAGGACAGGACTAGGGGGGCCATCCAGCAGCAAATGTGCCCCCCATAATTCAAAGTGTGCGTCACCCAAACCTCAGTAGTCTCTGCCAGGAGAACGTTCCCCAGGAATCATGAGTTAGGAGTACAGCCCGGATACATTTTACACACATCCTGGGGGTTGGGGGACCTGCCACCTTCTGCCTCTGCCCTGCTGGGCTTCCCTCCCCTACTCCCCCACCAGGCTCTCTCTCTTTAGAGGGAGTGTCACCACCCCGTGGCACACACCAAGATGGAAGGCTTCCCCCGTCTGAGCCCTGTACCCGTGTGACATCTCCCTGGACTAAAGGGGCAGCTGGAACAAAGCCTTGAG
This sequence comes from Kogia breviceps, assembly GCF_026419965.1. NCBI lineage: Eukaryota > Metazoa > Chordata > Mammalia > Artiodactyla > Physeteridae > Kogia > Kogia breviceps. Next base: position 76,456,335 of record NC_081326.1, read on the forward strand.
GAATGAAGTGTGACTGAGGGTGGAAGGGCTGGATCACCAGCACAGATGCTACCCCGTCTCCGTGCTGGAAGATCTGGGCCTCTTCACTTCCTGCCTCACTTGCCAACCTTGCAGGGCTCTGGGGCACCAGCACCTGGCACCAGAGGGCACTCCAGGCCCAAGGGGGTGCCCAGACCTCCTTCAGGACAGCCAGGAGAAGGGAGGGGCGAGCAGGAGGGAGGCCTAGTGACTTCTAAAGGGGGGATAAGGATTGACGGGCCAAAAGGGGTGGTTCCCTGGTTTCCTGGACCAGCCTGGCTAGCGTGGAGCTCTGGGAGCAAGCAGGCCAGTGAGGGGCCATGCAGGAGGACACTTGGCCAAGGCTGCATCCACCTCTACCCATTGGGCAGTGCTCAGGACAGGGGCTGCCCAAGAAGCTGTGAGGCAAACTGGATCAGAAAAGCAAGCAGCCCTGGAAATCGGCAGTTTGCAAAGCTCAAAGAACTTGGCAAGCTCAGAGCTTTTCAGGCAGCCTTAGAAGAGGGAGCAAGGCAACATGGAGGGTGTACAGAGTAACCCCAGTGAGGACTGAAAAATTTTTTGACAACCTAAAAGTTGAGAGCTATGTTTTACTCGGCGGGACGTTTTAGGACTTCAAGCCTGGGAGGCAGCACCTCAAGTAACCCCGAGAGAACTGCTCTGAGGAGGGGAGCGGGGAGCCAGGTTATGTAGAAGTTTTGCAACACAGGGCAGGTAGTTTGAATGTCAAAAGATTACTGTTAATTCAAGAAAACCAGATATCCCAAGTTACGGAATTTAGCGCGGTTTCTATGTATGAGAAGATGCAAGAGTCTGGGCTCACTGAAATCATTCCTTTGATAGGCTTCTCAGCTATCTGGGGCCAGTATCCTGTGTTTTCACATCCTGAGTTTCCCCAGGACTCACCGGTAGGGAGAGGCTGCAGTCTGATGGCTGCTAGCTGGCAGGTATTCTTTCCTTCCCGAGTCCCCTCAGGGCTCACCGCCTCCTGTGGGAGGGCTGCAATCGCTGATGACTGTGACATCCTTTGTTTACTGATATAGCAGGAAATAGTCCATTTCTCACCAGAGACCAGGGAAGTGCTGGGCGGGGCGCCGGAACTTGGGGCGGGGGGTCCATGTGCCTCCATGTGCCCCCACTGCAGGGCCCTCACTCCAACCAGGCCCTCTGACAGTGGGGATGGAGCCTGGGGCCTTCCCAACCTGCCCAGGCCCTCGCCGGGTGTGCATGGGGCAAGGTCCCAGCCGATGCTGCTATGACCACACCAGAAAGCCAGACACACGGTGCAGGCAGCTTTATGTAGAATTCCTCCTGGTCCGAACCGTGGACTGTTAGAATCCAGAAATCAGGACAGATCACGGGGGGCTGGCCACCTTCTGGACATTCTGAGGAAATTACACTCTGCCTGTAAGATGTCACTCTTGGGGACAAGAAGTCCTTAGAGGGCATATCCTCGGACAGGAACTGGCCCAGATGAGAAAAGACTCAAAGTGCTGGGGATTGCCCTGGTGGCCCAGTGGCTAAGACTCTGTGCTCCCAATGCAGGGGGCCCAGGTTCAAGCCCTGGTCAGGAAACTGGATCCCACGTACCACAACTAAAGATCCCGCATGCAGCAACGTCCTATGTGCCGCAACTAAGACCTGGCGCAGCCAAATATATATATATATATATATATATATTTTTTTTAAAGACTAAAAGCACTGGATGCTGAGGGGCCATATAAACCTAATCCCAACCTCAAGGCAGGGAAACTCAGTAAAATGGAGCAGGGATGGGCTTCCCTGGTGGCGCAGTGGTTGAGAATCCGCCTGACGATGCAGGGGTCACGGGTTCGTGCCCTGGTCCGGGAAGATCCCATATGCCGCGGAGCAACTAAGCCCGTGAGCCATGGCCGCTGGGCCTGCGCGTCCGGAGCCTGTGCTCCGCAACGGGAGAGGCCACAGCAGTGAGAGGCCCGCATACCACAAAAAAAAAAAAAAAAAAAAAATGGAGCAGGGAGCAAGGTGGTTGGCCGCGGTGCCCCAGTCCTGGCCCAAGTGTCCAGCAGGTCTTCCTGTCCACCCCTGGGGCCCCAGAGTGCCTGTGCCCCTCCAGGTCATTGCCTGCCACGTCCCCTGAGACCCTATGAGGTGGGCGATTCCGTGCCCAGGGGAGATAGAGAGAAAGGTGCAGCTCTGAGCCAAGCTCACCCCGAAGTCCCACCCACTGCCCTGTGTCTGAGGTGCTTCCGAGAGGAGAGGTTCAGAGTCACCCAAAGGCAGCCGCGTCATGGTGGCCACGGAACTCTGGGCCATGACAAGACGAGTGGCTCCCGCCCCAGGCACACTGTGGACGGCCACTGTCATCACGTGGCACCCAGCCAGAGAGCTCCAGGTAACCGAATTTCCCCTGCTGGAGGTCCTACATCACGTCTGCCCTGGAAGGATGTGTATGCGAGGCCCAGGTGGCAGAGATGACACAGCTGGCGGGTTCGGACCTGCTTCCCCAGCGCAGGGAGGCTTCGTTAGAGACACCTCGTTGGACTCACTGTGTGCCCACTGCCCTGCTCACCTTGCTTCCCCTGAACTGCCCCATCACAAGCCCCACGCGCACTGCAGCGGGCTGGCCTGGGCATTTGGGCCTCCTGGGATTTGTGACACGTGGGACCGGCAGCGCAAGGTCAGATTTTAAGGTCTGTGTGGAAAGGAGGAGCCGCAGGGTCACAGGGGGCATGGGCAGCTCTGGGGGGGCGGGCAGGCCGGAAGGAAGGGAAGCAGAGACAGAGGCCGAGGTATCTGCAGAATGACTAGACCCGGAAGTGGGGAGACACACACCGGGCCATTCCAGCAGGTGTCCAGTGGGTGACAGGCAAATTCCCAGAGCCCAAGGTTGAAGGAGGGAGACTGAGTGGGCCCCCCAAGGGTAGGTGGGTCTTTTAGGAAAGCCCCCCTGGCCTCACTCTGATCCCAGGAAACGCCTCTGGCTGATGAGCCTGGCTCTGTCAAGCTCATGGATATAGACCAGGAAGTCACACCTCCCAGGGCTGCCACGTGTTCAAGGGCGTGGCCTTCCGAGTGCAGCAGGCTAATCTGGCCATCCCCCCAACACACACCCCACCCTCACCCCAATCAGACAAATCTGACTGCATTGTCCCAGGGCTGTGTAACCCCGAGGATGTCATCACTCCTCAGCTGGGACATCTCATGACACACAGAGTCCCACCTTCAGCCTCCAAGGAAAAAGCCCCCAAAGCCTCTCCAAGTTGATCTATCCCGCTCTCCTGTCATCTGGTCATCAAAGACCACAGGAGAAGCTGACCCGACCCAGAACTCTGAACACACAAACCCATTCAGCAGGCAATCCCTCGCATCCACGCATAATCACGTGGTGCCCGGCGCACCCCTACCTTGCCCGTGGGACTGGTCTCCGGCTACAGGATGATTCTTCCCACCTGCTCCATCCTGGCCACCCCCCCCCATCCTGCCTCAGTCCCTCTCCCTTGTATAGTTAAGAGGCCACTGCTCCTGGGGCCCTCCCCCACTGTCACCGCAGATGCCACCAGCAGATGACACCCAGAAAGGCTGAAAGAAAAGGTCAGGTGCAAAAACCAGCTCCAACAGGAAGTGTGTTGTGAAAGTAAGTGGTGCGAATCTGCAGGGACCCATCAGGCGCTGAGAGGACTCTGCACGAAGAAAAGGCAACCGGCAGACGGGGACACGTACAGGAAGGGCGCTCTGCCTGGCGGCCCCCGCCCACAGGCAGCCCTTGGCACCTCCAGCTCCCGCAGGCTGCGAGGCTCTTCCATCCCCGCCAGGGACAAGCAGGAGCGAGGCCTGGGGTGCTGCAGAGCCTGGCCCCTGAGCCTGGCTCACAAGCCGGGGGGGTGGGGGACGCAGGGCCGCACACAGTGGGTGCTCTGTGAACGTTTGCTGAAAGGCAATGAATGGCACCTGGAGACAGAACAAAGGAAACGCACTGGCGTCAGACTAAGGACGGCCCGCTTCACTCTAACAGGGGCCGCTAGGTTCCGCGCTGAGAGGGTCAGATCAGGCTGGCTTTGTGAGGACGCGCCCCGCACCCAGCCCCGGCTGCAGGGGAGCACCCAGGGGGCTCTTGAGTTCTCGGTGCGGCCCGGATCTCCTGTTGGGCGGCACTGCGGGCCGCAATCACTGCCCCGGAAGCCCCCTCCTCCACCCTCTCACCCTCGTCCTGTCACCTGGCCCGGGCGTGGCGTGCTGAAGGCCTCTTCGCAGCCCCCATCCCACTCTGCAGAAGGGGTTCCGAGTACAGACCCTCGGCCTCCTCGGACGCATCCCCTCCCCCGAGCTCCACCTCAAAAGTGTCCGGCCACCTGGGGGCCTCCCCCACCCCTGCCCAGCCTGGCCGGGCTGTCGCCATACGTCCCCGCCCAAGCGGACCAGGCGGACCGCCTGCGACCGGCCCTGCGCAGGGGTGAGGGGCTGGTGGGCGGGGCCCGGGCGCCAAGTCCCGCCTCCCGCACGCCCCCTGCGCTCGCGCGCCGCCTGGCCGCCCGGGAGAGCGGGCTGCCGCGGGCTCGGGCTCGGGGTTAGGCTTGACTGCGCGGCCGGGCCGGGGACCTTCGTCCGCCGGCGGTGAGTCAGGGCCCGGGCCGGGCGGGCGGGCGGGGGCGCGGGGACGGGGCCCTGCCCAGCGAGGAGGGAGAGCGGGCGAGTGGGGCGCCAGGGAGGCGGGAGAGGCCTGCGGGAGGCTGGGGGTCGGGGTTGCGAGCGGCCCCGGCCCCTGGCCGCCTCGCCTCCACTCCCGGCCCCCCCCCCAGTATTTCCAAAGGACGAGGGCGGGAGCGGGCAGAGACTGCAGCCGGGCGCCCTCCCGGGCTGGGTAGCCTAGGGCTGCGCAGGCGCCGGGGGCTCATCGCCCAACTCTAGGGCCCACGCCCTGACCCCTCACATGGGGACTGGGGAGGGGCCAGCCTTCCTGACTTGAAGGGGCTGGGGATCTTGGCGCGCTGGCAGGAAGGAGAGAGTTAACTGCCCTGGTGGGTCACCATGGGGACGGGAGCCTGCCTTGGGAAGAGGTGAAAGCACCTTGTTTGGCATAGATTACGCAAGTATATGAGGTGCCTAGGAACCCAACCCCCTGCGCTGGGCCACCAGGCCCCTTCCATCCCTGGGGTCCAGGACGTGCTCCTACGTCTTTTGTTGGCCCAGCGTCGCTGAGTGCCAGGCTCTCCCGGAGATAAGCCCTGTGAGCCTGGGGGAGGAGTGCACAGTCTGGGTCCCGAATGGCCCTGCCCGCGAACCCACGGGCTCCCCTCCGGGCTCCCTTCCGCCTGGCCCTGCTAACGTGGACACATTAGTATCCAGTGCCTGGACTCAGCCCAGCAGGGCGCACTTGGTCGGGTACCTGGCAGCAGGCAGTGGGGATGCTGGCCGTGACCGCGGAGGTGCGCCCCAGAGCTTCCTTCAGGACAGCTCAGGGCTCCTCTCGCCGGAACTTCACTTTGTGGAGGAGGAAACCGAGGCTCCTTCCTCCCTAACTGCCGGGATCCTAGAAGAGGCCCCAGCTGGGCTTGGCGCTCTTCTTGGACCTCTGCAGCCCCTGCTCCCAACCCCAAGACGTCAGCCCCTGCCGAGACCTGGAGCCCATTCTCAGGGTCTCCGCCAGCCCCTCCCAAAATCTGTTCTCTCCCTGGCCTTCTCCTTCCTCCCAGTGCCTGGGGACTAGCCCTTCCCCCGCCCGCCCACGGCTCTCCCCAGCAGAAGGTACCAGACTGCTCCTCCCACACTGCGCCTCCTGCAAAAGAGACAGAACCCCAGCTGGTCGCATTCAAAGTGCTTTCTCCATCCACTGCCAAGGACCTCTGCCCAGGGGAGGGTCCTGGTGCAGGACAGCCCCCAGGCACTCACAGCCACCTGCCAGAGCCTCTGCCTGTTCCCGCTGGGTCTCCCTGAGCCTCCCCCAGCCACGAAGGGGGGCGGGTAGCAGATACGTATGGGGTCACTGTCTGCGGCGTTCAGTAACACAGAATGGGAGAGCCCCTCGCACCTCTCGCAGCACAGAGGCTGCCCAGGTGGCTACTCAGCTAGATATGCCTCATGACCCCAGCCCAGCTCTAGGGCCCCATGTCAGGCACAGAGCTGGCCCCTGGAAAGTTCTGGATGCAGGTCAGCTAATATTACTGGTCGCCATCCCCCGCTAGGGCCCTTGGACTCGAGAAATTGCTAAGTGGCCAGATGAGAATTCCAGGCAAGCCTTCACTGGGGCTGGAGCTGGAGCTGCAGCACGAGGAAGCAAAAACAAGGAACAGCTCCCGAGAGGAGCTACTTGAGCCCTTATATGGGGTGACGACGGGGGCAGATCTGTGGGTCAGGCAGGAGGCATAGCTCGGGTGGCCTGTCCCCCCCTTGGGGGTACCGGGCAGGAGTGATGCACAGTACCCTGCTTTTGCCCCCAGCACCCCAGACACGTAGTTTGGGGCTTCTTGTGCCCGGTTGCCCCACTGTGCATGGGCGCAGTTATTTCTAGTCACTTAGAGTTTCTTTGTATCTTGTTGCTCTAGGGGACGTTTGTCCAGGTGCAAGCACTCTGATAGAGGATTCCGGGTCCCAGCCTATGTCACCCACACACCACAGACCGTGGGCAGGGGCCACTCCCTTGACCTCCCTTTCTGGGTGATTCTGAGAATCCTAACGCGTTCCCTCCCCCCCAGCATCAGGTGCCACAGACTCGGGGAAGGGTCTCGGCCAGGAGTCTGCACGGAGTGAGGGCCAGGTTGGGAGTGCAGGAGAAAGAGCCTCTGTGCTCCGGCCCTGCTGCTGGCAGCTCCCCCCATCTACGAAATGGGGACCCCAGGCTGCCCCCAGGGCCGGCGAGGCACTGCCCCTGCCCCAGGGCCCTGCGCAAGGGGCGGTGAGCCCCGCCCTCCAGCGAGCTGTCTCTTTAGCACAGGGCTGACTTCTTTGGCTTCGTGAGACCCCAGCCGGGACGCCAGTCCCCTCCAGAATGAAGGTCTTCCTGCCGGTGCTGCTGGCTGCCCTCCTGGGTGTGGAGCGAGGTGAGGTACCCTGGGGCCCCAGGCCTCTGAGCGGGCTGTGCCCTCCTCCTGGACTCCCTCTCCCCTTTCTCTCCCGAGCGGTGCCCATGTCACCTACTCGGTGCCACCTAACAGGCTCCTCTCCCACGGCGAAGCGCTCCCTCCTACCCCCGCCCCACTGGCGGCCTCAGCCCTGCCTGGACACTTGGGGCATCACCGGGGCTCCTCCAGAGCCAGGGTCTGGTGTCATTGTCTTCTGGGCCTCCAGCCTGGGCCCAGGATACCATAGTTGCTCAGTCAGTGCCCGCACAAGATGGGGTGTCCTCGTGCCTCTGGGTCTGGGCTGGGAGGGGACACAGGAAGGCTCCTGGGCATGAGACAGGCATCCCTCCTTCTGCAGCCCACTCCCTGGTGTGCTTCTCTTGCGTGAATGAGAACAGCAACTGGTACTGCCTGAAGCCCACCGTCTGCTCCGACACGGACAACTACTGTGTGAGCATCTCCGCGTCCGCCGGCGTCGGTGAGCGCAGACACAGGGCGCCCAGGCTCCCCCCCGCCCCGGCCCTGCCCTCCCCGGCCTCCTCTCACAACTCGTTTCCTGTGCAGGGAACGTGGTGGACCTCGGCTACACCCTGAACAAGGGCTGCTCCCCGATCTGCCCCATCCCGAGCGTCAACCTCGGCGTGGCGGCCGTGAGCACCCACTGCTGCCAGAGCTTCCTGTGCAACCTCAGTGCGGCCGACGGCGGGCTGCGGGCCAGCGCCACCGTGCTGGGCCTCGGCCTTCTGCTCGGCCTGCTGCTGGCTCTGCTGTGATTGGGCCCCTGACCCCCGGGACCCTGTGCCCGGCCCAGACTCCCAAAGCTCAGGAAGGAAGGAAAGCCCAGCTCCTCCCAGACCCAAGAGGATCTCGAAGCCTCCTCCCCTAGACTCCTCACCCTGCTGAGCCCGCCCTCTAGGCCCTGGGTCCCCACAGGCAGGCCTGCCCCCTGCACCCACACACCTGCCGGCCACCCTTACATCCCGGTCAGCCTTCCAGGGGGAACCTGGGAACGGAGCCTGAGGGCCCCAGAGTCAGAACCACGACCCAGGGACATGCTGGGAGGGGCACCTGATCCCAGGCCTGCCCCTGTCCGGGCCCCGCCCGCCCGCAGGTGCAGACGATGCGCTGTGCGGATGGGCGCTGGTCCGTGGGCCCTGCTGAGCACGGGTGAGTGTGTGAGCAGCTCTCGGCCTGTGTGGGGGGAGGACGGGAGCGAGCGTCAGGAGCCCAGCCCCAAGCACCAGCACAGAGCCCCTCTCCCCCGGCATCTCTGCACGCCGCGTTTCACTCGCTTCGAGGGCAGCCTTTAGGAAGACACGCCCTCCACTGCCCGCAGGTCTAGGCTGCTGACCCAGGAATCCACTCCCCGTCGGGCCCCCTCCCTCCACCACCACACTGGAGCCCCCCTGCCGCTTCGGTGCCTCAAATAAACACAGCTGTTGCCACCCTTTCCGGCTCTAGGTGTGGCCAACAGCCTGAGACTGCCCCTCCCATCAGGGTCCTGCCGAGGGGCAGGGGGCAGCAGAGATTCAGAGCCGCAGGTGTAGATGGTCTGAGGGTCCCCTGTGGTCGGGCCCCCACCCTGAGGCCCACTGGGAGGCAGTGGGGAAGAGGGTCGCCGGAGACCACAGCTAGCTGCCCTCGGCCGGGCAGGGTTGGGAAGTTTATCCTCTGGACAGGACTGGGCTGGACAGAGAAACAAGCAGAGGTCAGCCTGCTTCTGGGTGGAAGGCAGGACCCTACAGAGGGAGGGATGGGGAGGGGAGGGGACCCGCCCAGCAGGGGTTCCGGGACCTGGGTACAGACAGGGTGCCTGGGCTGGTCAGGCTGAGGAGGACACAAAGCATGGTGGGGAAGTGGGCAGGAGCTCAGTAAGTGAGTGAGTGAGATGTCCATCCCAAGGGCCTATGGGAGGAGTGGGAGGGGGGCGGAATCCCCCGGAGAAGGCCTGGACCCTGGCTGGAGGGCAGGGGTGCTGCTACCCGAGCCGGCAGCCCTCGCTGCTACACGCCTACTCCCCCGGCAAGCCCAACTGTGGTCTGTGGCTAAGCCAGGGGTTCCCAGCGTCTGCACTGGGGGAGCGTCTGAGTTCTAAGCCAAGGGGATTCTTTGATTGAGCTGGTGGCCGAGGTGCAATGAACCAAGGGCTGCAGCTGGGCGCCTTGCAGAGAGTGATACGTTTATCCTTCGGGATGCTGTCGTGTCTCCTGGATGGTGGGAGGGAACACAGCAGGGCTGGGTCCAGGCTGGCCAGCAGCTCTGATGTGCCTGGGTCCAGGGCCCAAGCATCGCTGTGCAGCAGGGCGGGGCAGTGGTCCCTGCGAGGGCTCGGGCTGTGGCCCTCATCCCGGGCCCGGGCCACAGGAGCAGGTGAGCAGCTCTGCACAGAATGGGCCCTGTGACACATGGATGCAGCCATCCTCGGCGTCACTGCCACCAAGGGGGGTGCCAGCCAGCACTTGGGGTTGAGCGCCAATGTGGTGATAGAACTCAAGGGAGGGACGGGAGGAGCGGTCCGCCCCGGGAAATCAGGACGACGAGGGGAAGGAGACCGAGGCTCAGCCAACATCTTGTGGAAGGGTCCAGAAGCACAGCACAGCAGTCGGGTTGAAATTCACAGGGTGGTAGAAATGGTAGAAATGTTGAGATTCACTTGAGTGGATCAGACCAGCGTTAAAAACCAAAGCAAGAAAAAGAATTCAAGGGGATGAAATCAGAATGTCCCCCAGGAATGCTGGTTACCCCTGAAGTTCAGAGTCCTCTAAACAGAATGTTGCAGGGACGTCCCTGGCAGTCCGGTGGTGAGGACTCGGCGCTTCCACTGCAGGGGGCACGGGTTCAGTCTCTAGTCTGCTGTGCGGTGCAGCCAAAAAAACCCAAAAACAACAAAAATGCCGCCCACCGTTCCAGTTCCACGAGGATTAAACTGTGACCCACCGCAGTCGCCCAGCAGCAGCGTGCCCTGACGCGAATTCACGACAGGGGAAAACGGGAGGAAGCGTGCGGTGTTTTGGATGTGGGCCCCTGGTTAAGATGTGGGTCTAAGGGAGAATTTCAATGACCCCCAATTCTTGCATCTTCCCATACGTAGAAAGCACTAAAATCATTAACTTGAAATGTCTGTCTTTTGCGATTCATAGTAACCTTTTACCAAGATGTATGCTTGACCCCCTGTATTTCCCAATCAAAAAATTCATATATATCTTGGCTCCCCTACCTCTCCGGAGCTACTGAGAGGCTGTCTTCCAGGCTAGAGTTCTCAGTAAAGTCCCCGCAAAAAAAAAACTGAAACTGTGTAAGCAGATAGGTTAGGGGGTCCCCAGAGAAAGAGAACCGGGAATGGCTTTCTTGACATAAAGAGGAGCCATTTTGGCCTAAGCCATTTTGTGACCTAAGCCTGGCCACAGTGCTTGCCCTTGACCAGGTCTCCGGGGGTCAGTGATCTTAAGGGAACAACAGAATACAGGAGCGGAGGGAAAGCAGTCAGACAAGAGCGCAGTGGTGAAGCAGAGTACTAGTTCCTCCTCAAGGGAGATACACGATACATCTTTGAGCTCTGTAAGGAACTAAGGCCCCCACCCGGGTGGTGGGTGGAGGAGGAGGATGTCCCTTCTGGCTTCAGTCAACCCAAGCCTGGACTCTGTCAACCTTTGCCCCAATTCTATACTGAATAACCCTCTGTGCAAACCCCTCATAAACACGCGTGTACCCTTAGCTTAAAACCCACTCACGAACACGCGTGTACCCTTAGCTTAAAACTTCCCCAGTGTCGCTGTCGGGGAGACTCTGCTTTGGCTGAGATCCCTGCTGTTCTCCTGACTTGCTGCCCGTAATACATCCTTCTCCTGTTCTTTGGCACCGTTGTGGCTTTTGGCTCCACACCTACCAAGAGGTGAGCCCGGTTTTCAGGTAACAACTGCTTTCACGTTGTGCATTTTGTTGGCTTTGTTTATTGTTGACGGTCCCCACATAGGATGCATCCGCTGTGTTGTTCACGCGAAAACAAATCACAAGCAACTTTGCTGAAAGGACTGAGGCCAGCAGGGTGGAGCAGTGGTGGTGATAGGGACAAAGTGAAGGGACAACGTAGGCGATTAAATAGTTACTCCCACTAAGGGGTCACAAGTAAAGAAAAAAGTATGGAAGACCCTGTAAGTTAACGATCACGCCAGAAAGCAGGCTTGCCTAGCAACAAAACCATACAACAGAAGCACAAGACGTGCCCCCAAACAATGGTGGAGCAAGACCAACATCCTGCCCAGTGAGGTCAGTAAGGTAATGTTTCCTAGAACATGCTCCTCTGCGCACACTAAAAACAAAAACATAGGGAGAGGTGACGTCCTACTGAAACCTGAGATGATTTACCGCGTTTTAGTATATGTTACCACCTTTTTGCCCATTTCCATAGCACCATGACAGTCCTGGTTTGACCATGTAGGGACAAGAAAACTTCCCTGCCTGACGTCGAGGAGGAGCTGATGATGGAAGTTTGACGTCTACTCAAGAATGAGGAAGACGGTGGTCTTCTTCCCCTCACTTTTTCTACATTATAAAAACGTAGCCCACCCAGCTTTCATCACGGCACTCCCTTGCCTGCCCGCTTGCATCGCTCACAAGCGCCCTGTACTAATAAACCTCTTCCTTACCTGTCACTGCCTCTCGCTGAATTCTTTCTGCACTGAAGAACCTATGCTCTCCCGAGTCCCAAAACGCGTTCCGTCGTTTCAGCGGGGCCAGGCCGGAGGAAGATGCAAAGGTGGACTTGACCGCCGCAGTTGGGAGTCTGGGTTTGACTCTGGGGACACTGGGAGCCAGGGGGCGGGGAGGCAGTGGCAGGACAGGTATGTAACAAATGCTCTGTTCCCACTAATGCTAACCTCAGCTTCCATCTCCGTGTGCTGACTATTCTGCAGGTGATACGGATCTGTTACACTCTTCCCACAACTACAGTGAGCGATGGATGTGGTTACCTCCAGGTTTCAGAAGTGAAAACCAGGCCTCAGAGGGTTGAAGCCACTTATCCTACTGGGTCTATGACCCTGGGGGTGCCCAGCATTTCCTCTGCTCCGGGTTGGAAGGCAAAGTCCCTTGAGGGCTGGGTTCGGAGGCAGCTGGACCTCCTGGGAGCGGCATGTGGTCCTCCTGGTTCGGCTGCGCCTCCCTCCCTGGGGCGGGGGTGGGGTGGGCTGGGCTGGAAGGCACAGGCTGTGCAGGAGCAGAGGGAGGCTGGGTGGGGCTGGACGGGGGAGGAGCCCAGGGCTCTGAGTTTCCATTTCCTACAGCCTGAGGGAGGGCGGGGAGGGGAAACCCCAGGAGAGGGCAGGAAGGGGAACGAAGACGGCAGAGGGGAGGGGAAAGGAAAGCTTTTCTCGGACTCTGCCCGGACTCCTCCCCCTGGCATCTGCCCGGGCTGCAGGGAGGTGCCAGGCACGGCACTGTCTGGCCCCGGGCACACTGCGGCCGGGAGTCTGGGCTCTCTAGTCTCAGTGCCCAGGGGCCGGAGTGATGCCTGCCATTTCTCTGTAGGCAAATTCAGCGCCGTCCGGTCCGGCCCCTGCCCCCTCGCCTGCCCCTCCCAGGCTTCCCGGTCGGCCGCCTGACCCAGCTGGCCTCCGGGACGAGGGGGGTCCTGCCCAGGGTCTGCCCTCTCCCACAACACTCCTGTGATGCCCATGGCCCAGGCCCGGGAGGGCCCTGCGCCCCCTCCTCCCCAGTCCTTAGCATCACCTTCATTGCTCTGCTCCTGCCCTCCTGTGACCCAGGACCCAACCTGCTGGCGGGGGCCCCTCGCAAAGGCTACCTCACGGCTCGGCCTGGGTTTCCCCTGCCGGAGCTTTCAGAGTTCCTCTGGTCCCCTGCCTGGCTCCCCTCGGTCTGGTGCCGTTGCCGGGTCGGGGTCGGCGTGGGGGGAGTTGCGGGCACCAGACCATCCCCAGGGCTGGTGACGGAGCCACAGCACAGCTGGACCTCCCCTCTCTGAGCCCCACTCACGGGTGCTTTGTGGGACCCCTTGAATGGAGGGTTAATAACCTCAGCAGAGGGTGCATTCTGGGAGGACGGCTCCCTGGAGAAATCTGAGTGACACGATGAAGCCCTGGGAAGGAAAGCATTTAAGGTGGAGTGGAAAGTGCAGGAGGAGGGGTCCTCTAGGTGCCCGAGCTGCTGGGACTTGGAGACCGAGTTAGCCGGCGAGGCGCCGCCCCCTGGCGGCCGCGAGCTGCACACGCCGACGGGGGCGCCGAGGCCGCTCGAGGGGGCGTCCGCCCTCAGCCCTCAGCCCTTCCGTTTAGCCTCCGGGGCAGAGCAGGGCGGGGCTCTCCGCGGGCCCGACGGGGCGGGCCCAGGCTGGGCGGGGCCTCCCCACCACGCCCCCCAGCCCCACCCGTTGAGGGGTCCGTCTTCCTACAGGTCACACTAAGCTTCCCAGCCTTCAGTCAGTCTGTCCATCCCGCTTTTGCCGAGGAAGACTGTCCTGGAACAGCCCGCCGGGCTTCACTGTAATAGTGAAGGAAAGCCCACCTCTTCTAATAGCTGGCCTCCTCCCGAGGGCTAGAGGGGACGCCAGGCTGAGGGTCCCCAGCCCCCGTCCCTCCCCCAGGACCACGCCCTTTGCCCCTCCCCCAACCCTCAGCTGCTCTGCTGACAGCCCCCCTGCTGACAGCTCCCCCAGCCTGAGGACCTCCCCAGGGAACTGGAGAAGCCTATGGGGACACAGGCAGCCAGAGGATCAGGCACCTGCTCCCGGCTCACCTGAGTCTGGGATTAGCCAGAAGATGTCCCTGAGCCCTGCCCCCCAGGCCCAGCTTTCACAAGATGCCCCGTCCACCCCGCACCCCCCACCCCCCCACACACACTAGGTCCCAGGGTCAGGACTTGGGACACTGATAGCACCCCAGGCCTGGGCTGGGGGTGGGCAGGAGAGGGGCTCAGAGCCTGGAAGGGGGGGTTCCAGTGGCTCTCACCCTACTGAACCCAGGGGCGTCTGGCTCCCTCCTCACATTAATGCCTGGGGTGGGGCTGGGGGCAGGGAGGCAGCTCTTGGCCGCTCGTGGGCGCCCCTGGCCGGTTCTGCCCGGAGGAGTGAGCAGAGCCTTGCCATCCTGAGGGTGTCACAGACACCCGTTCACCCACCACTCCGTCCCCGGCCCCCTCCCGGTTCCCCACAGCTTCTGCTGCACTGGGCCTGACACCCTCATAGCCTGGGGTCTGGAGCCGGTGAGGCTCAGACCCCGAAACCTCGGGCTCTCAGTGACCCCGGCCTCTCCTGCAGGTCCTTGTAATTTGCGTCCCTTCCCCCAGGATCACCAAGAGCGCCTGTCAGAGAAGGGGATGGAGGAGCTCCCAGCTCCTGGCCAGTCCCAACGGGACCACAGCGTCCTGCACCCCGAGGCTCTCCTTGCTGAGCCCCCTGCTGTGAGTCCCCTCACTTGCTGGCGCCTGAGCTCCCCTGGGAAGGCGGCCTCACTCTCCCTCCAGCGGCATCTCAGATTTGTGACTCGGTTTCCTCAGTTGTCTACTCGTCCTCAGGCCCCAGCCCTCCTCCCCCCGGGGCCTGGTGAGAGCCATGGTCCCTGTGGGAGGGACGCTGTGGTCCCCAGGAGGGTGGACAGGCCAGGGAAGGACAGGGGCGACCCGAGCCACAATGTGAGGGCAAGCCCCCAGCCCCGCCTCCGCCCCCGAGGATCCTCCTAGCCACGAAAAATTAATCAGTAGTCATTCTAAGAAAAGCGAATTTGTAGTGGCGCCAACCTGAGGCTTTGAAGCCGGGAGACAGTCTTTCAGAAAACCCTGGGGGCTCTTCCACCCGCCAAAGGTCAAAGCAAGGTGACATGTTTCTGAGACAAAGGGTTATACGCCAGATGGTGTATTATTGACAGTTTACACAATCCAGATCTACATGTACGAAGCGCGTAGTGGGTCATGGTGTTACAGCAGGCAGGTAGCTAGATGCGAGCAGAGGAAGGGGGGCACGGGCCAGATCGCAGGAAACCATACATCCTGTAAACAACGGTGGCCCTTGGACAGACAGAGAAAACCAGGAACCTCTGGACTGACAGGAAACCACACATTTTGGGGTGACAAGTGCCCTGGAGACAGACAAAGAAAGAAGAGAAGAGGCTGGAATCTCCAGAGTCCGAAAGTAACCTTTTGCTCATTATACTCTGATTACAATACAATTAGCCTCGCAGATAAGAAATACCCATCGGGCAGGAAGCCAGGACACTTATGATCAAGGCTAAATAAAGAAAAAATGCCTCCGCCTCTCGGGAAGGTGGAGCTGGGAAGGAATCGGGGACTACGACCCCAAACCCCTCCCTCCCCAATGAATACTCCTCCCCTTCACTTCTCACCCCCACGTGACCAGCTTGCCAAAGAAACGCAGCACAGCTACTCACGTGAGTCCGCCCACTCTCGCACTGAGAGCGCGCTGTCGCTGCATAAACCCTCCCTTTACTTTCTTGACCTCTGTGTCTCCTCTCTGAAATCTTGCTGTGAGTGTGAGTGAGACCTGTAACTCGTATTCACCATAGAAAGTGCAAAAGGGAAGGGACTGTACGGATACAGTTAAAGTTCGTGATCAATCGACTTTCCGTGACTCAGAAGGGAGCTCTCTTTGGTGGCCTCACGAGTCCTCTGAAGTCCCCCCAGCAGCACAGGCTCTCTGCTGCTGTGGAGCTGCCAGGAAATGAACTCTGCTGTTTTTAGACTCATCACTCTGTTGGTGAGATTCCTGTGTCGCTGAGTGTAGCAGGAGAGGATTCTTTTTCATTTCCATGTAGTATTCTATTGTGCGCCCATGCCAGCATTTATGTATTTATTCTGCCCTTAATGGGCGTTAAGGTTGTTGACAGGTTTCATGCTCACGAATAATACAGCTCTTAAGCATTTGTGGGCATTTATCTTGGTGAACTTCTTTCTCCTGAGTTTGTACCTGGGAGTGGAAATGCTGGGTCACAGGGTATGTGTATGTTTAATGTCGACTGAAAAAAAAAAAAAAAAAAAAAGCACAACCGAAGAGTTGAGAATCATGTTTTATTTGGCGGCCTTTCTGAGGACTTCAAGCCTGGGAGGCGTCCTCTCAGAATAGCTCTGAGTTTCTGCTCCAAAGAGGTCAGGGAGGAGTGAGGATATATAGAAGTTTTGCGAGAAAAGACCAGGTAGTCGGAGCATCAGAAGACTATTGGAGTTTTCTGTTTGTTTGTTTTGTCTGAAGGGCCGGTTTTATTTATTTATTTACTTTTGGCCACACCGCACAGCATGCAGGATCTTCAAACCCGTGTCCCCTGCAGTGGAAGCCAGACTCCTAACCACTGGACCACCAGGGAATTCCCAAAAGACTACTGTTAATTAAAGAAAACCAGACATCTCAAGTTAAGGAATGTAGCGCTTTTCCGTGAATGGAAGATGTAAGAGCGTGGACTCATTGAGATCATTCCTTTGATAGGCATCTCAGCTTCTGGGACCAGTATCCCGTTCTTCCCCATCATAAGTCCCCTCGGGTTGCACAGCGGCTGTGGCAGCGCAGTGGGCATGCTCCTCGCCTCCGTCCTGCGTTCCCTCAGGGCTCACCTTGGGGTGGGGGGCGGTGGTGGCTGATGGCTGCAACACCCTTTGGCTGCTGACGTGGCAGCAACGTTTTGCATCCCCAGGAACCTTAGCAGATTGTGCCAGTTTATGCTGAGCCTGGTAAAGTGGAAGCTCTCCAGCGGCTCCGCATCCTGCACAGCTCTCGGTATTTTCAGTACTTGTGATACTAGCCATTCTCGTTTGGATTTCTTCCTCTCCAACTTTCATATATTTTGTTTTCCTAGATTAACTGCACGATTGAGCATATGACATATTTGGTAAGTGTTCTACACGCACTTAAATATGGATTCACTTGTTTGGTATGATGTTCCATGTATGTCCATTATGTTAATTCTTTGCAATCTTGTGCAAATGTATGTATTCTAAGTGACGTTCTTGTCTGCTCGTTCGTTCTATTGTTAGGGAACCATTGACCAAAACTGCCCGCCGTGGCCTGGCGTGATAATAACCACTTGCGCGAGCTATCACACAAAAGGAAGTCCTGATAAGGAACACGATGCCCCGCAGAAAACTAACCAGGAGAATTTGGGAGGGGCCGAAAGGAGGGAGGAGACGCCAGCCCACAAAACGTCCTGCCGACCTCCCCGAAACCCTCCGACTGGAATCCATCGTAACTCAGAGATGCATGCACCACCAGGAAGGGCCCTGAGTCAGACCAAATGTGGGCACAAGTAGGATAATTGGCCAGAGACAACCCAGAAGGTAACCCCATCACCATAAAACCCGAGACTGCGAGCCAAGTGGCAGGGCGGTCCTCCTGGGGTCCCTTACCCCGCTGCTCTCCGCCCGGCGCCCCTTCCCAATAAAGTCTCTTGCTCTGTCAGCCCGTGTGTCTCCTTGGACAGTTCCTTTCTGTGCGTTAGACGAGAGCCCGTTCTCGGGCCCTGGGAGGGGTCCCCCCTCCTGCAGCACTATCAGTTACTTAAAGGATTTAGGGTAAAATATTTGTGTCACTGCACATTTGCCTCAACTTTCACTTCTGCCGTATCTTGCGTAAACATCTTGAAGCTGTTACTACTTGTATCCAGAGGTAGGATTGACATATCTTTGTCTTATATTGACTTTTTATCACTATGAAACATCTTTTAGTAATATTTCTTGCCTTAAAGCATACTTTATATGGCATTAGTAGGGTGAAACAAGATTTCTTTGGATTACTGTCGGCATGCTGTTTTTCCCACTCTTTTTCTTTCCAGCTATTCTGTGTCCTATTTTTAAAGTCAGAGTTGTAACCAGTTTAGTGTTATTTTGTATCCAGTCTAAAAAATTTTGCTTTTACTTTGGAATGTTAAGTCCATTTACATTTAACATGAGAACTAACATAGTTGGCTTAATGTAGTACAGCCCTGACACTTGGTTTCTTTTTTTCTTTTTTAAAAAATAAATTTATTTTATTTTATTTATTTTTGGCCGCGTTGGGTCTTCGTTGCTGCACATGGGCTTTCTCTAATTGCGGCGAGCGGGGTCCACCCTTCGTCGTGGTGCGTGGGCTTCTCATCGCAGTGGCTTCCCTTGTTGCAGAGCACAGGCTCTAGGCGCGTGGGCTTCAGTAGTTGTGCCACGTGGGCTCAGTAGTTGTGGCTCGTGGGCTCCGGAGCACAGGCTCAGTAATTGTGGCTCACGGGCTTAGTTGCTCTGTGGCATGTGGGATCTTCCCTGCCCAGGGCTCGAACCCCTGTCCCCTGCATTGGCGGGCGGATTCTTAACCACTGTGCCACTAAGGAAGTCCCGTTTCTCTTTTTCTAATGCAAGGGCCTGACCTTGCCAGGCATCCACTCCCAAATGACTGTCTACAGTTTCATTTTCTTCTGGCTTTTTTGTGAAAAGTCAGCTTTACCTCTTAATTGTTGTTGCTGTGTCTCTTTCCCCTGGTTGCTAAGAGTATTGTTTTTTGGTTTTCAGCATTTTGATGGCAGTGTCACTAGCTGGGATGACATTCTTTGCATTTATCCTGCTTAGAGTTTTCTGCGATCCATGGATCTGTGAATTATCTTTCATGGATTTTGAACAATGTTACCTCTTCAAGTATTTATTTATTTCCCCTTTCTTCCCCGTGGTACTCCAATCTCATGTAAAGTTAGACCATTTGACTGAGTCTCACAGGCGCTTATGCTCCGATTAATTTTTTTCTATTCTTTTTATTCTCTCTAAGCGTCCCTTGGGCTATTTTATATTGTCCTGTCTCTACCTACGTTCATATCGTCTTCTGCTCCTAATTTATCCAAACGAGTTCTGAATTTCAGATATTTTATTTTCTAATTCCAGAATGCGATGGTTAATCGTATGTGTTAACTCAGCTGGGCCACAGTACTCCAATATGTGGTCAAACACTATTCTGGATGTTTCTGTGAGGATGTTTTTGGATGAGATTGCTATTTAAATTGGTGACGTTTGAGTGAGGCAGACTGCTCTCCATAATATGGGTGGGTCTCATCTAATCAGCTGAAGGCCTGACTAGAACGAGACTGACCTCCTCCAAGCAAGAGGGAATTCTGCAGCAAACAGTCTTTGGACTTTGACTGCAGCATCAGCTCTCCGGCCTTCTGGCTGTAGGGGAGCAGAATTTGCCACCCTAAAATACGTCTCTTTGGCACATTCATTGTTTTCAGCTGGTTATTTTCTGAGAAAGAGCAGACACGGGAAGGGTTCTGACTACCAAGTAGGAGTTGACCTTTTGTAAGAAACATTTACATTTATAAGGGAAATCTCCATTTGGGATGACCAGATCTCTAGAAACTCTAATCACTGGAGAAGGCAAGGACTTAAATCTGCGTCACAATCCTGGTCACCTGCCGTAACTGACTCTCCCTACCTTCAACAACCTGTTTTGTCTTTAGCTGAGGATGGTATTTAAGGTGAGGGCTGTGGCCCCTTTGGTGAGTTACTCAGTTTTCCTGGGTCTCTCCCAGGTAGACATGTTGTTAGTGATTCTCTTCTGTTAATCTGTCTCATGTCAATTTCATCCTTAGACCAGCCAGAAGGATACAGGAAGACTTCTTCCCCCACCCCACCCCAGCACAGCCCATCCTGAAGATTTTGGCCCAGCAGCTACTCCCTTAAAATCAATCTCTTTTTGTTTCTATACACATTCTATTGGTTCTGCTTCTCTGGCGAATCCTGGCCAATACAGAGAGAATATTTATTTGATTTGTTTCATAAAGTCCTATTCTCTGTCAAAACTCTCAGTTTGTAAAGTCTATTATTGAACATATCCACTGGATATGTTGATATTATTGAACATATCCACTGGATCATCCGTTGGTCTGTGTCTACGGCTTTTCTCCCCTATTGCTATTGGTCACCTTGGGGCGTTGTATAAATAAGAGCCAGAGGCCACGCATACCTCTGTAGTAGCGGGTCCCTCGTTTCCTCTTTTACCAGATCAAAGTGCATGAGGTATTCACCAGGTCAACTCCATCACAAGTTGAGCTGGGTTGGGCTGGACCGCAGTTTTAGGAAACTCATACCCTCCTGTCCCTCTCCTCCCAGGCTTCCGGTGGAGACGCGGCAGGCCTGTCTCCCGGTCCTGGACAGCGTGGCAGATGCCCTTCACGTCTTTGCACCCTGCTTTTAAGCCTCCCACTCCCAACTCCTGCGGCCGCTTTAGACCCTGGCAAGGCTCTTCAGAGCAAGGTCAAATGTGTGTTTCGAGCAGGCCTCTTTCCTCGGGTGGGAACTTGGCTCCTGAGAGCCGCAGGACTGCCGCGATGTCACTCTTCCTTATAGACGCCCCGCCCCGGGTACCACCGCCTGCATCCGGGACTCCGCGCGCATTCTGGTTTCTCGTAGGTTTCGCTTTCCCGGAGCTGAGCCTGCTCGCCCCTCCTCCCTGGTTTGTGGATACAGTCCCGCTGGCGGTTGGCAAATCCCCAGGAAGAAAAGACAGGGCAGGCTGGCAGCGTCGGCTCAGCTCGGAGGACTCCCCCACCTCCGGAAGCCAGTCCGATTGGTCCTTGTCCCTCTCAGCTCCCCAACACGTTTACTTACAACACCTGCAACCTGCCTCTTTTTTTCTTCTTGGTCCAGTGGGAGCATGTGACCGCCAGTCTACTTCAACCTCGCAAATCTCGGACGCCCTCTGATGGCTACTGAATTTTATATGCTTACTTTGCATCCTGATTCATTACTGTTTTCCAAATTTGTTACTTTTATTCTTTATTCTCTAGGATTTCCAGGCATACTGCCGTATCATCTACAAATGGACCTGGTTTTACTTCTTTTTCCATTCTAAAGCCTCTAATTGTTTATTGTTTTCTAACTATCAGTGAATACTTCTGACTGAATTTCAAATAACGATGGGAATGCTTTTCTTATAATGGGTATTTTTCTCCTAATGTAAGATGATAACTTTTTTTTAAAAAATACATGTTACAGGGCTTCCCTGGTGGCGCAGTGGTTGAGAATCCGCCTGCCAATGCAGGGGACACGGGTTCGAGCCCTGGTCCTGGAAGATCCCACATGCTGTGGAGCAACTAAGCCCGTGCACCACAACTACTGAGCCTGTGCTCTAGAGCCTGCAAGCCACAACCACTGAGCCCGCGAGCCACAACTACTGAGCCTGCGTGCTGTAACTACTGAAGCCCGTGTGCCTGGAGCCCGTGCTCCACAACAAGAAAAGCCACCACAATGAGAAGCCCGTGCACTGCAACAAAGAGTAGCCCCCGCTCACCACAATTAGAGAAAGCCTGTGAACAGCGATAAAGATGCAAAACAGCCAAAAGTAAATAAATAAATAAAATTTATTTTTTTTAAAAAAGTTACATTTTATTTTGTTTATTTATTTATTTTTGGCTGTGTTGAGTCTTACTTGTGGCATGTGGGATCTTAGTTCCCTGACCAGGGATGGAACCCAAGTCCCCTGCATTGGAAGGCGGATTCTTAACAACTGGACCACCAGGGAAGTCCTGTAAGATGATAACTTTAAGAGATTATATTTCTCTTGAATATTTTTAATTAAGAAAGAATAGTTAATCTATTCAAAGTTACTTCAAAGTCTATAGATTTACTCCTATGACATTTATTTTCATATCTATTAATAGGATGAATTACATTAACAAATTCCCTGATATTTAACTATCACTGAATCCTAGGAATATATCCTACTTTGTCATACTGTATTATTTTCTTAATGTGCTGTTGGATTATGTTTGTTAATATTTCTTTAAGATTTTTGCACTGACATATCTAAGAGATGTTGGTCTGTAATTTTCTTTTTACAATTTTTATTAGGTTGGTTATCAATATTATACTGGCTTCGTTAAAAGAATTTGGAAGTCTTCTCTTTTATGTTCTCAAACAATCTCTGTGTCATTAGGAAAATCTGGTGTTTGAAGATTTTGTAGAATGTTTTGTGTGAAATCCTGGTTGTTTGTGCTGGGGTAGTTTCTTATTATGTTTCTTTATTTTCTACTGAAATTGGTCTATTTAAGCTTTCTCTCTCAACTGGGATAAATTTTGCTTAAGTGTATTTTCCTAGGTAATTATTCCCTTCATCTGAGGTCCTGTATATGTAGAAGGGAAATAGTCTGTTATCATCAAAAATTTTTTTCTCTCTTTCAATAATTACTTCACTCTCAGCATTTAATGCATGTGTCAGAGAGCACGTGTGTGACTTGCAGTGTGAGTGTGTGTCACTAACAGGGCAAACACCTGGCAGGTGCCACCTTGGTTACAAGAGACCAATGCCAACGTCACCAGTGAGTTAGCATCCCATGCCCTCCTCATACGATGCGGTGAGAAGGACACAACCACATTTCCAAGATATTTTTGCTAAAATGCTTCAGCTGGATTTACTCATGAACAAACAAGCCCAAATGAACAGACTTTCTACAAAACAGTTGGCCATCACTCTTCAAAAGTGTCGAGGTCCTGAAAGAAATCAAGACGGAGGCCTGTTCCAAATCAAAGGGACCTCAGGAGACGAGACCAGCAGGTGGGGCATGAGGTTGGGTCGACGGTGGGCAAGAGAAGGGCGAGGGGCGCCGGGCAGAATCGCATAAGGTCTGTGGACTAGATAATAGTTTTGCGTCAGTGTTAACTTTGTCGTTTTGATCGTTGTATTATGGTTATGTGTGATGTTAAAATTTGGAAAATCTTTGTAAAGGGTTGTATAGTATAATTCTATACTTAGTATAGTTCTTTAAACAATTGCAAAGTGTTCTGCAACTTTTTTATAAATCTGAAATTATTCCCAAATGAAAAGGTTAAGCTATGAGCCTCTTCACAGAATATTAGTCTTTATTGTTCTTTCATATAAGTAGAGAAGGATATAAATTTTGCCCAAACTATCACCCTTCACTGCATCCCAAACATTTTGAGAAGTAGTATTTTCCTCATTCATCAATTCTGGGTCTTTAAAAAAATATTTAAGACATCCTCTTCTAAAAAACTGTGCTAGGGACTTCCCTGGTGGTCCAGTGGTAAAGAATCCACCTTCCAATGCAGGGGATGCGGGTTCATCCCTGGTTGGGGAACTAAGATCTCACATGCCTCGGGGCAACAAAGCCCTCAAGCTCGCACACCTCAATGAGAGAAGGGAAAATTGTCACGCCACAACGAATCCCACATGCCTCAACGAAGATCCCGGGTGCCGCAGCTAAGACCTGACGCAGCCAATAAATAAATAAATAAACAGATTTTTTAAAAAAACAAAACTGTGCTAATTTGAAATGTGTTTCTTCTTCATTTCTACGTGTGAAAAGATTGTATTTCTCTTTTCTGATATTGACTTCTAACTTAATTGCATCTAAGTCAGAGAATAGTCCTGAGATGTGACATAAAGAGTTTTAAATGATAAAATCTGGACACTTTAAACAAATTCAGAGTACCGGAAGGTCTTGTTCAAGTCTCGGTTCCAACACCTGAGTGCCAGGGGCAGGGGTGTTTAATTACTGCCACAGAGAGAGTGCCTGAGGGAGCCCGTTGGCCCATTTGTTTTATGGAACATGAACTTAATACAGTGAAGTGTCCTTTCTCACCGCACCCCTTGGCCGCCCTCTTTCAGGCGCTCAGGGGTTTCTGGGTCTCCCGCTCAGCCATCTGTGGACGCCTGCAAGTCTTTCCCGCATATCCTCCACAGAGGGGAACTCCCTCCCTGCTCCGTGGGGTCTGTTACACCAAAAACGTTGCATCAGAGCTGCCGGCTCAGTCTGAGGCTGGCCCAGGTGGGCGGACCCACAGGTGGGGAGACCAGGTCCCCACCCCCTTCCCCCCAACACCCAGCTGTGACTCAGCTTCCTCTCCCCCCCCACGCCCCACCCCGGGCCTCAGCGGCTGCCGACTTAAAAACTCCAGGAAGCCCTCCCAAGAGCAGGGTTGATTCTGACTTGGAAGGTGTAGGAGAGGGGGGGTCAGGTGAGGGTCCCGGGATCAGGACCACGTCGGGACAGAGGACCCGAGGAGCCAGGAGGACATATGCGAACGGAATCAAGGGTGTGTGCCGGGGTGTGAGACCCGGGGAGAGGGGAGGGGAGTGGGACTCAGAGGTGCCCAGGCCAGGCTCGGGGGGCGGGGCTCTGGATCGGCCTCTTTCTCTGCCTCCCCCCACTGAGGCCTCACTGACCGCACCATGGGAGGGGTCCTCCTGATCCTGCGGTGGATCCTCTATGTGTGCACACAGAGGTGAGGCCACAGTGGCAGGAGGGAAGGCCTGGTGGGTTCTTCAGTGAGGGAAGGGCTGCGTGGGGCGTTTGCTCGTGTGTGTGCGTGTGTGTGTGTGTGTGTGTGTAAGCATGATCTGTGAGGCCAAGTGTCTCTGATTCTTGGTACGGTCAGGACCGTTCGAGATCCGGGGGCCGGAGACCACGGAGCCACCGCCCCTGCGCTCCTCCAATAACTCTCACACTCACCTCTGGGTCCAGCAGACAGTCCTGCGTGGCGACCACTCCCTCACACCACAGCTGCTCCCAGCCCCGGGGGGGCCGGGGTTACGTCCCAGCAGATGAAGCCCCCGGTCACCCCCGTGTGGTGGCCCCAGATCTATCGGTGCCTGCGGTCTGGGCTGTCCTCCCGGGGCCTCCTGTGTCCCATGTGAAGCTCTGGGTTCAGAGGAGTCACAGACGAGTGTGGGGGAGGGGCGGGGCCCTCCAGTCCCCGTTCCCCCAGGTGCCGAGGCCCTCCCCTCCCCCATCCACTGCGGCCAGACCTCCCCCCTCCCCCTCTGGGCCGCAGAAGGTTCTGGGCACTCCCTGCCGCCTCACGCCACACACACTGAGAGGGGAACCTGGGGTCTGTCCTGGGCGCTGCAGCCCTTCCCTCACCACGAGGGCCGCATCTGGGCACCGGCCAAGTCTCCATGGCTGAGTCCCAGCAGGACACGGCCAGAGCCCAGAACTGGCTTTACGCCAGAGGGGAGGTTCTCACAGACAAAAGCGCTGGTTCCCAGAGCTACAGAGCCGTCTTCAAGCAACTTCGCGGGGGGCTTCCCTGGTGGGGCAGTGGTTGAGAATCCGCCTGCCGATGCGGGGGATGCGGGTTCGTGCCCCGGTCCGGGAGGATCCCACGTGGGAACTTGGGTTCACACAAACATCTTTTTAATCTTGATTCATCTCATCGTTTTCGCCAGGCCAGAAGCACCTGCAAAAGCCTCCACACCTAACCCTCATTCTGCCTCACTCTGTCCTGTGCCACGAGGGCCACGGCTGCTCGGCAGTGACCTCAGAGCATTTAAAGAGCTCCTCGCCGAAAGCGCAAATTTGGAAACACCGACTTTGTCAGGAGGCTAACAAAGGACAGAACATATCCAGCTCGGCTTGAACGCGGGTGCAGCGGGGGAGAATGCTAGGCTCAGAACACCATTTTTAAGTGATCTGGTCTAGTGAACGTGACGCCAGCCTGTCCCCATCAGCATCTCCTGGAGTTGAAGCCTGTGATTCATGCTACGGATTTCTTGAAGTGAGGAAAATGAAACAAAAATCAATTATCTAGGGCTTCCCTGGTGGCGCAGCGGTTGGGAGTCCGCCTGCCGATGCAGGGGACGCGGGTTCGTGCCCCGGTTCGGGAGGATCCCACGTGCCGCGGAGCGGCTGGGCCCGTGAGCCATGGCCGCTGAGCCTGCGCGTCCGGAGCCTGTGCCCCGCAACGGGAGAGGCCACGACAGTGAGAGGCCCGCGTAGCTCACACACACAAAAAAAATTCAATTATCTAGATTTGTTTTAATTGACTGTTTATTGTTTAGCTTTCAAGAATTATTATAAAAAGAAAAACAAATGAAGCCCAAAGTTAGTAGAAGGAAGGAAATAACAGATTAGGAGACATTTAAGAGGGAATGTCTGGGATTGGGCACAGCTGAAAGTAAGGTACGAGAAAGAAAGCGATTACGGATAACTCTGAGATCGGGGGTTATGGGGGTGATAGAGATGGCTTTTAAATTTACAAAAGAAGAATTCTTACACCCAATAAGTAACGTCGGTTTGAGTTCCCTGATGGGACCCCGGTGGGAGGGCAGAGAGCACAGGATGGAGAGCGGGACACTCGTCACACGTCAGCTTCACAAATAAGGAGCAGCCCGCTGGACTCACTGTACGAAGGCCGCTCCGTCCGCATCACAGAAACACGGGACAGTGTAACACTCGCTTTGTGGCTTCAACGCCAGGCGTGTCTCCAGGACACGGTCCCTTCAACCACCAAGTGCTTCACAGCCACAGAAATCTGAACTTTCTGCAGTTCCCCGGAGCCCTCGGCGACTTCTGAAGGCCGCCCTCTCCTCGTTGCCCGTCCTCCTGGTCCCCACAGGCAGGTGCACAGCCCCCTGGATTAGCAGACGCAGCCTAATTCCAGCTGTGAAGTCGAGGGTTGACTCAGAGTGCACAGGACCCAGCTCGGAACCGGCACGTGGGGTCCCCAAAAGGAACCTCAGAATGTGACCTAATTTGGAAACAGGGTCTTTGCAGGGGCAATTAAGGTAAAGATTGAGGTGGGCCCGTACTGGATTAGGGCAGATTCTAAATCTGATGAGAGTGTCTTTATGAGAGACAGAGGAAGGGCATACAGACACAGGGAGGGCCACGGGAAGGTGAAGCTGAGATCGGAGTGATGTGGCCACAAACCAAGGACAGCCAGGACCCCCCCAGAAGCTAGAAGAGGCAGCAAGGATCCTCCCTGAAAGCCTCAAAGGGAACATGGCCCGGGCACACCTTGATTTCAGATTCTGGCCTCCAGACCTGTGGGGGGATTTCTGTTGCTTCGAGCCAGCTCATTTGCGGTGCTTTGTTACGGCAGCCCCTGGAAACCCCTACAGCAAGCATCACCTCAGGGGGAGCTCGGGCATATATGTCCCCAGAGCCCATCTCGAGGCCAGCTGCCCTCATATCGGTGGTCCCTGCTGCCTCAGTTCAGGGCCCCTTCTCCCATCCCCGCCTCTACCCCCGAACCTCTGCAGGCCCAGGGCCCGTCAAACCCTGCCCTCCTCCTGCCCGGAGCAGGCAAGTCCAGAAGAGCCTTCCTGTTGCTGTTCTTGGGTTCACGTGTTCAAAGTGTGAGGTGCAGGGCACAGACACAAGTGTTGAGGGGGGGCGCTCTGTTTTATCCCATTTGGGGGTATTTCTGATACTTCAGGTGCATAAAATCTAATTTTACTCATGGTCTTTGGTCTGTGGGAGCCACTCATCATCGGTCCCTGACACGACCCTCGTTCCTTTCTTCTTTTTTGTTTTTTTTGCGGTACGCGAGCATCTCACTGCCGTGGCCTCTCCCGTTGCGGAGCGCAGGCTCCGGACGCGCAGGCTCAGCGGCCACGGCTCACGGGCCCAGCCGCTTCGCGGCACGTGGGATCCTCCCGTACCGGGGCACGAACCCGCGTCCCCCGCATCGGCAGGCGGACTCTCAACCACTGCGCCGCCAGGGAAGCCCCCCTTTCTTCTTAATAATATAACAACCTTCCATGAACTCAACAACCAACAGGAAGCCTAACACTTTGATGGTAACTTACTGCTCCCTGTGGGATCCTTTCTCAATCCCATAAGGCCCCCATGTGCCCCCCCCTCCCCATCCTAGGGCAGCAGTATCAGATTCCGGAATCTTGAGTTGACTCTTCTTATGCTCTCCAGATGGATGTTAGATAGATAGATAGCTAGATAGAAACTAATGATGATTATAAAGATGGATAAATGATAGATGATACAGAATTTTGTTATCTATAAAGCAATATTTTCTATCACATGTGTATAAAACAACAGCATAAAGTAATGTATGTATGCATATCAGCTTTATGTGACCTACTGGGACTTATCTACTCGAACTCACACTGCTAACGTGGGTCCATGTCGTTTTGTGAGACTCGCTCATTTGTAGCAGCCACTGTATAATAGCCCATCACACCTCATGAACCCACTTTCCTGTTGGTGGGCGTTTGGGGTGCTTCGGGATTTCTGCTCTTGTGAACAGTGAGACCATCTACATTCTCCTGGTACACACACTAGAGACGTTTCACTGGATGATGTGCCAGAAGGAGACGGCTTGGTTATAAGGGAAGCAGAATAGTCAACTCCAGGAATACGACAGGCTGTTTTTCCTGGCAGCTGTTCTAGAGAGTCTCCAACCTGCGAGGCGCACGAGACCCGGGCGGTGCACGTGGGCTTCCTCAGGGACGTCGTCAGACTGAACGTCTGCTAATCTGAGGGCTACAGATTCCGCATCTGCCTGGTAACTGCGGAAGCTGGACCTCTCCCCCGTGGGCAGGCTCCCTGACGTTGGTGTCTGTCTTTGCGGGTCTGAGGACTCTCCTTGGCCCTGGCAAACCTCCGCAAAGTGGAAATGGAACGCCTGGCTTCAGCAGGAGGGCTCTCCCAAAAGACTCAGGGGATCTGGAGGCATGGTAACCATGGTGATTACTGCAGGGAACACTGGGGGACAGTCACCAAAGCATCACTTGATTTCTGATTAGCTAACCTTTAAGTCTTCTTTCCAGCTGTGTTGCCTCGGATGGCCCAGCTCTCCCCTTTGAGGCCTCCCCTGGATCAAGATCCCATGTCAACTCAGGAGGGCAAATGCCTGTCTTTCTGTCCATCTTGCAGTCTGTCTGTCTTGTTGCCTAGCTGGAGCCGTATGCTAGCCCAGGGTCCCAGGTTTGGAGGGATGGAGCAGGGACCCCCATGTTTTCCTCCCAGCGCAGGGAGATCAGGGCAGCGGGACTGGTAGGGAGGCTGACCGTGGGGGCTGCAGCCCCGGGAGAGCCTTGCTCGGCCGCTCACGGCCGCTCCACAGGCACATTCAGGAGGCCCTCTTCTCTTCGATTCACAAGGCTTGACTTGTCCGACCATCACTCTTCATCCCGCATGCACTCAGCTTTTATTTTACTCATTCATTCAGCAAAATTACCCACCCTCACAGGTGGTCTCGGCTGGTGGTGGATTGAGAAAGATCCAGATCCGGCTCTGTGGCCCCCTCTCCTCACTCAGAGACAGAGGAAGGGCGCTCCCACTCCTCACTGCACTGTGACCGGTCCTCTCTGTAGGTCTTGGGGACAAATGCATAAGCCACCAGCAGAGAGAAAGGACGAGTGAAGGACTCTCTGGAAGAATGAACTCTGCCCTCGACTACAGAGTCCAGCTGCTGGGGGTGGGGCTGGCGCCACCCCTGGGGCAGGAAGGACGGCCACACCGTCAGTGACAAAGGCCCAGCAAGGCCAACCCTGGGGTTGGTTCCCCAGAGACACTTGCTGGTGACACATCATGGCGTTGGGACAGGAGCACACGAA
Organism: Kogia breviceps; assembly: GCF_026419965.1. NCBI lineage: Eukaryota > Metazoa > Chordata > Mammalia > Artiodactyla > Physeteridae > Kogia > Kogia breviceps. Next base: position 76,485,672 of record NC_081326.1, read on the forward strand.
GGGCAGCCTCCACGAGCGTGAGTGGAGGCCGAGGGCACAGCACGGAGCTGGGGGTCTGTCCGGGACGCGGCGCATTGTGAGAAGGAACGGGGGGCTCCGTCTCCCCCGGAGACACCTGCACGGCTCCTTGGGGTGACATATCAGAGGCGTGAAAACACAAGGGGAAGAGGACCCTGTATTTGCATAAAGACACCTTGAATGGACCCAGAGGAGCACTGGGCAGACAGGCTGGGGGGGGGGGCACATTTCTCACCTGTGTTACCGACGTGAATGTATTAGCTATGGAGGAGCCCCTCACCTAATCCCAGGACTGGGGCCCCTTCGCTCCTCCAGGAAGGGTAAGGAAGCCCTGGGGCCTCACTCTCAGGACGCCCCTGACACCCACCGCAGAGGCAGGCCCCGGGCCATCTCACTTATCTTGCTCTCTGTTCTATATCCCCAAGGCCTAGAGCCTAGCACCTGGCTCCCCCAAAGTAGTGCAATGAATAAATAAGCACGCGAGACGCTCAGCTCCTCCTCCTAGCTCTTCCAGTGGGTGCCAGCTCCCTATCGTAGGGGTGTGGCAGGTGCATATCCCTGCGGCACTTGAAATAGGGATTTCTGCACACAGGGCCTGCGCGTCCGCATTGGAACCCTCACCTGAGGGAATTCTGCTGGGGTTTCAGAACTGGTGCCCAGAGCCACGGGCTGGGGAGCTCACAGGTTGGAGAGGGGTTTCCTGCACCTACCGCGCTTCCTTACCTGCCTCGGGGGAGGGGGAGTTACAACTCTCCTCCCACCAGCTACCTCAAACTCAAGGACCTTTGCACTGGGGGGTGAAGGTAAGAGGTACCTGCAAACATCACACATAAAAGTCTCTGCTGTAGAGCGTGAGGAAGCAGGGGAAGCTGGGGCTTCCGTCCAGCTCAACGCTATTCACCGACAGGTACCAACGCCTGCCGTGTGCAGGGGCTGCACTGCCAGCTGTGCCCTGGGACCCCAGGAGGGAGGAGGAGACACAGGCAGGGGGCAGGGGGGGTGGGAGAGAGACCAGATTGAATCCGGATCAGAGGCATCCTCAGGGGACTGGGAGAACAGGCCAGGAGGGAGGGTGGGGGAGATGCCGTCAGGGAAGGTGTACCAGGAGCGCCTCGCCTAAGAGCCCTGAAGTCTGGAAGGGGCTTGGACGGAACAGGGGAGGGGTCAGGGAAGTCTCAAAAAGCCCTAAGGAGGGAGCTGAGGGGGCCGGTCATCCTCCCACCTCGCCACACTTCCACCGCTAGCGTTCTGCCAGCCGGAACAAAAGGGGCCAGAGGCCTGGCTTCTAGGCTCAGCCCCTCCTCCACGTGCAACCCCCCTGGGAGCTGGGTGTGTCCCCACCTCACAGACACAGAAACAGGCTCAGAGGGGAAGCAGAACTTGGCCAAAATCACACAGCAAGTCGGTGCCAGAAGAGACACGTGAATCCAGGAATTTCCTGTGGATCGAGTGAAGGTTTTGGTATGTGAGCATCTTAGCGCTTCCAGGTCGGCCTCCTAGGTGTCGAGTGGGCATCATAAGGCCGCTCTCAGGTGCAGGTGGGGAGGAGATGGACAGATGCTCTGAGAGGGACAGGCCCAGCAGGCAGGGGGTGAGGGAGGGGCTCAGAGCACCGGCCATCCTGCAAGTCCCCTGGGCCGGCGCCAGAGGCCCCCCAGCTCCAGCGAGGGGGCGCTGGAGAAGACGACCCCCCACAGGCCCCCAGGAGCAGACCGCTGCAGAGCGTGGGTGGTGGGAAATGGCCTGTATGTTCTGTGAGGCTGCCAAAATCCTGAGCTCGCCTCCGACAAAGAGGTTCAAAGGCAAACCAGTGACAAATCTCAGTCCTGAATCTGATGCAACTGTCACACGATGCAAATGTGGACGATTTCAATCTGGCAGTGGTTTAAAAGAACACTCCGCCGTGACCTAGCGGGGTTTGTCTGTGTCACAAGCACCATCAGGACACGGAGCGAGAGAACCCACTGTATTAACTGCTAATGAAATGAGGGAACATGCGGTTCCATCAACAGATGGTGAAGGGTATTTCTTTTTTTTTTTTTTTTTTTTTTTTTTTGTGGTACATGGGCCTCTCACTGCTGTGGCCTCTCCCTTTGCGGAGCACAGGCTCCGGACGCACAGGCTCAGCGGCCATGGCTCACGGGCCCAGCCGCTCTGCGGTATGTGGGATCTTCCCAGACCGGGGCACGAACCCGTGTCCCTGCATCGGCAGGCGGACTCTCAACCACTGCACCACCAGGGAAGCCCATGAAGGGTATTTCTTTTAAATTCATCAGCCATTCCTAATAAAAAAAATCTAATTGAAATATGAATAGATAAAAGAAGCTGAGCTGATTTTCAAATCCAAAAGCACACATCAATTCAAAGTACAACAGGAAAGACCTTCCATTAACACAGAGGCCCTGGATCACTGTCGTTACTCAACCATGCTTTGCAGGTCCCAGCTAAACCAATAGAAACCAAAATTAAATAAGCAATAAAAATATTGGGAAAGCACAGCCAAAGTGATCCTCACTTGCAGATTATCTGATGGTATGCCCTGAAAATTTAAGAGATTCTGATGGTAATAGAATTCAGGGACATGCGCACTGGAAAACGAGGAGCCTTCCCTGCTCTAGTTGCAGCGCTGTACGGGGCTGCCCCGCATCACCCCGGCACCCTCTGCGCCAAGCTGACAGTCCCTGCATGGTGAACCCCACTTTTCTGGGATTCAGAAACCTCATTCTGCAGCCTCCAGGCCCCTAGGGTGTCACTGTACGACCTTGGTTCTGCCAGGGAGATGCATCCAGGCGACGCCCCCGGAGAGCACCATCGGGGCGAGGGGCAATGCCAAGCCTGCTGGCCCTGCCGCCCGGGGCAGCTCCCCGCATCCTCCCAACAGAGGCCCTTCCGCGGCCCCTCGGACTCACGGGGGCTCTTGCTGATACACTTGTGTGTGTGAACACAGCCCCAGCCTCAGGCAAACAAGGGGCATTACTTTAATCTTTCCGTAACAATTTCTCTCTTGAGGTCCATTCCACCAGGTGGCGGAGACCCAGCTGTCTTGGCCACGTCTTCTTTCCCAGGGCTGCGTCCGGTCAGGGGCGGCGGACGCCTCTGCTACAGTGCGCCTCAGCCCATCGGGTCCTCACATATCCACCAAGGCACACGGCCGCACAGATCGCCCCCACCTGTCTGCAGGCTTCAGTCCCAGCCCTCGCCCAGCTGGCAGGCGTGGGGCGGTCTGTGGCCCACCTGCAGCCGCTCTCGCCCACCCCGCTCTGAGGCGTCACCCCTCAGCAGCTTCTCTCTGGGACCCACCCACCCCCCCTCCGCTCCTTCCAAGCCCCTCCGCCCAGGGGCACCACTTCTTCACCTCCGGGAGTTTCCCCCGACACTGCATCTGGAAGGGTTTCGAAGGGCTTCTCCTTAGACTCGCTCCATCTTGACGTCTGTCTCGGAGAGGCCCGTGGCACAAGGGGTTGAGGATTTTGGAAACATGGAGGCCAACCATCCGAGAGCCCCTACGGACCCCTCAACCCCTTCCCTCATCATGCTACTGAAATGGGGGCCCAGTGGGGGCAGGTACTTCAGGAATGAACGTCCCAAAGAAAATGGAAAACATCAGCTCACCACACCAAACGTGCCCGTAAATGAAAAGGGGAGGGGATCAAATCCCACTTACAACACCACAGAAGCTATAGATTACTTAGCAATAAATATACCAAGGAAGATACAAGAGCCACACGAAGAACATGATGAACTTGTATGGAGGGACCAAACAAATGGTGAGATCCATGGAGTTTCTGAGTGGGAAAACGTCCAACAGTGAAGACCTTCCTTCCCCAACTAGACAAGTGGGTTCTAAAATTCATCGGTAAGAAAAAGCTCTGAGAAGTGGCAAGAGTCTGTTAAAAAGAAGAGCGGGGCTTCCCTGGTGGCGCAGTGGTTGAGAATCCACCGGCCGCTGCAGGGGACACGGGTTCGATCCCTGGTCCCGGAGGATCCCACGGACCGCAGAGCAACTAAGCCCGTGCGCCACAGCTACTGAGCCTGTGTGCTGCAACTACTGAAGCCCGTGCGCCACAAGAAGAGACGCCACCGCAGTGAGAAGCCCGCGCACCGCAACGAAGAGCAGCCCACACTCACCGCAGCTAGAGAAAGCTAGAAACACACAGCAACAAAGACCCAACACAGCCAAAAATAAATAATTTTTTTTTAAGTTTAAAAAATTGAAAGAAGAGCAAGATGGGCTCTCATCTTATCAGCTGCTGCAACTTGGCTGGAGTCAAGCAGCTGGGTGAGGCCCAAAGCGGGGTGTCCCCAAGGGTGGCAGGCCTGAAACACACACACGTGTGGAAATGCCTCCTGTTATCAAGGTGGTGCTTAAGTCACCAGGGAAAGGCAGGTTGTTTAACAAATGGCATTGAGAAAAACTGGCCACGTGTTTGGAAGAGGTCCCTGCCTTCTGCAACATAATGAACTCCAGGTGGACTGGATACCTGAATGTGGTGGCCAAATCTGTAACAATACTAGAAGAAAATACAGAGACTGTTTTCCTCAGATAAGGGTGGAGGACGTTCTCCTAAGACCTGAAACCCAGAAACCATAAAAGAACAATTAGATTTGACCACATGAAACTCGAGAACATGCATATGTACAGTGACACACCAAAAACAAAGACGCAAGGAAATATTTGCAAAACATACGCCATGGGAGAGACTGTTTCCGTAACACACAAAGGGGTCTTGCAAATCATAAGGAAAGACAAACGCCACAATAGAAGGATGGGCTAAGGATGCCATTCGACAATCACAGAAGAAACACACGTGGCTGACAAACACTTGGGACATCTAACCTCATTAATCATTCTTAAGTAGCACTCAGAGTAAGATTCTATCGGCCAGACTGGCAAAAAGTCCTAAAGTGATGTCGATGGAGCTGGAGTGACTGCAACTTGACGTGGCCTTTTTTTTTTTCTTCCTAATTTATTTATTTTTGGCTGCATTGGGTCTTTGTTGCTGCGTGGACTTTCTCCAGCTGCGGCGAGCGGGGGCTACGCTTCGCTGCGGTGCGCAGGCTTTTTATGGCGGTGGCTTCTCTTGTTGCAGAGCACGGGCTCTAGGCGCGCAGGCGCGGTAGCTGTGGCGCACAGGTTTAGTTGCTCCACAGCATGTGGGATCTTCCCGGACCAGGGCTCGAACCCGCGTCCCCTGCATTGGCAGGCGGATTCTTAACCACTGCGCCACCGGGGAAGCCCAACATGGCCTTTTCTGAGCACCTATTTCGTTGTTAAGTCTACGTCCTCTCTGGCGCAGCTGCCCCTGTCTCAGAATCGATGTGACAAATAATTGCCTGACCCCATAACGATGTGAGGACTAGGGCGGTCACGGCAGTACTGCTGACGAAAACCACTGAAGGGACCCCCGCGCCCACTGACAAGGAGAAGCTGAATGAGTCCTGGTCCAAAAGATACTCAGCAGCTGACACTGAAAGGTCCGTCTAAACGTCCTGACCCAGGAAAGTGTCCTTGATGAATGGTTCAGAAAAGGAGGCCGCGGCACCCTGCTCTATCAGCGCTATGTGTGTGCCTAGGTGCCGAGCACGCCGCATGGACTGTGGGCTTCGATCCTTCTGCAACAGCTAGCGAAGGCCGGGGCATACACTCAGCTCCGGCTGCTTGGAAACGGGAGGTGAGGTGTCGAGGCCCGGTTATCTGAGCCATGCTGCCCTGCCCGGAAGCCCCTCCGCTCAACCCTAATCGTGTATCTCAAAAGACCTGGGAGAACTTCACGCCTTTTTGTGTTTTAAACACTTCCCTCAAATAACAGATTTAGCAAAGACTGGCGTAAAAGTTGGTTTGAACCCCATGCCCCTGGGGTGGCCCGTCCACATCCTCCCAGCACCTCCAGGCCTCCCATCGCTCCAGATCTCCCAGCTCCCGGCCTCCTCCGAATCCCGCAGGTTCTCTGCACGGGTCGTCCAGGTCACCCGCCAGCAGCGCCCGGTCCCCACGGTCCAAAAGCAGCAGACGCACACTGTGGATAGCACGCTTTACTGAGGTTTGGGCGGGGGTGGGGAGGGGTACATCGCAGAGCAGCAGAGCAAACTGAAAACAGAGTGGGAGGCGACCCTCCGACAAGACCCTTGGCCATTTCCACCAGCAGGAAGGTGACACCAGTCTCCAGCGACCCCACTCTCCCCGCTGGTTCACTCACCCAGGACCTCCAGACCCCTCTCCATCACTCCAGCAGAGGAGCCCGGGGAGGAAGGCCAAGGCCGGCTCCGAGAGGAACTATCGTTCATTCCAGGGAGTCCCGGACCCAGGAGTGACCTCGGGCTGGGTCAGCCACAGAGAGATGAAGAGCGACAGGCCGAGAAAGCCTGGAGTGGCCGCCGAGCGCCCCGTGGTGAGCCTAGACCACAAGACGAGCCACGTGGCCAGTGGGTGCGGAGGCTGGGCCGGACTCGGGGGTGCAGGGATTAACCGGGGGCCCTCTGCTGGAGCCGGAAGGGCCGGGAAAAGCAGCAGCCTCAGGCTGACCTCCGCGGTCAGCCCCCTCCCACGGAAAGCACCCAGTCCATCTGTGTCGTCCCGTCCCCTGGTCAGGGGACTGGCCTTCAGGACCCTACCCGTGGCGGCGCCCAGCTCAGGGTGGAGGCGGGGCCGTGCCTCCTTCTGGGTCCGGGCCCTCGAGGTCCGCGCCTGAGCCTGAAGGGGCCCCGACAGCTCTCAGGGCAGCCGATCGCCACCGAGCGGAGAGAGAGCACTGGAGACCTACACGCGGGCGTGTCCGTGTGCTCCCGTTCGCACGCACACGTGGACCCGTGTGGACCTGCCTGCGCTGGGGCACGCCGGTGCAGGGGCTGCTGTGACGCGAACGTGTCAGTGGGGGCGTGGGGGGCACCTGGGGGCACGAGCACGTGACGACGTGCGAGCGCGCTGTGGGTGCGGAGTGCGCCCTCTGCTGGCGTAGGTGTGAGTCGGGCACGGCCCGTCCCTGGTGTGTGCACACCCCGTTGCCGGGCCTCGCCCTCAGGCCCGCCCTGTGACTTCGCTCATCTCAACTCTCCCCGCCCCTCAGGCTGTTCCCAAACTTTACCAGGCCCACGGGCCCCTGGCAGCTCCACACCACAGCCCCCAGGGGACGAACGCTGCCCTCCCTGGCCCCGCCCCCTGCCCTTTCTCTGCCAGGAACCACCCCCCCCCACCACCACCACCAAAATCCCCACCCAGGCTCGGGCCCGGGTCTCTGGACTCAGGAGTGACTTTATTTCTCCGTGGAGGATGCCCTCACAGCCAGGCTGTCTGGCGGGGCCTGGCTCAGCCTGGCTTCCCCTCCGAGGCCCGGGGTCCCAGCCTCCTGCTGGACGCCTGATTCCTGGAGATGTCCTGCTGGCTGGGACTTGGAGCTGGTGGAGAGACAGGGAGGGGCGGGGGCCACAGACTGTGGAGCAGGCCAAGGCTGCCCCCAGCTTCAGCCAGGCCAGGCTGGGGAGGGGGCAGCCACAGGCTCAGGTCTGGCCGGATGAGTTCAGAAGCTCTGCGGGAGGGAGGGGACCTCAGGGCCCAGCCCAGAGGAGGGTGGGCCCCAGGCTGAGCAGGAGTCCCCCGGCCAGGGCCCAGGAGCTGCGCCCCGCCAGCGCCACCCCGTTGCACAAATCCTTCTCACAGCAGTCCACGTCTACTTTCAAGATCCCAGAGTTAATGAAGCCCATCAGATAGTCTGAAAAAAAGTGCCGCTTCACGAAGTCACAGGACGAGGCACACATCTTGTTCACAGAATGATCCTTCCTGCCTGGGGAGGAGCGAGAGGGGAGCCTGGGATTCGAGCCCCGCGGGCCCTTCTGCCCTGAGCCCAGGACCCAAGCCCGGGACCCTCCAGGTCAGTTCAGGACCCCAGAACAACAGAACTGAGGCTTCAAGCCACCCACGCTGTCCCCGGCTACACGGAAAGGGCCACAGAAGGGCCAGAGAGGGTCAGGCACCTGCTGACTGTCACACAGCAGGGCAGTGCCCTGCCCCCAGACCCGTGCTCTTGTCGGAGGCCAGAGGGACTCTGATGACACCGCCCACCCCTCCCCACACCCAGGCTGGAGCCTGACTTACTGCTGCTGGGATCTGTGATCCGGACACTGGCACACACCGTGTCTGACGGCTGGCACTGCTTCGGGGTGCAATGACTGGAGTTGGTGGTCAGTGTGCAGTCCTGGCACCACAGGCCATGAGCTGGGCAGGGCACAGAGAGGAGGATGACGAGAGGAACCGGGGTCCAAGCCAGGCAGCCCCCTGCATCCTCCCCACCTGCTTTGCTGCATGTCCTAGGAGAACCATGCAGCTGTAGGAGGCCGGGCACTCCTTGACCAGGAGCGACCAGGCCAAACTAGCACCCGGAGGACAGGCTGGGAGGACCTGTGTGCCTTTGGGCAGGGGGGGTGAGGGTGCCACCACTGGGACTCCGGAAGCCCCTAGGCACCCCGCCCCCAGGCCCCCCCCACATGCATGGTGCGTGCACACCTAGACACAAGTATCCCACCTATGGTGCCCTCCTGCACACTCCTACCCCCCTCACACACATCCCCCCAGAATCTAGTTGGTTCCAGTGAAGGAAGAACCAAACAGGACTTGACGGGAGGCCAGGTGGGGCTCTGAGAAGAGACGAAGCACAAGCAACCCGGCACTAAGGCAGGAGCATCCGTGCAGGACCAGCCGCTGGACCAGGGCCCCGAGGAGGAGCCATGCCCTCAGGAGCCAGGAGAGACCCGCGCGGCCGGAGCTGGGGCAGCGCCAGCAGGGGCCACACAGGCGGGGGCTGGGCTGGGGCCGCTGGCTTCGCGGGGGGGGGGGGGGCTGTGGGTCTCATGGGCATCGTCAGAGAATGGCCGTCCCACACCTGGTTCCCTCCGGAGCTGCCTCGCGCAGGCTCTCGGGCAACCTGGCCTACCCCCGCCAGCCGGCCCCAGACTCACCGGGGCCAGAGCACAGCAGAGCCGCCAGCAGCACCAGGCCGAGGCCCTTCACGGCTGCGGGCAACATGCTCCAGGCGGGCCTCAGGAAGGCGCGGGGGCTGCAGGCTGGGGTCGTCTGGGGCACAGGCCTGGCAGGGAGAAGCCTCGATCAGGAGCCCAAGTCCCGGCCCAGCTCGAAGGACCCTCCCCTTTTCTGGCATCCTAACGCAACCTCCTCCCCGGATTCCAGGCCCGGGGGGTCGTCCGGGAGCTCCCAAAGCCCCACCCCCAGCCCATCCCCCAGAGCCTCCACCATCACCGCATCCCCTCCGGGGAAAACAGGTCTGCCCTCTCCGGCAGGGGGACAGCTCGAAAGGCCCGCACCCCGCGCTCCGCACCTGTGGGTAGGGGGTGGGTCGGGAGGCGCGTCTTATCCCTGGGGAGCGATAGGTGCGTCCGGAGAGGAAGGGGCAGGACAAGATGCGAGTGGACAGTACCTGCCAATGGGGGGAAGGGCGAGCACCTCGCCCCCACCCCACCCGGGCGAGGGGACCGGGAACCCGGCGCCGAGCCTCCGCCCCTCGTCTCCCCGTGCGAGCCTCGGCTCTCACCGCGGATCTGAGCGGGGAGCGCGGGGCCTCAGGTCGGGGGCGCACTCACAGCCCTGGGGTGTCGCGACTCCGGGGCTCCGGGCAGCGCGAGCGACGCGGGGAGAGGTGCCCTTCGGTCTCCCTGTGGACGGGAACCCGGGTGCAGCCTTGTCTTTCGGGGGACGCAGCCGCAGACACGGACCCCGCGCGAGGGGCGGGGCGGAGCCGGGGCGGGGGCCGCGCGGGGTGGGGGGGAGCGGGGGAGGCTGGAGACTCTCGGACCGGGGCGTCTGGGGCTCGGGGCCAGCGCCGGGTCGCCGTCCCGGGCCGTCCTGGGCGCCCCTGGCCAGCCGGCGCCCCGCTCGCCGGCGCGCGCCCGCCCTCTCCGGCTCGGGCTCCCTCCACGCTCGCTCCCCTCCCCAGGCGTGGGCAGCAGCCCTTCCCCCTCTGCTTGGCCGAGATCCCCTTGGAATTTCTCGGAAGAAGAAGGTTTACTGCGAAAGGAAACGACATGGCACAAAGACGCAGAGAGGGAGGGAGGAGGGAGTAACGGGTGGCAGGTGCTAACACAGGGCCCTGTTCGCAGCGCCCGGGCCCTCCGCTCCCCAGCCCCGTCACGGTCTCGATGGTTCGAGGCTATTCTCCTCCCCGGAGCACCCGTGACGACCCCACCAGCACCCGCAGCCCCAGGGACTGCTGCCTTCAGCCACGCCCACACTCAGGAGGGCGAGTCCCCAATCCTGGTCTGGGCATTCAAGGCCCTCCGCTGCCTGCTCTGGCCAGTGTCTCAGCTTTGTCTCTCGTCTTCCGGTCCCACCAGGCGCTAGTCGTGCTGTGCCTTTGCACCTGCTGTCTCCTGCGCCTGGAATCAGTATCTGCTGGGCACTGGTCTCTGCCGGTGCTGAGTAAACGAAAGCTACCCTGCAAGCGCTGGGGTCCTTCCTTCAGTCCTGCCCTCATTCTTCTAACAAATATTTATGCAGACAGCCCGGGACCACCCACTGGTGTGTGGCTTCAGGTATGCTGCGTGCCTCCCCACCGCCCCCCGCCGCCCCGTGAGCCTCAGTTCCTTCGTCTGTAAAATGAGGGTGTTGCTAGTAACCACGTGAAAGTGTGCGAGGGCTACACGAGACCCACAGGAAGAGAGCTCACCGTGCACCTGGCCCAAGGCGCGTGCCAGCGACAGGGAAGGCAAGCAGGGGACAGCTGGGCAACTTGACGGGGGCTGCAGAGTGGGCTGGAGTTTGTCCTAAAAGCTCTGGGGCCAGGCAAGGCTTGAGGCCGGGCAGAGTCCAGAGCCAGTCATCCTTGTCAGAACTGACGCGTGCATTTCAGAGTTAACACACGGCCCTCCCCATGGGACTGGGGGCAGGGCAGATATCCCGGGTGCCCTGCCACAAGGCCAGCCTCCACCCCTTTTGGTCAGCTGGGTTCCGACTCCCCGTGCAGGTATAGGGTGGATGTGGGTGGCACTTGGGTGGCGGGGAGGGGGTACCTGCTGATCACAGCCAACTCACTCCTGGCCGAGGAATCTCTCTGCCAAAGTTCTGTCCAGATACTTGGAAGATCCCTGCCAGTCCTAAGGCAGGGCACCCCCCTCCCCAACTTCTGGGACAGGTGGTGTGTGAGGCAGGCTGTCAGAGCCCCCAGCGACCCCCTGGTATTCTAGTCCTGGTGCATCCCTTTTTTATTTTATTTTATTTTTTTGCCACTCCGCACGGCTTGTGGGATCTTAGTTCCCCGAGCAGGGATCAAACCTGGGCCCTTGGCAGTGAGAACGCAGAGTTTTAACCACCGGACCGCCAGGGAATCATCCCCTCTCCTTGGGCATGGCTGGACTCACGTGGAGTGGAAACGGCGCAGCACGGGTGACAGGATGTCACCTCTGAGGTTGGATTATTGAGGCCGCAGCTTCTGCTGCAGGCTCTGCCTCTTGCCCTCTCAGATTGCTCACCCCGGGGGAAGCCGGCTGCCGTGTCCCTGCAAAGAGGGACCAAGGCCTGCGGACAACCCCCCAAGGGAGCTGGAAGTGGACCCACACACACAGCCAGCTGAGCCCTCAGATGAGATCACAGCCCCGGCCGACAGCTTGACGGCAACCTCGTGAGAGGAGGCGAGCCCGAGGTCCCAGCACCGGGGTTCCTGACCCACAGACACTTCGAGAGCGTGAACGGTGTTGTTTTAAGCCCCTCAGTTTGGGGGTAATTTGTTATGCAACAGAAGATAGCAGGTGAGGAGGGACTGGATTGGGCATGACAGGGGCAGAAAGAGTAATGTCCGAGGAGGCTAGGGCCAACGCTGGGGAATGCAGGTCTGGGCCTGCTCCTCAGAGAGCAAAGACCCTGCTCTCCCCGTTGCCAGGGCGACAGAGATCCCTAACCCGATTTCTGAGCTACTCTGCCTTCCTCCCGATGCACGTGGGATGGTGTCACCCTATCAGGAGTTTTGCAGACAAGAATAACAGTCAGTCACGATTCGCAGGAGAGACGGCAGAGTGTGCTCAGGTACGGCCCCGGCCCTTTCAGTGTGGACAGCCCCCGCATGGCGCTGGCGGCCGCTGGCCCTGACCTCCCTCCCCCCACACTGACCCGGCCCAGATGCCCGGGTGCTGGCGAGGGGTGCCAGGATCTCACCCCGCCCGGAGGCCCTCTGACAAGTACCCGCAGCCCGGGGTGACTGTGTGGCCGTCTCATGCTCTCCTCAGCGTCGGGATGACCGGTGGCCGGCTCTCCCCGCTTCAGGTGGTCAGAACCACGGACAGCGTCAGAGGCGCGCGGTCTTCACGCACCGGCTGCCGCTGCGCCCCTGGAGCTCCGAAGCGCACAGAAGCAGGGGACTGGCCTGTGGGTCAGGCCCTGGCAGGAGAGGGGCAGGGTTCAGGTAACACCTGAGCTGTGCTGCAGGCTGTTCTGCCTTGTATTTTGGCCGGCGCCATCAGAATCCCTCCAAGCCGGCCAAGATTGTGGGTGCGGCTGTGGCCCCACCACCCTGCCTCACGGAGAGGACCCGTCTAGGGTTGACAGAGACATTCATTCACACAGCGAACGCCTCCTGAAGCGCCGCTGAACTCGAGGAGAGAGAAAGTCTCTGGGCTCCCAGGACCCCCAGAATAGCGGGGAGAAGCCAACAGGCTGAGTGCTGGGCGCTAAACGGTGGCCCCAGAAAAGGTGTCCACCTCCTAACCCCCGGAATCTGTGAAGGTGACCCTGTTTGGAGAAGGGGTCTCTGAGGGTGGGATTAAGTTAAGTATCTCGAGATGAGGCCGTCCTGGATTTGGAAAGCAGGGCCCATCTCCAGCGTCTGGTGTCCTTATAAGATAGAGGAGAGGGACAGACACAGAGAGAGGCCACGTGATGGACATCTGGGGGTGGGGCTGAAAGCTGGAACCCTTTAACCACAAAGCTGGTTCTCTGGCAACCAGCCCCCTCCTTAGGTGACCGAGGGGTTTTCCAAAAGTCACCTCATCAATATGATAAGAAACACCTTTAAGACTCTGGTCACTTAGGAAATTCCAAGAGTTGGGGAGCTTTGTGCCAGGACCAGGTGAAGGCCAATACGTCTCCTGTTATCAGTCACAATATCACAAGGCTCTACTGTTGTGAACATTTGGACACTTTTTTTTTTTTTTTTTTTTTGTGGTACGCGGGCCTCTCACTGCTGTGGCCTCCCCTGCTGCGGAGCACAGGCTCCGGACGCGCAGGCCCAGCGGTCATGGCTCACGGGCCCAGCCGCTCCGCGGCACGTGAGATCCCCCCGGACCGGGGCACGAACCCGCGTCCCCTGCACTGGCAGGCGGACTCCCAACCACTGCGCCACCAGGGAAGCCCTGGACACTTTTATAGTAAGATGTTTGCATTTTCCATAATGTGCACGTGGCGAGGGGCCGGACCCTGTCCCCATGTGGCTCAGTGGCCGCATGAGAATGATTTTTTAAATTCCTCAAATTTGTGCCACTAACAACATTTGTCTTCCTTTAAGTTAGTCCGGATCTAGGGGTCCCGAAAGGGGATGCTGGGACCAGTCACAGGGGGAAATGGGAGTTTGGGGATAGAAGGACCTGGGTTCAGGTCCCAGCTCTGCTGTAATACAGGTTTGGTTTGTTTTGCTTGTATATCTTTGTATTTTTAGAGGGTTTTTTTTTCTCCTTATTACAGAAGCAATCACTGTCGTCAGCGTAATACAGTTTTTACTGCACTGTCTTGACCAGGTTTTGAGGCCTTGGCTAGAGGCGGTCATTTCCCCTTCTTGAGCAGCCACTTAAGTGCACACCCAACCCCTTTCCTTAAAGCTCTCATACTCCAGGCCACTGTACACCCACCCTCACCGCCCCACGGCCGGGTACCAGGCAGTGAGGACCAGCCCAGTGCTCCGGCTGACCCCCACCACAGGCCACACACGCTGCCCCAGCCTGCAGAGCCCCGGCCCTGGGTGCAACCCCGTGTGGCCACACTATAAGTTACAGAGTTCTGCCTTTCTTTCTCCTGGTGTCATCCTGCTGGGTCCCGCTATCAAAAGAAATTTTGCGGGCTTCCCTGGTGGCGCAGTGGTTGAGAGTCCGCCTGCCGATGCAGGGGACACGGGTTCGTGCCCCGGTCTGGGAAGATCCCACGTGCCGCGGAGCGGCTGGGCCCGTGAGCCGTGGCCGCTGAGCCTGCGCGTCCGGAGCCTGTGCTCCGCAACGGGAGAGGCCACAACAGAGAGAGGCCCGCGTACCGCAAAAAAAAAAAAAAAAGAGAGAGAGAGAGATTTTGCATCTTATAAAACAGACATAGGAGGACCGGGATCTCAGCTGTGCTGCTCACCAGCTGTGTGACCTTGGGCAGTTCTCCGCTCCCCTTGGTTTTCCCATGTAAAGGTGGGGTCCCTGATGCGTGTGGTCAGCACGTGGGCTAAGTGAGAGCACGCAGGTAGAAAGCTTAGTAAAATGTCAGGCTTCATAGATGCTCAGTTGATTTCTCCCCGACACTTTGTCCGTATCTGCACCCCTAACCCAGCTGCGGAGGCCGCGCGTGACCGGCATCGTTCTGATCGGACAATGACCGTGAACGCCACGAGGCCCCATCGCTTCCCTCATGTCCCCCCACCCTTTTCCTGGACAGAATCCAAACTTTGCTCCGGTGTGCACCTTTCTGTGAAGGGGGCCTCTGCCCGGGGGTGAGTCCTTCCTAGTGTCAGCCCGGTGGGGTGAAACATCGGTTGGTAATTAGTTTAGTCAAAGGCTTAGAGAGCACTTCTGGCCAAAGAGGATGTCAGAAGGGAGGGTTTATGGAAAAGGTCCCTCACCCTAAAGGAGAAACTCGGCCGACCCTGCTCTCGGGAGGACAGAGTCGTTCGTGGAAGGTTCATGCTCCCACTGAAGACAAGAAAAGGCAGTAAATCACAGAAACCATTTTTTAAGACACTAGAAACCTGGAGAAGCAATAAGGGCAAGAGGGACTACAGATGGGAAATCTGTAGGCTGGACCCGAAAATTCACCACCACCACCCCCGCTGTCTTGGGGCAGCCGGAAGCCTGTGGATCTGGCTCTGGTCAAGGGAGAGGCCACTCCTAGGGGGAAAGGAAACAAGCAGAGCTTCTGGCAATTATGCAGGGCAGGAAGGACAAAACTGGAGAGTCGAGAGGCCTCTAATGTATGGTTGGTCTCATACAAATTTTAGAATCCGTTCATCAATTTCCACACCCAGAAAGTTAAAAACACAATGAAGCACCACTACACACACACCAGAAGGGCTAAAATTTTTTAAAACTGACAATACCAAGTGTTGGCAAGGTTGTGGAGCAACCGGAACCCTCTTGCAATACTGGAGGAAACGCTTTGGGAAAATGTTTGGCTGTACCGACTGAAGCTAATCATACCTATATTCCAGCTCTGGTACCTGCCCAATGGAAATGAGGGCTTATTTACACCAAAACATGTGTAAAGTATGTCCAGAGCGGTGTCCTTCATAAAAGCCCAAACTGGCCAAATGCCACCAGCCGTAGACTAGGCAACGGCCCTGGTATTTCTGTACAATGGAACACAGCACAGCAACAAAAATGAGAGTGGATGGGCTACCAGTACATACAGCCGTGTGGGGTGATTCACAGCACAAGGCTGGATAGGAGAAGTGGGACACAAAGTAGCTGATGCCGTTCATGCAGGGTTTAAAAAGAAACGATCTGTGATGAACTTCAGGGGATAGATTCTGGCAGGAGGGGCACAAGGGAGCCTTCTGGGTTTCTGGAATGCTTTGTATCTTGATGGGAGTGGTGGCTACATTGCATATATATGTATATATATTATGTATGTGCTACATATATGTTATATATATCTAATTTCATCAATCTGTACACTTAAAGTTTATATACTTAGCCGTATGTAAATTATATCACAATTCTTTTCATGAAGGAAACAAAAAGCCATATACAAGACTGTTCCTAGCAGTACTATTTGAAACAGTCAAAAACGGAAAATTATCCAAAGCTCATCCACTGTAGGGTAGATAAATAACTTGTGGTATATTCACGTGACACAATACTGTGTAGCACTTGAAAGAGGCAAATGATATCCAACCACAACAATACAGATGAATCTCAGAAGCCTACTTGAGTAAAGGAAGCCAGACAAGGAAGAGTATGATTCCAATTATATAAACAGGCGCTACTAATCCATGACATCAGACATCAGGATACTGCTCATCCTTGGGGGTGACTGAAGGGGACATGACAGGGCCTCCTGAGGTGCTCTTAGTGAACTGTTTTCTGATCTAGAGGCTGATTACATGGATATTTTCACTTTGTAAAAATTCATCAACATGAATTTGTGATTGGAGCATTTTTCTCTATGTTGGTTATAACTAAAAACAAACAAAATCATGGCATGAAAAATGGGTCCCCTTCTTCCCTGGGTTGTCATGCTTGTATGTGATGTCTGGAACTGCAGCAACCACCTTGTGAGCTTGAGGGGCATTATTCCAAAAACTGATGATTACAGAGTGAAGAGATGCAAAAACTCTTGTGCTGTTGAGTGATTGAATTCAAGAGTCATCCTGGGTTGGCAGAGGCCAGGTCTTAGTTGATTGAAGTCACGACAGCCAGCAAAGGTCAGCATCATCAGTTCTCTGGCTCCAGTTAGTCTGGTGGCTGATTGTTCGAGGGGGTTCGAACCCTGTAATATAGCTCAAGAATGTGCGTCAGGCTATTCTTTACCTTTGAAGCAGAACTGGGAGTCTTGGTGACTGATTTGTTGTCTCTGTTATGGTTAGGTTATTTCCCTGGCCTGGTCAAGGGCAAGCACTGTGGCCAGGCCTAGATCACAAAATAGCTTAGGCCTAAAATGGCTTCTCTTATTGATCTTGAGGGGCTGCAGGGGTGCAGTGGCTTGAAGTAGGATCTCAGTTTCCTGACTGGGGATCAAATCCAGGGCCATGACAGTGAGAGCGCTGAATCCTAGCACTAGACCAAAAGGGCTAGCGGGCTTAAAGCAGGGCCTAGCTTCTTGTCTTCTTTGAAGAAAGAATTCAGCAAAGAGACAGACGTAGCAAAGCAGGTAAAGTGTTTATTAGAAGCCAAGTACGTGTGAAGGAACAAACAAGTGTGATCAGAGAGAGAGTCATGTGCCAAAGGGGTAGTTTAAATCACTTATAAGGAGGCAGTGTTCCAGGTTCCCTCTAGCCAATCATCTTGCTGCGTCTTGCTTCGTGCCCATATTTGGTCTGAATCAGGGCCCTCTCTGATGTGCACACGCATCATTTAGCCAAGCTGGATTCTAGCACAAGGGTCTCTGGGAGGTTGGCAGGACATATTATGGGCTGGTGCCCCCTCCCTTCCCTGACCCCCGAGGAACTTTTCTGCACATGTGTGGTCTAGGACCTCTACTTGACCCCTAGATTGAGAAACATATGGCCTCCTTATCTTTTACACAAACAGGGCCCAGCTCCTTGCTGCTCTTGCCATTATCTTTACCTGAAGTGTCAACAGGAGACAAGCTCCAGCTGCTCAGCCTGGGGCCGCCACCTCCTGCCCCATTGCGGCCAGAAAGGTATACCTGGTTCTCTTCCTCCAGGGGTCCGACCCCCTAGCCTATCTGCCTACATTATGACCACCTTCTGACGGTGAGACGGGAATCAGGGCGGAAAGCCTGGAGATCGCAGGCAGAGTCAGAACCAGCTCCTGGGCTTCCCCAGGCAGGACACCTGTCTTTAGTCCTGGTGGTCCACAATGGTCAGCTGCTGTGAATATTGTGGTTTGTAATAAATATATATTTAGTCCTGGCACAGAGCTCCCCAAACCCTTCAAATTTCCTAAGTGATGAGAGTGATGACTGTGTCTTTTGTTATGTTAAGGAGATGACTTTTGAAAAGCCCTTCTGTCACCTAAGGGTGGGGCTGGTTGCCAGGGAAACCAACCCTGTGATTGGAGGGTTCAAACTTTCAGTCCCACCTCCACCTCCAGGGAGGGGAGAGGGGCTGGAGGTTGAGTCCATCGCCAATGGCCAAATGATTTAATCAATCTTGTCTATGTAATGAAGCCTCCATAAAAACCTAAAAGGATGGGGTTGGAGAGCTTCCACACTGGAGGAGATTTGAGGAGATGGGAGTACACAGGGAGACCCAGGAAGCTATGGGCCCTTCCTTATGCTTGCCCTATGCATCCTGTCGACTTAAAGAAAAACACACGACACGAGAGTTGTGAATTTAAGTTTTATTCGAAGAACTTGCTGAGGACTATAGCTCGGGAGACAGCCTCTCAGTAGCTCTGAGGGTACTGTTCCTATAATAAACCAGTGATGAAATAAAATTCATATTTTCCGGCAAGATGAGAAAAAGTTCAACGTAAAATTTTTCTTTGCCCTTTAGGGCCTCCTCCCCCACCTTTAGTGTGTGCTGTGCATCTGTATGAACCAGACCTCCTTAGGAGATAACCTTCCTTCTTAATTTTGTAAGGGGCCACGATGACCCATGACCCACTGCTCACTTTGTACATGTAGATCTGGATTGTGTAAACTGTCCATAATACATCATTTGATGTGTAACCTTTTGTCTCAAAAACGTGTATAACTGTGCTTTGACCTCTAACAGTCCTGGAAGAGTCCTCAGAGCTTTCTGAAAGACTGTCTCCTGGGGTATCATCCTCAGGTTGGCTCAAATTTTCCATTTCTCTCTTAGATCAACTATTGATTTGTTTTTTGGGTCAACACCAGTGATCCAGTAAGTAAAATATTCCCCTGAGTTCAGTGAGCCACTCTAGTAAATTAATCAAACCCACGGCAGGGGCCCTGGGAGCCCCCACTCTGTGGAGGCTCAGTCAGAAGCGTAGGTGACAACCGGGACGTGTGGCTGGCATCTGAAGCGTGAGGAGGTGCAGTCTTGTGGGCCTGAGCCCTTAACCTGTAGGATCTGATGCTACCCCGACAGGCGGAGTCAGAACTGAGCTGAATTGTAGGACAGCCAGCTGGTGTCTAGAAACTGCTTGAGAGTGTAGGGAAACCCACCCCACACACACATCTGAATTGGTGATCAGAACCTTTTATTTGGGGAGTGGACAGAGGAGACAGAAACACAGCCACTGAGAAGGGGGAAGGCATGTTGTTAGTTTGGGGCACAAGCTTCGGGGTCACCCACAGCCCACCCTCCCAACCCACAGGCCTCCTCCCTCAGCACAGCTGCCTGGACACCTCGTCCCAGCCTCAGGGAGCGCGCGGAGGGGCAGAGGTAGGAGTGTACCTGCACTGAGGCTGGGAGGGCCGCGGCAGTCTTGGGGCTTCCTGCGCTGAACCGTGTGCCCACAGAAAAGATGGTGGAGCCCTAAGCCCAGAATGGGACCTTATTTGGAAATAGAGTCTTTACAGATGTAATCAATTTAAAGTGAGGTCACGAGAGTGGGCCCTAATCCAGTGTGACTGGTGTCCTTATAAGGAGAAACTGAGACATACACGCACAGAGGGAGGGACACACAGGGACACAGGGAGAAGATGGCCATCTTCACGCCAGGGAGACAGGCCTCAGGAGGAACCAGCCCTGCCGAAGCCTTCATCTCAGACTTCCAGCCTCAGAACTGGGGGACAAGAAAGTTGTTGCTATCCGTCTGTGGTGCTGTTTCCGCAGCCCTGGGAGACTAAGAGGGGAAGAACCCTCCCCGTGACCCCTGTCTGCAGCCGGCAGGGCAGCAGGGCCTTCAAGACCTTGCCGGGAGGACAAATGTAGCTACCCTGGACTCCGACTGCAGACTCAGGGCCTCGGGCCCCCCTGGTCGCAGTGACCGGGCTGCGGTGGCCAGGCACCCACTCGGTCAGGGGCGTGAGCTGCACCGTCCCGTGTCTGGTGGAAGCGGTTCTGTGGGATCGGCCCCGACACTGACCCCAGCCTTGAGATGCTTGAGCTGCTGCGTGGAGACTGTGGCGGCCTACGGGTACACGAGGGTCAAAGAAGAACAGCAGTGATCCCGAGCGGTCACCTGGTACGGAGAGCCCACTGAAGGCGAGGCTGGGGCTGAGGAGGCAGCACCGCCACGAGGGGCGCGCGGAACCAAGGACCACGGACGTGGTGGCTGCTCTCCACGCACTGGGCGCTTGAAGAAGGAGAATGGCAAGTTCTAAGCCCCAAATCTCTGACTCACGATGCAGACTGAGAGCCAGAATCCCCTGCCCCATCCCCGCCCCACGGGATGCTGGAGCCACAGCCTCCCACTCGGCGAGCTCCTCAGGCAGTGGACAATGCCCTGCACCCCAGCTGCACTCCCTGCCTCGAGCCCCGCAAGCTCAGGGCCTGGGCCTGTCCGCCCATCCCTGAGTCTCAGATTCCTCATCCACACGGCCCCCCGCAACGGGCTCCCCCATCCCCTCCTCCCCACTCCCCCCAGGGGTCTCACCTCGCCCCTCTCCCACCACCCCCTTCCCCAGCAGGACTGCTGGCAAAAACCTTATACCTGAAGTTCTGCCACCACACCTGCCGGGCGTCCAGGTGGGACGTCCCGGGACGCGGGTCCCACCGTTCTCCCTGTGCGGGAGAAGGCGCTGAGGCCGGAAGGGCCCGTGCGACCCCTGAGGGCCCCGCCCACGGCCCGGGGAGGGGCGCCTGCTCGCCCGGGGCCGCAGCCCCGGTTTCTCGCGGGGGCGCGTCCCTGCCGCCAGGTTTGACTTAAGTGACGCCCCCCCCCGCCGCCAAGTGCAGGCCCCCGTCCCGAGCTCAGCCATCAGCATCTTTCCTTTCTTCCCGGCGTCCTAGGTCCAAGCTTGCGGGGCGGGCAGCGCGGGGCGGGCGCAGTGCAGACGTGAGGTCTTTGCACGGAGTGCCAAGCCCCCCCCCGTCCCCGCTCTTGCCACGCAGCCCCGCCTAGCCCGCGTAACCGCTCCCCGAGACAGGACACAAAGAGCTTCTTCATGCCTTTCTCCGGCTGCAGAGAATCCCTGCAAAATTACTTTCAGCGGTAACAGCTCAGCGCAGGGGAGGTGAGTCCCTACCGCCAGGAAATTAACGCCGTGCACACGTGCCCCTCGCCAGCGCATCTTCCCCAGGGGGCGCCAACACCGCGGCAGGGGTGGGCGGGGCCGGCGGTGGGCGGGGCCAGAGCAGCCTCAGCCCAAGTCTGGGTGCTCCGCCCTCGTGCCGGCGCGCAGGCCAGGGGTCCGCGGTGGTGTTAGAGCGCTCACTCGTGGGCGAGAGCGCAGCTCCTGGCACGTGGAGATGTCCCCACATCGCCGTCCGAGAGCTGCACAAGGAAGGAGATGGGAGGAAGTTTGGGTGGAGAATTAAGGAAAAGGGTGGCTTTTCGGGGACTTGTTTTTATTTTCTTGATGAGAGACGCTTGAGTGTTTACAGGCAGAAGGAGAGGAACCCGTCCAAAAATTAAACACAGAATCACCATGCAATCCAGCAATCCCACTTCTGGGCACAGACCCCGAGGAATTGGAAGCAAGGACTGGAAAAGACGTCTGCACACCCGTGTCCGCAGCGGCATTATTCGCAGTGCCTAAAACACGGTGGCGGCCCAGCAGTCCGGGGCAGATGGAGGATAAAACACAATGTGGTCTCTACGTACAACAGAATATTATTCGGCCTTGAAAAGGGGGAAAATTCTGACACGAGCTACAACATGGATGAACCTCGAGGACTTTACACAGGGGAGGGGGAGGGGGAATGAGAGTTTAATGGGGGCAGAGTTTCAGTTTTGCCGATGGATGGTGTTGATGGCTGCACGACAATGTGAATGTCCTCAATGCCGCCTCATAGAAGTGGGGGGCGCGGGTAAGCTGAGAGTGCAGGAGCAGGGGGTGCTGACAGGCACCGTGGGCTGAGGGGAGGGTACCACAGGCAGCCCCACAGCTGGCGCCAGACACCAGGGAGTCGTGGTGGGGCTTGGGGGGCAAAGGGAGGTCGGGGGCAGGTTGAACAAATGGAGGATGGGGGCCTGGAATCAACAGATGGCTCCTTACACCCTGACGCGTCTGCTCACGGGGTCCCGGGGCGCAGGGCAGTGGGCCCCCTGAGTCCACCCGGAACCTGCTCCCTCTGGCCCGCCCACCCGCACCTGCCTGTTTCTCAGTTACGGATTTCAGGAAAGAAAGAGGCTGTGCCTCATCACAGCCCCTGGGAGCTGCCCGCCTGGCCAGTCACTGGGGGGCCGTCAGAAGCAGAGAGAGAGCCCACGAGAGACCCCTCATGGCCCCCGCCCACCGGGGAAGTTGGTCTGGACTCTGATCTAAGAAGGAGGGCCCTCCCTCCGCTCCCAGAGGCGGAGACGGTTCGGTTCGCTGCAGAGAGGGTGGGAAGGAGCCCGGAACAGGGACGGGGGCAGGAAGGCCAGCGCATCTGCAGCCCACATCTGCCCTCAAAGGCCCCACTGGCCCGTGGCTGTGTGCTGCCAGGCAGGGCAGATGCCTTTCCCACACCCACAAGCACCAGACCTCCACCCCTCAGTCAGAAGCGTTGTCCATCCCTCCCCAGGTCTGGGTCCGGTTCACTGTGGTGACCCCAGAGGCCCAGAGTGCGGGTTCATAGCGCAGGCCGGGGCCACGCCGCTCCCCAGAGAGAGATCAGGGCTCATGCCCTGCCCCTACCACCTCCCCCTCTGCCAGGGCCAGACGGGGTGTGGACGGCCAGTGTGCCCTGTCCGCGGCCGGCACCAAGGTCTAAGGACAGAGCTGCGCTGCCGCCAGGAGGAACAAGGTGACCCACTCGGCCAGAGGGAGGCCAGGCCTGGCAGGGAGGGGACCGACACCAGCTGCGCCCATGGGCCGTTCACGGGGGCCAGCCCGACCGAGCAGGGCAGAGCAGGCAGGGTCTGCAGGCAGGATGCTGGATCGCCCAGGCTGCCCAAGAAGAGCACTGGTGGGCAAGGCTGAGGCAGAAAGCCCTGACGTAGAAGGGCAGAGGCTCTAAAGTGGGCCTCAGGTGCCCACAGGGCCACCTGCCCTCAACCCTGGCCCTTGGGGTCTGAGGGAGCCATGTCCCCACCCGGGGAGTGGCCCTTGTCACGGAAGCCTGGGGTGTCTGAGGCCAGAAGGTCTGGGCGGGGCCGGGGGGGGCCCACACTCACTCTGACCTGAGGGCTGGGGGCCTCGTGCCCTCCTGTGGGCCACCAGCCTTGGCCAGGCCTGGCCACGTGACTGTGTCTGCGTGAGCGGGACCAGCCCCCAGCCCCCTCGCTGGGATGCGGCGAGGGAGTGGGGCGGCTGTGGGGGAGGAGGGGTGAGGTGCAGCCTAGGGCAGGGGTGGGCGGGGAGCGGGGAGGGGCAGCCAGGGCGGAGCTGAACCTCTGCAGTAATTCCTTGCGGGTAAAGCAGCGATGGTGACACTAGCCAGCCCTAGAGTTGTTGAGGACAAGTAAAATGACATTGAATTTTACTTAGTGAATTAAATGTGCTAGTATCGTTTGCACCTCGGCCGAGGAGGAGCTGGGCCTGTCTCGGGGGACAGGCGGTGGGTGAAGACTCCCTGCTCCCTAACAGTTCTGGGAACCCCTGTGGAGCCCTTCCTGGGAGCAGCCCCTGTGACGCCAGATCAAAGCCCCTGCAGGAGGAGCCGGGTCTGCGGGACCAGCTGGGTGGGGTGGCGGTGGACACAGGCCTGGGGAATGAAGAGGGCAGGTCCAGGGCCGTGTGTGCCAGGCTGAGTGAGACCCTGGCTGGAGAGTGATTTTGGCCTCCGGGTGGGGAAGGGCTGGGGGCAGCTTCCCGCAGAAGCTGAGGATGGCCGGGCCGGCCCAGTGCCCGCTGGGAGGCGAGAGTGCACTGGTCCAGAGGAACGGGGAGGCGTGATGACGCCTGGCGGCTGAGACTTCAGAGAAGTGTCATCCCAGCTGGCCCCGTGGGGACCGTGCCGGGAGCCGTCCTGCGCGCCCGCGGGCGCTGGGTCCTGATGGCCTCGACCAATGTGAGAACACTGAAGCCTGCCGAACCAGGGAAGAGAGGACTGGGCTCAGGCCCAGGTGGTCTTAGCCCAGAGCCAGCTCTCAACCTCTGCTGCAGGTGGTCCCTGAGAATGCTCCACCCGCTGCGGAAGCCCAGGCTGCGCAAGTTCAGGGAGTGGGCCAGGCGGACAGTGGGCGGGCTCGCGTCCCTGGCTCCAGGCCCCAATCTAGCCTCCTGCCCCTGCGCCCTCCTTTCCGTGGCCTCCAGGAGGGGGCTTCTCAGCAGCCCCCGTGCACGGTCTGCGGCCCGCAGGGGAGGGACGGGAGAGTGGGGCAGCCCAGGCCCACACACAGTGCGGCACGGGCAGGAGCGCAGTGGCCAGAAAGGCAGGCTCCCGGCGGCTCCCCGGGAGGCCTCCACCCCGCCCTGGGTGGCCGGTGTGGAGCTCTGGAGGGCAGGGGCCAAACGCAAGGGACGGATAGGGTGTGAGGTGATGGTGGGGAGGCTTCTCGGAGGAGGTAACGCCTGTGCAGGTGGGACAGCCTCGTGGACGTCAGCAGGAACAGCTTTCCAGGCAGAGGGAACAGCCAGGACGAAGCCCTGAGGTGGGAGGGAGGGCAGCGGGCGGCCAGTGGGCGAGCGCCGTGCTGGCGGGACAGGCAGGCCTCGTGGGAGGACTGCAATTGTGCTTTTCTTTGAAATCCTCTTAGAGAGGCCCCCGGAGTGTCGATGGTGACTCACGGCTGAAGGTGCCTGGGCAGTGGTCTGCAGCTGGAGGGCCCGGGAGGCCAGGCTCCTGGGGCTGTGTGGCCTGGGCCCGGGTCCTTCGGGTCCAGACGTGGGGCAGTGGGCTGGCCGGCCCGCACTACTGGGCTGAGGCCTCAAGGCCAGGGCAGAGCCACGCAGGGGGACAGGACGCCCCAAGGCCGACCACAATGACTTCCCCTCCCCCACCCAGCCCCTGGAGTCAGGGAGGGAAATGGCCATCCCTGGCCCAGTGCCTGGCCTGGGGGCCAGCGTGAGGCCCATTGTTTGAGGCTGGAGCTGGGGGGTCCAGGGCCTCCGGGAAGCCCCCGGCAATGTCCTTTGTCCCACTTGCCACCAATCCAGAGGCCCGGCGAGGCCCCGGCTGAGCAGACGCGGCAGCTCCGGCAGGATGAAGGCGCTGGCGGCCGTCCTGCTGACCCTGCTGCTGTGTGGACAGCAAGGTACTCGGGCAAGGGGAGACCTGCAGCGAGGGGGACGGCCCAGTCCAGGCCCACAGGCCCCCCAGGATCATCCAGCTGGGGGCGAGACGTGGCTTGGGAAGAAGGAGGGAGTGCAGCCGGAGGCCGAGGCCACGGGGAGGTGGATGGGGCTGTCCTGGGTTCCCACGGGTCCCTGAACCTCCAGCCCCGGCCCAGCCAGGCCCTGGGGGCACGGGCTCCCTCCCCACCCGATCCCAGGCTCAGCCTCTCAGAGAGGCAGGCTTTGGGGTGCCCTCTCCTCTCCCAGCCTCAGTTTCCTCTTCTGTGAAATGGACAGGCCATCCTGACGGCTACGGGCCAGCTGCTGTCAAGGGCCAGCGCACAACCCCTAGTGTTGCTGGTAAGGATAATGCCAGGCTACACACGGGTAAGGAAGCAGGGCCAGGGCTCGGAGACCCAGGCAGCGACCTCACCAGCTTGGGAGGCGACGGGGAGGGGACTGGGAAGGGGGCTGATGGATCGAGGGGTGGGGGCGTGGCACTGGACCCCGAGCACGTGTCCTCTGTGCCCGGGTAGTGGAGGTTTACAGGCGTCCCTGCGCGGCCAGGCAGAGGGCGGGCGCAGGAGGTCGAGGAATACGACGTGGACTCTGGACCCGAAGGCTATGACGAGGAGGACGATGAGGAGGACGACGAGGCCAGCGTGACTGCGGGCGGCAGAGGCACAGGTACCCGCCCACCCCGACCCCAGGGTCGGGGCACTTGCGCCCCTTTTCCAACACATGCACGGGTGCCGCCGAGGGCCAGGGTCCACGAGGCTGATGGTGAGGACACGGCGGGCAAAAGCCTCCGCCTGTGAGCTTCCCTTCCCTCGTGGGGGAAGGGGTGAGGAGGGGCCCCTGACACTCAGCGCACCCTCACCTCTCACCCTGACCGTGACCCTCAACTGCCATCCAGGGTGGGGGGGCCTAGAGAAGGAGCCGTTCCTGGGAGGGACGATGGTGTCAGGGCAGAGAGGTCAAACAGGAGTTCACCAAACAGACAGGAGCACAGCAGAGCCCCGGGATGGGGAGACCAGAGAGTCAAAGGCCCTGGGTGTGGCGTCCTGTTCAGAAAGACACGAGCATCGTGGCACTGGTGGGGCAGGGCGAGGGGAGGGAACGGGAGCCGGTCCTGAGGCAGGGGCGCAGGGAGGCTCCAGCAGGGCAGGGCTCGTGGGGATGAGCTGAGAACGGGTGAGCTGGACAGGAGCTGGGCAAAGACGTCGGAGGTGAAGAGGCTGCAGGTGGGAGGCGTGGGTGAGCTGGGCTGCGCTGGGGACTGAGCCCGTCCGGCCTCCCAGTGCTGCTGCGGTGCTACTCCTGCCGGTCCCTGCACAGGGATGAGAGCTGCGAACGCATGCAGAGCTGCATCCTCCCCAAGACGTGCAAAACCATCGTCTCCCACTGGAATACTGGTGAGCAGGCCACCCTGGGGCAGCCGGACGG
Source organism: Kogia breviceps (assembly GCF_026419965.1). Taxonomy (NCBI): domain Eukaryota; kingdom Metazoa; phylum Chordata; class Mammalia; order Artiodactyla; family Physeteridae; genus Kogia; species Kogia breviceps. Next base: position 76,512,211 of record NC_081326.1, read on the forward strand.
GAGGAGCGCATCTCCCACGTCTGTGAGGGGCCTCGTCCCGGCCCCGTCCATACTGTGTGACGCACGTTCTCCACCACCCCCTTCCCACCCAGAGTCAGGTCCCCGGACCACCTACTCGGGGTGGTGTGCAGACACGTGTCAGCCCATCAGCAGGACGGTGGACGGATCCCTGACGACCATATCCTGCTGCCAGGCCAGCCTGTGCAACATACCTCCCTGGCAGGAACCCCAGGGAAGTGGGGCAGGTGGCCCCCAGGGTAGACCCTCAACTGTGGCCACCGCCCTCCTACTCAGCCTCCTCGCCGGCCTCCAGGCGATGGGGTTCTGAGCCCAGCCCGGCTTATACCCTGGCTGGTCAGCAGCGCTCTGTCCACTGCCTGCCCCTCCCTTCCCCTCCCCTGCCCCCACCCCAGCTTTGGAGAATAAACTGGAAGCATCTGTAATGATCCCGCCGGCACTGGTTCCTCACAGCCACGTCTGCCTTTCCTCCGTTTCCCCATCTAGCACCCTGGCCTCCTCTCCGTGCCTGTGTGTGGCAGGGCGGCCAGCACGTGGGCCTTAGGTCCAGGCCTCAAGTGCTCACAGGGTGGGTCCGCACAGCTCCCGCCCCTAGCAGAGAAAACACTCGCCGTGTGCCGGCGGGGAGACCCCACCCCAACTTGGTCTCCAACTTCCCATCAAGGAAACACCTCCGTCCATGTGATGAGCAGCCCATCTGGGGGAGGCTTTGGGAGGAAGGCTTCCTTGGCCTGTAGGAGGAGGGGCCCCGCCACCCCGAGAGGCTGCTGGGGTTTGGGGCTGGAGTTAATGAGGGGCTGGAAGAAGAAGAGAAAAGACAGGGAGGCAGGAGGGGTGGCCGAGATGGGACTTTGCAGCCGACTGCTCAGCCTGGTGGGTACCGGGGGCAAAGGGGCAGTGAACGGGGAGGTCAGGCCACCAGCATCAGGGAGGGGTGACATGGCCTCCGGGCTCCTGAGGAGAAGAGGAGAGGAGCAGTGGGGTGGGGGGGGGCGGGTAGGAGAACCTCGGCTTCCCCAGCGTCTGCTCTGGCTAGGCTGGTGTCATTGGCTGCTGGGCACTTGACCTTCTTGACTGGTGACGGGACAGAGCCCTGGAGTGTGAGGGAGGAGGCCTGGGCCTGGGTCTCAGTTTCCCCATCAGAGCAGTACAGAACAAGGCTTAGAGGACCCCGAGCCCCACCAGCTCAACATCCCCTGGGCTGGGAAGCCCCGACCTCCATCCTGCCTGTCAAGTACCCCAGCAGGCAGAGTAGTCTCTCACTTTCCATTCTCCCCTTTCCTTACTAATGGAGACCTCAAGGCCTAGCTGGGGATGGGGGGCAAATCCCTTAGGCAGAGGTGGCCTATCTTTCTCTTCTCCTTCCTCCTTCCTGTGGCTGGAATGATGGCTGGAGCACAGCAGCCACCTTGCACCATGAGGCAGCATGCTGAGAATGGCAGGGCAGCATGGAGGAAGGGGCCTGGACCCGTTATACCAGCCTTGCACTGCCTAGCCCAGGACCCCTTTACCTGGGAGGGAAATAAACCTCTGCCATCTTGAAGCTAGTTATCTTGGGTTTCTCTGTTTCTTGCATTTTCACGCGCTCTCATGCATATGCACGTATTCACACGTACTCCCGCTCGCACACACACTTGTGGACACACACATTTGCACACACAGTCCCTACGAAAGCATAGCAGATAAGAGCAGAGCTCGGGGGTCACACTGCCTGGGTTCAAACGTTAGGCCCACACCCTCCAGCTCCAGGCCCTGGGTGGGCCCCTTCGCCTGCAGCTGGGCTTCCTCATCTGCCATGTGGGAAGGTAGGAGACCCCTCCCTGTAGGTCTGCAGTGAGAATTGGCTGAAGCGCCGAGGGGGCTGCTTGTAGCCCCGCCCCTGTGTGCCACCTGCGTGGGCAAGCTCATGGGAGACGCCCCACCCGAGTCCTTTACCATCACAAGAAGCCTCGTTAGCCACACCCACCCGCTCTGGAAACGCTGGGCGCCATCACCCGCATTCACAGGCTTCCCTTCAACCCTCCTGCCTGAAGCCCCCAGAGCTCTGAGCCCACTGACGCCCCACCGTGCACCTCTGGAGCTGACCTCCTTCACGGCCCTTGGCAGCAGGAGGGAGCCAGGTCGGGCTCAGTCTGAAGCCACTGGCTGAAGGGCCTGCCCTGGGCTCCTGCTTTGGCGACAGCCTCTTCTCTGGGCTCCGGGCGCTACGTGCAGCTGGGCCCCTGATTCCCACCCTGGAGAGCAGAAAGCCCAGCACTGACCCCTCACTGGGGCTGTAACCTGCCCCTGCCCGAGGGCACAGGAGGAAGCAAGTGGTGCCTTGAGCGGGCAGGTCCAGCTGCGCGCAGGCACCTGAAGTGCCTGCTGGGGACCCCGTCCCAAATCCCCGCCCCTCCCCGCCGCCCGGCCAGCTCCCTGTCCCGGCACCCAGCAGTCCACCCGATGTAAGGGACACTTCTGCACAAGGCCACGCAGCTGGTGGCGGCAGGTCCGGGACCCAGTTGGGGGCTTCCCGCCGGCAGCGGCCGCCTTCCCGGGGGGCCACGGGCCAGGCGGGCAGTGGCGCCAGGGCACCTGAGCCAGAGGTTGGAAGTGGCTAGATGGCGGCCAAGACCCAGCTGGGTCCCCAGGCCAAGTCCAGTGTGAGGTGTCAGCAGACGGTCACAGCCAGGGCCTCGTCACAGCGCCTCTACACCTTCCCAGGAGGCTGGCGGGGAGCATATCCACCTGGATCACTGCCCCTGTTCCCCACGGCTGCCGAAACAAATGACCACAAACTCAGTGGCTTAAAACCACACACATGAATTATCTTATGGTTCTGGAGGTCAGAAGGTATCACGGGGCTGCATCCCTTTTGGAGGCTGTGATGGTTGGTCAGTTTTACGGGTCACCTCGACTGGGCTAAGGGATGCCCAAGTAGCTGGCAAAACATTATTTCTGGTGTTTCTCTGAGAGTGTTTCCAGAAGAGCCTGACATTTGAATGGCGGGCCTGGAAGGAAGCTCACCACCCCTCAGGTGCGTGGGCATCACCCAGGGCATCCAAGGCCCGGATGGAAGGGAAAGGCGGGAAGGACAGACTCACTGTCTCTTCCGCAGCTGGGCCGCCGGCCTCTCCTGCCCTCAGACGTCGGCGCTCCTGGTTCTCAGGCGTTTGGACTCAGGGGGAATTCACCACTTTCCTGCTCTCCCGCTTCCAGAGAGCCGGTTGCGGGGCTCCTCGGCCTCCAGGGCCACGTGACCCAATTCCTGTCATCAGTCCCCTGTGCGTGTCTGCATCCTGACCTCCTCTTCTTATAAGGGCACCAGTCGGATTGGCTCGGGGCCACGCTCGTGACCTCATGTACCTTAATCGCCTCTAAAAACCCCATCTCCAAACACAGTCTCGTTCTGAGGTCATGAGGTTAGGACTTCAGCATATGGATTTGGGGGACACCAATTCAGCCCATCGCAAGGGGCTGAGACAGGGCTCTGTGGGGGGCCCAGAGGGGGGCAAGAGCCCTGAACTGAATTTCAAGGAGGTGTTTGCCAGGGTGGTGGAGATGGGGGGGGAGGGCGGGGGGGAGGGGGTGCGCCGTGGGCGGGGAGGGCTGGAGCACGGCTCACGAGCCCCGGGCCCCGCCAGTGGCCCTCATGAGCACAGCTGGTGGCCAGGCAGGGTCACCCGCTCCTGCTGGCTTCCTCAGTACTCGGTGCAGCTGCTCCTCGGGTGCCTGTGTCCCCCACGAGCCCCATGACAGCGGCAGCCAAGCTCCGAGCACCAGGTCCTGTGTGCAGACCTTCTCCGTCAGCGGAGGCAGGCCTCTGCCCCCTGCAAGCCCCGCCCCCAGGCTGGCCCCGCCCCACAGAGGGCGTGCACCTGCGGTGACCTTGAGCCGGCCTCACACCTCCAGAGGTTGTGCTGTCACGGCCTGCAGCTCCCACCTGCCCGCCCCACTGAGGGCCCCCCCCATGCAGGTCTGGGGGCCTCGCCGGAGCCCGTGACCCCGGCCCTCCCCGCTCCCTCTCCTGCCCCGCCGCCCCGCACGCTGGCCTCGCCTCAGGGACCCTGTAGCGTTTGCGGGTGATCGAGCCTGGCACAAGTTTCTGTCACCAAAGCAGGAGGGTGTTGGTCCCCCATCAGGAGTCCTGAAGTGGGCTTCCAACGGGCACAGCGCTGGTGAAGGGCCCCTAGCAGCACTGGCCAGGCAGGAGAGGAGGCCCGCGGAGCCCGCAGCTCCTCAGACGCCCAGCCGATGAGGGCGGCGGCTCTGCGAGGCGTCTGCTTCTGGACGGGAGCAGGGGCCGTGAGGGGCCCCTCCGGTGCCCGGAGCGCCCGCCCGCCGACCAGGAGCAGCTCGGCTGGCCCAGGGGCCGGGGCACGGGAGGGGGACGGGGAGGGCGGTGGGCCAGCCTCGGGGCCTCGGTGCTCAGGCCTCGGGGCCCTCCAGAGCAGGCCCTTCACCCTGGGCACGTGCAGGCACTCGGCCCCCCAGACGGCCCTCCTCAAGAGCCTGATGCTGGAAACGTCCGGAGCCTGGTGGCCCTACGTAAGGGCTCTGCCCTGCAGCTCAGACGCTGTTGAGGCTTCCCGGCTTTTCCCGTGTGATGTGGGGACCAGGACTGAGATGACTGCCGGGCATCTCAGAGGCTTGAACCGGCCTCTTCCTGGCTGAGGGACCTTGGCAAGAGGCTCGGCCTCTCTGTGCTCAGTTCTCTCTTCCACGAAACTGCAGAAACACGGAGCCCATCTCCTAGTATCCCCGTGGAGGCTGGCTGGGTGCCGGCTGCCAGGCGCTGGTGCACCACCAATGCCAGGGGTGAATGCCATGGTCACTGCTCTGATCCTCGGAGCTGCCCTGTGGGGGCTGCTCTGAGCTCCGAGCTGCTGTCCCTTGGGCTGGGGGGGCTCCTTGGGCCCTGCCCTTCGGCCTTTGGAGGCAGGCCTTCTGTCTCTCTTCCCAGCATTGGGTGGTCCACTCACCCTGCTCCCTTCCAGGTGCCCTGCCCCTGCCGCCCCCGGCCCCCGTGAGAAGGGAACGAGTGAACCCAGCAGGCTGAGGGACCCCCTCTGCACCCCCTGGGACCCCTCAGGCCCTGTGTCCCCGCCCAGCCCTGGCACCGGCAGCAAACTCAGGCAGAGTGCTGTGTTCCCTTCTTTTCTGGGCTCACCCGAGCTGCCAGCTGGACAAGGGCCTGCGGGGGTGCTGTCCCAGCGGGCAGTCCTGGGCACCCCGCCCCAGCTCCTTTAACGTGGTGTTTTCTTTGGGACTTCCTTTCTCGTAGCGCAGGAAGCAGATGGCCGTGGCCTCATTTCCTGTCCTTGTTCGCGACCATGAGAACTGGGTGAGGACGAAGCAGTGACCCCCCAAGCAGGACATTCCTGAGGACAGAGATTCCCGGCCTGCGGCCTTGGACAGACCCAGCGGCGCCCTCCAAGGAACACCGGGGTTTGCAGAAGCCGACGGACTCGGGGCCCAGTCAGCAGTGGGAACTGAGCGAGACCACCGACCCCTCCAGGCACACAGTCCGACCAGGAACTCTCCGGAAGGGAGGGGAGTCACAGCGATGTCACTCGAGGACGCCAGGCCTGCACACATCAAGGGCTCCTGCCTGACAGCGGGTTGGGGGGAGGCCCACTTGGGGATGCAGAAATGTGTTTCAGTGGCAAGGATGCTGACCAGAGCAGAGCCGCCCTCACCCATGGGACCAGGGTGGCTCTGGGCACCCGGAGTTGGAGAACTGGGGCGGGGGCTATGCTGGAGTAACGTGGAGAAACCTCCCCTCGGGGTGTCCCCTTACTCAGCCTCATAATCCTCCCAGAAAGAAACCCAGGGTACGTGGCAGAGGTGGTGGCACGTGGGCTCTCAGCCCTGCAGAGCAGGCGTCCTGGAGGGGGGCAGCCCCATGAAGCCTCAACCTCACAACATCCTCGGGCAGGAAACCCCTGAGTGCGGTGGCTGCAGGAAATATCTTTATAAATAAATAAGTAAATATCATGGTTTTCAGACTGTGGCCACTGCTCTGAAGAGGTCAAGCAGAGGCAGAGGCAGGGCCAGCACTTTCCACAAGAACCACACGTCACTTTTCATTTGCCAGTGGCCACATTAAAGAAGTAAAAAGAAACAATTACTTTTATTTAACCCAATATATCCCAAATACTATCATTTCAACATGTAATCAATATTTTTAAAGTACTGAACTATTTTACCTGCTTTCTCTTTGTTTCATATTAATTCTCCCAAATCTGGAGTGTGAGTTTGCACTCACAGCCCACCTTAGTGTGGACCAGACATGACTCCTCCAAGGCTCAGAAGCTGCTTGTGGCTCTGGCCTGGTGCTGGACGGCTCGGGCCGGAGAGGGCGTGGGGTGGATTTTAGGTAAGGAACAGAGCAGCGCTCGCCTCCCGCGGAGGAGGGCTAGCTACAGCCAGGCTGACTGCGCAGGCCCGAGACGGCCCACAGCGGGCTGTCCACACCTTGTTGGATAAACAGCCAGCCAAGGAGGCCGGGCAGGACCGGCCCAGAGCAAGCGGGGAGAGACAGAAACCCAGCGCCAATGGGGGGCTACGCAGGGGCAGGCAGCATGCTCTGTCCTCATTACCCGGGAGTCCCCACATTCCTGTGACCCTGACAGCTGTCTGCCCTGGCCCTCCCAGGCCACAGCCAGCCTGGAGGACCCAGCAATGCAAAGGCCTGGGTACAAAGCCCAGGGGCGATTGTTTCCCCCACTATGCAGCCACTTTTTTCTTCTGAAAAAGAATCTATTCCCATTCCCCTCTCTCATTTTGGACATGCTTACAGACTTCAGAAGGAATATCTGAGCTAAAAATATATAGAAGTATGCTTAGAAGAAACACCCCAAATATTATCAATTTGAAATAGGAGTAAACAGAACAAAGGAGAGGGGTTAGCTTATTTATAAAAGCAACACAGAGATTTCCAGTTTCAGGTCTGATGTATAAAATCAACATACATTCACTGAAATACAGACAGTAGAGAAATACATAAGAGCAAAAAGTAAAAAGCCCTCATCCTGCCCCTATCCTCACCAGAGGTGATCGCTCTCAGATTTAACATTCACCCTTCCAGGGATTTTATATGTATATGTGTGTGTACGTGTGCATATGAACAGATACACGTGTGTGGTTCTTTCACACAAATAGAACTTTACTAAACATATTACCTTGTGGCTTGGTTTTTTTTTCAATTAATAGTAAATATGTTATGGAAATTTTCAATTAATTACAAATATTAACTATTTATAATTTATTTTTTCAGATCAGAAGATACAGATTTACCCAGAAATCCAGATTTTTATATGAACGCTCCCAAATTTTAAGTTGCCAAATAGTTATTTTTATTTACTCACTGAACAAGCAGTGTTGACTTAAAACAATAAAATAGCCAGTTATTTTACAAGCAAAATGAGTTGACTTGGGAACAGCAACAAATTGCAATTCAGGACCTGCAATCCATGGGGAACCACAGGCAAGCCTGGAGAACAAAGAGAAGAAACTCTTTTATAAAGGAGAAGGGGAGTTGGGAGGGGCTGTTCTAAACAGAGTCCATTGGAGGAAACTGGGAGTTTGAAGTTTAGTGGTTTTTCATTGGCTGAGCTGTTGCCCGGCGAGGAGAAAATCTTCCTTCCTCCTGCTGGGTCTGCAACTGAGGTGGAGGGACAGGGTGTGAGAGCTCCCCGTTCCGGCCTCCTGACTCCATTTCAAATGATATTTCTGTTCATTAAATTTCACAGCAGTATTAAAATAACAACAGAAATCTAAGACAAAATATGTCCACAACCCCATTGCTTCATCAAAGTACGTTTTCATGCATCCGTATGCTTACTTAAGTTTTGAATAGTCACAGGTAATTCTGCATCTCTATTCTAATATTACAGTGTGTCTTTTTTCCACTTCGGCACAACTTTATTTCTCCATTCACCTTCCCTCTCATTTTGCCTCATCTCCAAATACCCCACCTGGTAGCCAAAGTTAATAGAGCAGCAAACTACATCCTGCGGGCCAAGTCCAGCCAGCTACCTGTTTTTGTAAATAAAGATGCACTGAGACACAGCCACCTTATTTGTTTACATTTTGTCCATGGCTCACTTCACACTTCCAGGGCAAAACTGAATAGCTACAACAGCAGCCATCTGGCCTGAAAAGCCTAAAATATTTACTAGATGGCCCTTCACAGAAAAAGTTCGCTGGCCTCTAGCCTGGTGTGTGTGCTTGCATATATTTCTCCGTTCTCATATGGACATATAGAAACAAATACATGAATATAGGTTTTGTTTTAGCCATTGTTTGCTTTTGTAATAAAACTTGCTTTCTTTTTACTTAACAATATCTTGAGGACAGTCGTGCGTGTGCGTGTGAGTGTGTGTGCATGCCTGTGTGAGTGTGAGTGCGTGAGTGTGTGTGAGTGCGCGCGTGTGCGTGAGTGCGCGCGCGCGTGTGTGAGTGTGAGTGAGTGTGTGCGTGTGCGTGTGCGTGTGTGTGTGTGTGTGTGTGTGTGAGAGTGGTATGATGATTCAGAATACAAGCTCTGGAGTGAGAAGCTTGGCTCTGCGCGCACGAGCTCTGCGACCTCTGGAAAATTGTCTGACTTCTCTGTTCCCCAATTTATTCAGCCATGTCATGGAGATGTTATAGTACCTAAATCATTGGGTTGCTGTGAGGATTAGATGGGATAACACATGTAAAATGCTTAGAACATTCAATAGACTCTTAGTAAACACCAGCTATTATTGTTCATTCAAAAATATGTATTGGGCTTCCCTGGTGGCGCAGTGGTTGAGAATCCGCCTGCCAATGCAGGAGACACGGGTTCGTGCCCTGGTCCGGGAAGATCCCACGTGCCGCGGAGCAACTAAGCCTGTGAGCCATGGCCGCTAGGCCTGCGCGTCTGGAGCCTGTGCTCCACAACGGGAGAGGCCACAACAGTGAGAGGCCCGCACACCGCAAAAAAATATATATATATATATGTATTGAGGAAATTCTGCATAGTTGAAGTAATAGCAGCAGCATAAATCTGAATCTTCTAACATTTCCTTCAAAATATCAATAAAGAACAAATGAAACGACAGAAAACTCATGCCCTAGGCATAATTATAAGACAGAAAACATCCGAACTTTGAGTTACCTGTAAAACAAGAAACAAGAGGGGAATTTAAGATCCTCTGAGACAAAAGAAAGTTTTCAAAAATCAAACATCACACATCCTTTCCCCACTGACAGTCCTCTTCCACAAACAAAAGCCATCAGGTAACGAAACTATGCTTTTTTTTACATTGACACAAGAGGTCCCTCTTGGGCTAGGAATCTTGTAAAACAACCCATACCTCTGTACCCAGAAATGCAGGGGTGAGCTCACCATCTCTCTAAAACCACTACAGAAAGGGAGAGAAAATGGGGACCAAACAATTCAGCTCATGAAAATTCCCAAAATAACCAACAGCAAAATAGAAGGAAACTGTAACTCCAAACTGAATCAAATATCTGCAAGTATTTGGAGATATGGAAACAAAGGGGGAAAAAAACCTTCAATCAGAACAGAAATGAACAAAAAGCAGGAAGAAATAGGGAACTCAGGAAAACATAGAAGAAAAATCAACAACCAATCAGAAATGAAGACTGACTGACAAGATGCATAAGGAAGAACAGATTTGGATGAAATTAATAAGGAAAAGCAGGAAAATAACAAAGAATTTTAAAATGAAGAAGTAAGAAGTGTTAGAAAGTGATCAAAATGGAAGACAGGTAAAGAGGAGATAACGTATGGAAAACTGGAATTCCTGAAGAAAATAAAACAATGGAACAGAACTAAGACTTAAAACTATAATCCAAGAAAAGTTTCTGGAAATAAAAGAAGACATAAATCTACATCTTGAAAGGGATCACTAGGTACCAGGAAAACATAAGCCACAATGACCAAGTCTGAGACCACCTAGAAGAACTATGAGATTTTGACGATAAAGAAAAGGTCAAGGTTCCCAGGCAAAAAGGTCAAATACTTTCCAGGAGCAGAAGAATTAGACCAGCACCAAATTTCTCAAAATCCACAACAGTAAGCAAAGCGACAATGGAGCAGAAGTTTCAAGAAAAACAAGAAAGAAAACTGTGAACCAAGGGTTGTGTATCCACTCACACTGTGATCTTACAGGAGCCCAGGGATCCTGTACCTTTGAGCCCAACCTGAGGGGTGCACCGGAAGCTTCATCCAACCAAGGGATGACAGGAACTTCAGCAAAAAAAGATGGATGGTGTGCTCATTTAATGCCCTGATCTTGGATCTAACATCAAAAAAAAGTGAGTGGTGGGACTTCCCTGGCCATCCAGTGGTTAAGACTCCACGCTTCCACTGCCGTGGCCTGGGTTCAATCCCCAACTGGGGAACTAAGAGCCCGCAAGCTGCGTGGCGTGGCCAAAAAAAAGGGGGAGTGGAAGAATGTACTTTATATGTATTTTCTAACCAAGCAGAAATAACGTAACTTCTAAAATGTGAGGAGGTGGGAGAGAAGGACGCGGGAAACCTCCCTGATTGTGTATCGGCAACAGTACAAGTTAGGATAACATTCAATCTACGTGAGCACAGCTCTTTCCTGCTGAGCCGAGCTTGCCTCCCATGTGCCATTTCGTGTCCTAGAATTCTCTTCTCCCTGTTGGCCCCCCACCCATGACCCCCACATCAGAACACATGCACCTTGTATGCAGGTGTCCGGGCTGCAGCGCCCCACTGAGAAGGAAGCCGATATTCTGGAAGGTGAGCATTCGGAGTACTTGGCAGGGGCCTGGAGCAAAGGATGTTCCAGAAAAGCCTCCAAGTCCCCCAGCTCTCCTCCTCACAGAGCCTGCCCTCATGGAAAGAGGACCCCCTTCTTCCCTCCTCCCCCAATGTCGCTGTACATATTTATAGAGCAGCTGGTGGACGGGGAACAGGTCTGGGTGACAGCAGGGCCTCCTGGCCGGGGAAATGGCCTCTGACCAGACCTTACACACCAATGCTGTTGGCATCACCTGGAGCTCCTGGTGGACCAACTCGGCCACCAAAGGGAGGGAGCCACCAGGGCCACCAGGAGGCCAAGCTTTGTGTCTCTCCTCAGAGACAGGAGAACGTCTTTCTTTCTGCTGTGCTGCTTCTTCTCAGTCGCATTCTCTGTCCACCCATCAGTCTCTCAATAATATTGATTCTGCATCAGCTCTGGGCTGGGCCGTGTTTGGGGTCCTGGGGATACAAAGGTGAATAAGGCAGGTGCTGATCCGAGTCATAGGTGGTATGTAATGTGTAGAGACAGACGCACAAGCAGAACAACTCCACATGAAGTTGCAAAGGTAGGACAGAAGCACACACTGAGGGCTGAACTGAGCAGAGTCTTAGAGGACAGGTCAGTCAGGTGCAAGAAGGCGGGAGGGTATGCCAGGTGCATGGGAGCTCAGGGCCCGAAGCCCAGGCCTTGCAGAAACATGCACTACTTGCTAGGATCTCATGGAAGGGCAAGCGGTGGCAAGAGGGTGGCCAGCAGGTCGCTGGAGGGCCGAGGTAAGGGGATTTCTCAAGCCTGTAGGGGGAGCTGTCACACCCGGCGAGTGTGGGACCAGCATCCCATCCCTTGTGCTGTGGGACCAGCCCCTCCCAACCCCCCCCTTTTCCTTCCTTCTAGATTTGCCTATGGTCCACCATAGCTTGCATTTCTTGAATTGCAATTCCTCTGGCTATTCCCAAATAAACTTGCTTTTGCTGGTAAAATACCTGGCTATGATTATATTACTGAAGTTGACAGTTGCAACAAAGAAGGAAGCAGAGTTGAGTTTGGTCTTGAATATTTTGAAATCGAGGTACCTAAGGCTCCTGCAAGGGTGAAGTCCAGGAGAGAGCTGGACAGCAGGGGCTAGAAACAGAGATACGTGGGAGAAGGCCGTATCTAGGTGGCATCAGGGTCAAGTGCCCATTCGTTGCACCGCACGTAATGAGACCCCACCAGAAAAAGCAAAACCGTGTGCCCCCAAAGACTTGATTTTCTGGTGTGGGAAGGGAAGATGAACATAATAAACACAATAATAAGGAAATTACATAGTATGTTAGAAAGTGGAAACTGCTATGAAAAAAAATGCAGGGAAGGGTGAGGGCCAGAAGGTGGAGAAAGAGGCAGAATGCTGTGGTGTTACAGAATGTGACCCCCAGCAGTGCAGGCAGCACCCAGGACGTGCTCCTAGCCAGCGGACGACAGCAGAGGTGACAGAAGGCTGCTCCTACCGTTAGGTCATATGAGACTCCACCCCAGTAGACCGGGGCCAGAGGCTCTCCACTGACCCTGAAGGAGTATGAAGAGGGCTACATGGCAGGGAATTGTGGGCAGCCCCTAAGACCTAAGGTCAGCCTTCCAACAGCCCAGAAAAAGCTGGCCCTCAGTCACACAGCTACCAGGAAAGGAAGCCTGCTAACAACCACATGAGTGTGGAAGCAGATCCTTCCACAGTCTCGCCTCCAGCTGAGAACACAGCCCACGGACACCATGACCGCAGCCTTGCCAGATGGAGCAGAGGACCACCTAAGACTCGCTGGACTCCTGGCCCACAGGAACTGTGATATAACAAACACATATTGTTTTAAGCTGCTAACCTTGTGATAACCAGGAAACTAATACACACAGGGTAGTCAGTGGTCAGGTGTCCCCTCTAGGAGGTGAGCTCTCAGCAGGCGGAAGTGGGAGTTAGCCAACCAGACAGCTGGGGACAAGTGTCCAAGGCAGAGGGAGTGGCCAGTGCAACTGAACGCACGCCACAGCATGCCTGCTGCCGCTAAGGAACTCAAACAGGTGGCTGGCAGGGAGGGCACGAGTGACGGAGGGGGCTGGGGAGAGTAGGGGGAGCCACAAGAAGAAGAAGGGGGTGCAGGGGGAGCGAGGGGGGCTGAAGTGAGTGATGGAGTACAGGAGTAAGGAGGAACAAGAGTAAGGGAGCGGGGCTTCCCTGGTGGCGCAGTGGTTGAGAATCCGCCTGCCGATGCAGGGGACGCGGGTTCGTGCCCCGGTCCGGGAGGATCCCACATGCCGCGGAGCGGCTGGGCCCGTGAGCCGTGGCCGCTGAGCCTGCGCGTCCGGAGCCTGTGCTCCGCAACGGGAGAGGCCACAGCAGTGAGAGGCCCGCGTACCACAAAAAACAACAACGACAACAACAACAACAAAAATACAAGAGTAAGGGAGCGGGTGCAGAGGTGACTCAGGTGCGGCTAACGGGGGGGGGGGGGCGTGTGGGACCCCAGCGGAGTGGGAGTGGAGGTGGCTCGGGGGCGGAGTCCTCCGTGGTGCACCACCGAGATGCTGGGGCCTCGCCACCTAGAGCGGCACCGGAAACGGCCGGCTGGGAGCGGGCTCTTCCTGCGGGCACCGAAGGCGAGCGGGTGGGCCAGCGGGGATCGCCTGAAATGGGAAACCAGCTGAGGGGCGGAGCCCTCCCGGGAGCACCACAGAGAGGCCCGGGCCCTCGCCTCCTAGAGCGACGCCGGAAGGGACGGGGCCAGAGGCGAGCCCTTCCGGCTGGAGCATGGGTGGGGTTGCTCGAGTATGCAGCTTCCCGGCCCTGGGCGGCTGCGGTGCGGCGGGGCTCGGCGGCGGGGCGTCCCTCCCGGGCCGGGAACCCTGCGAGGGGCGCGCCCGCCCCAACCTCCATGAAGGAATTCACTGGGTCCCTTTGGCGTCGCGTGGGCCCCCCCGCCCAGAGCAACGGCACTTCTCTCTCGGCTCCTGGGCGCCGTTGGGAGGAGGGCGAGGCTCGAAGATCAGCTCCGTGCGGATCGAGGTGGAGTCCCTGGGCCTAAGGCTGGCGAGGCTCTGTCAGGCGATCTCTCCTCGGCTTCGACACCGCTGCGGGCCCGGGGCCCACACACTGCTTGGGTGCATGTTTGCCCTTTGATCTCCCACCACTAGTAATCCAGTCTCTCCCTGAGACCCTGGCTTCTGAGGACAAGTGAGGTTACCACGGAGTGTCCTGCTGCAGGGGGATACCCAAAACTTCATGTTACAAGAGGCCTGGCACAGAGAGTGAAGGAGCTACACTGAAGTCGCACAGCAGGTACCAGCACTCCGACCTTTAGGCCAGGGTTCTCGTCTGCTCTGGCTTTTCTGCGTGGCTGTAGCAGTCACCAAGCCTACAGGCCTGTGAAATGAAAAGACCAAGACAATGACCTCAGGTCTGTGCCGCTTTTAATAATTAAATATTTTATTCTTTGGTGTGCATGGGACTTAGGAGAAATGAGTACGTCCAGTCTCTGCCGTTAAGCACCTGCCAGCTTGAGTTAGGCAGACAAGAGGATTATCTAGAATGTTTCCTGAGCAGCAGTATGTGCAGGCTACAGCCAAGTAACTAGGGATTCAAGGATGAAAAAGACACGATCCTTGCCCTGAAGAGCCCTCGCCCCATCGGGAGACTGCCCCATCAGTGACAAGCCACACGTGGAGTGACAGGAGACCTGGTGGGGGAACAGTTCCTGGAGCACAGCCGGCAGTTGTCAGGCTCAGTGGGTTCAAGGACCACCCCTCTCCATCAAGTGGGTCAGCACAGAGCCAAGCTGAGTTTACACCTTCTCTGGAGAGCCGTGGCTAGAGGGTTAATGGCACTTTCCTGTTGGTTCTTGGTTTTCATCTGTTTCCTACTAACACTACACCTGAGCTCAAACTCCAGCCTGGCTGACTGGGGCCGTGATCCTCTGCCCTGGTTCCGCCTACCTCCCCAGCAGAGATGCTCCCATATTTGTGTATGCTTCCCTCAGCCTAGATGGCCTTCCATCATCCTCGGTTCTGGCTCTCACCTGATGCTAAAAACAGCCTCCTCCCAGAAGCTACCTCCAATAGAGCCTTCAGAGAATGACGTTTACCTGAATCCAAGTCAGGTGTATCTAAACATTTTCATTGAGAAGAAACCAGACTCTCAAACTCTTGTCAAGTTGGGAAACCTGTCCAGTCATTTTATGTGTTGCCTCTATGCATGGGAGAGTGGATGAAAGCCCAAGGACCCCCTTTAACTTAAAGGGAATTCAAAGCATTTGTACCTCAAAACGTATGTCACTTGGAACATTATCACCCAGAGCATCACATTTTAGGGTGATACAGCCTGTCAGGATATGGACCTCCCAGTAGATCGGGTAACCAGCACAGGCCATGGGAGGTCTTTTCAGGGATGATTTGAGGACTCAGAACATGATCTGCTTTCTTTGGAAAGTGCTTTCTCCTAATCTTGTGGAGGATTTCTTTTGCTAGCAGTTAAAGAGCCTGAAGTTTGTCAAGGCTTTATCCTGGAATTGCATTAGTTAGCACTGAGGGAAGAGGCAGGTCAACGAAGCTCAGAAATACTACAAAAAAGAAATAGATGAAGGTTCTTAACCAATGAAACATGAGCCATGCTGGTGATGCTTCTACAAGCACCTGGACCTGACATATCACTGGGACTGTTTGAATTCGTGGTGAAATTGGAATTCTTTTAGATGGGATTAGAGACAGAGAATGTCACATTTTTTAGACAATGCAAGCAAGATCGTAGTTGCTGGTTCCCTGGGGTTTTGGCCTTCAGTGGATGAGTTGGCTCCAGTTAAGTGCCACAAGGAGAATGGGAGCCGGGTAAGGGAACCAGGGAGTGGGGTCAGGGAGGACGGCCTGAGAAAGGCCCTCAGAGCAGAGCTCTGAATGAGTGAGGGGCCAGCACCACCAACTCCTCCTCTCAGGACCTGTTTCTAGGAGCAGCCAGGCGCTGAGGCAGGAAGGAATGTGTGGCAAACCTAAGGATGGCTGGGGGGGTGGGGAAGCACAAGGGCAGCAGTGTGAGGGGAGCCAGTGGGGATTTGGGCAGAGATGTGACGGGGGTTCACTGGCTGCTCTGTGGAGGATGGACCCAGGGGAGGGCCGGGGTGAGGGTGGGAGTGAGTTTCATCCAGCTCAGAATCCAGGCTCCAGGTGATGGGAGGTACGTTCCGTGAGGGTCACGTGTGTTTCCCACAGCCTGTAACTCCTAAAGCACGTTGTCTGGTCCCAAATACAAGAAGTGGAGAAGGAGCAAGTAAAGGGCAGGGAAAACTCCAGTTTGGGGACCACGCGGCAGTCGTTGGTCCATGGTACACATGAGTCCTACTGGATGCAGGTGTGGAGACGCTGGCCCCTGGCAGAGGAATAAGAATTCCTTGGTTGGGACTTCCCTGGTGGCACAGTGATTAAGAATCTGCCTGCCAGGGCTTCCCTGGTGGCGCAGTGGTTGAGAGTCCGCCTGCCGATGCAGGGGAGGTGGGTTTGTGCCCCGGTCCGGGAGGATCCCACGTGCCGCGGAGCGGCTGGGCCCGTGAGCCATGGCCGCTGAGCCTGCGCGTCCGGAGCCCATGCTCCGCAACAGGAGAGGCCACAACAGTGAGAGGCCCACGTACCGCAAAAAAAAAAAAAGAAAGAATCTGCCTGCCAATGCAGGGGACATGGGTTCGAGCCCTGGCCTGGGAAGATCCCACATACCGCAGAGCAATGAAGCCCATGCACCACAACTACTGAGCCCGCATTCCACAACTACTGAAGCCCACACGCTTAGAGCCCGTGCTCCGCAACAAGAGACGCCACTTCAGTGAGAAGCCCTTGCACCTCAACGAAGAGTAGCCCCTGCTCACCACAACTAGAGAAAGCCCACACAGCAACAAAGACCCAACACAGCCAAAAATAAATAAATTAATTATTTAAAAACGAATTCCTTGGTGAGCAACTGAGTAAACGACGATGCCATCTACTGAGATGCGGAAAACTGGGAACAATGAGATTGCGGGGGGGGTGGGTTTCTGGGAAATAAGTGCTCTGTTTGGTCATGTCCAGTCTGAGACTCGTTAGATGTCCAGGTGGGATACGTGAGCAGGGAAGGGAAGGGGGCCGTGTTCCCATGCCTCCCCCACCCCTTCCCTGCCCATCTGTCCCTTCGTAACTCGGCACTCAAAGACCTCACGGCTGTGTTCCTCCCAAACACTCGTTTAATCTAATGTTCACGGTCTTGTTTCTCTCCAGCCTCAGAAGGGTTGTTGGTCCTCTTCTCTTTGTTGCAGAGTTTCTGTTCCAGAACTGCAGTTACCAGCTTGGAAAAATACAGTGTTGTGTCTAAAGCAAGACCTTTCTGAAGAAGTGGAGTTACAAGGAAATTCATAAGGCTGGAGAATTTTGCTGCTGGTCGTTCTCCTTGGCCTTTGCCGGCTTCCAGTGGTCCTTCCTCTCTCCCGGGGACGAGAAGGATGGAAAAGCCCACAGGCAAAAAGAAGAAGGCACAGACCCCAGAGGAAGAGGTATGTGTGCAGAAGGACACTCCCAAGGAAGATAAAGCATCTAGGAAAAAGAAGCCAAACCAGAGATCTCCTTTGGCCAAAAAGCACAGTAAGGAACCCAGCCTGAGTCGTGAGGACGAGGAACACATGTTTGAGGCCTTCAGTGCTTCCTTTAAAGATGACTTTGAGGAAGTCCCTGTGTTCACTCCCTTCCAGAGGAAGAAGCTCTACGAATGCAGCGAATGTGGGCGCGTCTTTAAGCACAAGACAGATCACGTTCGCCACCAGAGAGTCCACACTGGAGAGAAGCCCTTCCAGTGTGCCCAGTGTGGGAAGACATTCAGGCACAGCTCTGACGTGACCAAGCACCGGAGGATTCACACTGGAGAAAAGCCCTTTAAATGCAGTGAGTGTGGCAAAGCCTTTAACTGCGGTTCGAATCTCCTAAAACATCAGAAAACCCACAGCGGAGAGAAGCCGTACGAATGTAAGGAATGTGGAAAAACCTTTGCCTACAGCTCATGTCTTATTCGCCATCGGAAATGTCACCCACGGAAGACGCATTGAGCGTGGGGAAGCCATGCAGACTCGGAGCTTTGTGCCCACAAGAACTGTTCTGGCAGGCCTGCCTGGGGCTCCTCCTCCCCTGGCGTCCGATTGGTCTGGGGGTCCTGCCGTCACCAGGAAAACCGTCCCAGCCAGGTCAGCAAACACCAGTGTGGCTGGTCTAGAGGATCTCCGGGCCAAGACATCACAATACCAAGGCAGCTCCTCGCAGCTGTGGCACCAGGGAGGCGAGTGTACAAACTGCTGTCCAGGGGACAGGCTTCAGACCCGAGCACAGCCAGCACCTCCCACTGCCGCCTCCGCCTGTGACTCCCATACTGGCTTCAGCCCTCCCACCGGCTCCTTTGGAGACCGAGCTGCAGAGCCTTGGCCCACTGGGTCCCAAGTCCGTCTCCATGCAGCCTGGCAGGAGGCCTGTGGCCCTCAGCTGGATGGCAGTGCTTCCGCAGTGAGCACTGGGGACCCCACTGTCCCCCTGGCTGGCTGTGGTGGCAGTGCTGTGCTTTGTCCTCTGCCTTCCCTCCTCTCTGGAGAACCATTTCTTGAACTTGGCCCCTGCTCCCAGGAACTGGGCTCTCTGTGTGTCCTCCCTCCTCAGCCCTCATCCCAGCTGAGCAGCCTGACTTACTGGGTGGACCACTCAGGCCACTAAATGCTGCCACCGTGGGAGCTTCCTGCCCTGGCCGCGTGGGGTCCCAGGATGTTGACGGCAGTTTGGATGCAACCTTTGCCTGCCGTGCAGCCTTTCAGACACGAGACGGTGGGCCTGCCCCCCAGGGCCAGCTCTCCATTCAGGTTAGTTCCACTTCTCTGTGCTTGGCCCCCGGGTTCCATCCTACCCCCTTCACATCCACATGCTGTGCCCACCCTTGGCTTCCCTCCAAGAGTGGTCTGGATGGGCCTCCGTGTTCTCCTGGGCGGGGGTGTGGTTTGTCCCAGAATTTCAGCACAGTATAAGAGGGGTGAGGTGACTGTCATCTGGGAAGTAATAGGGCTTTTTAACAGGAAAATGTTGATACCTACATTTTCAGCTCTTTGGGCCCAGAAAACTAATAATGGCCTTGGTCTTGGGGGCTCCTCCATCAGGAGACAGGGGAGAGTGCTCCCAGTGGAAACATCCCTCCAAGGTAAGATTTTGACTCTTGTTCTTTCTAAAAGCTATGACGTTATAACAGCTCTACCTGAGCTGGCATCTCCGCTTCACAGCTTGGCAGGCCCTCCTCCTACCCCGACAGGCAGGCCCCAGGTGTGACCTGTGATCCTGCTCTCACAGTCCCGGAACTGGAGATGTGATGAGGCAAAGTTGTTCCAACAGGTGCCAGGGTCTGGCTTAGGGAAAACACACCTGTGATCCTGGGTGGGGAAATGTTGCTATAAAGGAGGTCACTGGGACATGTGGCAAACATTGGGTCTAGACTGTCCACAGGGGACGGGGGGGCACATCGGTGTCAAAGCTCCCTGGTTTGATGGCCAGCAGCCATCCCAGACAACTTCCTTGTCATGAAAGATGCATGCTGAGGTCTTCAGGGCCACAGGGTCATGACATCTGCAGTTTGCTCTCAAAGGCTGAGCAAAGAAGCAATAAGAACAATGCAGATTGGCAGGCTGACAAACATTTTCTGTTAAGGGACAGATAATAACTGTTCTTGACTTTGTAGCCATAAGGTCTCTGCCACAACTCAGCTCAGCCACGACATGCAATAGCAGTCACAGCACAGAAACGGCCAATAAGGCTTTATTTACAGAAGCAGGCAGTGGGCTGGATTTGGCCGGTTCCAGATGAAGGGTATGTGACACGTTCCAGGGGTGTCTGCATCTGCTTCGGTTTATTTATTTATTTTATTTATTATGGTTTATAATATACCATGATGGATATATTGTTATATATAAAATATTGTATAATACTGTATAAATGTACCATAAATTACAACACATCACATGTACTATAGAAAAATTATCGTTTTGTATGTTATTATGTTTCCACATTAATACCAATGGGAAGCATTTTTTGTGGCTGCATAATGATCCATTAAATAAAATGTTGACTTAACCTTCTCCTAACAAAGGCATGTAGGCTGTTTCCAGTTTAGGTCATTAAAAAAAATGCAGTAGGGCTTCCCTGGTGGCACAGTGGTTGAGAATCTGCCTGCCAATGCAGGGGACGCGGGTTCGAGCCCTGGTCAGGGAAGATCCCACGTGCCGCGGAGCAACTAGGCCCGTGAGCCACAACTACTGAGCCTGGGCGTCTGGAGCCTGTGCTCTGCAACAAGAGAGGCCGCGATAGTGAGAGGCCCGCGCACCGCGATGAAGAGTGGCCCCCGCTCGCCACAACTAGAGAAAGCCCTCGCACAGAGACGAAGACCCAACACAGCCAAAAATAAATAAATAAACAAATGTGGGGTTTAAAAAAAATTTTTTTTAATGCAGTAAACATCTTTTCCACATTTAGGGCCAGCAGGACGGGTTGCCAGAAATGAGCTGATGGGGAGATCATTCTGGCAAATACCTTTCCCCAGGTTGTGCTGCATAAGTGCCCCAGCAGTGCACAGGCAGCAGGTGGGTTTTAATCTCACCAATTTGATAGAAGAGAAGAAGCATTCTAATCTGGTGTCTTTGAATTCTAGAGAGGAAGCAGGTGGCAAAGAGCGTAGTCTCTTGAGCCGGGGCTTACCGACTCGACCCCCGTGCCTTGGAGATGTGGGACCTTGGGCCCGTCCTTCACCTCCTTGTGCCTGTGGTTCCTCAGAGGTGACTTGGAGGCATTGTCAGTGCTCAGCCTGGTCCGTGACTGTGTGTGACTTCAGTGCCGTGCTGACCCCCAGTTCAGGCACTGTCCGCTCTGGTCACGTGTCAGTGTCCTTAGTGAGGGCACATTTTTCCACAGGCGTGAGAGGTGGCTGTGCAAGCAGACAACCGTCAGTGCCTCTCTCAAGAGAATGAAATCAACCAGGAAAACAGGAGAGACATGAGAAAATAAACCACACAGTCAAACTAAAATCAGTCCACTGTCTTTTTTGCCTCCTGTCATTTTGGTGCAGACAGACGGGCTCATTTCCCATTTCTTCTGAGTTAACCATTATGACACCACATCACCACCAAGCACCGAGCCCAAATCTTGCAGATAAATCTATTTTGATGGGTTTTTTGTTTTCTGGGTTTTTTCTTGCTATTGCTCTTCAAATGAAACTCAAATTCCAGAAAAAGAAAACCTTCTAAGTAGCCTGAGTCAAAGAAGAAAAACATGGGCTTCCCTGGTGGCGCAGTGGTTTAGAATCCACTTGCCAATGCAGGGGACACGGGTTCATCTTCCCCTGGTCCGGGAAGATCCCACATGCTGTGGAGCAGTTAAGTCCGTGCACCACAACTGCTGAACCTGCGCTCTAGAGCCCATGAGCCACAACTACTGAGCCCGCACGCCACAACTACTGAAGCCCCCTGCGCTCTGCAACAAGAGAAGCCACCGCAACGAGAAGCCCACGCACCACAACAAAGAGTAGCCCCTGCTCGCCGCACCTAGAGAAAGCCCGCACACAGCAACGAAGACCCAACACAGCCAAAAATAAATAAATGTTTTAAAAGAGAGAAGACCAAAAAAATAATGAAAGTTGTAAAATACTTAAACCTGGATGATAGTGAAAATACAACTTGCCGGAAATTCTGGTGCAACTAAAGCCAAACGGCAATTTGTAGCCTTATGTGACCAGCAGCAGAGCTGGAAATCAACAAGCTGAGCATCCAGCTTTAAAAGTGGAAAAAGGCCAACAGAATAAACTCAAAGTGGAATGGAGGAAATAAGTTATAGAAATTAATACGACTAATGGGAATGGATACCATGGAGAGCATTTTTAATAAAAGTTGGTTCTCTGACAGCACTATGAAAGTTGACATTCCCTGGCAGTGGGATCCAGAAAGAGAGAAGGAAGGAGCAAAGGAGCTCCTTTAG
Source organism: Kogia breviceps (assembly GCF_026419965.1). Lineage (NCBI taxonomy): Eukaryota > Metazoa > Chordata > Mammalia > Artiodactyla > Physeteridae > Kogia > Kogia breviceps. The sequence goes on from NC_081326.1 coordinate 76,533,993, forward strand.
GAGTGAGAAGGGGAGGATAATGGCAGATACATCAGAGATTAGAAGGAGAAACTGTCGAACCAAGAGATGTGAGAACTCAAATGAAGTGGGTTATCAAAGAAAGATGAGTTAGTGAAGCCAGCTCGAGGAAATAGCCTGAAGAATCCTCTAACCAGACAGACTGCATTCCTAGATGACATAAATTCATAGATGCATAGACGACATAAATTGCAGAGGAAGGAACACGCCCAAATTTGTTCTACGAGGCCACCACTACCCTGATACCAAAACCAGACAAAGATACCACTAAAAAAGAAAATTACAGGCACCATCACTGGTATTATGCAAAACTCCTCAACAAAATAGCAAACTGAATCCAACAATACATTAAAAGGGTCATACGCCATGATCAAGTGGGATTTATCCCAGGGATGCAAGGATTCTTCAATATTTGCAAATCCGTGTGATACACCACATTAACAAACTGAAGAATAAAACCATATGGTCATCTCAATAGATTCAGAAAAAGCTTTTGATAATATTCAACACCGATTTATGATTTTAAAAAAACTGTCCAGAAAGTGGGCACAGAGGGAACATACCTCAACGTAATAAAGGCCATATATGACAAACCCACAGCTAACATCATACTCAGTGGTGAAGAGCTGAAAGCACTGCCTCTAAGATCAGGAACAAGACAGGATGTCCATGCTGGCCACTTTTATTCAACATAGTTTTGGAAGTCCTAGCCACGGCAATCAGAGAAGAAAAAGAAATAAAAGGGATCCAAATTGTAAAAGAAGAAGTAAAACTGTCACTGTCTGCAGATGACATGATACTATACATGAAAATCCTAAAGATGCCACCAGAAAACTGCTAGAACTCATCAATGAATTCGGTAAAGTTGCACGATAAAAAATTAATACACATGGGCTTCCCTGGTGGCGCAGCGGTTGAGAGCCCGCCTGCCGATGCAGGGGACACGGGTTCGTGCCCCGGTCCAGGAGGATCGCACGTGCCGCGGAGCGGCTGGGCCCGTGAGCCATGGCCGCTGAGCCTGCGTGTCCGGAGCCTGTGCCCCGCAACGGGAGAGGCCACAACAGTGAGAGGCCCGCGTACCACAAAAAAAAAAAAAAAAAACTATAGCAAATTAAACCTTAAGGTTAAACATTAAACGCCATTCTCTTTGAAAACGAGAGCAGTACAGAGTTTCTGCCATCACTGTTAATATTCACGTGGATCTTCCCAGACCAGGGCTTGAACCCGTATTTCCTGTATTGGCAGGCAGATTCTTAACCACTGTGCCACCAGGGAAGTCCTAAGTTTTGAAGCACTTTCCTTGAAATATTGTTGCCACCGAGGGTGGGATACATGGGTTGAGCCACAGCCCGCGCCCCCTTCCCCACCTTGCTCTCCTCCAGCCCCTGTGGCTGTTATCCCCACCAAGTACCAGTGTCCGCGTGTCCATGTGCCCAGAGCCTGGCCTTATGCACACCGTTGGCTATTTCCCAACTGTTGATAATTTCCCAATTATCAACAAGGTGATAATTGCGCTTTATTTATTCAAAAGGTATTTCTGTCCTTTTTCAGTTGTGAAAGCACATCAGCCCCAAAGCAAGAAGTTCCTGATGAAATATGCGTAAAAAAGAACCTCAAAACTAGCAAAACTTCCACATTCCTGAGCTCCAGGGAGGAACAGAGATCAAGAAGGAAGGGAAGAGAAAGGCCATGGTGAGAAAGGACACCCCTGCAGTCCACATGCTAGGCTGCAGGAGGGGCGTGCGGGGACACGGGGCGCGGAGGGCTGTCACCGCAGGCCGGGCGCTGTCACTACAGGGCAGGCATCGTCACCGCAGGGCAGGTGGCCAGGCAGCAGACACTCCACCCTCGGGCAGTGCCTGCCATCGGCTCAGGTGGAGGTGGAGGGAAGTGTTTCGTCGGATAGGCCCTGTGAAAGCAGTGAGATGAAAAGGGGAAGTAACCGCAGGGAGCCGTCTCAAGGTTCTGAGGCGCTCAGCTCCTCTCCCTCAGCCAGGAGCGCTGTAGGACAGGCTCCAGGAGGAAACAGCTGCAGGCCAAGTCAGAGCTTCCTTGGCTTCGGAGCTTGTCCCGGCAAATGGCCTTCAGGGTGTCCCCTCCCCACTGAACACAGGAGAATGGTTAAAGCAGCCCTGGGACGGCATGACCTGGTGTCAGAGCGAAGGCACAGAGGACCTTGAACGGACGTGGGGACACCTGCGGATGTCCCGGGGACGTGACGTCTGTGGTCCTTCGTGCCAGATCCTGTGCTCTTGGGGAAGCTGGCGGTGCGGGCCACAGAGCAGGTGGGGCTGATGGGCTTCAGCCCAGGTCGCCCTCGCCAGGTCCACTGCACCCCTGGGGAGGTTCTGGGCACCAGCATGTCAGCTGGGCTTTATTTCTAACGGCCGCTCATGTCTGTCCCCATTTGGGGCACCGAGATGTGATCATTCCTTTCTTCTGCTGGTAAGCTAGACACCAAGACGCACTGCAGGGTGATGCGGGGCTGGCCTGGGCCCTTGGGGCAAGGCCGGGGCTCCGAGTCGCCCTGCTTGCAATGGAAGCCCCTGATGCTGGGGCACTCGGGCATTTGCTCTGGAGCAGCACAGACAGAGGTCACGGTGAGGGTGGGGTTTTCAGTGAGCAAAGATGGAGGGGTGAAGTGGGTGTCTCCGAGGCCCAAGGAAGCAGTGCTGGGAGCAGAGAGGGAAACGGCGGGGGACAGGGCAGGAATGACCCGGGATCCGCTGCCTGCCGTCAGGGCTGTGCTCTCAGAGGCAGCCGGTGCCTTCGAGGACCCCGGCCCCGAGCTCGGAGTTCACCGTCTCCTGGCTGCTTGCGCACAGACTGCAGCCACCTGTCAGCGAAGCCAGGAGCCGGAGGTCCTCCCCTTGACCGGAGGCCCTGCAGGATCCAGGCCCGGCCACAGGGCGAGGCTGGTGCTGCGGACTCCATGGACGCGGGCTTCCGAGGCCTGAGGCCAGCCGTCCCTCGGCGTGAGCTCCCGGCGCCCCGGCCCAGTGCCCGCAGCGATCTTGGCACTGGGCGGCGGCCGCGTCAGTTACGCCTGACACGACCTGCGGGCTGCCTGTGGCCCCGCGTGGCCTGTGGCCCTGCAGCCTCACCCACGTGGCATTCTGGTCCTGTTTGCCTTGAGTGTCCTGCCTCTTGGTGTTACTGCGTGTCTGTTTCCTGGAGAGCTTCAGCACTGGGGACGCTGTCTCCTCGTGCTGCCCTGGTGGACCGAGGTGACCACGGGCTGTAACCGCCTGTGCACAGCGGGCGGCCTCGGGCCTGCGCTGGGGCGGACGCCTTCCCCAGTCTAGCGTTTCCGACTGTTATTTTTAGTCCTAGAAAGGCAACTTTCCAACTAGTCAAATTTGTTGAACTTTTACTTTATTATATTTCCACATCCTTCAGTCCGTGGAAAGCAAGTGTGGTCTACATTTGGGGTAGATGTTCTCTTTTGTTCTGTCCTCGCTTTCCCGGGGCTTGCTTTTCACGCGGTGTTCTCCTAACGCAGACGGGTGTTGCTCTGGCCGCCACGTTTCTTCCCAGATGCCCTGGGCATCCGTCAGTGCTTCCTGGTCCTGCTGCCTCTGGATCTTGTCTTCTCCTACAATAAACATCTGTTCTGACCTGTTCACTGCATTCAGCTGCTCTCCCCACAGCCAAGATTCCCCAGGGAGGCGCCACTGCCTCCAGGGAGAGACCATCTCCCAGCTCAGGGTCTGGCCCAGGCCTGCAGAGCCAGAGACCCAGCTGGTCACTGCCTCTGGATGCGTCTCTTGGGGGCCGCCTCATCTTAACCAAACTTGTAAGAGACCAGCACACAAATCAGAAAAGGAATGTGCTAACTCAGGATGGGCATGAGCCCCTGCTGCAGCAAAACACCGTGTCCCTCAATAGACACCCCCTCTCTGAGCCTGGATACAGGTTCCCGTGCCACCCAAAAGCAGAGCGTTCCTGTGACACCTTCCAAGGCCGAAATGGCATAAAGCGGAGAGGCGCTTAGGACGTGTTACCTTGTTAGGACACGTGTTGCTCACGGCGCACAAGACAAATCGAGACGAAGCGCGGACGCCCCCAGACGAGGTTCGCAGCCCGGGCAGCTTGGTGCCGAGTGTAATTCCTCAGGAGTTCGGCAGGGCCGCTCTCGCTGCCTCGGTTGCAGCTGCTGCAGAACAAATGCTGAGCGCTGTTTTCACTTTTTGCCTTTATTCAAAAAAAGCTAAAATCCTGTTTGGATTTGTCGGAAAACAGGTACTAACGTAGGTCTCTTGTAAAAGCAGAGTGGTGTAAAGAGAACGTTCAAAAAGCAAGGGGACATTTTTACCTGGGAAACGAAGTTACGCCCTGTCGTTGCTTCGTGTCCGCAGTGTGACGTGACCTTGCCTGCCCCCAGGCCCTGCCGGCACCCCGTTCAGGTCCTGAGCTCTGGCGCGCTCTGTGGGCGCCCCCTCTGTGCCCCTGCACACTCTGCCTCTGTTAGAGCAGATGCTCTCACGAGGGGCGGAGATTCTGCCCTCAGGAGGGGACGCTGGCAACACCTGGGGGCATTTGTTCGGTTGTCACAACTGAGGGGAGGTGCTACTGTCAGTTGCGGCGGGCAGGGAAGCTGCTCAGCGTCCTGAAGAGCCCAGGATGCTGAGGGTGGGAACCCGAGTTAGATGCGTGACTTAGGCAAAGGGCTAAAGAGAAGATTCACGAGGCCGGAGAGAGAAGAGTCAGTGCCATCGGCTGGAGGTTTCAGAAGCTGGAAAATGAGAAGCGGCTTTCGGCAGAAGCCAACACACTTGACACGGTGCACATTCAGGCTGAGAAGGCTGGCAGGGCCTGGGGCTGGGGGCCCGGGTAACCCTGACCGCGGGGCAGAGGTGGGAAGAAAAATGGTGATTGGCTAAAAGTCTCCATGGGAGTAATTAGGACCCCTCGGGTCTGCCCGCCCTCATGGGAAGCAGAAGGCTGCCGCCGCCCCTCTGAAACTGAACCAGCGGGACAGACTGAAGAAGAGAAAGGGTGAAAGTCCATCCCACGGCCACCGCTGTCCACCATCAGGGAGGACACATCCAAGGAGAATTAGGTTGTGTGCATTTCCATGACAACCCCCCTCCTCTCCCCGGCCATCTCCCCCCTGCCTGAACCCCGAGGTGTCCTCATGCCCCACATCCCAGGGGGCAGTGAGTACTGTCAGTTCTTCCGCCCACACGGGGCCCCGCCGAGCCTCCTCTCCATCTAGCCCATCTCTCGCCTTCTCTCCTGCCTCCCCACCGCCCCAGACTGTTCTTAAATGCACTCCTCACTCCCCTGCTCGGGACCTTCAGTGGCTCCTGGTGCGAGAATAATGAAATCCAGGCAACAAACTGGCTTCACGGCCGCTGTCCAGCTTGTTCTGTCCTCCCTTTCCTCGCCACACTCCAGCTTGCCTAGTCTTCGAAACCCGTGGGGACACTCCACAATGCCTCAGGACCTTTGCACATGCTCCTCTGCTTTAAATGCTCTCACCTCCAGCCTTTGTGTGACTAGCTTGCCCTCCCCCCTCCCTTTCTTCTCTGATGTCACTTCCTTAGCCCTTTGAGGCAGGGACTTGTCCTGTTTCACGCTGTACCCCAGCCTGTGGCCCAGGGCCTGGTACCAGGTCAGGCAGAGGGGGTCAGGGGGTAACTCTTACAGAACCTACAGGAAAGGGACCCACCGGGAGCGGGGCAGGTTGAGCAGGTGGGCTCCGCTATCTCCACCTCTGGTCTTTGGTGGGAATCAGCTGCTCCAGGTCTAGGCACCTTTTCTCCAGCTCCAGGTGTGCTTCAGCCTCTTTTCCAGTTCTCACCTTGGTCTCACCACCCACCAAGCACGGCCCCTCCCCACACACTTGGTCCTTCACACGTCCCTGATCATCCAGTTTTTCTGCTGCCTTGGCATCGGCCCTGGGACCAGATGTCTCTTCCTCCCTGATGAGATCCTCAGGCCTGGGGCTGTGGCTCCGCCCTTGCTGTCTTCCTGTCCTCTACCTGCCCAGGCTCAGGGGTAGCCATGGGCAAGCAACCCTGCTGGACGTCCATCCCTGGTGGATAGGTTCATGGAATCCTCCTCCAGCTGTTTTCAGGAAGAATTCCACGAAAAGCTTTTGGGAAAATCTGCAACACGCTCCTCAGGCCCTAGAGTTTGGGAACACACCTTAATGAAAGGGCAGTTTAGGGGGTATTCGAGACACCCCAGAAAAGGGAGGAAGAATGTCTTCAGCAAGTTCCCCAGCAAATGATGGCCGTCCATCCTGGGGAAAGAAAGATCCCTCCAAGGATGATTTGGGTGGAAGTTTTCACATTGCGGAAGGGAGAATTCCAGGGGCTAAAAGAATATGTGTGAGATCCAAGCCTCGCTCCGCAAGGACGGATGCGTGCCAGACGCGTGCTGCCCTGGAAGCGTGTGGACCGGAGACAGCGAGCTCCGCAGACGAACCAGGGGCGGCCGGCCTCGACGGGCTCCGGTCTCTGGGCTCAGAGGGCGCACGCGGGACCGCGGCACACGCGAAGGGACTTTCCCGGCCCCAGGCTCTCGGCGCGGCTGCCGTGGTCTAAGGCCGCAGACACGGGGTCGGACCCCCGTGGGGCGGCCCCGCTTGGAGATGGACCACGCCCGCCGCCCCCGAGGCGGCTCCCCAACAGCCCCCGAGGTCACCAAGGCACCGGTCCTCCGGGGACCTAGAGCGTCCCGGAAGTGCGCGCGGCCGGGTGGGAGGGGCGCGGGAGCACTTCCGGCCGCCGGCGGACGGACGGGCGGGCGGCCACCTCCCGTTCGGAAGGTGAGTGGGCGCCGGGCGGCGGTGGTGGCGGCTGCGGGGGACCCCCGGCCCAGCCCGCGCTCGCGCGTTGTCCCCGCAGCCGCCGCGACCTTGGCCTCGGCCGGGCGTGGGGGGCGCGGATGGCGGGACGCAGGGGGCACACTGGCCCCTGACCATCGCGGTGTCCGTTTGCGGGGCGCCTCCACACGCGCCCGGAACCCCAGGGACGGGAGCTGTGGTGATGCCCACTCGGCAGATGGAAAAGAGGCTCAGCGCTGCCCCTGGCCCGAGGTCCGTGGCCGGCCTCAGCAGGGACACCCTGCTCTCCGCTGCCAAGCGCCCCGAGTTCGGGCTCCTTCCGGCGGCGCACAGGCTCCAAGCTGGGGGGGGGGGGGGTGCGGAGGAGGGTTTGCTCCTGGGCCGGTGCCGTTTGTGACCCCTCCGCCTTCAGCCTGTTGCAGCAGCGTGGACATTTGCACTGGCGTCCCTTTGTGACCGCCACCTCCCCTCAGACAGCCCAGCTAGGGGTGACCGTGCCCTTTCCCAGATATTTAAGATGTGACATACCCAGATGTCAGGACTGCAACCCCACCGTGTGTCCAATTACCTGGCTGCGGGTGATACTTCCCATCATTGGGGGCTGACCCAGGAGGCCCCCACTGGTGAGGAGCCCCGTGGCGTCTGCCTCCCTGCTTCCTTGAAGCAGGTACTGTCTGCACCGTTATTGGATGTACATTACCCTTCGTCCTTCCCCTGCCCCTTTTCACTCCCAGATAAGGCCTCCTACTTCATGGAAGTGTGAAAGAAAACTCATTTTAGACCAAGCTGTTCCCGCAAACCAGACTAAAGAGAAGTATCTTTGACAGCAGAGGAGGCTCGAAGGACCCTGGGCGGGTCTGGGATGGGAGGGGTCCCAGCCTGCAGCCTCTGACGGGCTTTTCCTCTCTGGAAACGTCTCGTTAAGATTTAACCTAGGACGTTCGTGCTCCGGCAGGCAAGGTTCAGTTTTTCGCTCTCCCCAGGGCCAGCGGCCCCCAGCTGTGATGGGGGAGGTTTTTCTGGGAGAACCAGCTTGCTTCTCTCCGTGGGCAAGGCCTTGGGTTGGGAGGACATTGCAGGCATTGCTGGGAGGAGAGCTTGGGTTCAGTTCGTGTGGGTGCGCTGGTGCTGTGCACATGGTGGAACTGACACACCAGGGGCCCCGGTGGCCTCGTACTGTGGGCCCCACAGGTTACCTCTTGGCGTTTAGTCCCTCACCCGGGGAGAAGCCTCCAGCTCACCTGTGGCTGATCGCCCCACCCCGCACATCCCCCTGACCCCCTCATCTCGCTGTGGTTTTCATTTCCCCGGCTCCCAGGTGTGCACTCCTCCAGCAGGCCTTGGGGGAAGATGGCGGCCCTGGGGGACGGTCAGGAGCCCCCTCATGTCCTGTCCACTGTCACTTTCGAGTCACCGAAGACACCTGGAGCCTACCACCACCACGAGGCCCAGCTTCACCTCCACGGCCATCAACATGGTACTTGCCTCCCTGCACCGTCACTGCGGGCAGGCAGCTCACTGGGCACTGGGGCTCCTGCACCCTGGTGCTCGGGTCAGGACTCGGGCAGCAGTGCTTGAGGCTAGGGGTCGAGCTGTGTGAGCAGTGGCTCCCTAGAGGACAGTCCCTTGGAGTGTGTTTCTTTAGGGAATGAGGGGTGCAAAAAAAGCAGCCTCGATGGCTAGGCCTGTGTGAGAGGAGCCAGCCAGTCACCTTATCTCCCTGTCTGAGCCTTTGATCCCACGCCAGGAAAATGGTCTCCAGAGTTCTGGGCAAGCTGGTTTGGGTGGGGACCCCCAGGGGCCTGCAGCGATGGAGCCACCAGCCTTGCTCTGCCCCCCGGCAGGATCTGGGGGTGTCCAGGTGTGGAATAGCCCACAGCTGGTCGGGGAGGGTGTCCAAGCCCTGCGGTGTGTGGCCCCTGGACCTGCTCATACTCGGCCGTCAGGGGCTCCGGGGTCCCTTCCGTGCCCCGCGTCCCACAGGAGGCCCGGCCTCACTCCCCTCACAGTCGAGGACGCAAATAAGCTCTTGACAGCCAGGACGAGGGCCCAGGTAGATATCCCACTCAGCGAGCCCCCAGAAGGCAAGGAGGTGTGTTGGGGGGTACAACCCATTCTAGAGGAGGGGGAGATGAGCCCCAGCCCCCCTGTGACCCCCAGGCTTCCCCGGCTGCAGCCCTGAGGTGCTCTCCCAGCCACCACAGGAGGAGGATCTCCGGGTCGTGGAGGAGGTCCCGACTGACAGAGACACCTGCTGGCCAGGTGAGCGAGCGGAGCCTGCTGCAGGGCCCCGCCCAGAGCGCGTTTACCTGTGGCTGCACGCCAGGCTCTGTGTAGCGCCCACCACCGCTGCCAGGCCCCGGGGCTCCACTTGTCCCTGGCTCAGCGCTCACCTCTGTCCCCCGCAGCCCCTCCCCCCGTTCAGTCCTGGTCTTGTTGCTGACACTTTATGGGCTGTGAGAGCAGCGCAGACCCCCATATCCACCTGCCTGTCCGGCTAGAGTGTCTGACTTGGCACCGCGGGCCAGCAATCGGCGAGTCGTCCTGGCCCCCCTGTGTACTGCCCTCGGCCTCCACTTGTCCCTTATATCGAGCTCTGGTCCCCACCCCCTTCCCCTGGGGCTTCGCTCATCCAGGCCCTCAGCTCCTCGTTTCTCTCCCTCCCCACCCCACCCCCCGCCTCTCTCCCCTAGAGAAGCCCTTGGGGTGTCCTCTGGGGGGCCGTGGAGCAGCTCTGGGGCCGTGTGGGCAGCGTCCTCAGGATCAGGGGCTTTTCTGCTTGGCTCTGAGTCTGAATCTCCTGTCAGGTCTCCCCGCTCCACATGCACACGCACCCTGTGTGTTCTCACCCTGGTCCTGTCATCTGGAATGGGACGGGGGTCCCCGCGGAGGGACAGCCTGGTGGGCGGCTGAGTGCGCTCCGCCTCTCCCGTTTCTCATTTCAGATCCCGAGTTGGAGCGCGAGCAGGCCCCGTCGTCTCCCCAGCCGCACAGTCCTGAAGACGAGGCGGACCAGGACCCGGGGATGCTCAGGACCCTTCTGAGGAGCCTTCCCCGTAGACCCACGTGTGCGGACAGCTTTGAGCAGGAGTGCAGCCCGGAGCGGCCGGCGGGCCAGCCGCCAGGGGCCGGGCCCCGCCCCCAGAAGAGAGGCACCTGGCGTGGGCCGCTCGGGCTGCAGGGAGCCTCAGGGACAGAGGGCGGCCCGGGGCGCGCCGCCGAGCTGGCGGGCAGCCTCGGCCGGGGCTCGGGCGTCGGGGCCCGGCAGGGTGGCCCGCGGGGCGGGAAGCCGCACAGGTGTGAGGCCTGCGGCAAGAGCTTCCAGTACAATTCGCTGCTGCTGAAGCACCAGCGCATCCACACGGGCGAGAAGCCCTACGCCTGCCACGAGTGCGGCAAGCGCTTCCGCGGCTGGTCGGGCTTCATCCAGCACCACCGCATCCACACGGGCGAGAAGCCCTACGAGTGCGGCCAGTGCGGCCGCGCCTTCAGCCACAGCTCGCACTTCACGCAGCACCTGCGCATCCACAACGGCGAGAAGCCGTACGAGTGCGGCGAGTGCGGCCAGGCCTTCAGCCAGAGCTCCAACCTGGTGCGGCACCAGCGGCTGCACACGGGCGAGAAGCCGTACGCCTGCAGCCAGTGCGGCAAGGCCTTCATCTGGAGCTCGGTGCTCATCGAGCACCAGCGCATCCACACGGGCGAGAAGCCCTACGAGTGCCCCGACTGCGGCAAGGCCTTCCGCGGCCGCTCGCACTTCTTCCGGCACCTGCGGACCCACACGGGCGAGAAGCCCTTCGCCTGCGGCGCCTGCGGCAAAGCCTTCGGCCAGAGCTCGCAGCTCATCCAGCACCAGAGGGTGCACTACCGGGAGTAGCGGGCGCCGGGGGCGCGTCAGCGGCCGGAGGTCGAGGCGAGTTCCCGCGGACGGCTCCGGCCTTCGCGCCTCCTGGTTGGCGCGCCCGGCATCTCGTGCGTGTCCCGAATAAAGGCTGTGTGCTTGATGGACGCGGGAGGAAGGCCACGTGGCTGCCCCCATGCCTGAGGGCTCCTCTCGGCAGAGGAGTGAGGGACCGAAGGCAGAGCCCACCGCGTGCCCTAGCGACCGAGGCCTGCAGGCGTCGTGACTTCTCAGAGCCATAGCCAGGGCGAGGTCAGGCACCCCAGGACGGGTGGTTTCCAGATTGGGGTGGGGTGGGGGGACTGGCAGAGACGGTGGGCCCGGGCTGCCCGCTCTCACCCTGGGCTGTAGTCTGTGGTGGTTTCGTTCCCTCGTGCATCTGGGAGAATGCGTGTAGCACATTCTCTCTGCCGCAAGCCCTCGGATCTGCTGTTTGCCTTCTCACCCTGCCTCTGCACCTACTGGTGGCTGCCTGAGGCCGGCGGGCTTCGGTGGAAGGTGGCCCTGCCCAGCTTTCACAGCTGCCTCCAGCCCCAGGAAGCCGGGGCCCCAGGGGGTTCCCCGCTTGACAGGTCTGGGCAGCTGCAGCTGGGCATTGGCTGTAGCCGGCTTCAGATCTGCCCTGACTGCCCTGTAGCTCTACAGCCCCTGTGGTAAAGGGGAGAGCCCAGCTGGGTGGGGACGCCTTCTGCGTGCCTGCTCCCTCCTGGACAGCTTTGGGACTCCCCACCAGCACCACACACAGAGGAGTTGCCCGGCCCCTCTCCAGGGTGTAACTCTGCCTCACCTCTGCACCCTCTTTCCCAGTGACCCCAATGGAGAGCCCTGTGGTTGGGCTGCCCCACCTCTCCAGGCTACACTCCCAGGGCCCCGAGGCCATCAAGCGCTTTGGACTCCCCCACGAGGGTCAGAACACCTCCTTGAGTCGTCTTTGCTGGTGCACTGTGACGCCCTGGAAGACGAGGGACACCCGCCTTCCCCCCAGGCCCCCGTCCCTAATACCACGCAGCTATTGGGTATCGTGAAGCTCCCACCTTGGGCAGCCAGGCCGCGGAGCGGACGAGCAGAGCCCCCAGGGCTTTCCGGGGAGCGGCGGCTCAGCCTGTGCTCCGGAAGGGTCATCCTGCAGCCTCAGCACCGAGGCTGGACTCGGGTACCTGCACCAGAACCGGACTTAGCGGGCAGCCCCAGAGCAGAGCCCGGCGGTCCTCCACACTTTCCTAGACTGTCCTGGAGGTGGCCCGGCAGACCCTCAGTGGTGGGACAGGGACAGGGCGGGAGCTCCCAGGCCACTGAGCAGCAGACGTGCAAGCTAGGAAGGCTGCCCAGAGGAGGGGAGCGTGGAATCAACCGCCCCCAGCTGCAGCTCCTCGGGGCCAGGCGGCCAACTTCCAGCAACGGCTCTGTGTCCTCGTCGCGTGGGGCCTGCCGAGATGGGCTGAATGGCACTTGCGTTTGCTGGCTCGGGACCGGTTCTCTCTCGAGCGTTCCATCTGATCCATTCAGCACTTCCCGGGAACCTGGAAGGCCCGGCAGGACCCAGACGAGGACCCCGCAGGGCATCTCCGCCCGTTGTGGCTGCCCCGGTTGACCAGTATCTGGCTGCACAGGATGTTATAGTTCTCGACCCCTGACCGCTCCTGGGACGTGGGTACATCCCGGAGTGTCTGCACTGTCCTCCCGCCTTGTGTCGGGCGCAGGCATCACGCCCCGCCTCCCCCGCCATCGTCATCCTCCAGTTCCAGCTCTGTGCCCCGGCCCGCTCTGGCGCCTCTATCCAGCCCTGGCTGCGAGTGTCTCTAGCTCAGCGGCCACTGTCCCTCGCCTCCCGCTGGCCCCGTTATCTCCAGCCCCATGGGCTGCTCTCCCTTCCACCCAGGCCCGCGTCCTCGGCTCCAGCCAGCCTCATGCTCTTCCCCGAAGTGACCCACTGGTCGCCGGGAGACCAGGGTTAGGGTCTGCCTGCCCTGATGCCAGCCCAGGCACTTACGGCCCCTCACGGACCCTGCTTCCTCCTCTGGAAACAGGGACAGCCGTCTGTCGGCGCCGCACAGGGCGATTAGGAGGACGGCCGTAGAATCCTTCGCACACGCCACCAGGCACACAGCAGAGACCCATAAAAGGGGCTCCTGGACAGGCTGTCGACAACCAGGGACAGGTCAGGAACGCTGCTGACGGGCAGCCTCAGCAGAAAGCCACCCGGGGCCACGGCGAGCGTGAAAGAACATTGAGGGAGAAGGAGCGAGGCACCAGGAAAGCGGTCCCTGTGCGCTGCAGAGCCCGGGAAGTGGTCACTCGTGTAGGGGCGGTATCTGCTTTCGGCCCTAGAAGTAAATAAAAGCCCTGTAGGAGCCTGAGCCCTAAAGAAGGGTGGTCCTGTGAGGCGCTCCCAGGGCCCCGCACAGGGAAGAGGGTCCAGGAGCTGACAATCCATCTTGGGCTCTGTGCAGAGTGTGGAGCGGGCTGCGTGTGCCTGTGAGTCGGGAAATAACGACAAAGCTGGGCCTAGACGGGGACACTTCAGTTGGATACGAGGGGTTTTATTTTTACATGAATATCAGCAGTGTGGCATGACGGTTAAGAGGATCGACTTTGAAACTTAAAGCCCAACTCTACACTTCAGTGTAAGGTTGGACAAGTTATTAGTCTCCAAATTTGTTTTCTAATTAGGAAAAGAAAAAAGATGTGTTAGGGCTCTCCAGAGAAACTGACTCAATTGGAGAGATACGTAGATAGGTACGCAGGTATTCTTAGGAATTGGCTCACGAGATTATGGAGGCTGAGAAGTTCTGAGACCTGCAGTCAGGATTCCGGAGACCCGGGAGCGCTGATGGCATAGTTCCAGTCTGAAAGCCGGCAGGCCCAGGACCCAAGAAAAGCCAGTGTTTCAGTCCAAGTCCAAAGGAAGAGTGAGACTGACGCCCCAGCTCAACAGTCAGACGGGAGGAGTTCCATATCACGTTGTCTTTTTGTCCTATTCAGTCTTTCAGCTGAGTGGCTGGGACCCACCCACATTAGGGAGAACAGCCTGCTTTACTCAGTCTGCTGCCTCAGATGTTGACCTCACTGAAATAACGTTTGACCAAATATCTGGACACCCTCTGGCCCAGTCCAGCTGACACATAAAACTAACCATCTCGAGCAAGGATAAGACCGTACTTGATGCCATAGGGTTGGCCTCATTCCTCCTGATACGGATGTGCTCTCTCCCCGTGACGCAGAGCAGAGCTCAAAGCAGCCCAGACCCATTCGCGTGTATTCTAGCCACTGGAAGGGTAAGGGCAGCATCCCAGGGAAGGGCTCTGCTGCCTCCTGCTGGGCTCTCACGCCACTCGCTGTCCATCCCTGGGCCAAGGGCTGTAATCAGGGAGATGGGCCCAGAGATTGTCATCCAACCGGATTCAAGGTCACACCCCTGGCTGGCTGCAGGACGCTGGGACGGGCAAACAGAACCCTAAGGTCCTCTGCACACGTTTTCAATACCAGTATCGTCCACGTGCTTGTCTTTTTCAGTTGCTATGCAACATCCCATACTGGGCTACCTCAGTATCCCAAGGGTTTCAGACTTTGAGACACCCCAGATTAATGACGGCCCAGAGGTGGAAGCCAAGACGTGGTCTGTGGACTCATCTGCTCTGTGCCGTGTGCCCCAGAGCAGGTGGGCAGGAAGGCGGCTCTCCCAGCAACCAGCTTCTAAGGACATTCACTCTACTTTGTAGCCCAGCCCTGCCCCTCACTTCTATGCCACCTGGGCGAGGTCCGTATCCTCTCTAAGCTGCATCGGTAAACTGGCGATAGTGATTCTATTGAATACATCACAAGCTTTCTGTGAGCACTAAGTGAGATCATTACGTGAAGAGCCGGCAGAGCACAGGCCAGAAGCAGAAGTTAACATCCACTTCCCACCTGGAAAATATACATCCTCCCTCATGATAGTTTATTACGCTTATTTATTTCCAGCCCACTCATTCAGTAAAACCCTTTTTGAGCACCTGCTCTGGGCTGTGCATGTCCCCATCTCGGAGGCTGCTTTTCTACACAGCACATCACACCCAACTCTGTCCTCGGTGTACAGCACCGTGGTGGCCTGTGCACTGCTGCATGGTTAAACAGTCCCTGGGGTCACCCAAGTGTATCAATGGTCAGATCCCCTGACTTTATCTTCTAAATCCAAGGCTGCAGGCTAAATCAGATCTGGCAGGACTTTTCCAACTCCACTAGGGAAAGTGAGACAAACTGTTCTTCGGAGGTCTCTGACTGGGGTCTCTGAGCTGAAGGAGGGGTTATGCCGGACCCAGACCCCTGAGGAATGAGTACCAGAGGCTCCTCCTGGAGGCAGAGCTTGCTGAAAAACACAGATTCCCAGGCCCCACACCAGGGAAGACAGATTCAATAGGCCTGGGGTGGAGCCAGGAAACCCGGCTTTAGTTCTGACGCCTCCAGTGATGCTGACAGTGTGCCAGGCTTGGGAACCTCTGGTCTCATCTAGTCCCTCAAAGCAGGTGCATCTGCACAGGCAGTGGTCCAAGCCCCACTCTGACACCACCTGGAGAGGCAACCTGAACTGCCGGACAGCTCTGCCCTCTGGGTCTGTCGTAGCCTGGCCGCGCTCACTGGTAGGAAGAACGCTCAGGATCTGAAGGTACTGGTCAGGGCAGGCTCCATCTCCTCCCCGCTGCGCTTCTTTTCTAAGCACTCAGTTCCCTCAGCTGGTCGCAGGGTTTGTGGACTCGCCTTAGCAACGGACGGTAATGGTCTCACCTCAGTCCAAGCCAGCGTGCGTCGTTCCTCCCCAGAGCCCTTCCTACGGCCTTCCGGGCCCTACACGCCGGGTCCCCCATCGCCAGTGCAGCCCAGCAGCTCGGACAGCTCCGGGCACGCGCGCACGCCTCCGGCCGCAGGTCCACGGCCCCGAGGCTCTCCGGGTCCCCCGAGCCTCTCCCCGGGACTCCTCCCCAGGAGCCCTCCCCCCGGCCGCTCCCCTGGGCGGGTCCCCCGAGCTTCCTAGAGCTCCCGGAAGTGCCGGCGGCGCGGGGCGGGGCTCCCTGTGGGCGCGGCGCGCGCTTCCGGCTCCAGCTCCCGCCCGGGCCCGGGGGGCGGCGGGTGAGAGGCCCCGCGGTGCTGGTCCCTGGGCCCCGCAGCCGGGCCGCCGGGGGACGCGGCGTCGCGCCCGGCTCCCTCAGGCCTTCCCTCCGGCCGTCCGCACGACCAGCCAGCTGCGCCCCCCGCCGCTCTCGGTACTGTGGCCGGCGGCCTCCACTCCCGGCGCCCGAGCTTCGTCCGTGCTCAAGGAGGGCGCCCCCGGCCTGCTGGGCCCAGGGCCCGGACGGCCACAGGCCAGGTCCCCAAACCATGCTCCTCCCAACTCCTTATTTTAGGGAGTCCGCTGGAAGATTCGAAAATCCCGGGAAAGCCCGGGTTTCCCTTTCAGAGAAGCTCATCTTGGAGTGTCCGGGTGGACCTCGCTAAGTCCCGGCCAATGTGCCCTTGGGGAGAGCATCTGGCTCTGGGCACGGCCCCATCTGCACAGATGGGTTGTGTTTTCCTCAGGACCTCTCCACGGATCAGCACGAATCCTCATCTCACCAATGGCAGCGCTGTCACCCGCTGTGACCTCACCCCCCCCCCCCACTCTGCCTGCCTAGGGGACCGGGCCAGGCTCTCCTCTTCCGGGGGCGGGGACCCGGGGACATGGTACTCCCCTCTCGATCCCCGGTCTTTGTCCCTTGGGCCACAGGTCGTGACCTTCAGTGTGCGGCCTCCTCGGGCTGTTCTCAGTGCCCTCCCCCCAGCCCTGCCGCCTTGCCGCAGGGCTCAGCCAGGCCCCAGATCTCAGGGGAAATGGAAGGCTAGTCCTCAAGGAGGACAGGTATTAACTTTCCTTTTTTTAAAATTTTGTCTTAACTTTAAGAGTTTATTTGAGCAAAAATCGTTTGGAATCAGAGAGCACCAAAGTGGAAGTGGTTAGGAGTACTTCCAGATTTCTTTTTCTTTAATAGTGTTTTGGGAGTTTGTGTCCTAATACCCTTCCGCTCCCTGACCTTGATCCCTGCATAACCCCATCCCAGACGAGGGCCTAATTTCCTTGTTGCCGCCCCGCTGGTTTAAATGAGACGATGCGGCCTTTGCCGAAGTCTCTCCGCGCTCTGGTTCAGAGTCCGCTATCACTTGCTGCCTCCCTTTCTGGCTTCAGACCATGAGGACGGAGTTCAGAGTGAGGAGCAGATTCCGGGGCAGAACCGCAGGGTGTCCCGGGGACAAAGGTCACAGGGCCAGGGACCTGCCGGGCCGTGCAGAAGCCATCGGGGTTCACCGGGGGCGGGCAGGGCTGCCACACAAGGCCTGCACGCACCAGGCGAGTCCCGAGGAAGAGAGGACCCATGACCGCCAGCCTGGTGACCCGCCAGGAAGACCGCCCAGGAGGGAGCCCGCGTAGCTGCGACCCCAGCTGGAGGAGCCACTCAGAATCCAGCAGGCGTGGGGAGCCCCAGCGGGCCAACCAGCACTGCACCGGGCCGTGCGCCCCGAAGACTCCCCGTGAGGGGCCCACGTCCTGGAGCAGTGGCAGCTTCCAAGCAGGAAGAAGCCTCCCCAGCGCCGCAAGTGCGGGAGGGCTTTCCACCGCAGGTCGGACTTGGTGAAGCACCAGAGGGTCCACACCGGCGAGAAGCCCTACGCGTGCGGCCACTGCGGAAGGCCTTCGTGCACAGCTCGAAGGCACCAGGGCCTGTGCCGCGCCAAGCCGACCTTCCACTGGAGGGCGCTGTGGACGCTATGGATGCCTGCCGCGCCCTGCTATGGGCGCGGGGAGAGCAGCACGCGGACCCTCGCTTAAGCTGGCCCCTGCACCCCAGTTAAGACGCTGGCGTTCGCTCCCTCGCCCGCCCCCTCCCCCAGCCCTCACCCCCCCAGGGCCACCCAGTGAAACAAGTACAAACAGAGTCCCGGTCGCAGGCGGGACAGGAGGTCAAGGAAAGGCGGCCATGCCCTTTCTCTTCCTGGGAGACCTGGCGGCTTTGCTGTTGACAGACATGCAGGGAAATGTAGGGCCTGAGCGCCCCGTGGTCCCGCTAATGGCAGCCCTGACGGAGGCCTAGACGAGGGCACAGGCGCTGGGGAAGACCACCCAGGGCGGGATTGTGTACAGCCGTCAGGTGACCAACGGTCTTTGCATGTTAAGCGTTATTTTTTAAATAGTATTATTATGCCCAAAACATATGTACGACCTGGTCCTGAACGAAATATCTGCGGGCTTGTACTACAGGTACTTATCCCTGACCCGAAACAGTCTTGTCCGTTTCATAGATATAGACGCGGGTAAGCTGCACTTGGCAGCAAGCGCTAGGGGCGGGGCGCCGCTAGGGGCGGGGCGCCGCTAGGGGCGGGGCGCCGCTAGGGGCGGGGCGCCGCTAGGGGCGGGGCGCCGCTAGGGGCGGGGCGCCGCTAGGGGCGGGGCGCCGCTAGGGGCGGGGCGCCGCTAGGGGCGGGGCGCCGCTAGGGGCGGGGCGCCGCTAGGGGCGGGGCGCCGCTAGGGGCGGGGCGCCGCTAGGGGCGGGGCGCCGCTAGGGGCGGGGCGCCGCTAGGGGCGGGGCGCCGCTAGGGGCGGGGCGCCGCTAGGGGCGGGGCGCCGCTAGGGGCGGGGCGCCGCTAGGGGCGGGGCGCCGCTAGGGGCGGGGCGCCGCTAGGGGCGGGGCGCCGCTAGGGGCGGGGCGCCGCTAGGGGCGGGGCGCCGCTAGGGGCGGGGCGCCGCTAGGGGCGGGGCGCCGCTAGGGGCGGGGCGCCGCTAGGGGCGGGGCGCCGCTAGGGGCGGGGCGCCGCTAGGGGCGGGGCGCCGCTAGGGGCGGGGCGCCGCTAGGGGCGGGGCGCCGCTAGGGGCGGGGCGCCGCTAGGGGCGGGGCGCCGCTAGGGGCGGGGCGCCGCTAGGGGCGGGGCGCCGCTAGGGGCGGGGCGCCGCTAGGGGCGGGGCGCCGCTAGGGGCGGGGCGCCGCTAGGGGCGGGGCGCCGCTAGGGGCGGGGCGCCGCTAGGGGCGGGGCGCCGCTAGGGGCGGGGCGCCGCTAGGGGCGGGGCGCCGCTAGGGGCGGGGCGCCGCTAGGGGCGGGGCGCCGCTAGGGGCGGGGCGCCGCTAGGGGCGGGGCGCCGCTAGGGGCGGGGCGCCGCTAGGGGCGGGGCGCCGCTAGGGGCGGGGCGCCGCTAGGGGCGGGGCGCCGCTAGGGGCGGGGCGCCGCTAGGGGCGGGGCGCCGCTAGGGGCGGGGCGCCGCTAGGGGCGGGGCGCCGCTAGGGGCGGGGCGCCGCTAGGGGCGGGGCGCCGCTAGGGGCGGGGCGCCGCTAGGGGCGGGGCGCCGCTAGGGGCGGGGCGCCGCTAGGGGCGGGGCGCCGCTAGGGGCGGGGCGCCGCTAGGGGCGGGGCGCCGCTAGGGGCGGGGCGCCGCTAGGGGCGGGGCGCCGCTAGGGGCGGGGCGCCGCTAGGGGCGGGCCTGACCCTGGGAGAGCGGGAGCAGAAGACCATTCAAGAGTTTTGGCTTGCGAGCTTAGTTGTGGTTAGTGGGTGTTTTCTACGGTTATGCGGCTGTTAGAAGAGGGTACAGCACAGGCCTGGATATGGATAACGTTCGTGGGAAGTGACCGCAGTGGCGCTCCGGATGCCTGCGCCCAGGTGAGTCCCCTTGACTGCCTGGTGGTTTGTGGGAGCGAAGGTTCAGGAGCAGGGGCTGGCGTTTTCGGAGTCTTGCTTCTGCTAAGAGTAACCCTCAGTATACTGGAGGTTTTCCCTTGTGATGCGTCAGCAAGCTCATTTCTAGTTTTTAGATCATGCTTTTCTTTTTTAATATTTATTTATTTATTAACTTATTTGGCTGCGACAAGTCCCGTTGCAGCACACGGGATCTTAGTTGCCTCGTGGGGGATCTTTTAGTTTCTGCACGGGAGATCTTTAGTTGCGGCTTTCAGGCTTTGGTTGCGGCATCCTGGATCTAGTTCCCTGTCCAAAGATCGAACCCTGGCCCCCTGCACTGGGACTGTGGAGTCTTATCGCCTGGACTACCTGGCAAGTCCCTATATCATCTTTTTAACATTTTTTAATTTTTATGTGTGCTTTATGATTTTTATAGTTTGTTACAAATAAATGCAGTGCGTGGTGGGCGTGTACTCAGCGTTTACTGATGCCTCTGCAGTGAAAAGCCCCAACACACAGGGTGGGCTGGCAGGAGAGTGGTGCGGGGAGCCCCGTTTGGGCCGGATTGCGGGAGAGGCTCCAGAGGGGCCCCGGGGATGGCGGCGAGTCCAGAGGTGGGAAGGTTGCGGGTTGCAGGTTGCTGGTACTGAGAAGGCTCGGGGCTACTCCAGCTTCAGCTCTTGCGTTCTGAAGCTGGTTTTGGTCCCATAGAGCAAACTGTTTAGGCTGTTGGTGGGGGTCCAGACAACCTGGTTCCTCCCTTCCTGGCCCTGCTGCTGCCGCCCAGCTGCCCGCTGGAAGGCCTGTCCACTGTGCTCGGCCCCTCATCTCTCCCCCTCCATCGTGGCAGGACTGTGGGCCCCAGCTGCTCTGGGTAGTAAAAGGGAACTGGGGATACCCAGCGGGCTCGTCCACCTTTCTGTCCTGCACCCGCAGCGACCAGCAGCAGCATTCCGGTGGCGCCTGTCTTGTTGGCCCTGGATGGAGGAAGACGGGCAGAGCAGAGCCGCTGGCCAGTGGTGAACAGGGACCTCTGGCTTCCGGCGGGGAGATTCGGTGCCCACCTCTCAGCACAGCGCGGTCGGGCTTGGGTGAGTGAGATGGGGTGCTTGCCTTGTCCATGTGCCAGCTCCTGCCTCTGGCAACACAGTCTCTCCCTGGGGGGTTAATATCAGAAGAGGCGATGAACACAGTCGGGGCTGTTGAAGGAGAGTGTGGCTGGAAGCAGGTAGACCGCGTGGAACCCGCACCGCCTCCCTGCGGCCGTTAGTGGAAGGACAGACCACGTGCGCACTTGGGGCCTCAGGCCAGCCTGAGGTCAGCCCTCCCCACCTCGTGCCGGCCCAGCCCTGGCACCACTGAAGCCGGTCTGGCCCTCTGGGCACTGGGCAGCTCTCCGGTGCCCAGGGCCTGGGCCTGGAAGCTGAGTGGCCCCACTACCCATGAACAAAGCAAGCGACAGAAACCCCTCAGCACTGGCTTGGGCAGCACGCGGGATTAGGGAGCTGCTTCAGGAGCCCCAGGAATCTGGATTTTATGGCCTGTCAGAGAGGTCTCTGTCCCCTCCACGCCTCTCATCTCTGCAGGCCCCATGTGGCCTCGGGCTCCAGCCGCTGACCGGCCTTCCCCAGGTCTGACACCACCTCAGCCCGGCCTGCAGCGTACAGAGCCCTCTCTCACCCCAGCTCCTGGAGAAGCAGGTGGTGGGGGTTCCAGACTGATCTAAGGGAAGAGAGGGAAATGAGCACTCCCCAGAGGGAAGGGGTCCTGATCAGAAGCGAGCCACAGGCCCCAGATGCGCCCCTGAACCTGTCGGAGAAGAAAAGCCAGCGCATGTCCCATGAGGAAGCCATCGTCGTAGCCTCTGAACAAGAAAGCTCCCTCCGGGCACCTGGTTGCAGAAGCGACACGTGTGTGATAGGAAACTGGGACACGTGGGAACATCTGGAGAAGAGAACCATTGGCCACCTGCGTCCGGGGGGGCGGTTGTCGGCCTCATCCGCACCATCGGAAAACAAGCTCGGTATGCAATTTGTGATCTGCTTTGGGGCTTAAAAACAAAACAGGCTTTCTCCACGTTCTACAAGATCATCAAGGACTGCTGTTTGTCAAGATTTCACTTTCTGATAAAACTTTTGACAAAGCCCATTTTCCCTATTATATAAACAGAATATATCATAGAAAATTTGGGAAGTGGGGAAAAGTAGAAAGAAATCACACTAGTTCACACCACGTGGCAGAAATGTACCTTTTAATTTTTTTTTTATATCTATACAAATTGTTTCTTCCCCGAATCTTTTTAGAATGGATCGTATCCATTATGTCTCTTGGCTCCATAACCTTTTAGTGTGTGTTTTCTATATTCAATGATATTCTTTTACAAAGCCACAGTGCAGGTACCAAATCCAGGTAATTGGACGTTGACACAGAGCTCAACAAAGCAAGCCTTCTCTTTGTGCTTGTGGCATTTTCCCTCCGACCCAGCATCCATTCTGGGGTCCTAGGCTGCCTGTGGTCACTGTGTCTCCTGAGGAATCTAGAGCGGGGGGCAGTTCCTCAGCCTTTCTTTGCTCCCGAGATGGTTTATTAGTTGCAAGGGGAAAACGGTGCCCACACGGTCAAAAAACCAGAGGACACTGACCGTGTGATCAAAATGGTCACTAGCCAGTGAAGAGCCCGTGGACGCCGTGTTCCTCCACGTGACGCCCAGAGGACACGTGGTTGCAGGATTCCAGCCGGAGAGGCGCGACCTGTATCCAGTGATGCGGAAAGGGAAGGGAATGGGCAAAGCTCAGGGGGAGGCGGGAACGAGCCTGGCGTGTTCAGGGAGCAGTGACAGGTGTCACAGCTTGGGGGAGCCGGAGGCAGAGGTGACACTGGACAGGTGGGTGAAGCTGATGGAGGTAAAAGGGCCGCTGCCATCCGGGCACTGGGCCAGCCCAGCTGCGAGGGTGCCAGCCTCCACCCATGTTTCTGTCTGGGCCAAGGACCCGGGGTGGGTGCCAGAGCAGCAGACTTCCGTAGGAGGATCTTGCGGAGGGACGTTGTCAGGGAGCAGGGGGTCATTCCAAGGGCTCTCTGGGCTGTGGGGTTTCTGGAAGCAGGTTAGAATGAGGTGGCTGAGGAGAGACCACAGGAGTCATCTACAGGAAAGTGCCCAGAGCACGGAGAGACAAGTCAGTGATGGGCTCGGGACAGGACGTTCGTCGCCTAAGCCCCACAACACGTGTCTAAGGCAGACGCTGTGAAGGTTTCTCAGCCAGGATTAAACACAAGAGCACCCACTCTGCAGAGGACCCCAAGGCCGCCATTCCTTTGGGAAGCCTGCAGCCCCACGTCATGTGTGGAGCCCAAAGAACTCCCCCCCCTCGGGAACTGAATCCTGCCCACAGCCACGTGAGACCCCAGGGGAGACCCCAGTCGTGGCCAACACCTTGCCTGCAGCCTAGGAGAGACCCCAGCCCAGGACCGGCCAGGCCGTGCCCAGACTCGTGTAACACAAGGAAGCCGTGAGATCATAAACGCATGAGGCTGCAAGCCCTTAAGTGTGTGGTCACTGAAAACCAGCGGTGAGGGAAACCCGGAGAATGTGGCACGGCGGCCCGACGCGCGCAAGGCAGGGGATTGCTGCGCTGCCCCTGGCCTAGGAGGGGGATCCACCTGCGGAGGACCAGCCGCTGTGAGGCTCTGGCGCCCAGGCCCGGCAGGCTCGGGGCGCCCTCCCCTCGGCGGATCTTCTCCAGGGGGAAGCGGTCCCTGCGGTTCTGCCTGCTTCTTCCCCCGGGGTGCTCCCCCCTTTCTCCACGAGCAGTGACTTCATCCGTCCGTGCATTCGCTCATTCCGCAGTCAGCAAGTTCACCTAACCCGGCTTACTCCCCGGACCTCAGGCCTGGACCTGGTGGAGGCCACACGGCCCGGGGCGGGGGCCCGGGAGGCGTCCCAGAGGTGAGGGGAGTGAAGCCCTGCAGGGGCGGGAGAGGTCGGTGTGAAGGTGGCCGGACAGCAACCGAGGGTCTTGCACGCGAAGCTAGGGAATCCGCGCATAACTCGCGAAGGCAGGCCCACGCACCCCCCCCCCGCGGCCTCCAGGGCAGCTGAGTGCAGGTCCTCCGGCGCCCTAGAACGTCACCGGAAGTGCCCGAGCCGCCCGGGAGAGGGAGGTGGCGCTTCCGGTGGGCGGCGCTTCCGGCGGGCGGCGGGGGCTCTGGGTAAGTGGTGGTGGACTGCGGCCTGGGCAGGGGGTGGTGGATGGTGGGCCGCGCCCGCCAGGGAAACAAAAATATGGGCGCGAGAACGGGCCGTCCCTACGGGGCACGGGGCCCTTGTCTGTCCTGGGCTCTCCCTGCGAAAGGGCTCACATCCGGGAGGAGAGCGGGAGCGGGGGGCGGCCCTACTCCCGGCGTGTGACGGTCCCGGGGACAGCCTGCCCCACCCATTGTGACGACCAGTGTGAAGGCCCCGGGACAGCCTCAGACAGTTCCCTGAAGTGAAATCACAGTATGATTTTAAGGCCTTTGTAAATCATCGAATTACCCGCCGTCCAGTGCACTTTTTCTTCTTCCATTGGTGTATGAAGGTGCCTGTTTCCCCTAATTGTCTATATGCTCATAAGGTGCCACTGTATTTAAGCCTTACTCTTTTTAAAAATATTTTACTTATTTTAGGCTGCGTTGGGTCTCAGTTGTGGCTTGGGAGAACTTCCGCTGAGGCACGCGGGCTCCTCGTTGTGGCACCTGGGCTTTTCTAGTTGCGGGCTCACGGGCTCCAGAGTGCATGGCTTCGTAGTTGTGGCGCTCGGGCTTAGCTGCTCCGTGGCATGTGGGATCTTAGTTCCCCGATCAGGGATGGAACCCGTGTCCCCTGCACTGGAAGGCGGTTTCTTAACCACTGGACCACCAGGGAGGTCCCAGCTACTTGTTTATTTTCTTCTGCTCGTTACCTGTTCATAACTTTTACTAGTTTTTCGTGCTTTTTCATGTATATATAGTGGGTTTTTAGATATTGAGGATATGAATCTTTGTGTTGCAAATATCCCTCCCGTTTTTTTTTTCTTTTTCTTTTTGACAGTAAACATCCTTGTGTAGTTAAATCTGTCACACTTTACCTTTGGTGGCAAGCTTAGCAAAAGCATTCCTCAATCCAAAATTGCGCCATTCAGATCGTTACTTTTTTGGTTTCATACATTTATATTCAGATCTTTTGTCATTATCAAGAAAAAATATAAATACATAGAAAATTTTCCAGACATCCGAGGACTGACTAAAGGTGCTGGTTGGTTCCTGGTGGAGTTGAGACCACAGCGGGCAGGTAACAGGTGCTGCCACGTCTGTCTCTGCTCCTAATCTGCTGGTGGGCAGGGGTGGGGGAGCCAGCATGGCCTAGACAGTTCCCAGAGTGTGTCCCGTGGAGCACTAGTTTCTGGGACGTCTGCTTATTCAGGCCTTGATTTATAGTGAGGTGGCTCCTTCAGGGCCCTCTGGGCAGGCTCTGACCCTCCCTTCTCTGAAGGTACTCTGACCTCACCCCCACTCTCCCTGTCATTTTCTCCCCTTTCTTTCTCTTTCTCCCAGGCAGGTATCCCACTGCTGGTGTTTCTGCAGGAAGCAGCAAGCAGAGCCCCAGCCTGGGTCCACAGAACGCCACAGAGAAGGCTACCCTGATGGACACATGCACAGGTGAGGGAGGCAGCCAGGCCCAGAGGGCCATCCTGGGGTCAGGGACGTGGGGACAGCTTAGGCGTCGGGGCTCCCAAGTCCATCTGCCTGGCTGCTACTCCGGAGGCGCTCCTAGGCTCCAGCAGCTTATAACCATCACAGCTCCCGGCTCCGTGCCCGCTGTGCCTCCTTCAGCCCTCCCTCCTTCGCTCTCCTGGACACACTCTGCACCTGCCCCCTCTTTCTCTGCCCCCCCCCCACCTGGAGGCCTCTGAGAACAAGAATTTTATTGGCTAAATTATAGTTGATTTACAATGTTGTGTTACTTTGAAGTGTACAGCAGAGTGATTCAGTTATATGTGCACGTTCTTTTTCGTGTTCTTGTCCGTTATAGGTTATTACAAGATAATGAATATAGTTCCACGTGCTGTACAGTAGGACCTTGTTGTTACCTCTTTTATACGCAGCAGTGTGTAGCTGCTGATCCCGAACTCCTAATGTATGCCTCCCTCCGCTGCCTTTCACCTTTGGTAAACATGTTTGTTTTCTGTGTGAGTCTGTTTCTGTTTTGTAAATAAGTGCATTCGTATCTTTTTTTAATTTTTTTATTTTTAAAATTATTTTGGCTGCATTGGGTCTTCGTTGCTGCGCGCAGGCTTTGCTCTGATTGTGGCACACGGGCTACTCTTTGTTGCAGTGCGCGGGCTTCTCATTGCAGTGGCTTCTCTTTGTTTCGGAGCACAGGCTCCAGGCACGCAGGCTTCAATAGTTGTGGCACTTGGGCTCAGTAGTTGTGGCCCGCAGGCTCAGTAGTTGTGGCGCACGGGCTTAGTTGCTCCGTGGCATGTGGGATCTTCCCGGACCAGGGCTCGAACCCGTGTCCCCTGCATTGGCAGGCAGGTTCTTAACCACTGTGCCAGCAGGGAAGCCCCTGTATCACTTTTTTAGACTCCACATATAAGTGATATCATATGATATTTGTCTTTGTCTGACTGACTTCACTTAATATGATAATCTGTTGCTGCATGTTGCTGCAAATGGCATTATTTCATTCTTTTTATGGTTGAGTAGTATTGCATTATATATATATATATATGTATATATACCATATCCATTCATCTATTGATAGACATTTAGGTTGCTTCCATGTCTTGGCTATTGTGATTAGGTGCTGCTATGAACACTGGGGTGCATGTATCCTTTTGAATTAGAGTTTTTTCCGGATATATGCCCAGGACTGGGATTGCTGGGTCGTATGGTAGCTCTATTTTTAGTTTTTTAAGGAGCCTCCATACTGTTCTCCACAGTGGCCGCACCAATTTACATCCCCACCAACAGTGTAGGAGGGTTCCCTTTTCTCCACACCCTCTCCAGCATTTATTATTTGCAGACTTTTTGGTGATGGTCATTTTGACCAGTGTGAGGTGGTACCTCATTGTAGTTTTGATTTGCATTTCTCTAATAATTAGCAATATTGAGCATCTTTTCATGTACCTGTTGGCCATCTATATGTCTTTGGAAAAATGGCTGTTTAGGTCTTCTGCCCATTTTTTTGACTGAGTTGTTTTTTTCGTTATTGAGTTGGATAAGCTGTTTTGTATATTTTGGAAATTAAGCCCTTGTCAGTCACAATGTTTGCGAATATCTTCTCCCATTCCATAGGTTGTCTTTTTGTTTCGTTTATGGTTTCCTTTGCTGTGCAAAAGCTTTTAAGTTTGATTAGGTCCCATTTGTGTATTTTTGCTTTTATTTCTTTTGCTTTGGGAGACTGACCTAAGAAAACATTGCTACAGTTTACATCAGAGAACGTTTTGCCTATGTTCTCTTCTAGGAGTTTTATGGTGTCCTGTCTTATGTTTAAGTCTTTAAGCCATTTTGAGTTTATTTTTTGTGTATAGTGTGAGGGAGTGTTCTAACTTCATTGATTTACGTGTGGCTCTCCAGCTTTCCCAGCACCACTTGCTGAAGGGACTGTCTTTTCACCATTGTATATTCTTGCCTCCTTTGTCTAAGATTAATTGACCATAGGTGTGTGTGTTTATTTCTGGGCTCTCTGTTCTGTTCCATTGATCCATATGTCTGTTTTTGTGCAAATACCATGCTGGGGTTTTTTAATTTTTTTTTAATTTTATGTATTTTTTGATACAGCAGGTTCTTATTAGTTATCCATTTTATACACATCAGTGTATACATGTCAATCCCAATCTCCCAATTCATCCTACAACCCTCCACGCACCCCCCACACACACACTGCTTTCCCCCCTTGGGTCCATACGTTTGTTCTCTACATCTGTGTCTCTTATTTCTGCCCTGCAAACCGGTTCATCTGTACCATTTTTCTAGATTCCACATATATGCGTTAATATAAGATATTTGTTTTTCTCTTTCTGACTTACTTCACTCTGTATGACAGTCTCTAGATCTATCCACATCTCTACAAACTGACCCAATTTCATTCCGTTTTATGGCTGAGTAATATTCCATTGTATATATGTGCCACATCTTCTTTATCCATTTGTCTGTCAACGGGCATTTAGGTTGCTTCCATGACCTGGCTATTGTAAATAGTGCTGCAGTGAACATTGAGGTGGATGTGTCTTTGAATTATGATTTTCTCTGGGTATATATGCCCAGTAGTGGGACTGCTGGGTCATATGGTAGTTCTATTTTTAGTTTTTTAAGGAACCTCCATACTGTTCTCCATAGCGGCTGCATCAATTTACATTCCCACCAACAGTGCAAGAGGGTTCCCTTTTCTCCACACCCTCTCCAGCATTTATTATTTCTACATTTTTTGATGATGTCCATTCTGACTGGTGTGAGGTGATACCTCATTTGTAGTTTTCATTTTCATTTCTCTAATAATTAGTGATGTTGAGCAGCTTTTCATGTGCTTCTTGGCCATCTGTATCTCTTCTTTGGAGAAATGTCTATTTAGGTCTTCTGCCCATTTTGGGATTGGGTTGTTTTTTTAATATTGAGCTGCATGAGCTGTATATGTATTTTGGAGATTAATCCTTTGTCCGTTGATTCATTTGCAAATATTTTCTCCCATTCTGAGAGTTGTCTTTTCGTCTTGTTTGTAGTTTCCTTTGCTTTGCAAAAACTTAAGTTTCATTAGGTCCCATCTGTTTAGCTTTGTTTTTATTTCCATTACTCTAGGAGGTGGATCAAAAAAGATTTTGCTGTGATTTATGTCAAGGAGTGTTCTTCCTATGTTTTCCTCTAAGAGTTTTATAGTGTCTGGTCTTACATTAGGTCTCTAATCCATTTTGAGTTTATTTTCGTGTATGGAGTTAGGGAGTGTTGTAATTTCATTCTTTTACATGTAGCTGTCCAGTTTTCCCAGCACCGCTTATTGAAGAGACTGTCTTTTTCTCCATTGTATATCCTTGCCTCCTTTGTCATACATTAGTTGACCATAGGTGCGTGGGTTTATCTCTGGGCTTTCTTTCCTGTTCCATTGATCTATATTTCTGTTTCTGTGCCAGTACCATATTGTCTCTTTATTATTGTAGCTTTGTAGTAGAATCTGATTCCTCCAGCTCCGTTTTTTTCCCTCAAGACTGCTTTGGCTATTAGGGGTCTTTTGTGTCTCCATACAAATTTTAAGATTTTTTGTTCTGGTTCTGTAAAAAATGCCATTGGTGATTTGATAGGGATTTCATTCAATCTGTAGATTGCTTTGGGTAGTATAGTCATTTTCACAGTATTGATTCTTCTAATCCAAGAACATGGTATATCTCTCCATCTGTTTGTATCATCTTTAATTTCTTTCATCAATGTCATATAGTTTTCTGCATACAGGTCTTTTGTCTCCCTAGGTAGGTACCATGCTGTTTTGATTACTGTATCTTTGTAGTATTATCTGAAGTCTGGGAGGGTTATGCCTCCAGCTTTGAGGAACAAGAGTATTAATTCTTGGCTTTGTCTTACCAGGGCCCAGCAGTGTCAACTGGCCTAGGCTCAGGGTTGGTGACCAGGAAGTGTGTGGTGGATGACAATCTGGCTGGCCTCCCGCCCACTGGCCACCTCCCTCTCGGGCTCCAGGCCCCTCTGTTCTGAAGATTTCAGGCCGCATTTGGGGGAGGGCTCATATTCAGTTGCCTGTTGTTGAATTGTCACATGACCTGTGCTAACAACCAGGCCATCTTCCCTTGGCAAAGACACATGCCATTTCAAGCTTTTCCCCATCATACTCTACCCTAAGGTTCTGGTTCAGCAGTGGGAGCTTGGGGAGAACATGACCGTGGCTCCCCCAAACGCACCTGCACCTGCTCTCCCAGGAAGTCACAGAACCCCCGTGTCGGGTGGTTCAGCCACCCTGTGTCCCTGCACATCATCCCTCGGGGTGTGAGTCAAGGATGACCCAGAGGCGCAGCCACGGAGCCACCCTTCGGGCCCTGTGCTTCCAGGCCACCGTCTCCCTCCCTTGTGTGACCGTACTCCTGACCAGATCCGGCCCAGACAGCACTCTTCAGGCTCACAATTTGGGGCTAAATTTTAGCAAATGCCACCACACACAGAGTGTGGAGAAAAACAGGTTACTAGAAACATCCCATTCAGAAAAGGAATAAAGAGAAAGCACCCTGTCTGGTTTACTGGCCTGAGCATACGCTATGAGATGTACGGCCTGAAGGGAGGTGAGGCTGAGGGCTGGATCCCAGTGTCAGAGTGGTGACCAGCATCTGTGTCAGGGGACTGAGCTTGGTTAGGATGTCTGGCAGCCCAGGTTCTGCCTTCTGGGCACTTTGGGCTGGAGGTGCCTCTGTTGGGGGCGGCCTGTGCATTCCAGGATGTTGAGCAGCCTCCCTGGCTTCTCCCCACTAGGTGCCAGGAGCACCCCCTCCCCACTGTGACACTGGAAGTGTTTTCAAACATGGCCACACGTGCCTGCTCTGCTGCCAACCACTTCTCTGCATTCCAGGCCATGAGGCTGTACCAGGGTGTCACCAGAGCCTGGGGGTCTGTCTCCACTGACTCGTGAGACCAGGCAGACTGAGGTTAGAGTCTTGGGCCTTTTCTGGAGTCACAGGGAAGCCTGCTGATTAGCTCACCCCCAGTCCCTGTCCTTTCCTGTGACCACAGGTGTTAGAAGTCGGGGAGGAGAGCTGGGCAGGAGGAAGACAGGTGGGATAATGGGTGTCTGCTGCCCACTGGCGTCTTACTGTTCCCTGTCATCACGTGGCTCTCCCATGCCATCTGTGTGTCATTAGCAGAGTTCTAAGTTGTGCATCTCTGCCCTTCTTTTCCAGCTTTCCTAGCACAGGCACCGAGTGGCGGC
This sequence comes from Kogia breviceps, assembly GCF_026419965.1. Lineage (NCBI taxonomy): Eukaryota > Metazoa > Chordata > Mammalia > Artiodactyla > Physeteridae > Kogia > Kogia breviceps. The sequence continues at coordinate 76,564,319 of NC_081326.1, forward strand.
CCGGCTTCCTGCTATGCTGCTTCGGTGGCTGAGCAAGGGGCTCAGAGCCCAGTGCTGATGCCACGGCAGGCAACCTTAGAAGAAGGGGGGCGCTGTGGACAGGCTGTGCCAGGACTGTTACGGGGGCCTCCCCGGGCACTGCGGTTTCCAGACCCTTGTGGGAATGAGGAAGCTGGAGAGAGGCCCAGAGGTTCCCCTCGGGGACCAGTTGTTTATGAGGAAACTGGAGGGCAGAATGGCCATGAGGACAGTGTGTCTGGGTCAGAGGTCACCCTGAATGCAGCCTCCATGGCCGATAGGAGAGGCCACTGGAAAGGACGGCCTTACCGATGCAGCACCTGCGACAGGAGCTTCAAATGCTATTCGGATGTGGTGAAACACCAGAGCATTCATTCTGGGGAGAAACCCTACGAGTGCAGCGACTGTGGGAAGGCCTTCATCCACAGCTCCCACGTCGTCAGGCACCAGCGCATTCACAACGGGGAGAAGCCTTACGTTTGTAAGGAGTGTGGTAAAGCCTTCAGCCAGAGCTTCAACCTCATTAGACACCAGAGAATCCACACGGGAGAGAAGCCCTACGAATGTGCTGAGTGTGGCAGGTCCTTCAGTCAGAGGTCAGACGCCATTAAGCACCAGAGAATTCACACTGGTGAGCGGCTGTACGAGTGCAGCGAGTGTGGGAAAACCTTCATCCATAGCTCAAACGTCGTCCGGCACCAGAGAATTCACCACGGAGAGAATCCTTACGAATGCAAAGAGTGTGGGAAAGCCTTCAGCCAGAGCTCCAACCTCATTCAGCACCAGCGGGTCCACACTGGGGAGAAGCCCTACGCCTGCCAGGAGTGCGGGCGTGCCTTCAGCCGCAGCTCCTTCCTCAGTGAGCACCGGCGCATCCACACCGGGGAGAAGCCCTATGAGTGCGGTGAGTGCGGCCGCGCCTTCAGGGCCCTGTCGGGCTTCTTCCGGCACCAGAGGATCCACACTGGGGAGAAGCCTTTCCACTGTGCCAGGTGTGGCAGGGCCTTCCGCCTGAGCTTTCATCTTATCCAGCACCAGCGAGTTCACGGCACGGAGTGAGCCTGTTGGGGGGTGAACGTGGAGTGGAAAATTGAGTAAGTGAGATTGGAGCGTGGGTACAACGCCCTTCAATTTTTGCCCACACCCCCAGCATTGTGTACTTTGCCCCACAGGAAGAGGATAAAACTGTCCTGGTGGTCTCCAAGCCTGACCGTGGAGGCCTGCAGTTTGTCTACTACCGCCTTGCCAGGAGCACCGGAAAGGAAAGAGGAGCCTTGGGGAAGGAGATGTGATGGCAACGTGTGCCTCGGAAGTTAATTTATTTCATTTTCAGAGCACTGGGGTTTTTCCTGAAGTATAATTTACATACAGTGGAACGCATAGATCTTAGTGTTTGGTTTTATGAGTTTCAACAAGTACAATGTGCTTTGACCTTTACAACCACCACACTTTCAAGATGTAGACTATTTCCATCACCCCAGAAAGTCTCCTTATGCCCTTTCAAGTCAGCCCCTCATCCTGAGAGGCAACCAGTCATCTCGTTTCTGTCACTGTAGTTTTGCTTGTTCTAGAACGTTATATAAATAGTGATATAATTTATACTCTTTTATGTCTTTTTCCCTTTGTTTAATGTTTTTTGAGGTTTTTCCCTGTATCAGTAGGTTTGGGGCGGCGGGGTGTGTTTTTTCAGTTTCATAGCTCTTGAAAAGTCAAGAATCATTTTCTACCCTGTATCAAAGCTATATGCTTATGTCTGTGTCTTTCTATCAAAGTATGAGCCCCTGTAGCTAGAATTATTTTAGCACAGCCCCGGATACAGGATGTGCACTCCACAAAAAAAATAAGTACATGAAATATGCAGGGGAGTTTATGAAAGATAGGCATAGAGGAGAGACCATAGGCTTGGCCGGAAGGAGGAGGTACTGATTCACTTGTTTTCATGCCATTTCAGAGCATACAGAACTCTTCTCAGGCTTAGGAAGGTAGTATAAGATAAAGCAAGTTTAAGATGTTTGTACTTCCAACAGACATTTCCTAAGCACTTAGCTGTTCAGGCTCTATGCCACTGTTGTAGGAAACACAAAGCCACTGTGATGGCTGCATTCAAGAACTTTGTAGGTAAAACTCCAATAACAGAAGTACATAAAGGGAACTAGTGACACAGGAGGGCAGTAAACAAGACTGGGGCAAGGGAAAAACTGGGGTGAACACCCAGGGGAGGGGATTCCTGAGCAGATGGATTAAATGTTGTGTACAAAGCAAAGGTCAGGGCACACTAGCAGAATGTGAGGAGCATAAGAAATGTGCCCTCCCATAGGACCTTCCAATTCATAGCTGGGGGATCAGACAAAAAGCGTATGTAAAACAGTGGTCTAGGTGAGCTCACTGCTCATGATCTGGTACTTCGTATCACAGTACAGTCGTGTTATAGATCCCTACAAATGCTATTTGCCAGATAGGAAGGGAGAGGTGTCTTTGTTGGGGATGATACTCTGTATATATCATAAAACTGCTGTAAAAAACTGAGTGAGGTCATGTTATTGAAAGTTTACTGTAATGACCAAGACAAATCCGAGCAGTCACCTGGCCGCAAGTCCTGGGGGTCCAGCTGCAGGACCCAAATGCGCTCTAGTCACGCTGTGGTTTGGTGCCACTTTGTGGGAACTGTCTGCTCTAGTTTAACTACTGACTGAATTATTTGGGTCCTATAGCTGGCTGGGACTTGCAAAATAGTAGCTAGGGCTCTTGTTGGCACCTATTTCTTTTATGGTGTGAGCTAAGGCTACAGGGTTGTGCAGCCTGTAGGGGCAGAGTTGCCCACAGAGTGCATTCAGGCACCACAGCTATTGGGCCAAGGTAACATGGAAAGCTAAGCCTGGAACTCCCATACTAAGCCAGGACCCAGGTTTGTGCCTCCCAGATAGCTCTTTGGAGGAAAACTTTCCCTACTTAGACCCTGTAGTGTCCCTGATCATGAGATCAAAGCAATGAGCTTACAGAAATCACCAAGTACACAGGAGGGTGAATCTCATTGACTGGGGGGGGGCGGGGGGGGGTCAACAAAATCAACAAAGAACAGATATAAAACCACAAAAACTGCAGATACTGAAACTGCCAGGTAATACAGGCAAGAGAATAGTTACACATGAAGTGTTTAAAAAAATCAGACACCTTCCCGCTAAAATCTGGAATAAGACAAGGATGCCCACTGTCACCATTTCTATTCAACATAGATAGTACTGGAAGTCCTAGCCACAGCAGTCAGACAAAAAAAAAGAAATAAAAGGTATCCAAATTACAAGGGAAGAGATAAAATTGTCATTTTATGTAGATGACATGATACTGTATATAGAAAGCCCTAAAGAGTCCACACAAAAACTACTAGAACCGATAAATTCAGCAGGATAGCAGAATACAATACCAACATACAGAAACCTTGCATTTCTTTACACTAATAATGACATATTGGAAAGGGAAAGTAAAAAAAAAAAAAAAAATCCCTTTTAAGATCACATCAAAAAATAAAAAAAAAATACTTAGGAACAAACCTGACCAAGGAGGTGAAAGACTCATATGCTGAGACCTATGTAACATTGATAAAGGAAACTGAAGATGATTTTAAATGGAAAAACATGCTTTTGGATTGGAAAAATTAATATTGTTAAAATGGCCATACTACCCAAAGCAATCTACAGATTTAATGTGATCCTTATCAAATTACCCATGACGTTTTTTCACAGAACTAGAATAAGTAATCCTAAAATTTATACAGAACCATGAAAGACCAGAACTGCCAAAGCAGTCCTGAGGAAAAAGAACAAAGCAGGAGGCATAACCCTCCCAGACTTCAGACAATACTACAAAGCTACAGTAATCAAACAACATGGTATTGGCACAAAAACAGACATACGGATCACCAGAATAGAGAGCCCAGGAATAAACCCATACACCTACCAACAATTAATCTTTGACAAAGGAGGCAGAAATATACAATGTAGAAAAGACAGTCTCTTCAGCAAGTGATGTTGGGAAAGTTGGACAGCTGCATGTAAATCAATGAAGTTAGAACACTCCCTCACACCATACACAAAAATAAACTCAAAATGGCTTAAAGACATATAAGACATGACAACATAAAACTCCTAGAAGAAAACATTCTGACATAAATCATAGCAACGTTTTCTTAGGTCGGTCTCCCAAAGCAAAAGAAATAGAAGCAAAAATAAACAAATGAGACCTAATCAAACGTAAAAGCTTGAAAGCACAGCAAAGGAAACCATAAACAAAACAAAAAGACAACCTATGGAATGGGAGAAAATATTTGCAAATGTTGTGACTGACAAGGGCTTAATTTCCAAAATACACAAACAGCTCATCCAACTCAATTGACAGAAAAAATAACTCAATCAAAAAGGGGCAGAAGACCTAAACAGACATTTCTCCAAAGACACACAAATGGCCAACAGGCACATGAAAAGATGCTCAACGTCGCTAATTATATTAGAGAAATGCAAATCAAAACTACAATGAGGTAACACCTCACACTGGTCAGAATGACCATCATCAAAAAGTCTACAAATAATAAATACTGGAGAGGGTATGGAGAAAAGGGAACCCTCCTACACTGTTGGTGGGGATGTAAATTGGCTTCCATACTATGGAAAACAGCATGGAAGTTCCTTTAAAAACTAAAAATAGAGTTATCGTATGATCCAGAAATCCCACTCCTGGGCATATATCTGGGGAAAACTAATTCCAAAGGATACATGCATCCCAATGTTCATAACAGCACTATTCACAATAGCTAAGACATAGAAGCAACCTAAATGTCCATCAACAGGTGAATGGATAAAGAAGATGTGGTATTAGGTTGGCCAAAAAGTTCATTGAGGTTCATCCATAACATCCGAATGAACTTTTTGGCCAAACGAATATAGTGTGTGTGTACACACACACACACACACACACACACACACACACACACACACAAAATGGACTATTACTCAGCCATAAAAGAGAATGAGATAATGTCATTTGCAGCAACATGGGTGAACCTAGAGATTATCATACTAAGTGACGTAAGTCAGGAAGAGAAAGACAAATACCATATGATATCACTTACATGTGGAATCAAAAAAAAATACAAATGAACTTATTTACAAAACAGAAATAGGCTCACAGACATAGAACACAAACTTATGGTTACCGAAGTTGGGGAGATCAATTAGGAGTTTGGGATTAACATACACACCACTATATATAAAATAAACAACAAAGTCCTACTGTATAGCAGAGGGAACTGTATTCAATATCTTGTCATAAACTATAATGAAAGATAATATGCAAAAATATGTATGTGTGTGTGTATATATATATATATATATATATATAATGTAAATCACTTTGCTATACACCAGAAACAAACACAGCATTGCAAATCAACAATACTTCAATTTTTAAAAAAGAATAAAAGAGCAGACAGACACAGTGACAAGAAAGCAATAAGAGACTACCACTCATGAAAAGGCAGGCTTTTAAAGTAGAACTTTTAGAAATAAAAATTATAATCACTGAAACAGAATTCAATGGGTAGGTTAAGTAGCAGATTAGACACAGCTGAAGAAAGCATTAGTGTAGTGGAAGAAACATGCAAGGTGGCCCAGAATACCACTGGGACAAGGGGACGGGAAACATGAAGGAAATGTTCAAAGATGTGTAAAAGAGAATAAGGTCTGATGTAGATGTGACAAGAATCCCAGGAGGAGAGAGTGAAGGAGAGGAGATACAGCAAAACCCAACACTGACCCCCGTGAGTATGCAGATCCTCTCCCACAGGCCATCCAGGCAGAGGAACAACAGCCAACCCCATCTGGTGAAGATGAGTGTCTGCATCCCCAGTTTTAACCTCAACCAGTCTCCCCATAATCAGGCCAATGAAACAATCAATTAAAGGAGAGAATGTTGAAATTGTTATCTATGTCCTGGAAGTTCCAGCCATTCTCAAGACCCAGAATCATAACCTTCAATGTTTAAGCCAGAGTGGACAACTGCCAACAAGTCGTGCCAACCTACAGCTGAGAACGGAGGGCCTGACTGCTTGGATGGACTTCCACAACTTCTGGTGGCCCCTGTGCCACAATCACAGTACTATGACTCTGCAATTTACACCCCACTCCTAGTGTTCCAGCAAGGCTTCTCTGTATTTAATGAAAAACATAAATTCACAGATGCAGGAACTATAATGATATGAAACCGCATAAATAAAAAGAAATCCACACCTGGACACAACACAATGAGAACACAGACCAGCAAGACGAAGACCTTGAGGAGCCAGAGAAAGACGTCGTCACCACCATCACAGTCACACTATCACACTGCTCAAGGCAACGGTAAGAGACAAGACAGTGGATTCGTGTCTTCAGTGCGTTGAGAGAAAACACCTGTCCATCTAGAACTGCACTCCCAGCAAAATTATTTTTTATAGATAAGGTGAAAACAGACATTTATAAATAAGTAAAATCTGAGGCAGCTCTTCATTAAGCAATTTTCACTGAAAGGACTTCTAAAATTTGTACTACAAAAAGAAAACGATTTCAGAATGATAGCCTTTGATACAAGATGGAATTGGAGCAAAGAAGATCGATGTGGGTGTAAACCCACACTGTGTGTGTGTGAGGATGTCCACTGGTCCCTGCATGGGCGCAGAAGGGACTTTCAGGTTCTAAGATCCTCCTTTGTTGGGAAGGGCTGTAACATGCTTTAACTTTAGACTTTAAATATGCATAGTATAGTTTAACTTTAATTACTAAATATAAACGGTGTATATGTTTCCAGTCTAATAGAGAACAAAAATGCAATAATTTAAAATGAACAAAAACTTACTACATCAACTAAAAAATAAATAGGAAAAGAAAAATCTGAAAAAAGCTGATCAGAGTAAGATGGTAGAAACCACCCAAATAGGTTCATAAGCACAGTAAACCTAACTAGATGAAATGTCTAGTTAAAACAGTAAGGTTGGGGCTTCCCTGGTGGCGCAGTGGTTGAGAATCTGCCTGCTAATGCAGGGGACACGGGTTCGAGCCCTGGTCTGGGAGGAGGATCCCACATGCCACAGAGCAACTTAGGCCCATGAGCCACAACTACTGAGCCTGCGCGTCTGGAGCCTGTGCTCCGCAACAAGAGAGGCCGCGATAGAGGCCCGCGCACCGCGATGAAGAGTGGCCCCCGCTTGCCACAACCAGAGAAAGCCCTCGCACAGAAACAAAGACCCAACACAGCAAAAATAAATAAGTAAAATTAATAAACTCCTACCCCCAACATCTTTAAAACAAAAAACAAAAAAAACCCAGTAAGGTTGGTAGGAGGAGCCTGTAACTAAGAACCACAGTACCTGTGAAGACAAAGTAGGCAGAGGCAGGAGTCCACCAAGGGGCCAAGGGGCCTCCGGAGGTGAGACGCCCGCCAATTTGCTGTGCGGAATTCTGGGAAGGCTCCATGACTGGAGACGGCGGGTCTGCAGGGTCCTCACCAGAGAACAGGAACCATCTCAGAGAAACAACGAAGTCCTGCCATAAGGACCAGCCTCAGCGGTAACCCCATTCAGCTGCTCCAGAGGCAGCAAGGCTCCCCCGGGCTCAGGACGCCCCCACCCCGTCTCCATGGATGGAAGGCCGGCGCCAGACAGCTGAGGAGGTTCTCGATGCGCGTACGAGGTCAAACCGAAGAAAAGGAGCTTTTTACAAACTCGGAGGAAACAGAGAGAGTGCAAGAAACACAGAAGCGGTGAGCGAGATGGTAGGTAGTAACCTCAAGGAGATCGAGAAGGAACTGTGTCCACTAAAAGAGAAAAGAATAGGGGACTTACTTGGTGGTCCAGCGGTTAGGACTCCACGCTTCCACTGCAGGTGGCACAGGTTCGATTCCTGGTTGAGGAGCGAAGATCCCGCATGCTGTGCAGCAAAAAAAAAAGAACAGAATAGTATTTTTAAAGGAACAATTCAAAAGAAGGAAACAAATCTTAAAAATGTGATAAGCAAAATTTAAAACAAATTAGGGGGGGACTTCCCTGGTGGTCCAGTGGTAAAGAATCTGCCTTCCAATGCAGGGGACACGGGTTCGATCCCTGGTTGGGGAACTAAGATCCCACATGCCGCGAGGCAACTAAGCCTACATGCCGCAACTACTGAGCTCGCGCGCCTCAACTAGAGCCCATGTGCCACAAGCTACAGAGCCCACACACCCTGCAGCCTGTGCACCACAACCAGAGAAGAAAAAACCCACATGCCACAACTAGGGAGAAACCCTCGCACCACAATGAAGAGCCCATGCGCCACAATGAAAGATCCTGCATGCCACAACTAAGACCCGACGCAGCCAAAATGAAAACTTAAATAAATAAATAAATCTTCACACACACACACACACACACACACACACACACACACACACACACAAATTAGGGGACTTCCCTAGTGGCGCAGTGGTTAAGACTGTGCTCCCAATGCAGGGGGCCTGGGTTCTGTCCCTGGTCAGGGAACTAGATCCCACGTGCATGCTGCAACTAAGGAGCCCTCGAGCTGCAGCTAAGATCGGGTGCAACCAAATAAAAATAAATATTTTTTAAAAAATTAGTAAGACGGTTGAGAGGCAAAGTTGAGACAATCTTTTTAAAAGAATAAAAAGACAAGGAGGTGGATGATAAGACAGAAAGATTAAGACTAACAGGAGTTCTAGGGGGAAGAAAAGGAAACAAAATGGTGAGAATGAAATTGTCAGAGAAATAATCTTAATCTTTCCCCAGAACTAAGAGACACGAATCACCAGAGCAAAAGTACCTCCCAATACCCTCCACCAACAACAAAGGAAAACTGACGCCGAGTCTCGACGTGGAGAACCCAAGAGTATCCGTGACGCAGACCTTAGAGGGGGCAGGCCAGACAGCAGAGCCCGCGGAGCACAGGGAAGCAGGTCCCGGGGAACTTCCCGGCTGCACGTATGGAGTCGTGAGTCCAGTGTGACAGTCGGGTAACGGTATTTTCAGACATGCAAACTGAAATTTTTTCACTGCTATTCCTGACACTTTTTTTCAGGAGGCTACACAAAGAAGATCCCCAAACACACTGAGAGCTGGGAGACAGGGGTGGGTGGGGTCCAGTCAACAGGGAATCCACTGCAGACGGTGGCGAGGGCCCCAGGGAATGACAAGGACCTGCAGACTTGGGACCACTTCGTTTTCTACACTCCACGCTGTAGCCACGCTTACTTACTTTTCCTTCCGCCCCTAGGGCGCCCGCAGGTCCCATCCAAAGGCTCCTCTCTGGTGAGTTTCACCTGGTCTGGTTGTACATGAGATGCCTCTTGAGCCAGAGACCTATAAACTACAAAGAAAAATTATCTGCCCCCCAACCTAGAATTTGCAAAAGGACACCTCCCAGCCCCCGCCCACGTCCAGCTCCAGGAGCCGGCAGGCCGACGCGCCTCCCACCCCACGTCAGTGACGCTCCCATCCATCCTCAGCCACGCCCACGTCCCTGGCCACCGAGTGCCACACACCCACCCGAGATCCTTCCCCGTGACTCCGAGACACCAGGCGGCCTGAGGGCACAGACACCGCAACTCCGGCCGGCCCGGAGCTCAGGACAGCCCCCCGCACGCGCTGCCCGCCGCCCTCGCGCGGACACGTGGACTCCGCCTGCCCACCAGGGAGAGACAGGCTCGACGGGCTCTCAGGGCCCCGCCGTCCCGTCTGTTGAGGGAACAGGTGCAGCGTGTCTGAGGGGGTCCCTGCCCGGCGCTGGGGCAGCGTTTGGGGGTGGGGAGGCATAGGCCTCTCACGGGACAGTCGGGCCCTCCCAAAGTCGGGGCCTGGGACCAGGCACGCAGCCACGCCAGCTCCCAGCCAGGCCGGGGGACACCTGGTGGGGGAGGGGACACCTGAAAGCGCCCGGCCGGGCGTCGGCCACCTTCTATGTGATGACGCAAAAGACACTACTTCGTACAAAATTCCCCAATCCGCTTTAATGGCGAAAAAAATAAGTTCCAACGAGGCACAGAGATGCTCATTTAGAATTCAAAGTCTTCGCCTGCCATGTCGAGAGCCCAGGCGAACTTCTCCCTCTGTGTCTTGTTGTAGATCTTCTCCACGGGCACCCCAAACCTCTTACACCTGCCAAGAGGAGGCCAGGGTGCTTGGGAGGAACGGGACAGAGGTCAGGACACCAGGCTACCCAAGCCGCTGCTCCTGGGCACGGCACTCACGGCACGGCCGCCAGCCGGGGCAGCAGGGAGGCCGAAGGTCAGGGGGGAGGCGGTGCCCCCCAGTGCAGCCCAGGCGTCCTCCGAGCGGGTGCTCAGGGGACCCGGTCACCCCACCCCCAGCGGGCAGGCCGGGCTCTCTGGGGCTGCTATGTGGCTCGGGGTCCCACCCCAGCCTTCCACGGCCCCCAGGGCTCTCGGGCAGAGAGGACCGGTGGCCCAGGACTCAGCATTAAACACACCAGCCAGTCGGGTCCCATCACAGGCAGGACCTGTGCTGACCACAGGGCCCAGGGGACTGAACCGGGGCCACTCAGGGAGGGGTCCAGGCCCACGTACCAGGCGACACTGATCCGGGGGTCCAGGTAGCTGAGCTTGGACGTGCCCAGGGCCACCTGCTTGCTCTCCTCCTTGTCTGTGGCCTGCACGCCCAGTCTCCCGAGCTGCTCCTCCAGTTTCTCCAGCAGCCGCCCCCTCTTCTCCAGGAAGCTGGCGAGAGAAGGGCGGGCACAAGCCCCACGCTGGCACCGCCCAGCTCCACTCAGGCCGGCGAGCCCAGTGGCAGGGGAGGCCCAGGAGGCTGGGACACAGGGAGGGCCACCCTCGGCAGGAAGCGGGGACCGTCCATCCAGACCCGACTTCACGGGAAGCACCCAAAGGCCACAGCGAACAGAAAAGGGGGCCAGGGACAGAATCAAACACAAAAGGCTTTTCACGTCTGTGAAAGACGCTCAGTCCTTATTCCTACTGTTTTAGAGAAACGCAGATTTATCAAGGCAGGACCCTCCTTTCACCCTCCACACGCCCTTCCAGAGACGCCAGACGGGGCGCCCTGCAGAGGGCGCGGGACAGGCACGGCCACGACACCCGTGTGCACGTGAACTTCGACCCCAGTCCTTGTTCCCGGAACTCCGGCTCCGGACCCACCTGGACACGTGCGGAAGGACCGCGGGGGGAGGGAACGCCACCGAGGCCGAGCGACCCCGACAGACGCTACAGCGGAGCGCGGGAGGCAGGGTCTGTCCCCAGGCTGTGCATGAGGCTGGGCCGCAGCCACAGGCACCGCTCCGCGGCGGCCGCCAGAGCACCAACCGAACGCCACGGTGCCAGCGGCCAACGGCAGGCGGATGCCACCGAGAGGGGCGGGGCGGGGGCGCACACGAGTCCTCCCGGAGGACACCAGAGGCTTCCCAGCAGCTGCCTCCGGGGAGCCTCAGCTTTCACTGAACACGAACACCCTTCGGTCTAATGGCTGGACACTCTCACACCCACACCCCACGACTAAAAAGCACCTGCCTGCACCTGAGGAAACTTTCATGCTTTCGCAGCCACAGCAGCCGCGAGTAAAAGGGGGCACCCCGCTAGAAACAAGGGAGACGAGGGAAACCACAGACGACCGTGTCCCGGTGGGGCAGACCAGCCCCCGGGAGGCGTGCCACCAGTGCTGACGCGACAGGGGACACGGGCAAAGCGATTACTCGGCAACTTCAAAACGTCCCACAAAGAACAGCCCAAGCCCAGAGGCGTTCACTGGTGAATTCTACCAAATGGTTAAAGAAGAATTAACTCCAACTCTTCACAAACTTTCACAAAAGAGAAGAGGAGAGACCACTTTCCATGTCCCTCCGAGACCACCATCACCCTGACACTGAACCAAAGACATCACCAGAAAGCCATACACCGTCACCCAGTGTAAATACAGAAGCAAAAACCCTCATCACAACAGCGGCAAACCTAATCCAGGACGTGCGAAAGAGATTCTGCACCATAACCAAGCAGGATGGATCCTGTTTAGAAATCCAATTAGTGCAATACAGCATCGGCTCAGTAGATACAGAAAAAGCATCTGACAAAATCCAACACCTTCCAGGAAAAAAACAAACCTCAACAAAAGGAACAGAAGGGCACGTCCTCACCTTGAGAAAGGCACCTAAGAAACCCACGGCTGACATCCTCCTCAACAGTCAAAGCTCTGCCCGTGAGGTGAGAACGAGACCAGGGGTCTGCACACATCACCTGTCCTCAGCACTGCGCTGGAGCTTCCAGCCAGAGCATCAGGCAAGAAAAAGGAGTAAAAGGCATCCAGGTTGGAAAGGGAGACGCAAACTATCTCTGCTTGAGGATGACGTGATCTTAAACCCTAAGGAATCCGCCAAGAAACTGCTGAGGCTAACAGGTGAGTTCAGCGGGGTGCAGGGTGTGAGACCAACCCACACGCATCAACTCTACTTCTGTGTGGTCTGCGGAGGACGAGTCAACACAGCAGGCCCGACCGACCCTGGAGAGAAAGGCCTGCCTACAAGGCTGGATGTCGGGAGGGCACCCATCTCCCCAGCCAGCAAGAAAAGAGAGGCCCACGGAGCCCACAGTTGTGTAGCAACAGTACAGGTCGTGCTGAACTCCTGCTTTCCTCCGGAGTCTGGAAGGCTGGGATGTGCCAGGCAGAGGGTGCCCACGGGACCCTTCACTGTACGAAGTCACAGCCGTGACCGTGCAGGGTCCTGAGTCCTACGGAATCACTGAACCTACAGGCGGCCCGGGGAGTCAGCGGGAAAGTGGGGTTCGCTAGCACTCTGACCCGTGACACGCAGCAAGAGCACTGTTCTGCAAAGGAAGGACGACGGGCCGGGGCAGGACACGCCCTCGGTCCCTGGGTGGCCCAGAGTCTCGCTTGGTGTGCGGCGGCAGGAGAGCTGCTGGCTGCTGCGAGAAGGCGAGCCCGGAGGTGACAGGTCCAGCCGCAGCCGACTGGGCTCTCGGGGCCTCCGGCTGCTGCTGACCCCCGTGGCTGGAGTGAGCGGGGTACAGCTCAGGTGGTGCCTGGGCTTCTGTTCTCCACGTGGGAGAAAGGACCCCAAAGGCCCAAAATGGAGCCCTGGATGGGCCAAAAACGTTAAAAGTTTACACGGCTCTCCCCTCCAAGCAGAAAAGCCTGGAACAAAGTTGTAGAAAAGACTGCTGCTCTCCCCTCTCCCTCCCCAACCCCCACTCCAGCTGGGATCTTCCCAGGCAGCTGTAACGTTAACCCTGTAAAGGTTTACCTGCTAGGGATTTGAAAAAATTCGCAGTAAGAAAAAGCAGGACAGGGACTTCCCTGGCGGTCCAGTGGGTAAGACTCCGCGCTCCCAGTGCAGGGGGCCCGGTTCCATCCCTGGTCGGGGAACCGGATCCCGCGTGCGTGCCGCAAACAAGAGTCCACATGCCGCAATGACGATCCCGTGTGCCGCAACTAAGACCCGGAGCAGCCTAGATAATTAATATCTTTTTATAAAGAGAAAGAAAAACAGTACAGTTCTTGCAACGGCTCCGTATTTTGTGACTACCGCATCTGGACGTAGAGTAAAAAGCTGACATAAAATGTAAAATGGCCGGAACTTCCCTGGCAGTCCGGTGGTTAAGACTCCGCACTTCCACGGGTCAGGGAACTAAGATCCCACACACTGCACGGCGCGGGCAAAACAGAAAGGAAAATCCTTGTAACTTCATAAATGCCAGGGGAATCATCCCAATCAGAAAGGATGCCCAGGAGAAGTGTCAAGGGGACTCAACAGCCTTGTTCTGCAGCCTGCGGGAGGGTGAGAATTCAAACTGAGTGCAGCAAACATCTCCATAAACGACGGCTTCTTACTCTGAGTTTGCCTATTGACATCTCCGGGGAAGGAGTCCACGTGAGGAAGGAGGTTCTCCCGAGAGGGAGACACGTCCCGGAGTCCGGAGAGCTGGGTGGATTTCTAACGAGCTCTCGTGAGATGGGACCCAGGCTGGTGACCTTCTGGCCTGACGTATGCCCTTTGGAGCAGGTCAACTTCTAACCTCCGTTTGGACGAGCGACCGAGGGCTCAGGGAAGCCTTGTGACTTGGACTTGCGGCGTCTCCCACTTTGCTGCTGCAGGAAAGCCACCGGTCCGCTGGGAATCTCGGGTCTTGCTGCCTGGGCCTGAGTCTAGGCAGAAACCCAGCACCGTCTGCAGCAGGAGAGCGAGTGGGACGGAGGCTCCGGACTGGACCTCAGACCCCAGGGTTGTGGCAGATTTAGGACACACCCCTTCGTGGGACCCTAACCATGCAGACGCAGCTGCTGGCTGGACCTTGGGGTCACCGGCAGATGCCCCCAGGAAAAGGCCCGTTTTTCTGGCGGGACAGTCAGAAATGAAGTGCGCTGGGCCGCGGGTCTCTGGTGCCGCGACTGCCGCGGCCCAGGCTGTGGGTGCTGCACGTGCGCCGGCGGGGGGCAGGGGGGCACATCACAGGCACAGCTGCCCCAGGGAGGCCTCGGCGCTCCCCGTGAGACTCTCCAGGTAAGGGCGGCCTGGAGCAGGGGAGGGGGCCGCCCCGGCACACAGCCCAGTGGGGCAGGCGGACCCCCAGATGCAGCCCGTCTTGTCCCTGCTGCTCACTGGATCAGCAGGAGAATAGAGCCGTACACACGTGGACATTTTACATAAACATGAGAACCTCTGAAACACCCAGAGGCCGCCCCGCCAGCGCCTGGCTGTGGTGGTGTGTCTTTCTGGCCCAGATGCATAGAAACGTTTCTCTGTGGCAACACCTCTGCCCCTTGTGCACAAGACCCAGATGAGAGGTCTGGGAAGGAAAGCAGTGCAAAGTTACGATGACTGACCACGAACATGATTTTGTGACAACGAGGGGAACGCTCCTGAGACCCTGGTCCCTGGGGAGCAGCGCGGACGCGCCGGCTCGGAGCCCAGGGAGTGGGAGCGAGTCGTGTGCAGCGGCCCGAGGGCCTGAGACCCGTCCGTGTGTCCTATCACTGTGCGGACTCTCAGCTCAGCGCCGAGTCCTGGGAGCCCTCCCAGTGAATCCCTGAACCCGGGGTGGGCTCGCGGACACGCAACAAAGCTAGCAACGAACAACCCAAAAGTGAAATTAAGAAAACAACTCCACTTACAACAGCAACGAAAATAAAGCACTTTCAAATAACCCCCCAAAGTGCAAAACTCGTCCTCCAAAACTTTGCTAAAAGAAATGAAAGAAGAACGACGCAGCTGAGAAAGACATCCCGGGTTCACAGGTTGGAGGGCTTGGCCTTGGTAAGAAGGCAAGTACTTCCCAAACTGACCTGCAGCGTCAACGCATCCCGATCAAAATCCAGGCTGACTTCCCTGCAGGAACTGACCGGCCAACCCTAAAATTCATATGGAATTTCAAGGGACTCTGAATAGCCAGAACAATCTTTGATGGGAAAACCAAACTGGAGCTCACACTTCCTGATTTCAAACTTACAGGAATCAAGACTGAGTGGTACCGGCAGGCAGGCAGACAGACAGATGAACGTGAACAGAACAGAGCCCAGGTAGCCTACCATCAGCTGATCTTCCACAAGGTGTCAAGACCATTCAGCTGGTGGGAGTGGTGCTGGGAAAACTGGGTGTCCACGTGAGAAAAAATGAAGTTGAATCCTTACCTCACATCACATACAAAAAATAACTCAAAATGGATCGACTACCTAAATGTAAACGTTAAACCTATAAAACTCTTATAAGAAAACCTAGAAATGCATCTTTATGACCTCGGGTCAGACAAAGCCTTATCAGACATAATACCTAAAGAATAAGCAACGAAAACTAGACTTATCAAGATTTTTGTGCTTCAAAGGATACTGCCAAGAAAGTAAAAAGGCGACACACAGAATGGAAGGGAGTCTTTTCAAATCATATATTTGAGGACTTCCCTGGCGGTCCAGTGGTTAAGGCTCCACGCTTCCACTGCAGGGGGCGCAGGTTCGATCCTTGGTCGGGGAAGTTCCGCATGCCACGTGGCACGGCCAAAAAAAAAAAATCATATATTTGTAAAGGTTCTTGTATCTGGAGTGAATAATGAGCTCTTATAACTCAACAGTAAAAAAAAAAAAAAACCAAAGAACTCAACTGAAAAACTGAAAAAGGATTGAACAGACATTTCTCCAAAGACCACACACAAATGCCCAATAAGCAGAGAAAAGATCCTCACACACCGTTAGCCATCGTGGAAACGCAAACCAAACCCACACCCGCTGGACTGTAACCAAAAAGAGGGGAGACGAGAAAAGTGCCAGCGAGGGTGTGGAGAAACCGGGACCCAGTGCACGGCTGGTGAGAACGTGAGCGCGGTGGACAACGGGTGGCACTTTCTTAAAATGCTAAACCTTGGCGCTACAGAGAAACCCACCAATTCTATGACAAAAGTCACAAAGTGGAAACACCCAAACGTCCAGACACATGGACAGTAACACGTGGTCTGGCCACACACGGAATATTCGGTGGTCGAAGCACTGACAGGCTACAACACGGCTGGACCTCAGCAACGTTATGCTAAACAAAAAAGCCAGACAAGGTCCACATACGGTGGGGTTCCATTTGTGCGAATGTCCAGGGGCTGGGGGAGGGGAGGGGCTTTGCCTGCAGCGATGGGAACACCCTAAAATGTACGGTGACGGTGGCTGCGCAGCTCTGTCCACGAGCCGGAACCGCTTGCCCGCAGCCAAGAGCCGAGAGCCTCTGAAGGAGAGAACCACGCGGCCCGGAGCTCGGGCGCCCGAGTACACGCAAGAATCTCCTCCTGCACGTCCGCACAGCTTCACCTTTCGGCGCAAACATAGTTTGTCTTTTTTGAATCAGAAAATATGACTGAAAAGAAACCCAGAGAACCGCTGAAGAGAAAAGCAGGTTCACTGCCAACGCCATGACTTGGAAGGGCTGTGGGGCCCCCAGACACTTGCCTCCTGGACCTGCTGTCCCCTCGGGACTCGTGGTCGGCCTTTGCCTTCTTCAGCGCTGCCTTGGCCTCGGCCACCTGCTTCTTCTTGGCCTCAATCTGCAGAGGAGGAGGGGCCCAGTCAGGGCTGCTCCTACCCACCCTAGGCCAGCCCCAGGGACCACAGCCTGCAGGCCCTAGGCCCTGAAAGGGCCCAGCTGACCGGGCCCCCCGGGTACCCGTCCGCCCCGTCAGGGTGCCGGAGCGCTGGCCCTGATTGGTCACTCTGTGGCCAGGGAACAGGGTGAGCCCAAGAGGCCCCAGACATACCACCTGCTCCAGCCAGACCCGGCCCCCTGCTCCACTGACCCCCCTCCTGGGTTAGAGGCCCTTCCACACCGGAAGGCCGCGCAGAACAGCCTCTGGCCCTCCCTTAGCCGGTTCTCCCCTCCTGGCCAGCACTCGGCCCCAGGCAGCCCTGACGTGCCCAAGCAGCTCCGAGGGCCGTGCGGTCCCAGGGAGGGAAGAGGAGGGGGGCCGCACAGTCGCCCCAGAGGCCCTCCCGCCATGCCCGCCGCGCACCTTCGACCGAAGGGTCTGCATCGACTTCTCGAAGGTCTTGGGAGTTGCCCGCTGATGGTTGCACAGAACAGCAACAGCCCGATTTGCTCGGTTGTAAGACAGGATCTTAGCGGCTAGGCTGTCTTCAGCTAGCAAACAGGAGTCTGTTACACAGCAGCAGCCACAGGACAACAGCCGCTGCCGCCCCGAGGAAGGACCTCACAGGACAGGACTCAGGGTCCGCACCTAGTCCAAGGGCCTCCCAACAGGGGCAGAGAAGAGGCCTCCCCAGGGCCCCCCGAGAGCACCGGGCCCACGTCCAGGAGCCCCCGCTGGGGGTGGGAGTGGCGGGAAGAGGGTTCCGCACACAATGGGGGGACACGCAGAGCTGGACAGGCGCTGCAAAGCCGGCTCTGCCGAGGAGCAGACGCGGAGACTGCGCGGGGGGCCTCACCGCGTGGGCAGCCCTGCAGGGACGGCTCGGCCTGGGGACCCGCGGGCCAGGGGAGCTGTACTCTGCCCTGGACACCGGCCACGAGGCACCCCGTACCAACCCGGCAGCCGGGCACCAGCGCACAGGCAGGCGCCCTGTCCCCACCCCAGGGACCCTCACCCCTGGTCAGCGCTCTCAGCTGGCCCTGCAGGGTGAGGCTGGCGTTGCAGGTGCGGAACACCTTGGCCGTCAGGCCATCCATCAGGTCCTGCAGATGCTTATTCAGACTGGCGGTCTGAACATGGGGAAGAAGGTGGGACTCAAAACGTGGTCTCCTTTGGGGACAGTTTCACAGCACTCTTCCCGGCCCCCCGCCCCACACCTCTGGGTGGAAGGAAGCTGCTGGTTAGACAGACGGCCCTCAGGCTTCTCGTGCAAGAGAACGTGCCAGTCGGCACTCACGCTCGCCCCGCGGCATCAGCCTGGCCCTTCTGGACGCAGACAGGCCGAGCTGCGCCGCGGCCCTGGGTCACCCCATCAGCACTGCTCTGAACCCCCCAGGCTTACGGTGAGTCTGTCAAAGAGCTCATCTCCAGGGCCTTTGCTCTCCATGAACAGTTGCAGATTCTCGTACACCTGCGGCAGAGAGAAGAAGCCTTTACGAAGACCCCCTGGGCTTCCCTGGTGGCGCAGTGGTTGAGAATCCGCCTGCCGATGCAGGAGACACGGGTTCATGCCCTGGTCCAGGAAGATCCCACATGCCGCAGAGCAACTAAGCCCGTGAGCCATGGCCGCTAGGCCTGCACGTCCGGAGCCTCTGCTCCGCAACGGGAGAGACCACAACAGTGAGAGGCCCGCATACCGCAAAAAAAAAAAAAAAAAAAAAGACCCCTTGTGCCCGAGCAGGAAGAAGCCTCCTGGGGCCAAGGAGGTGGAGGTAAACGAGGGGCCCAAAGGGCCAGCTGTGCAACAGAACTGGGAGGCCCGCGGACTGGGTTTCTCCCAGGGAGCAGTCAGCACCACCGCAGGGCCACGCGCCACGTGTCCAGGCTGCTGTCCGTCACGAGGCCGGCGCCGTCCCCTCACAACGCACACCCTGGCTCCTTCCTCCGTCACCCACGCCGGGTCCCTCCGGGTGGCCCCACGTCCGTAGCCAGACTCGCCCGACACCACGGTGCCTCGGAGGACCTTCAAGGTGCCTTTGTCCAATTTCCCTCCACCCTCACTTTCCTTCCCGTCTTCGAAGGGCGTGCAAACGTCCTCGCGGCTCGCGTCAGCCGGGCCTGTCTCTCCACGCAGCTCTGCGCGTGCCCCACGGGGCGGAGACCAGGTGCCCGGCTCCCGAGTGACCGGAACAGCCCCCGCTCTCGGCGCCGCGGCCCCCGAGTCCCCCGGCTCCTGACCGGGCCGGTGCCTTAGGACCGTGGCCCCCGCGCTCCCTCACCCTCTGCCACGTGAGGACAGGGAGGAAGCACGGCCGGGCCAGGAAGGGGCCTCACCGGCTCACAGCCCCCGACTCCAGCCCCCAAACCAGGAGACGGGAACACTGTTAACGCGGTGCCCGGGCCAGGTACTTTATCAGAGCGGCCCGAACTGAGATACGTAGTGATTCTCTCCTGTTACTAAAACCCCTCCTCCTGCCCCACGGAAAGCCTCTCCCTTTCCTCACCTGTGGCTCCCCGCCAGCGCGTGCCCTGGAACCGACTTCAGACGCCTGGGCGCGCTGTGCGGCCCCTCCCGAGCGGGCGTTTCTCCGTCGCCCTCGACGGTCTCCCCAGACCTCCCATTCTGTGCTCGGGCAGCCGTGTGTGTGTAAGCGGCAGGTGGTCAGTGTGGGCTCCGCTCTCTCTGCGACGCCGTGGGGCCCGGCCAGACGGAGGCCAGGGTGACCGGCGCTCTAGGGCTCGTCACTCCAGCGGGGGTGGAAACCCGATTTCCCTTCAGAGCCCTCTGCGAACCGGACACTTAACCCCCCACGCCCCCCACGCCCCGGCTTCCTCCGTCCCTCCATCGGCAGGCGCGAGGCCGGGCGCTGTGGGCACGGGGCTCAGCCAGCAGGCTCAACCCCTGAACCTCATCGTTCAGCGGGCAGGCCGGGGGCACCGCCAGCGTGGCCGCAGCGAGCTGCGTGCCCGGCAGCCGGAAGACCCTTCCCAGGTGCGCCGGGGTGAACGGCGTCCCCCGCAAACCCACGTCCTCCCCCAAACTTCAAAACGGGACCTTTTTCGGAAATAGGGTCTCTGCAGATACAATGAGTCAAGACAAGGTCACAGTTTGGGGGGGGCAACTCCAACAGGACCGTGTCCTCACAAGAAGAGAGACAGACGCGCGGGGACAACGGAGGCAGAGCCGCACTGCTGCAGCCTCGAGCCAACGCGCCAGGATACGCGGGCACCTCAGACGCCAGGGGGCCTGGAAGGTTTCTCTCCAGAGCCGCAGAGGGCGCGCGGCCCTGCCAACGCCCAGCTCTCGGAATCCTGGCCTCTAGAAGGCCACCCTAACCCACCAGGAGAGGAGTGGCGGCGCTGGCGCCTTGGAGGGCACGTCCAGTTCAGCCTACGTGCGCTTGGCCTTGCCGCCAAGGCTGACGGGACAGGCAAGTGGGCCTCATGGCCCTGCGACTTCCTCTGACGCTCCCCAAAAGACAGCGCCCAGGTCTCAGGGGTGAGCGCGGGCCACGACCCACTGCCCGCACCAGGCACTCACCGGCTTCTCCACCGGCACTTTGTTGTAGTAGCGGATCGAGTCCTTTCCCAGGAAGTCGAATTCCACGACGTACGGGCAGCCATCGGCCTCTGGGTGCAGCTGGACGTGTTCCACGCGGAGGGAGCAGCAGCCCACCGTGTCGGCCGCCTCGCCCTCCTCCTTCTCGTGCCCGGCTCGCAGCGCCAGCTGAGCGGATGGGGCCCGTCAGGGCGTGGCGCGCACACACAGGGGCACAGACGGACACGTGCCCTCGGGCCCACGCCCACCCCTCCACCTGCCCGAGGCTCCGGCTCAGGACACAGGAGCCCCACGGTTCCCCCAGCTGCCCGTCCAACCAGGTCTCTGCGACCGACTGGAGCATCTGTGAACGGCAGGCGGAAAAGCCTGGAACCATCCGCACCTTGTCGATGAAATAAAGGGCCACGGCGCGTTGTCTCGCCTTCGTTTCTGGGGACCTCCAGTCGGCCCGGTACTGAGAACGGATCTTGTCCACAACTCCTTTCAAGCGCCGAGCCACTTCATACTTCTCCCAGTCTCTCTCCCCCTAACGAAGGAGCGAGTAGCAGAGAAAACCCCGGGATCCCTTCCAACGGCAAACTGCCGACTCCTCCCGGGCCCGCTCTCGCCTGCCCGGCTCAGGGCCGGGGAGCAGACTCCAGACTCAGCGAAATTTAAAGAGGGTGTAAACCTAAACTCCTTGTTCTTTAAGACAAATGGCCGCTGGACACGATATCACTTCAAAGCTGGCCTGCCAGTGCCCGTGCGCTCAGGGAGCCCCTGCCAAAGCGGCCCGGCCCCGGCCAGGGGCAGCAGGTCGGAGCCAGCTCACCTTCAGCTTGGAGCTGGGGTTCAGCATGACGTACTTGATGGAGTTCTGCACGTTCTCTGTCCACGCCGCCAGCCACGTGACCGAGCGGTCGCACCGCACCTCCTTCCACCGGTGGCCCACCGGAGGCTCGGGCACCTCGGAGTCCCTGCGGCGGGAGAGCGACCCAAACCCGACAATGCGAGACCCCGCTCCCCGAAACACCGGCCCAACACCGTTGCCTCCTGTCACTGCGCTGGCCTGGCACGTGCCTCCTCGCCCAGGCCACGCCCTCGCGTCGCGGCCTCCGTGTCACCAGGCATGTGAGGGCCTCACTCAGAGCTGCGCCCACGCGTGAACCGGGACGGCCACCCCCAAGGCCACCCACGTTGCCAGCTCAGCAGCTCCACGGGACACAAGCCGCCTCTGGGCTCCCGATGGGCCCGGGCTCCCAGGATGCCTCTGCCGACCCAGCTTGGCCGTGGTCCACGCAGCGGAGCAACAGAAGCTCCTCCTGGAGCGTGGCCCGTAAGTTCCAAACGCTCATGTGTCACTAGATCATCTCGATCACCTGACTATGGAAAACTGCGTTGGAAGGACGCAGACACGCTTTCCGGGTGGAGAGAAACCTCAAGCGGGGGCAGGGTGACGAGGGCTGGTTCCGCAAACAGCACGTGGGCTGCCGCGGAGCGTCCACCTGTGGGGAAGGTGCCCTCCCGCCCGGCCCCCAGAGCCTGGAGTGACGGAGACAAGCCCCGCATCGGGCCCCCCTCCCCCGGGTGAGAGGCGGGACCAGACGCCGCCGCCCCCCCCGCACCGCGCGCACCCGCTGCAGTTAATGGTCACGTCCTCCGGCAGGACCCTCCTCTTCAGCATCCCCATCTTGGGGTGGTCGCCGCGGCCCCGGAACAACCCAGGGGGCTCGGTCTTGAAGTTGCCGATCTTCTCTCGGTGCCCGTCTAAGATACAGTAGCCAAACTCTTGCTGAAGTTTTTCCGCCTCTTCTTTGAGCTTCTGCGTTCATAGAATAGCGTGTAGGCATCAGTGGTGAAGAGACAGGACGAGCCTGGTGCCCACGTTTGCCGGGCGCACGAGACTCGCAGAGCCCCTTCACTGCTGCGGGAGCCCGGGAGGCCCAGCGAGGCAGGCAGGCCGAGCACAGTGCGGGGCGCCCGCCCCCCAGCCCCCGGCTGCAGCTGTGCTGGTCCAGACCTGTCACCACGGAGCATGACTACAGAGCCACTGGTTCACACGGCGGGGTCACTGTCCCCCGTGCTCTGGGTGGACGGAGCACTTTTTAAATGCATTTAGGGGCACGTAACTCAAAAAGTGTCTGAGAATAACGAAGCGGAATCAGAGGCCCCTTCACCACACCCTGTCGGGGTCTCGTCTAGAAGAATCCCACAGGAACAGCTTTTGTGAGAGGAGGGGGTCGTCTTCTGCATACCAGCAGCCTCCCACGCAAGGCCCTGGGGGCCCAAGCCAGACTGAGCCCCAGAGCAGCCTGACCTGCTTCTCCTCCTTGGACAGGGCCTTCCTGGCAGCGGTCTTGTCCACAAAGTATCTGTGGATCTCCGTGAAGTCACACTTGTCCAGGTGCTTGATTACTTTCCTCTCTTCTGCTGTCATTTCCTGCCCCCAAATCAGACACGCGTTCTCAACATCCAACACAGGCAACGGTCACAGGGGCAGCAGGGACCCTCCCCCACCGTGGCAGGGGTCCCACTCCATAGGGAATGGTGACATCCCAGAAGCAAGAGGAGCAGACTCTGGGCAAAGATGCCAAGGCCACCCCGACCCGCAGCCTCTGCAGCTGTCCCCCAAAGAGCCTTTTCAGGCAGGTGGCCCAGGTGTGCAGGTGGACAGGTGGAGAGCTGAGGCCCCGGTGCTTCCTCCTAGCGGCCTTCTGAGTCGGGCCACGTGGCCGCATCTGGAGAACCGCCCCCTCTGGCTGCCACGTGGACTGTGCATGGCACTGAGGGGCCCCCCACTCACCACCAGGGAAGTCGGCCCACTGCCCCACGCGCGGTGGGAACACACACGTGCTTGGCGGTCCCCGGTCCAGCCACACACACCCAGCCCGCAGCCCCGCCGACCCCCAGGTCCCCGCAGAGGTCAGATGTGAGGCCGCAGCACAGCCTGCGGCAGAACCCAGGTGCCCGCCAGCGGGAAGGTGACACGCGGCGCCGGTGTCCTGCCCGAAGCAGCCGGCAGCGGGTCTGGGGTGCGCTTTCTCGGGCGGAGCCCACAGGTGTAGCCAAGGTGAGTGCAGGTGCACACAGAACCCAGGTTTTTTTTAATGAGAAAAGAAAAAACAACTAGCACCTTATGGTCAGATAGCTTGCCAACGAGTACCTCTGTTTCCTGGGGGCCAGAAAATGCCACTGCTGGCACCCCGCAACCTCCCTCTCCTGGAGATTCCAAGCCTGGCTCTGCCTGGCCTTGCAGCCACCGGAGAGGAGCGAGGGTGGGCGAGCATCTGGCAGCAGCAGCCGACACCAAGAGGCCGCGGCCGCGCAGCACGTACCTTCCGCCAGTCGCTGAAGAAGTTGTTTTGGAAAACTTCTTTTGTTGTATATTCGTGATCCAGCATTTTCCCATAAAACGTGGCAACCTCCTCAGCTGCTAAGCTCAACTTCATGGGCTTCCCTGGAGATGCCGGAAGATACACTGATTTAGGGAGCCGACCCTGCCTCACCCTCGGCTCACAGCATCCTGCTCCTTAAGTCACGCTTCGTTACACACGCCGTATCATATCGTACCATAGCTGACTTTTAGTTCAGGAGAAGGCTTTAAATTTAGGGCAACCACACCCGTGCACGCGTGCGGCCGTGAGCATCCTACAGCGCAGGCCAGGCCTTCGTAGAAGACGCCAACGGCCAGAATTGCTCACGCTTATGCTGCTTTAACGATTTATCTTGCCGCTACGCTTACATGGGAATTTACAGTTCAAAAACACGAAAAGTTTTAGGACACACGTCACCACGTAACGTAAAAGTAAAACAAAAGGGCTTCCCTGATGGCGCAGTGGTTGAGAGCCCGCCTGCCGACGCAGGGGGCGCGGGTTCGGGCCCCGGTCCGGGAGGATCCCACGTGCCGCGGAGCGGCTGGGCCCGTGAGCCGTGGCCGCTGAGCCTGCGCGTCCGGAGCCTGTGCTCCGCAACGGGAGAGGCCACAGCAGTGAGAGGCCCGCGTACCGCAAAAAAAAAAAAAAAGTAAAACAAAGATTAAGACTCCAAAGCAGAAAGATGTGAATAACTGTAGCAGCTGCAACCTTTTAAACACCCTCCCATTTGCCCAATGACTTCCGACATTTTACTCCAAGAATCAGTATTAGAGACGGCTCAGTGGAGGCCAGGGATCCAGCAGAGCAGCGCAAAGGCCGGCCGGGGGCTTTCACCACGGAGGTCTCTCAACTGCTGTGCAGGTTTGAAAATTTTTATCACAAACGTTGGAAAAACAAATATGCGTTACTTTGATAATAAGAAAAAGGCCCTTGTGATAAAACAGCACAGTTCTTCCCAAAACCAGCTTCTCCGGAGGACAGAGAACTAGCTGAGCAGCCAAAGCCCGAGGGGCTCGGCTCCCGCCCTGTGAGCGCCCCTCCCCACGGCCGGGCCGCCCAGCTACCCACGAGGCACGGAGGGCTCTGACAGCCCCGGAATCTAGTCTAGCCCAGAAAACCAGATTCTCAACCAACGCCCACATCGATGGAGTCGCAGTGAACAAAGAAAATGCGTGGCTGTGCATGCTGGCCGAGTGTCCCCCGGGGAAAGGCACGTGTGACCCAGCAGGAGCCCACGGGCTCACCAGATCCCCCAAGGAGGCAAGCACTACAAGAGCCCCAGCGGGAGAGGAGGGGAAGGAGGGGAGGCAGTCCTCCCTGCCGTCCACAAAGGCCTCCCTGTGGCAGCGCCTTGCAGGTGCCAGGACAACGTGCCAGCGACCAAGGCTGGCCTGTGCGGTGCCCACGCACGGCCTGCCGAGGGCCTGGGCTGACCCAGGAGAGGCGGAGGGCTGCCTTCAGAAGGCTTACCCTAGCAGAGATGCAGAAGATGGGGGGAAACAAGTCAAACTAGCAGCACAACACTAAGCAGAAGGGCCTTCCCTGGTGGCGCAGAGGTTAAGAATCCACCTGCCAATGCAGGGAACACGGGTTCGAGCCCTGGTCCGGGAAGATCCCACATGCCCCGGAGCAGCTAAGCCCGTGCGCCACAACTACTGAGCCCGCGCGCCCCAACTACTGAAGCCCGCGCACCTAGAGCCCATGCTCCGCAATAAGAGAAGCCCCGCTCACTGCAACTAGAGAAAAGCCCACGCGCAGCAACGCAGCCAAAAAAATAAACAAAAAAACACAACTAAGCAGACGCTCCTAACCAGAGGGGTGGAGAGGAAGAGGGCCGGAGGCCGGGGGAGGGGCAGTGAGGGGTCGGGCCAGTCAGCTCATGCCCGTGGTAACAGCCGGGAGCCCGCAGGCAGCTTGCTCCAAACACCCAGGGACCCAGAGACTCAGGCCGTCACCCAGAAGGTCCTTCCGGATGCAAGCACACGTGGGCCACGCCAGCACAGCAGGGAGGCAGGGGTGGCAGAACCAAGCTGGACGAGTTCAAGGGCACCACCGGGTTCATCAGGCACTGGGTGTGCAGCCCCCACCCCCCCAAGCACGGCAGTTCTGAGAGGGTGCCAGGCTGCAGATGGGCAGGGCCCCCTGATGGTTCAGGGAGCCTCTGAACTGCGGGCTGGGAAGCAGCCTGGCCTGGCTCCTGAGCAAAGGGTCAGAGTCTCCCAGGTGGATGGGTCAGCCCCGACCCCGGTGGGAGAGCCACCAACGGAGCAGGCCTGGGTGGCCGCCAGTTACCCGGTGCAGAAGCAGGTCCCTGGCCACAGTCACTCGAGCCACCCGTGCAGTCCTCACCATCGTAGTAGAAGCAAACTCCCTCAGGAAGCGGCTCGTACGGGGGTGCGAACCACGGGCCTCTGTGCTCCAGCTGCGTCCACTTCACGCCGCCTGGGCTGTCCTTCTCCTCTTCCCACCTGGAGGACACACGAGAAGGTTCCGACTCTCACGCCGCACCTGAGCACAGGTCCTCCCCGGGCATCCCTCCGGACACCCTGTGACCACCTCCCAGCTGAGCCAGGTAAGGAACAGGAGGGGTCATCCCACTAGGGGTGCGGGGACTGACCATGCCTGACCGCAGACCGTGCCTCTCGTTAAACAACCACACCTCCCTGACCCGGAGGAAAAGGGGCAGAGAGGATCCCCCAGCCGGGTCCCTTCAGGGCCGCCCCAGAGTCCCCAGGTCTGGCTCCAACCTACTTTCCCAGTCTTGTGCAACTGTAACTTGCAGCTCTTTTTAGAACGCATCTAGTGAAGGTGCACCAGCAAAGTGGCTGCTGCAACCCAGCTCCACACTCGGGCCTGTGACCCCTCTGCTCCCAGGACGCCGCCCCCCCACCCCCACCAGCGGGGCCTGAGCCCCCAGAGGCAGACGGGACCCCGTGATCATGGCACATCTCTGGCCCCTGGCTGTAAAGTGGAAGTACTGATAGGACTTAGGTCACAGAAGGGGACCAGTTAGACCGCGGTGAGACACCATCTGGAAGCGCTCAGTTAATGACGTCAGAGCTCCAACAGGAACCCTGAGCGCAGCCGCATGCGGGTGTGAACCCACCCTGCTCTTTGGAAAGGTGGCATTTCACGCACAGGAAATCCCCACCTCCCTCCCGCTATTCCACAGCCGCCACAACTCACCGCCCATGTGACCACAGGGCGTCCGCCCACGTCCCCCAGGGAAGAGCTTGGGGGCGCTGCGGGCAGAAGCAAGCCTCAGGCCGGAACACAACAGCCACTGGTGACTGACCCCTGGGGGACTGACCACGGGGGGGCTGACCACGGTTATATGCCCGTGGAAAGAATGAATGGGCCAAAGCTCCTGGTGGTGGAGGGACTGAGACTCCAACGTGGAATGAGAGGCCAGCATGAGAGCACACATATCAAGCTCAAAACCAAACGCTACGGGCTTCCCTGGTGGCGCAGTGGTTGAGAATCCGCCTGCCGATGCAGGGGACACGGGTTTGTGCCCCGGTCCGGGAAGATCCCACATGCCGCGGAGCAGGTGGGCCCGTGAGCCGTGGCCGCTGAGCCTGCGCGTCCGGAGCCTGTGCTCCGCAACGGGAGAGGCCACGGCAGTGAGAGGCCCGCGTACCGCAAAAAACAAACAAACAAAAAAACAAACCACTATGGTGCTTGGGCCAGGCACAGCTACACGAGCAACAGAACTTACCAAAACAAACACACACAGTGGGGGCGGGGCTACAGGGGTGGTACCGGGGTGAGGGGCGGGGCACGGCCTGCAGGGGGTGGTGATGGGCAGTGGGGGCGGGACCGGGGCGGGGGCGGGGGTGGGGCCCGCGCCGCGTACCATCTCCACCTGCCTTCTCCCTCTTCCGGCCCTTTGGTGGCCTCGTGGTCCCTTTTCCTGTCTCTCCCTCCAGACGTTGCACCGAGCGGCTCCTCCTCTTGGCCTCTGCCCTGCTCCGGGCCACACCGACTTGCCTCCTCTCTCCGTCGCTTCTCCCACCGCACGTCCTTCCTGGGGCGGCCCAGTCCACACCTGCCGGCCCTCTCCGCCCGCCCATCCCTCCCCAGCTCCCCATCCCCTTGTCTCCGTTCCTTTGCTCCCGGAGCCCCTGCCCCGCCTGCGTTGGACTTCTTCCTTTTTTTAACTTTTCTGGAAACCACAGTCTCTGATGCGGACTCGTTACCAGCACATTTTTCATTTTCTTCTTTCTTAATTTCTCCAGCCCACATGTCTTTCCCCTCCTCGACCTCACCTCGTAGCTGCTTCCTCCCCACCAACTCTCCCGCCTTTTCGGTGTAGGCTAGCTGCCCCGTCGTGGACGTGGGCGTTCCCCCAGCCTCCGCCTGCGCGGCTTCCCTGCGGCTCTCGGCTCCCGCGTCCCTGTCGCTTCCACGCACCACCGCGTCCCCGCTGGGCCCGCGCCCCCTCTCCGCAGGCGCCCTCCTGCTGTGGCCGCGTGCACCCCTCCGGTCCCCGCCGCCCTCCTCCGGCTTCAAAGCCTTGGTCTGTCTGCCAGCACCTTCCTCCTTAAGCCCTTCCCGCCTTTGCTCTTCCGATTTGTTCTCTTTGTTTTTCTGTTTGCTTTTCACTTTCACCCCGTCCTTCCCCTGGCTTGCGTGCACTTGCTCCTGGCCTCCCTCTCCCAGGGCGCTGGGCCACACAGCCTTCCCACCGTCCTGGCCGCTGGGCACAGCCTGCAGTGGCCCATCCTCAGAGGACACCTGGAGAGCACCGAGGGCCATCTTCCTCTCGTCCCCAGGGCCTTGCTGTAGCCTTGGCACCTTGTGCAGAAGAGAGAGCACGCTGTGAGTGGGCCACGCCCCACAGGCAGCAGCCGCCCAGGTCGCAGACCCCAGTGACTGCTTTACTCACCACGTCCTGCCCTGCCCTTCCCCACAGGCGCCGCCGTCAGAGGGGCAACAAATCCAGACTATGCGCCTCTACTGCCTCCAAAGGAGCTTCAAAAAGTAGCTTCTGTGTCTCAGCCGTCCTGGCCCTTGTCAGGAGTGGAACCCAGGGCAGGGCACTGCCCCCGGGCACAAACCCCACCGGGCAAGGGCACAGGAGGAGCAGCTATTCCAATGCCACTTCCCCCAGCCAGGCTCCACAGACTCATTTCACAACACATTCCTATTAGAAAGTCAGACAGGGGATCTGCCTGGTGGTCCAGTGGTAAAGAATCTGCCTTCCAGGGCTTCCCTGGTGGCGCAGTGGTTGAGATCCTGCCTGCTGATGCAGGGGACACGGGTTTGTTCCCCCGGTCCGGGAGGATTCCACATGCAGCGGAGCGACTGGGCCCGTGAGCCATGGCCACTGAGCCTGCGCGTCCGGAGCCTGTGCTCCGCAATGGGAGAGGCCACAGCAGTGAGAGGCCTGCGTACCACCAAAAAAAAAACAAAAAAAACAAACAAAAAAACAATCTGCCTTCTAATGCATAGGACACGGGTTCAACCCCTGGTCAGGGAACTAAGATCCCACATGCCACGGGGCAACTAATGCCACGTGCCGCAACTACTGAGCTCGTGTACTTCAACTAGAGTCCATGTGCCTAAACTACAGACCCCACATACTCTGGATCCCACAGGCCACAACTAGACAGAAACCCGTGCACTGCAACAAAAGATCCCACACGCCTCAACAAAGATCCCGCGTGCCGGGCTTCCCTGGAGGCACAGTGGTTGAGGGTCCGCCTGCCAACGCAGGGGACACGGGTTCGTGCCCCGGTCCGGGAGGATCCCACGTGCCGCGGAGCGGCTGGGCCCGTGAGCCGTGGCCGCTGGGCCTGCGCGTCCAGAGCCTGGAGAGGCCACAGCAGTGAGAGGCCTGCGTACCACAAAAAAAAAAAAAAAAAAAGATCCCACGTGCCACAACTAAGACCTGACACAGCCACAAAAAATAAATAAATAAATATTTTTTTAAAGAAAGAAAGTCAGACAGTAAGGTCATTCACTGTCTTTTTTTTGCCCACGCTGCGTGGTACCAGGGATGGAACTCATGCCCCCTGCAGTGGAAGCATGGAGTCTTAAGCACTGGACCGCCAGGGAAATACCCATTCATTGCCTTCTTACACTTACAAGAATAAACACCCAAGCACGAGTGCCTAGAAAGCTGATCATGAGAACCACACCTGAAGACATTACCTGGCCTTTTTTCTTGGAAAGCTTTTCACTGTTATGCGTCTTCACAGGCTTGGTAGTCTGTGCAGATCTAGAATACAAAACCATACGTAAATACATAAATCTGCTGTTCACTTAGAAAGCCTACCATTTTGAAAACAGATAACCAAAAAACAGATAAATAACCTACATTACAGACTAGAGTCTCCAGTCTTTTCAATGGACTCTTCTATTTTTTTTTTTTTTTTTTTGAGGTACACGGGCCTCTCACTGTTGTGGCCTCTCCCGTTGCGGAGCACAGGCGCCGGACGCGCAGGCTCAGCGGCCGTGGCTCACGGGCCCAGCCGCTCCGTGGCATGTGGGATCTTCCCGGACCGGGGCACGAACCCGTGTCCCCTGCATTGGCAGGCGGACTCTCAACCACTGCGCCACCAGGGAAGACCTGGACTCTTCTATTTTTCACAACATGCTTGGTAAACATGAGCATATTCATAGGACATCTGTGGGCAGGGGGTGAATGAGCCCAACTCCAGTTTGACACTGAGCTGCTGGAAGCTGCAAAAGCACCCCTGGCACACCTCCTGACCACAGGAGACCTGCAGGGGCTGCAGAAAGAGCGGATGGCAGAGCCAGCCCTGTCACCCACCAGGTCCACCTCTGCGCACCCCCGGCCCCTGTCAATATTGTGACTGACATGGGACTTCCCTGGTGGTCCGTGGTTAAGACTCCACGCTTCCAATGCAGGGGACGCAGGTTCCATCCCTGCTTGGGGGACCTAGAATCCCGCATGCTGCACAGCCAAAAAATTTAAAAATTAAAGAAAAAAAACGACGACTGCCAGGAAATCATCTATTTAGAAAAACGGTCCTTCAAAAGTAACCTTTAAGAAGTAGTAATTGTGGGCTTCCCTGGTGGCGCAGTGGTTGAGAGCCCGCCCACCGATGCAGGGGACGCGGGTTCGTGTCCCGGTCCGGGAAGATCCCACGTGCCGCGTAGCGGCTGGGCCCGTGAGCCATGGCCGCTGAGCCTGCGCGTCCGGAGCCTGTGCTCCACAACGGGAGGGGCCCCGACAGTGAGAGGCCCACGTACCCAAAAAAAAAAAAAAAAAAAAAGTAGTAATTGTGAGAAACACATTCAGAAACAAAACCCAAGCTAAATGGAGAGAAGATCAGACACAACAGGCCCGAGCAGGAGCGGCAGGGCAGCCCCTTCAGCCACCACCCAAACACCGCCATGGGAACAGGCCCCGGGGGGCCAGGCACTGGGTTACGGAGGGCAAGGGAGGCCTGCTACCAGTTCACTGACCACCCAAAACAGTTCACTTCACACCCACTAGGATGGCTACAGCGAAAAGATGGACAATAGCAAGTGCTGGCAGGCATGTGGAGAAGTCAAGCGCCTCGTATATTGCTGGTGGGAATGTAAAATTGTGGAGCCACCCCGGGGAAACAGTGTGGCAGTGCCGGAGCGAGGCAAACAGCTACCACAAGACCAGCAACTCCACTCCTAGGTGTTCATACAAATATGGCGAGGGAATGTTCACAGCCGCAATACTGACAAGAGCCCAAAGCTGGAAACAACCCAAAATGTCCATCAACAGATGAACAGATAAGCAAAAAGCGCTATACTCAAACAGTAAAATATTTTCAGCCATAAAAATGAAGTGCCGCGGCTTCCCTGGTGGCGCAGTTGTTAAGAATCCGCCTGCCGATGCAGGGGACACGGGTTCAAGCCCTGGTCTGGGAAGATCCCACATGCCGCGGAGCAACTAAGCCCGTGCGCCACAACTACCGAGCCTGTGCCCTAGAGCCCGCGAGCCACAGCTACTGAAGCCCGCGCACCTAGAGCCCACGCACTGCAACGAAGAGAAGCCCCCGCTCGCCACAACTAGAGAAAGCCCGCGCGCAGCAACGAAGACCCAACACAGCCAAAAATAAATACATACATACATACATAATTTTTAAAATAAATAAAAATGAAGTGCTTATACATGCTACAATGTGGATGAATCTTGAAAATATGTTAAGTGAAAGAAGCCAGACACAAAAGGACAAATATTGTATGATCCACTTGTACAAAATACCCAGAATAGGCAAATTCGTAGAAATAAAAGGCTGATGAGAGGTTGTCAGGGGCCGGGGGAAGAGGGACATGAGGGGTATGGGGTTTCCCTTTGAGGTGCTGAAAAAATTCTGGAATTAGATCGTGCTGATAGCTGTCCAAGACTGTGAATGTCCTTAGTACCAAGGAACTGTACACTCTGAAATGGTTAAAATGATGAATTTTACATTATATGAATGTTATCACAAGAAAAACAAACACAAAAGGAAAGTTTCCCAAAATTTCTGACATTTTCTGTGAGAGAAAAAGAAGAGTTGGGACAGAACACCAGGCACAGGAGAAATCCTGCCCCTGTTCACAGCGCAGGGGCCGCACGACGAGGCCCACAAGCGAGACCTGGGTCGCACGCATTTCTGTCTGTCTGGCCAAGCAGTTCTGTAAAATTTCAGCAGCGTTTAACATTCGAGACGCTTCACCATAACGATCCCCAAGTGGATGGTGTGTGAGCTGCATACCCAGGAGGCTGCTCAGAAGTTCTTGCAGCACTCACAGCGCGGGGCCCAGCAGGGAGAGAGGGACCAAACAGCAGCCAGAAAAGGGAGCGGCCCTCCCTCCCCCCACCCCACTCCCGCACCCGATTACGGGAAACGAATAAACATGATTTGACATGACTCGGAGAAAACATCAAATTAAACTAATCCTGTACTCCGAGGCCAGGTGCTTCATTCAAAACTGGAAATACTATTTAGAACAACAGAGCTTCAAGTGCCTAGTTCTAAAGCCTAGACTCCTGTCACCATGAACTGATACGCAAATCCTGTCATCAAGCCACACGGGTTTCCAGCACCAAAGTTTCCAAAAGCAAAACCTACCACGGTTTTTTTCCATCAGGTTTTTTCTTTGTTCTACTGGACAAAGAGAGCTATTTATACTATCCTCTGAGACAAGAAAGTGGTAGAAAACAGAAGAGATAAAGAAAAGCCAGGGACAACCATATGCCTAAAGCCTTTTAAACTATTTTCGGTTCTATTCTTTGAAAAAGATGTGGTTACGTTGATTGTTACCTAGCTTACAATTATTTCTGACAAGACCCTTTGTTTACTGATAAAATAAAAACCACAGAAGAGAGGACCGAGGGCAGGGGAGGGGGGCCAGTCCTTGGCCTTCACAGAAGGCGCAAAAGCCTGATGTCCTGCTCAGCAGCCAGCGGCTCCTGTACCAGTCGTTCTGTGGTTCTACTGGGTTCTTCACTTCTGCTCACGTGAGAGCAAAGGCTGGATAAAAACAGGGAGTGCAGGTCCCAGTTCCAATGGCAAGGCCAGACTCAGGACTGAAGGTGATGTCGCCACCCCTCCCACCGTGGCATCCTCCCCACCCTACCTCACCTCCTGCACAGAGGAAAGGGACACAGAACAAACCCTACCTGATATCTTCTGAAATGGAGAATGTACTTTCTTCCTTCAGGCGCTGCTACGAGTCACAAGAAGACAGAGAGTTTTACTGAGAACATTTCCATGTTGCGGTAATGGTTAGAACTTCTGTTAAAACACTAAAGAGACCACCATCAACGTGTTCTGAAGTGGCCCCGGGGAAGAGCACACATGACCCTCAGGAAGTGAGCAAGGTCCAAGACACCATGACGCCCCCAGCCGGCAGCTTCCCAGTCCTTAGAACTCAGCCGAGGGCGCAGCCGCAAAGGATTCTGAGTAATGCGTAACCAAACCCACCCCTCCCAGAACTGATTCCAAGGCCCAGGCACAACACAGAAAGCAGCGCGCCTTCTGAAATTAGAAATAAATGTACTTTACACACAAAGTGTACGTTTTTAAAACTCTCAAAATGCCATACAGACTAAGAAAAGCTTACGGATTTTTTAAAAAATGAAAAACTTAACTTACTGAAGACTGTTAAGTTTAAAACTAGAACATTAGCAGTAAATGAAAGATTCAAAAAACCTGGTCTTTCCCACATCTTCCCTGATCTTTTTGGTTTGGCTCCTTCACTTTCGGTTTCTTTGGGTTTTCTAGGTTCACCTGGTCAGTATTCTCCCTCTTCCTTTAATGAAAAAAAAAATTTTAATGCACGTCCCAAGGGAGGAAATGTAAAGCCAACATTGAAACGATGTCTCTGGCTTGAAGAAATACAAACTGCACAGAAAAGCGATAGGATCACCCCGTCCTCTCCCTCCCCAGCCTGACACCAGACTCCTTCCTTGCTCGACACCACCTGGGCCATGTCTGTGTGCACACACTCTCCCCATCCCATTTTCCACTAGCGCAGGGATGGGGCCAATTAGACTAGCGCATTTCAAGAGTTGAGCCAGCTCATTAATAAAAATCACAAGCCGGGGCTTCCCTGATGGCCAGTGGTTGGGAGTCCGCCTGCCGATAGGGGAGGCGGCGCGGGTTCGTGCCCCAGGCCGGAAGGATCCCACGTGCCACGGAGCGGCTGGGCCCGTGAGCCATGGCCGCTGAGCCTGCGCGTCCGGAGCCTGTGCTCCGCAACGGGAGAGGCCACGGCGGTGAGAGGCCCGCGTACCGCAAAAAAAATAAATCACAATCCACTAAGCAAAGGCAACTTCTTCCCAAAAACATTCAGTTACCTTGTGAGGGCAACCTCATCCTTCACGGAGAATGGCTTCAAATCGGACACTTGACCATCTCCCATAGCCTCTTCTTTACCTGTAACCGTGTCTCTCCAACTGTGAGAAAACAGAGCTGAGATGCATCACAGAGGACCCCAGGTAAGGAGCAGGTCAGTCGGAAAGGAGGTGAGCCTGGGCCCATGTGCAGGGACATTCTATGGCCTGTCATGCCCGTGGCTGAGTCTACATCTAAAACACATCAACAGCTAACTCACATCAACCCACGACTAGAAGAGCAAAGGCCCACTGTTCACAAGGTCTCTATAGAACAGGTGCACCAGGAGGTGCGTGTCATTCTTGACCCCATTACTACAGAAACAGTCTCCTGGAACAGTTTCAGTTAACAGGTCCTGAGCATTGTCCCGCGTTTTATGTGTCCTCATCTTTATATTTTGAAACATCACAATTAACTATCTTGAAGGCAGGCATCAACTCCACTGAAAAAAGCCTGTTTGCCAATTCCAGCGGAGTACTTACGGCTTTATATGCATCAGACCAAAAGGAAAAGGAAAAGAAAGCTGTAAACTCGTGGCGTTAACAAGGTGAACGCCAGTACGTGGTGAAGACAAAGAAGGCAGATCAGGAAATGGGGCGGGCGGCTCCACAATGAGGACAACCCAGGCCCTAAGGCGGATATTTGGGTTCCAAGGCGGCCCCCGGCGGGAACTGGAGCCCGGGCACCGAGGGACTTGCGTGTGTCAGCGCCGGCCCACGACCATTTCCTAGGGAGCTGGTCAGGCACAGGAGGCCCCGCAGGCCCCGCTCGAACGTACGGAGAAGGGGAGACTGGGGAGAATGTCCCCCTCCGGGCCCCACCCGCGCGTTCCGGAAGTCCCACCTGCGGTTCCTCGAAGCCTCGGGCTCCACAGCGAGCGCACCGTCTACCGACGCGCCCTCTCCTGCCATTATGTCCGCGCGTGCGCAGCCGCCACCACCACGTGCCACGCCTCGGCGCCGCGGGGGCCGCCGGGAAGGCAGGAGGCGCAAGCGTGGGGCGGGGCTCCTGCGCCGCACAGCAACTGTGGGCCTGGGGCGCGAACTCCTCATTGGCAGGAGGTGCGGGAGGGGGGGGCGCGCAGAGCTGGGCCCTGGCAGGGTGGGTGGGATCGACGAGGGGGCAGCCCAGGGTCAAGGGCCCCGCGGGAGATCTCGGCCCAAGTGTGTGAGCGTGCATGTATGTGTGTGAGCGTGCACATGCACCTGCGTGCGCGGGCTGGGATTGAGTAAGGGCCGGCGAGGCGTGGATGTGATATGTGATGGTGCAGGCGGAGGGGGGGGGGCGGGTACTGTCAGGTTAGGAAAGATAACGTGCTCCCATTGCATTTAGAGGGATGAACGAGCCTCAGTGGGCAGGACAGCTCTTGGGGCAGAGAGGCCTGCGGGAAACTCAGTGCCTGGTCCCGTGGGAGACGGCAGTGAGGTCGGCCAGCGGAGGATGGTGGAGGTGGGGTCGAGAGGAGTTGAGGATGACACCCAGGGTTCCAGTTTGCATGGTTGTGTGGGTGGGGCTGTCCTCTGACCCTAAAACCCCATCACAGGAAAACCGCCTAAAAACGTACCTTTGGTGAAAACAGAGGAGGCTATTACAAACATGCTCCTTACTTTACAATTTGGTTGTTTTTTTATAAGTTCTGGTGCCTTTGTTTGACGTTATTAAAGATGCCATTTTCCTGCCTTCTTAACAAATGGACGTTAGGTAAATGGCTGTTTTCCTGCTTTGGTGAATAATGGCTAGACGGAAGCCTTCTGTCGTGTCGACAGCCCCTCACTGCCAACCCAGTGTGTGCTGTGGAAGCTTTGCATAAAGATGGCATCTAATCTACAATTGCGCCTGGATTTGCTAGAGCCCCACGGAGGCTGAACTCATTTTATTCAGAACGCCACGGAACGATAACCAAAAAAGGATACCATGAAGGCAACATCCATCATATGCTTCTTAAAAACCCCATTGTCAGCATCAGTGACAATGGCATTACCGCTCAGTCACTGAGATTAAAAATTAGTCATACGTGGAAAATAGAAACAGGTTTTCAGGGAAAAGGAAGCTTTGGTTCCACTGAATTATGCCCCTTTTTTGCTTGGTAAATAAAGGATGCATATTTTCCGATGATATATATTTTCGAGGTTAGCTATGTCTAGGTGGTCCCAGATTTGGGGTAAGAGCCTTGTTGTCAGTTGACTGACTGGGCAGGTGTCAAAAACACTTTATAGGGCTTCCCTGGTGGCGCAGTGGTTGAGAGCCCGCCCACCGATGCAGGGGACGCGGGTTCGTGCCCCGGTCCGGGAAGATCCCATATGCCGCAGAGCGGCTGGGCCCGTGAGCCACGGCCGCTGAGCCTGCGCGTCCGGAGCCTGTGCTCCGCAGCAGGAGAGGCCGCGGCAGTGAGAGCCCCGCGTACCGCAAAACAAACAAACAAACAAAAAGAACACTTTATAATTTGTATCCAAACCTGTCTGACAACAAGGTGTTCAGCTGTGACATCAGACTTACCACCATCCAGAATCTGAATCTTTCTGGATTAGGTCACGAATGAGTCCTTGGAATGATGGGTGTTTTCCTTCTCTTAGGTGTCACAGCCCATCACTGAGGCTGAGTATGCAAAGCATCACTTGGCTGCCTGCTCCCTCTCACCCCCTTAAACCCTGGTTAAACCGGGCCCTCTGCCTTCTGGGCAGCCACATCCCAGCTGGGGCCCCCGCCCCACCAGGAAGCCCCACCCCCCTTGTCCTTAGCCGTCCTCCTTGCCTCCTGTGACCTCCAGCACCCCTCCTCGGCCCACTCTCAGCGGGGGCCTTGCTTCCTATGTCATCGACACATAGAAACAGCCCACAGGGAGTGTCTGCACCCCCCCAGCCCCACGTGTGCCCTGCCTGTGTCCGCCATCCCTCTGTCTCCTCCTGTCGCTGTGGCTGGACTGTTCGAACCTCTGTGGAAGGCTGGCCAGCCCTCCCCTGACCCCACAAGCACGTGTCCCACCAGTTCTCTGCCCGGCCCCCGCCAAGCAGAACTCCCCAGACGTGTGTCCACTTCCTGTCCTCCGACTCACTTTTGATCCCCGTTAAGGCAGCCTTCTGTCCCCACACCCCACTGAGACGGCCCCCAGCGAGGTCTCCCACACCCACTGCCGCCTTCCCCGGCCCTACCCCGCTGACCGCCAGCCACACGGGATGCCGCCTCATTCACGGGCGCTCCTCGGACCCTGTCCCTCCCCGGGTTTCTGGGGGGTATCTGGCCCAGCCCTGCTGCCCCAGCTTCTCCTCCTCTTCCTGACACTGCCTTGAACTGCCAAGCCGTCTGCCCATGACTGCTCCAGTGCACGTGGCCCTGCCTGCAGCTCGCTCCCCACCCGGCCTCACCCGGCCTCCAGTCCTCCAGAGCTCAGGGTGGCCCCTTCAGCAGGAGGATTTTCTGCAGAAGGTCATGGGGAGGCCTCAGTGGGGGAAAACATGCAGGTGCCTTCAGCCGTCTGCCAGGGATCAGACCAGTAAACACCAAGCTCTGGGGAGCCCTGGCCGTCCTCACCTCGCACTGTTCAAAGGATAAAACTAGTTCCCCAAAGCGGCCAGAAAAATGGCCATGGAGCCAGGCCACGATGCCAAACTTACAAGGACAATAATTTGTATCCCCCCTTTCCTTGGAACTCATCCCCGAAAGGTGCCATTTCCCCAGAAGCCACCGCCCTTGCTTGGAGAGAGACCTCTCCCTCCCTCCCCACATGCACCTCTGCGTCCAGGAGGGGCGAGAGCACAGATGTGGCTTGGGAAGGGTCCAGAGTGTGGTGGGTATCCAGGGCCCACAGAGCCCCTCCCAGCAGGATCCTGGGCTGGGGGCCCTGAAGAAGACACTTTGAAGCAGCTCTCTCTGCTTCCAAGTGGCTTTTCTAGGTGCCCTCTGCAGCCAATGCTCTCAGTGGCTCTTTTTTTTTTTTTTTTCCCCCCACAAATGACTCTCAACTTGCCTTCAAATAAGAATAAATATGTGTGTCTGTTCCCCGGGCCTTTGACAGCCCTGAGCTGTGGCCCCACGACTCGGGTGGGATTGATGGCCCCGTCTCACTGAGAAGCCAGGTGCATCTTTTACTAAAGGTGGTTTCCAAATGATGAATGGCTTTCTCACGAACACAAAATTGTTGATTGTATTTACAAACAATTCCTTTTTCACGTTCCGTTGATTCTTCTCCAGCGTCGGTCCCTCAGTGACACCCCCACGGCTGATGCATTGGTGGCTATTACCTCCATTGATTAAGGCTTCCTGGGGTCCCGCGGTGCCTGGTACGCCATTTGTCACAGACAAGCGGCTTGCATACAGCAGTATATCATGCTCCCTTTGGACTTTACGGTTATTTATCCTTCAATTGATGTTGCGTACCCTGTAAGTACAGGCGCACACCCAAACTCCAAAATCTTAGCATGCCACAACAGTGAGCAAATGCAGGAGTAAAGGAATTCTTTGCCAATCCTGTGCCTCCAGAGCCTGACTCCTCTGCTCCTCATTCTGAAAAAATGCGAATGTAAATAAACAGTGTCAGCACTGTCCCTAATTGAGACTTGGGACCAGAGAGAAGGTCGACGGAAGTGCCATCACTTTTCACCAAGTCATTCAACATTTAGCGTTGAACCAAAAGACCCCAGACCCTGGGGACGAGGCAGCCGTCAAAATGGCCCAATCCAGGCCAGGTGGGAATTTTCTAGAATCAGCTGCTTTCTCTCGGTTTCTCTGTCCCACCTCCTCCTCCTGATGGCATTTTTGGCTCACCCGGGGCATTCCCCATGGTCAGTCCCTACCAGGAAACGGGCTGCGTGCAGAGAAGGTGCTGGACGCTGCAAGGGTCCTGGCTCCTCTCCGGCCACTGGGTCTTGGACAAGCTGGTGACTCCAGATGGCCAGGCCCTCCTCTGGAACTTGCAGAGGCTCAGAACAGAGCCCAACTTTCCTCCCAACTCGAAAATCTGGGTGTTCACTTTCGCATCGATAGCCTATCTGGCTCATAGTTGCAAAGTATCGATCAGTATAAAAAGTGTAAGTCAGAGCCCATCGGCACTTAGCGTGTACTGCCGTGGAGAGAAATTTATTTTCTCACAGTGCGGGAGGCTAAGTCCAAGATCGAGGTGCCAGCTGATTCAGCTCCTCGTAAAGACTCTCTTCCTGGTTTGCAGATGGACACCTTCTCACTGTGTCCTCACATGGCTGAGAAAGCAACCTCTGGTGTCTCTTTTTTTTTTGGCCATGCCACGCAGCTTGTGGGAGCTCAGTTCCCTGACGAGGGGTCGTACCCAGGCCCCCGGCAGTGAAAGCAGGGAGTCCTAATCACTGGACTGCCAGGGAATTCCCTGGTGTCTTTTTCTCTTACAAGGACACTAATCCCATCATGGGGTCCCCACCCTCATGACCTCATCTAACCCTCATCACTGCCCAAAAGCCCCACCTCCAAATCCTATCACATTGGAGGTTAGGGATTCAACATAGGAATTTGGAAGGTGGAGAAAATTCAGTCCATAACATAGCTTAACACTAACTACCTTACCAACTTATCTAATTGGTTCTAATAGGGTTTCTTTTTGGTTGCATTTCTTGGGATTTTAAATTATGCAATCATATCATCTGAATATAAAGATAATTTTGTCTTCTTTCCCCTAGTATTTAGTCGCCGTGCATTATTTCCTTAATTAAAAGCTACAAACTACTCCTCCTGTGGGGCTCTCCCAGGGGCCCTCTGAAGACCCCCCTGCCCAACTGGCCACAACTACATCCTGAGCCCATGCGTGTAGGCCAATGGTTAGCTAAAGGAATGGGATTAAGGTGACCACTGTGGGTCACTGTGTCCTGCCGATGTTTGGGGCTGGACAGTGACTCTGTGCGGGTGTGCCCTGGCATCACGGGTATTTATTTATTTAGATATATTTTTAATGTCTCTTTTCTTGCTTTGCATTTTTTAAGATGATCTGGGGTTTTTTTTATTTTATTTATTTTTATTTTTGGCTGCGCACAGGCTTTCTCTAGCTGCGGCGAGCAGGGCCTACTCTTCATCGCGGTGAGCAGGCTTCTCATTGCGGTGGCTTCTCTTGTTGCGGAGCACAGGCTCTAGGCGCATGGGCTTCAGTAGTTGTGGCACGTGGGTTCAGTGGTTGTGGCTCGCGGGCTCTGGAGAGCAGGCTCAGTAGTTGTGGCGCTCGGGCTCAGGTGCTCCGCAGCATGTGGGATCTTCCCGGACCAGGGCTCGAACCCGTGTCCCCTGCATCGGCAGGCGGATTCTTAACCACTGTGCCACCAGGGAAGCCTTCTAGTTATTTTTTAGGTAACGTGAAGTTTGTGTTCTTTCTTCTATTTCAAACCTTATTTAGAAATATCTCTTCACTTCCAGTGGTTACCTTTCATTTTGGATGTTTTTTGTTGTCAATTTCTAGACTTCCACTCTTCCAAAACTAAACTTTGGGACTGCTTTGTTATAGAAGGTGCAGTTTCACCAACCTTAGCTCTACAAGACCCGATTAGCCAAACAGCAGCCTCCTCCAGTGCCTTACCGCCCTCCCCAGGGGGGACCTCTTCTAACTCTTTGGTATTGAATTCCACAGTTCCGGACAACATACTTCTGCATCTGGAATTCTGCTTTCTGAGGCCTTACCTACTGACTTCGCCTCAGGAGGATGAAGCTTCAGCGTCTCTCACCCACTTCTTCACTCTCCCCTCCTCCCAACAGAAACTCGTTATAATGGTCCTGAGGTCAAGATGCCAGGACATCCCGAAATACACAGCTGAGTCAGCTTATATTCTGTGGTTACTTTTTATTTTCCCAGGGGTTAACAATTACCTTATTTTGGAGTTGTTATTGTTGCAGATGGCCAGGGTGGGCCAAGGAGCTTAGTTTACAGGATTTAGCGCTGGGGAACTGCCAGATCAGACGCGCACATTCGGAGAGAAGGAGCCTAGGGCTCTGCACGGAGGGGAGATGGTGAGGACGTACAAGCTGGAACTTTATCAGAACTTGATACAGATAAACTAGGGCTACTTATTATTACTTTGGTGTTCCTGCCCCTACAAACGGTGTGTTCTTAGGTGAGGTGAGCCCCACATGAAATTTGAGTGCGTTGCAGAGTCACCATAACTAGAGAAATTATGAAAGGACATGGACCGAGGCACATCGCTGGGGCAACGCTGCAGGGAGAGCAGGTTACAGAAGGAGTCCAATTCTGGAAGCAGGCTGGTCCTGGAGGCAAGTCAGTTCTAGAAGTGGGTTGTGAAAGCAAGATGATACTCGAAGCAGGTTGTGGAGGTGGGTTCTGGAAGAGGATTCTGGGGTGTGGGCTCCAGAGACCGGTTCCAGAGGAAGGTTCTGGAAGCGGGTTCTGGAGCTGTGACAATGGACGGCCGACCATGGCACCTCACTGGGGCCAGGCCAGAGCCTGGGTTCCCGCGCGGAGACAGGAAAGCGGACCGTAAGAGCTGCAGGGGCGCTCGCGCTAGCAAAACCGTTAACCCCACTGCGGATGTTTTCGGACTAGCCCCGCGGACGACCCGCCGCCGGTGCGGGTGACACCCGCGCTGCCCAGGGCCCTGCGCCGCGCAGTGTTTTTCCCTTATCCGCCGGCCGGCGGTTGCCAGGGGCGACCGCATTCCCCCGGGGCTCCGCGGGCGCGGGAGGGCAGGGCCTGGCCTCGGAACCACCTCCCTCGCACCCTGGTTGGCCGAGGCTGCTGTCCGTCAGAGTCTCCGCTGCCGCCGATTGGGCAGCGGAAAGTTTCGCACGCTCGGCGCCCAGCGCCCCGCCCCTCCAGCCGACTGGGCCACCGCCCCCCGCCCCCTCCAGGAGAGGGTAGTGCGGGATCCCGTGTGCCCGGGGTTCCAGCGCCGGCGTTGGCTTCCAGGCGGGCGCGGCCCTAACGGCGGGCGGCGATGGTCCCCGAGGGGTGGCCGGACGGCGCGGGCGCCGGCGAGGAGAGCGCCCGGCTGCAGGCGGCCGGCAGCGTTCGCAAGGTGGGAGTGCCCCAGGGCGGGGGGTGCCGGGAGGTGGGGTGCCAGACCCGACGTGCTCCTGTCGCCATCTGACTCCGGCGGGCGACTGCCGGGTCGGCGCTGTCTTCTCCCGTCCGAGCGCGCTGCTAGACTCCGGGGCGAACCCCGCATCTCGCTCGCCCCTAGAGGCAAGGTGGGCTTATCGCTGGGGAAACTGGGGCCCGGTGCGGAGCCAGAGCCCAGCTGTCTGCCTGTGCTGGGCTCCTCTCTAGCCCGTTTGGGGACCCCCTCCTGTGTGGACCAGGAACAGGTGGGAGCGCAAGTCCACCTCGTGGTTTTCTCCAGAGCTTCAGGACCCCC
The DNA here is from genome assembly GCF_026419965.1 of Kogia breviceps. Taxonomy (NCBI): domain Eukaryota; kingdom Metazoa; phylum Chordata; class Mammalia; order Artiodactyla; family Physeteridae; genus Kogia; species Kogia breviceps. Next base: position 76,607,505 of record NC_081326.1, read on the forward strand.
TTCTGTGACAGGTGTTGGGCTCTGGTCAGTGACAGCTCGTGGCCCTCGCGTTTGTTCCTGGTGGACCTCATTCCTCCTTTTCTAGCTTTCCTCTCTCTCTCCTAGGGCTGTTCAGCTTTGCCCAGGGCACCCAGCTCTGTGTTTGATGAAACTTTTAGCAACAGGTGGCTGAAGCCTCCTGGGTACAGGGAATGGCTGGAGGATTGCCCAGCTAGGCGGTTTGTCCCTCCTTACTTACCCGCACCTCTGCTCCCTCCTGAAGTCCCTGACCCCACGCGCTGTGGACTGTGGGCCATTTCCAGGAGGACGGGGGAAGCTCTGCAAGGGAGGGGGTGTGGAGACATTCGAGTCTCTGCCTGGGAAGGAGAGGAGGCTCTGGCTGCCTCCCTCCGCAGCCCAGGAGCCCAGTTGTCCCCTGGTGGTCACCCAGAGGCTGCCTCAGTGTTTATGCCAGGCCTTGGGCATCGATGTCCCCAAGGGCTTTCAGTCTGGTGCCACCAAGCATAGATGGCACCTGCACCCACAAGGGTGTAAGGCCTGGCCCTGCTGACCATCTTGCTGATTGTTCCCAGGCCTGTGCTGGCACAGTTGCCCCCACACGTAGCCAGTTCTGGCCACTGCTCATGCTATTTCCTCCTGGGCTTCTGGGGGATCGCCAGACCCATGCCATCAGGGCCATTGCAGGGAGGGTGTGGGGGGTTGCTCCTCTTCTCCGTCGGGTTGGAGGTTCTTCCACAGGTGGGTGAGCTGGCACATCCCTTTACCACCTGGTGTGGAAATGGGGGTGTGTGGCTCTCAGCCCGCCCAGCACTGCGGACTGGGCCATAGGCACACCTCCCACCCGGGTCACGCAGCCAGCCTGCCTTCTGGAGGGAGTGTTAGGGTCACAAGGCCATGGCATGGGTGCTGGCTGCGGAGCTCAGAGGGGACCCTGGCTCAGAGGCCGTGGTCTCCTGCCTCCAACACATCTGTCCGGGAGCACTGGACATTGGAGACAAATGAACTGTGCTGATGAGGACAGCTCTGCGGGGCTGGAGGCCTCTGCCCAGCACATGGACCACCCCTCCCCAGGCAGACAGCAGTGCTGCTCACCCAGAACCCTTAGAACCTTCTGGAGCTTTGCAGTTGGACCTTCGGAGGGATAGGGATGTAGCTTTGGCTGTGGCCTGCCCCTCTCTCCCCCAATTCTCAGGCCTCCTGGAGGGGAGACTGCTCACGTTCTCTGCTCATTCCCTTTTGCACCAAGTGGGTATGGGAGGCACCATGGAGAAGAGGCACAGGCCAGTGGGAAGACAGACACTCAACCAGCAGAGCGGAGAGAGGAGAGCCGTGTTTTGTCTTGTTCCATCCTGGTGCCAACCTGACACCAGCCCCCTTCCCATCTACAGATGAGGGCCTGCCCAGGGTCCCACAGCAGGGAGTCCTCCAAGTTGATTGCTCTTTCTCCCATTGTTCAATGGGGACAAGTCCCCTCTCCCCAGTTACCTTGAAGCCTTCTACCCTTCAAGTCCCAGAAGAATGCCTCCTCCTACAGGAAGTCTTCCCTGATTGATCTCTCCTGAGAATACTGGAGTGTGGAGGGGATGTTGGGCCGTAATCCAAGGTGGCCATGCGCCAGGAGCCTTGTCTGTGCAAGGGAGTGAGGCCATCTTTAGGGTGCCCCGTGCACGGGGCTGGGACAAACTAGAGCCCCCCGAAGGTGGGAAACTGCCCTGTGTGTGACCGTTGGGGCATGCTTCCTCAGATTTGCGGAAGACAGTGGCCATTGTAGGGAGGCCAGCGTCAGCCCCGCATGAATAAAACTTCCCCTGTCTGTGCCTTCAGGGCAGGGTTCTGGGAGACACTATGTTCTCGTGCCTGCTCCGTTCGGGGGCCAAGTGATTACCTGAGCCTGAGAGGACGTTGCCCAAGGAAGTACGTTCTGAGAAATCCCTCCCAACTCTTGGGCTGGTGACTGACCCGGACGGGAGATCCTTAAATGGCCAGGAGGAGGTGTGGTGGCCGCGGCTGCACCAGTCCCACTGGGGCCCTGAAGCCCCTCCCCTCACCAGAGGAAGCCTCTCACCCTCTGAACCCGCCGCAGGGCTCCCTGCTCGGGGCTTGGGACGTGGGCAGGCTGGCAGGTGGCCCGTGTGCAGCACAGAACCCGCGCGGAGGCACTTCGGGTGGTGGCCGTTGGGAGGCCTGGCCTGCCGCCTGTGAGCGGAGGGACCCCGGGCCTGCGGTTTGGGCGTTTGCCGCGAGTAAGCAGCCAAGTGGGACGGGGCCCGGCCATGTTCAGCGTGGCCCAGGGGCGCCTCCTCTCTGTTAGCGCCCCAGTGGGAGCTGGCTGGGCATCCCTTCCAATTAAACGTGCGTGGCCTGGCATAATTGTGTGGGCGGGGTGGCTCGTGGGGGTTACAGAAGGAATTCAGAAGTGCAGGAGGATGTGTGGTGAGTAATGGGCCGTCTCCCGGCGGGAGCTCCAGGCCGGGCTGCTGAGACCAGAGCCACGCCGACAGGCCCAGATTCTTCCCGGGGCCCCAGTGCCAGCCACATCCCCGCCCGCCGTGTCCTTGCTGGCCTGGCCCCGTGACCTGTGGCCTCTCGGCAGGGCTGTGACCTCCTGGCGAATTCGCAGCACGGCAGCCTGCAGAGCCGCAGGGCCCAGATCCACCAGCAGATCAACAGGGAGCTGAGGATGCGGACGGGCGCCGAGAACCTGTACAGGTGCGTGCCGGCTGCCTGGGACACCTGCCGCCGGCCGACCCATGGGAAAACAGTGCCGTGTTCCCCGAGACCCCTGCGAGGCCGGTGCATCCTGGGGCAGGGCAGCGACCCAGGGGGGTGCCTGGTCTTGTGGGCCACATGTGATCCCGTGACCGTGGCCTCCCATTCAGGCTCCTGAGAGGCAGGGCTGGGCCTCCCACTGGGGTCTGGGGCAGCCATGCCGCTCAGCTGAGACCCTCACAGGTGACTCAGGCCCCCACCTTGGTGGCCCTCACTGGCAGGGGTAGGCTCAGGGCCAGCCGAGTTCCGTTCCGTGCGGGGCTGGAGCAGGGCTGGAGGGGACGTCTCCACCGTGTGCAGTGTGGGAGCCTTTGAGATGCACATGGTGACCAGCAGCTGTGTGCTGACCTTCACACACACACACACACACACACACACACACACACACACACACACACGCCCACCCGTGGGCGCCTGTTCTACCGGTAATGGCCCGAGGCCCAGGGAGGAGGCCTGGCCTGCTTGAGTGCAGAGCCAGCCCCAAGGCGGGGCTCTGCTGGGCCTGGGCCCCTCCTTTTCCTTAGCAGCCCTGCCTCCCTGTCTCTCCCATCCGTAGGGCCAGCCCTGCCTTCCTGGACTTGTGGCCCCACTGGCAGGCACAGAGAGGGTCTGATCCCCACCCCTCCAGGGAAGTTGGCTTCCATCCGCTGTGGAGGGCAGGCGTGAGCTGTGTCCTGCGGAAGCGAGAGGTGGTGGAGGACACTTATGCCCTGGAAGCTCAGGGACCAAGGAGATGTGCTTGGGGCAGAGTCACGACATACCCGCGTGGACAGGAATCTGCATGAACCACGGGGGTTTGCAGAGAAGGGGGAGGTCATCTGGCGGGCCCTGGACCCTACTGCTGCCCCCCAAGGGGGATGGGCTCCAGAGCTCAGGCCGGGGCAGGGGCTGCAGTGAAGCTCAGGGGCGTGGGTCCGCCTGCAGGGCTAGGGCTTCACCTCAGCCTGGCCTCCCCTAGAGCCACCAGCAACGCCCGGGTGAGGGAGACTGTGGCCCTGGAGCTGAGCTATGTCAACTCCAGCCTGCAGCTGCTGAAGGAGGAGTTGGAGGGGCTCGACGGCAACGTGGACGCCGACCAGCCCCAGAGGTGCGTGTGCATGTGTGTGCAAGGACGCAGACTGGCCCCAGAGGTGCGTGTGCATGCGTGTGCAGGAGAACACCACCCACCACGCATGCGTGTGGGAGGATGTGATCCAGGACAGAGCGTGGTGGGACGTGTGTGGTGTGCAAGGACATGTACCATGATCAGAGGAGAGGCGTGTTCTGTGGGGCGGGAGTGGTATAGAGGGTGGACTCCATGGCCACTGGGGACAGCAGAGTCCAGCCTTAGAGCCCAGACTCGATGCTTCTGGTTCTAGCGAAGGTATCACTGTCCCCATGATCCCCCTGGGGCTGAAGGAGACCAAGCAGCTAGACTGGGCCACACCCCTGAAGGTGAGTGCTGGCCTGTGAGCCCTGGGCTCTGGGGGGTCTTTGGGGCTTCCTGGTCCAGCCGTCTCACGGAGAGGAAGACTCTGAGGCCCAGAGAGAAGAGGGGTTTGCCTTGGAGCCGCTTGGCCTCTCCAGGCTACGGGCGTTTTGGATTGGGTGGGCTTTGCAGAAAGGCACGCACCCTGGGATGGGTGTCAGCAGAACTGGAGGCCCCAAGCCGGCTGCAGGGTCCTGATTCTCACTCTGAGGGTCCCGCTGGCGGGGGCCACCTCTTCCAGTCAGAGCCTGTGCTGAGAAAACCCGCTGGTTCCCGGGTCCTTGTTGGCGCTCGTGAGCCCGGCTGCCCTGGGCAGCTTGCCACTCCAGCCAGGCCGGCAGAAAGGTGCCTCACCTCTCGGCCTCAGTGTCCTCGCCTGTCCAGTGGCAGGTAGCACTTGCCTCGTGGGGTGAATAAGGGAATTCAAGTAGAAACATCACCAAGTCTCCAGGCCCCATATCCGCGGTGGGGGGCACCCACGTCAGTGTGTAGACCGGGGCCTCCCCTCGCTTCGGGTCTTCACCCACGTCGGGCTGGGAGACTTCAGGGAAGCCCAGCGCCTGTCCCTTCGAATCAGGAGCTGATCTCAGGGCACTTTGGAGAGGACAGTGCTTCCTACGAGGCTGAAATCCGGGAGCTGGAGGACCTGCGGCAGGTGGGTGGGCTCCTCCCAGTCCATAGGTGAGAAGACAGAGGCTCGATGCTGCTGGCCCTTTGGGAATGGCTACTCTGTGCCTGTCCCCGCCCCAGGGACCCTGCCTGGGTCTCTCGCCCCAATGCCCTGCACAGTCTCCTGGAGTGGCACACGTGGTCCGCAGCAGCCCCCGGGACGGCGGGTGTGACCGTGTCCACCCCGAGACCCTGGGGTGCTCCCCTGGGGCTGTGGCATTCAAGGGGATCCCCAGGGCGGTGCGCCTGCCATGAGGTGGGCTGGGGCCATGGGACCCCGCTGACTTCCACCCGGCAGGCCATGCGGACCCCTAGCCGGAGCGAGGCGGGCCTGGAGCTGCTCACGGCCTACTACAATCAGCTGTGTTTCCAGGAGGCGCGTTTTGTCACCCCTGCCAGGAGCCTGGGGCTGCTGTTCCACTGGTAGGGGCGGGGTGGGGCGGGGCGGGGGGCGGGGGCCGCTTCTGATACCCTGGCTTCCTGTGAGGGCTCTGCCCAGCCTGACCCGACCCTGCAGGTACGACTCGCTGACGGGGGTTCCGGCCCAGCAGCGGGCCCTGGCCTTCGAGAAGGGCAGCGTGCTCTTCAACATCGGCGCCCTCCACACCCAGATCGGGGCTCGCCAGGACCGCTCCTGCCCCGAGGGCACCAGCAGTGCTGCGGAGGCCTTTCAGAGGGCTGCGGGTGAGAGCCGCCCAGGGCCGGCCCACCGGCTGCGCCTGCGTGGTCCTCGCCTCCAGGCGTGAGGGGCAGGGCCTCCTCTGTGGCCAGAGCTAGGGGCCCGGCACGATGGCCCCCTGGCCCGAGGGGTCACACGCACAGGCCCTCGGTGGGACGCAGAGGGTGCTCCCCAACCGGGGCCGAGCACGTGGGGCGGGGGTGGGGCGGCCCCGCTGTGCCACCCTGAGCCCCCTCCCCTCCGCAGGGGCCTTCAGCCTCCTCAGGGAGAACTTCTCCCACGCGCCCAGCCCCGACATGAGCCCTGCCTCACTCTCCATGCTGGAGCAACTCATGACCGCCCAGGCCCAGGAGTGCGTCTTCGAGGGCCTCTCGCTACAGGCCCCCGCGGCCCCCGCTGACTGCGTGGCCCAGCTCCACCTGGCTCAGGAGGCCGCCCAGGTGCGGGTGGGGAGCCGGGCCAAGCTGCGGTGTCTCAGCGGGCAGCAGGGCCTGGGTCGAGGGTGCCGGCTGGAGCTTAGGAGCAGAGCCAGGGTCTGGGCCGGCGGCGAGGGGGGGGGGGGCAGGTGCAGGGTCTCCCGTAGGGCCCCAAAGCCGGCTGTCGACCCCGAGGTCCCGAGTCCCCGCCTCTGGGGCAACACCAATCAGAGCGGCCACGGGGCCCCGCCCCTGAGCCGAGCCTGGCGTGGGGCAGGGCTGGGGAGAGGCGGGGGCCCAGGCCGCGGGGCTCGCGGGAGGCCCCAGCATCCTGCCGTGTGCGCCAGCAGGTGGCGGCCGAGTACCGGCTGGTGCACCAGACCATGGCCCAGCCGCCCGTCCAGGACTACGTGCCCTTCCCCTGGACCACCCTGGTGCACGTGAAGGCCGAGTACTTCCGCGCCCTGGCCCACTACCACGCGGCCCTGGCCCTGTGTGACGGCGCCCGTGAGTGCCCCGCCCCGCCTGCCCGCGTGCCGGCAGGGCCCCACCGGCGCCTCACCGCCCTCTCTGACCCCCAGCGGTGGCAGAGGCGGAGCTTCCAGCCCTCGAGCAGATCTTCCTCGGGCTCCCGGCCTCGTCTGAGCCCCGGGGCCCCGCGCTGCCCCAGCAGCAGGAGGAACGCCGGAAGCTGGGTGAGGTGGCTGAGGGAGGAGGGCGGGGCGCGGGGGCCTCTGCGGGGGTGAATGAGCCACTCCGCCCTGTCAGCCCCAGCCCTGATGCCCCGGCACTAGCGGGTGGGGGTCCCCAGCTCACCCGGAGCGGGGCCCCAGCAGTGCGGGCGGCATCGGGAGGGGGCGGGGGCGGGGGGGCGAGCCACACACGGCGGCAGCTCTTTCGCGGCTCAGACCTGCCGTCGGGCCCTCAGGATGAGCCCAGAAGCCCTCACTTGCCCTCCTCTTGCAGCATCTGGGGGGCGGGGGGGCTGGGGCCCAGCCTGGAAGGGCCAGACAGGTGGCGTGTGACAGCTCTGTCCCATGCAGGCAAGGCCCACCTGAAGCGGGCCATCCTGGGTCAGGAGGAGGCCCTGCGGCTGCACGCCGTGTGCCGGGCCCTGCGCCGGGTGGACCTGCTGCAGGTCGTGCTGGCCCAGGCGCTGCGGCGCTCTCTGGCCAAGTACTCGGAACTCGACCTCGAGGACGACTTCTGTGAGGCCGCCGAGGCCCCTGACGTCCGGCGTGAGCAGCCAGGCCCCTTGGGTGGGTGTGTCCTGGCCCCAGGGGGGCGGTGGGCGGAGGCCTCCGGACGAACAATTTCCATTTGCCGCAGAGCTATGGGCCCTCAAAGGAGGAGCAGGGCAGTTGTGGGGGGAGCCGTGATGGCAGCTCCCTTGCTCCGCCACGCCCCCCTCTCCCTGCACCTGGGACCCCCAAGAACCAGCCCCCGGGGCTCCTCCTGCTGGTGGTCCACAGAGGGGCCGGTGTGCACGGGCTGCACTTCGGGTCACCCACTCTGCTCTGGCCGAGCCACGCCTGGCTGCTTCCCAGGGTTCTGGGGCCGTGAGCCTTGGGCTCAGCCACACCCTCCCTCCCCTTCACCCTTTCAGCTAAGACGCAGCGGAGGCCGGAGGGCAGGGCACCCAGCTTCTCCCGGGTGAAGGTGCCTGATATCTTCCATCGGCTGGTGAGCACCCCTCCCAGGCCACCCCCACCTCGGCTCTGCTCTGCGTTTTCAGGCAGGCCCTCGATCGTGGCCCAGCCCTGCCCCCTTGCAGACCCTGCTGGTTTCTGTCTCCAAATGTGGAGATCGGGGCGAGCGTGCTCCAGGCTGGGGCTCCCCCAAGTGCGGCAGCCCAGCCAGGCCTCTGACCTCTGACCGCCCCCAGGGGCCCCTGTCCGTGTTCTCAGCCAAGAACTGCTGGCGGCTGGCAGGGCCCAGCCAGGCCTCTGACCTCTGACCGCCCCCAGGGGCCCCTGTCCGTGTTCTCAGCCAAGAACCGCTGGCGGCTGGCAGGGCCCGTCCACGTGGCCCGAGGAGAGGGGGGCTTCGGCTTCACGCTGCGGGGCGACGCGCCCGTTCTCATCGCTGCCGTCGTTCCAGGGGGCCGGGCCGCGGTAAGGGACCCCACCCCGGGGCCGACTGCGGGAAGGGGGAAGATGGGACTGGCCAGGGGTGGAGGGGTGCCCGCGGCACTCTCCCCATCTCCCTGCAGGCGGCCGGCCTGAAGGAGGGTGACTACATCGTGTCAGTGAACGGGCAGCCGTGCAGGTGGTGGAAGCACGCAGACGTGGTGGCCCGGCTGAAGGGCGTGGGCGACGAGGGCGTGAGCCTGCAGGTGCTGACGCTGCTACAGCCCGGTGCCGAGCCGCCCAGCTCGGTGAGCCCCGGGGGCCCTGGGGGCGGGGCGAGGGGGGGCTCCCTAGCTCCTTGTCCTGCCCCGGCCCTGGGCCTTCCGCCAAGCCCCAGGGATGACCTTCCCGGCAGCAGACACCTATGCTGCGGCCTCCACCTGGTGGCAGCTCCTGCCCTTGACAAGGGCCCAGCCCACCCCTCAGCCGGCCTCCACCCTCCTGGAGGCCCCGGGCAGGAGCTGTGCAGGAGCTCTGTCCGCCCAGCTCGGCAAGCCCAGGGGCGCCCTGCTACACGGCCGCCCTCCCAGAACCCCGCCACGTGCCCCTGAATACCAGCCAGCTCAGCCCTGTCGCACGCGCCAGGCTGGCCAGGCCAGGGTGCCGACCAATACCATTTCCATCCTGAACACAGGGGGACCGCCGGCCAGCCCCGGGGGGGCTTCTGAGGAGCCAGGAGGAGTGCGCCTGGGAGACGCCCGGGCCCGCACAAGCCAGCCCCAGGCCCCTCCTCGGCTGGAGCCGCAAGGCCAAGAGGGGGAAGACTGGAAGGAGGCTGTCCCCTGCCCCACACCCCTGAGCTGGGCTGCCCAGGCTGGCAGTGAGGGGCCAGCTCTCCCCACACCCGAGCCCCAGCACAGGCTCCAGCTGGCTGCGAGTGGGGACCCCAGGCACGCCTTCCTGACCCCAGAGCACCTTCGGGCCAGTTTGCTGCCCCACCCAGTGCCCAGAGCTGCCCATTAAAGACATTGTGAGATGAGGTGTGTCCGAGCCCAGTGCTGGGGGCCAGGTGCTGCCCCCCCCAGACAGGAAGTGTCACGGTCGCCTCTGGACGCCGACTCCCAAGTTCCAGGAGGCTGCCCCTGGGCTGCCCGGTCCTCCTGCGCCCCAGGTGCCCACTTGAGGGCAGCTTCCCGGGTGGGGGTGTCCGGCTGCCCTTCTTGGATCCTGAAGGAGCCGTCCTCAGAGAGCCAGGCAGGCTGGGGTGATACGTTGCCAGCGGGTCCCTGCAGCCCAGATGCCCACTGCCGCCTGTGCTGGACTCCTGAGGCCCCTCAGCAGAGCTCTCCCATCCTCCTGCCCCCGCCCCCCCCAGCATGCCATGCCCTGTCCACACCCTCCCTCAGGACTGGCTCCTCCCCAAGCCAAGCTTCTGTTCGGCCCCCAGTGATTCCTTCTGGGCACCACTCCCACTGGCCCACCTGGCGCCCACCAGGCTGGAGAAGGCTCAGCTACCTTCCCGCCCTGCCCCTCCCTCCACACGGCGGCCTGGAGTGCCCACCGCACCACCTCCCACCTGATCGGGGTCCCAGCCAAGGCCAACTACTGCAACACCTTTTACTGCCCCTCCGTGCACAGACCCGGGACCCATCCCTGCTTCCGTTCCTCTGTCCCCTCATCCTGACCCCTTCTGCGTCGAGGGCCTAGATCTGATCCCAGCCCTGCACCTGCAGTCCAGTCCTTTTCCAAGCTGCCGGCCAGGCCCACCTCCCGCCCTCACTTCCCATCTGGCCAAGCTCCGCCCAGTGTCACCCCGCCAGGCCCCGCCCCATCATGCCAGGCTCTGCCCCACCTGTCCTCGCCCTGCAGTGGAGCCTGGGCGTCTGAGGCCCCTGCTCCAGCCTCGGGCCGGAGTCTGCGGGGCCGTTTCACCCCCCTGCACCTGAGCCGAGCACTGAGGGGTGCCACCAGCCCACTCGAGCCCCCGTGGACTCCTCCCCAGCCCCTTTGGCACTGAACTGGGCTCCTCAGACCGTGAGCCTTCAGTGTCCCCCCAGCCATGCATGCTGGTGGACGGCCCCCAGAGACCACGGCGGCCACACTCTCCTGGGTCCCGCGGTGGTGTGGCTTAGGATCTGGCCCCAAAAAGAGTGAGAGTTGGGACGGGGTGCCGCCTGCAGCCCTCCGCAGGTTAGGGTTGGGGGGCAGGGGTCCCCGTGGCCACCAGGGGGCAGCCGCTGCCCGCTTAAGTGCAGCGCAGGTTTGGGGAAGGGCGCGCAGCAGACCCAGGAGAGCAAGGAAGCCCCCCTGCAGACCAAGGCCCAGCCACCCCCGTCTCCGGACATCATCCCTGTCCCCTCTGTGAGGTCCCCAGGCAGGAGCAGCCCTGTGGGACCTGGCCCCTGCCATCCACCACCTTCTTTAGCATTACTGGGGCAGGGGAGTGAGTGGGGGGGCGTGAGAGTGTGAGGGAATGGGTAAGTGGGTGTGATGAGGGCACGCAGCTTTCGGAGTGGGATGGCAGGGTTGCGCCACCTGCCGGAGCCTGGGGACAGGGCATCCAGGGGCGTCCCTCCCCGACCCACCTGCCCCTCCTGGGAGAATGCCCCTCTCAGCAGAACCGGCCAAGGTCACCTCGGCATTTACTAATTTGATTAATAAAACTGTGCATCAAGGAAGCATTACCCGCTAATCGAGGACGACAGGGCTGGCAGGTCCTGTCCAGGACTCAGCAACTTCCCTGCTTCCAGCAGCCGATCTGGACCCCAGAGGGGCTGGGACTGGGCACGGAGCTGCTACCTGCTTCTCGCCCCCAGGCAGGTGGGGAGGGCCCCTTGCCAAGGACCAGACCCTCCCCATGCGGACAGCAGGTGGTGCACGCCCCACCAGGGCCTTCCCAGCCCCACCCTTGCCCTGCACAAGTGGCCCGCCTCCCGGCCCTCAGGCAAGCCAGGGCCTTTGCTCCCCTGGGCCAGGTGGGGCTGGGCATCAAGGGGAGCCCCAGCTCTCCATGAAGCAGTGAACCCACTTTCCAGATGGGAAAGTAGGTGCTGAGCGTGGGGCACGGGCCAGCCGGCGTCCCACAGGGCCAGCGGAGGCCCTGCCCACACGCTTCCAGCCACATGAGGCACCTGTCAGCTGCCACCCTGTGTCCAGCACACCTCAGCACACAGGAATGGCCTGGCCCACCCCGTCTCCCTGGCATCTCCCTAGTGTCCCTGGATGGCTGAGTTGGCCGAAGGCGGAGTCCTGGGCTGGCTCCGGGAGGCCTTGGGGATGAGGTCATGGACACGACTCGGCCTGGCAGGACCCCCAGCGGTCAGTCGTGGCCTGACCCCCACCCTGAGGGCAATACTGCACCCCCGTGGGGACAGGACTCAGAACAAGCTGGCAGGGGCCTGCCTGGCACCTGAGGGTGGGTCCCGCCACGCACGACATCAGCCTGGGGTCGTGTCAGCGCCTGGCCCAGCCCAGGAGTGAAGCAGGCGGCCGGCCGAGGGGCTTCTCCCTGTGTGCTGGGGGATTGTCCAGGCTGGGAGGGGGGCTTTGCCCCGAGGGCTCACCTGGGCCGAGTCCTCTCCCCCGTGGCAGCGGCTGCCCTGACGGGCTGGCGCGTGGAGACCTGCACTCGTTGCCGGGGGTGGGGGTGGGGAAGGCGCGTGCCTGCCTGGCCCACCCGCTCTGCCCTGATGTGTCTAGGCGCTCCGGCTCTTCCCAGCTGCCTGCCCCGTACCAGCGCCCCAGCCCCATTCTGCCCTGTGCTCTCTGCCCCCTCAGTTCTGAGCTGGGATGTGCTCAGCCCTCCTCACATGTGGCCCCGTCTCAGGTCGGTCACAGCTTTAGCCCCCCACTTTCTGGTCCAGCCACATCCCGTTGTCGCGATGCCCCGGGTGGGCCGTGGGCCACAGACAGGGACGGCGCCAGCTCATCCGCAAGCTGCACAAATACCTGGGAAGATGCAGCCGCCTGGTGCGAGTGTCCCGTGCATGTGCCACTCGCGGAGGGAGGGCGAGGCCCGGGAGCTCCTGAGGCGACAGCTGGACACTGCCCCTGTCCCCGTGCCCAGCGCGGGGAGGGCCCGGGGGGACGTGGGAGAGCGTGGGGCTGAGGGCGCGCGCGGAGCGCGCACGCGCTCGGAGCTCCCCAGTCCGCGCCCGGGGGCCGCCCCCGCCCCACCGCCCCCGCCCCACCCCACGCAGGGACGTCTCATTTTCCAGAGTGGTCTCGAGCCGGGCAGGGAGGTCAGGGTGAGCGCACGCTGTGATCCTTTTGCTTTGCCAACAGAAAACTGCCGCGAGGGGAAAAGGCAAACTCCCTTTCGCTTGGGTCAGCAGTGAGCGCAGCAGATTACCGTGAGGAGAGGCGTGGGCGAGGAAGGGAGCGCGGAGGCGGAGGCGGGAGGGCCAGGGAGGGGGTGGGGCGCAGGGGTCTCAGGGGAGGGCCAGGCGGAGGACACGTGTCAGGGCCGCCGGCTGCAGGGACCCCTCCTGGCTTCGCTCTTCCCCCGTACACCCTCAATTCACTTCTCCCAGGGCTCCCACCGCACCCCACCCCCACCCGCACCCAGCCCAGGCCCGTCCACCTCCGCCTCCATCTGCCCCGATCCCCCAAAAGGCAGGGTTGGCCCAGGAGCCTCCAGAACAGGACCTGGATCGATGGCACACTCCAGCCGGAACCCCACTAACCATGGCCACGTGGTGGTTCCCAGCCTTCACCCCACTGGACACCAGCCCCTGGGGTGAGCCCACAGGAGGTAGCACTCGGGGACCCGGAGCCAGTGTGAGAGGCCGTGCGGCTCACCAAAGCTGCACAGCCGCCGCGGGGGTGCGGGCAGCCAGGGGGGTCCCAGGGCCCTGGGGATCCAGAAGTGGGGTGCGTGGGAGGCAGTTAAGTGGGAGAAGCAGCCGCTCGGACCCCGAGCTCCTGGTGGGGCCGAGTCCCCAAGGCCCTGCTGAGAAGGCTGGGTCAGAGGTCTGCGGGCCCTCATGGAGGTCGGGAGGTCGGGCTCCAGCGTTGGGTGTCCCGTAGGGACCCAAGCCCAAGAAGCCCGAGGCACACTGTGCTCCCGGCATCCCGAGACAGAGCTTTTGTTGGAGAAGCTGAACTTGCTGCCTGACTGCAGAGGGCTCAATGGTGGCCCCCAAAAGATACAGCCACCCCGAACCTGTGAACGTGCCCTTGTGTGGAAAAAGGATCTTTGCAGATGTATTCAAGTTACGGATCTTGGGATGAGATCATCCTGATTACCCGGTGGGCCCTGAATCCACTGACACGTTTCCCAGTAAGAGACAGAAGAGGAGAGGCCACGTGAAGACGCGGGCAGAGACGGGAGTGATGAGGAAGCAGCCTAGGAGCACCTGGGGACACCAGAAGCGGAAGGAACCAGGAAGGGTCCTCCCCCCCAGCCTCCGAGTGAGCACGGCCCTGCCCACTCTTCGATCTTAGACTTTTGGCCTCCAGAACTGGGAGAGAACACGTCTCTGGTGTTTTAAGCTTCCGAGTTTAGGGTAATTTGTTAGAACAGCAGCAGGAAGCCAATAAGCCGAGCTCACACGAGTGCCCGTGTTTCTGGGCCTCAGTTTGTCCCTCCGTAGGATGGACATGATCCAGCAGGGCCTCGGGTGTTGGGTTAGAGGGGTGGGCTCGGCCCCGCTGTCCACGAGAAGCATCTCCCACTTCTGGAAAGCCCGCCCCACCCCCAGATTCTGAAGCACGTGGCTAGGGCACTCGGTCACAATGGCCTGAACATCTGCATTTGGGGCTGTCCAGCTAGAGACAGAGCCAGTGGATGAGGCAGCCACAGACTTCCCCCGCCCTGCTCATCTCCCTCCGCCTCAGAGTCCTGGGGGCTCAGAGCCTTCTGTGGCTGCCTCCCAGGTGGCTGTGTGCCTTTGAGGCACCTCACCACCCCTCAGACCCTCAGACGGGCCATGGGTCCCCCTGAGCTGCCTCCTGGGGGCTCAGCCCCAGGGGGAGGTGGGAAGCCGTTCTCTCGGTGGCTGGTGAGGCCTCTGCACAGGACCGTGGGGTCGCTCAGAGCCCGTGTGGAGCAGCCCGGCCACGCCCCTGGCTGTGTGTGTTAGGGGGGCCTGAGGCCTGGGGGGCTGCCCAGGCTCAGCCAGCACCCCATCCCGCCCCCACCCCCCCAGGACCAGGTACCCTAGCAAGCCTTGCCCTCTTCCCTGTGGCCAGGGTCTGTGCGTTCAGCTGTCATGCAGGTGAGTCTACCTCACCGAGCTCCTATGGGGGGCGGTGGACCCAAATACAGTTGCCCCCAGGCAAACTTAGAAAGCTCGACTGGGGCCGTCCAAGGAAGCGGAGTGGAGGTGACCTAGGTCGGGGTCAGTGGTCGGTATGGCCGCCAAGGGAACGGGCAGTGCACGGGTTTAGAGGACACTGAACCCCGCCCCCGTCACCACGAGCCCCAGTCTCCCAGCACCAGGGGTGAGGGTCTCCCGGGGCAACCTCGGGCCGCCCCTTCTGTGGCCCTTTGCCTCCTGGTGTGAGGGAAAGGAGAGCTGCCCTCAGGCCCCTGCGGGGCAGCCCCGAAGCACCCCTCCCCTCCCTGCACCTGCCACGACAGAGCCACCTCTTCATGGGGTGCTCCTGGAACCCCTCGGCGGAATCCCGGCCAACATCTCTGCCCGGCCAGTCTCCCGGGACAGAGGGTCCCTGGGCTCACAGCCCAGGAGGGACAGGGGAGGAGTGGAGGGGACAGCGGCTTGCCGGGGTCCTCAGGGACCAGAGCACACCCAGCACTCTGCTCTGGGAAAAGTCCTGTGCCTCTGGCCTGATGCATCGCTCTCTGCTGACTCTGGGCCCCCAGCCCTGGCCCGCGCCCCCACCACCCCCCCGCCAGCTGCGCCAGTGTCTGGAAGCCTCCTCTGCTTGTTCCAGTGCAGCTTAAGCTCATGAGAACCCCCACCTCCTCCCCTCCCCAGGGCCTGCACTCTCTCAGTGGCACCTAGCTCCGGGGCCAGGCGGGCATGGTCCTCACCTGCCCGAGTGGAGTGGAGGCAGGATGTGTGGGAAGGAGGGCAGGTGGGCTCCCAGAGGGGGCGAGGAAGGACGAGACAGAACTGCCCAGCTGAAGCCCAAGGCCCCACTTGGAAGGGGCTGTCCCTGGGGCACCCTGGCCTGGCCTGCGAAGAACGCATTGCTGGGTCTCAGTTTCCCTACCTGAGACCTCAGAGCCTTGCTGCGGGGTAGACAGCGACGTCTGGGAGTCCTGCGTCCCTCCAGGAGCGGACGTGCGCGCCGTGACTGCCTCCTCTCCGGACGCTGACTGTGGACTCAGCCGGGGTCGGGGTGAGCCCAGCCACCACGCGCTCACACACACACAGCCGCTCCTCTCCTCCCAGGCCATGCAGACCCCAAGCCGGCTCCAGGTCCCGCACGCTAGGCTCACGGCACCACAGGGAGCGCAGGAGGAAGCGCAGGAGGAAGCGCAGGAGGAAGCGCCGGGCCCGGAGGGCGGGGTCAGCCCTGGAAAGGCAGGAAGGACCCTCCTCACTTCCTGGATCCCCTCCTAGGCTCCTGGGCCTTCAGAGGAGCAGAGAGGAGCCGGCCTCTGCCCACCTGCTGCCTCTCCCCTCTCCTCCCCTCCCCTCCCCTCCCCTCCCCCTCCCCTCCTCCTCCCCCTCCCCCTACCCCTCCCCCTACCCCTCCCCTCCCCACCCTACCCTACCCTACCCTACCCTACCCTCCTCCCCTCCCCTCCCCTCCCCCCCACCCTACCCTACCCTACCCTACCCTACCCTCCTCCTCACTCTCCCCCCTCCCCTCCCCTCTCCTTCCCTCCCCTCTCCTTCCCTCCCCTCTCCTCCCCTCCCCTCTCCTCCCCTCCCCTCTCCTCCCCTCCCCTCCCCTCCCCTCCCCCTCCCCCTACCCCTCCCCTACCCTCCCCACCCTACCCTACCCTCCTCCCCTACCCTCCCCTCCCCCCCACCCTACCCTACCCTCCCCCCTACCCTACCCTCCCCTACCCTCCTCTACCCTAACCTCCTCCTCACTCTCCCCCCTCCCCTACCCTACCCTTCCCCTACCCTACCCTACCCTCCCCCCACCCTACTCTCCCCTACCCTCCTCTACCCTCCCCTCCTCCCCACTCTCCCCCCTACCCTACCCTCTCCTACCCTACCCTCCCCCCTTCCCCCCCCACCCTCCCCTCCCCTGCCAAGATTCCCCTTTGCCGCCATTGCCCGCTCCACTTGCCCCATTGCTCCAGGCAACATTCGGACCAGTAACAGCTCCACCTCTGTCTTCACCAGCCCCGTGGCCACTGCCAGCCAATAGCAGCACCTCCACCCCCACCCCGTCCCCACGGCCATCAGCACGGTCCCCTCCACACTGTCCCCTCCACACTGTCCCCGGCATCCACGTCAGCATCTCCCCCATACTGCATCTCCGTCACTTGACCAGCAACACCACCACCACCGCCATGACCGACAGCCACAGCAGTGTCACCACTAACTCGCCCTTAATCCCCTCAACAGCCACGACACGCCAGCTTTACAAGTCCCTGGCCAGGCTCTCCTACACCATCGTCCCTTCTTCTGGACAGAGGACCTCAGGTTGGGGGGTCCAGAGCTAGCCTGGGATCAGCTCAGGAGGGCCACCAGAACCCCGTCAGTTTGCATCACTGAGCTGGGCTCTAGGCACTAAGAAGGCAAGCCAGGCCCCGGCCCCGGGGGGCTGACCATTGATGGGGCTGAGACAGGCGTCTCAGGGCAGTGGCAGAAACAAGCTCAGGGAGCATTGGGAGCCCAAGGGGCCTTCACGCCCCTGCCCTGCGTCAGGTTGGTCCCTGGGGACAGGGCGCATGAGGAGAGCCTAGAGGGGGCAGGAGGCTGCTTGGCAAAGAGAGGCCGGGCCAAGGTGCCGGGGGTGGGGCTGGGGGCCGGGACTCACTGCACGAGCTGGGCCCCTGCCTGGGGGTGGGCATAACTCAGGGCTGCACCCCACTCCCGGAGGGCCCCTGGCGGCCTGGACGCTGAGGACCAGGGCTGAGTTCCAGGAGCACGTCTGCGAGGCCACTGTGGCGGTGCCGGGGCCGGGTGTGGCGGGACTGTGACTCCAGGAGGACGAGCAGGTTTGGGTGGGTCGGCTCAAGGTGCACGCGCGCGGGACGAGGGCTGCAGGCGGGCACCAGGAGCGCGTCCAGGGAGCCGCTGGGCGTGGTCTGGGGCCGGAGGGAGAGGGTGGGTTGTGGGAGGGCCCTGGAGGGTTACCTGAAGCCCTGGGAGAGGGTGGTGGGGCTGGAGGAGTGGGGGACAGCCTGGAGACCCCATAAGAGAAGGCTGGGGGCAGGACCTCGAGGGGGAGGTCAGGGGGCAGTAGGGAGCTCTGCCCCAGGCAGCAGAGGCGAGCGGCTGGGGGGAGGAGGGGAGGAAGAGGAGGTAGTCAGCTCCCTCCCGGCCCCCAGCCCAGCCAGGCCAGCCCTAATGAGGGGTGGTGGCTAGAGCCACAGGCCCTGGGGGCCCTGAGGTCTCTCTGGAGGATGCAGGTGGGCGTGGAGTCCAGGAGGGGCAGGGGCCCCTGCTGCTCAGACAGCGCAGACCAGGCTGGGGGTAGGCCCCCCAGTATCGGGGTGGAAGGGGGCCCTGAGCTGGTGGGAGGAGGACGCACAGAGGCCTGGACAGGTCCCCGTCAAGGTCAGCCCCTCTGGGGTCAGAGTTCTCACCTTACCTTGACCAGGAGGAAGGCCTCGGCAGGCCACCCCTTCTGGGAGTGGGGGCTCCTGCCTCAGTTTCCCCCTTGTCTCTCACACACTGTCTCTGTCCCTATGCGGGCTGCGCCGTCGCCTCAGCAGCCTGTGGCCTGCAGGGGGTCCCCCACCCTGGAGAGGGCCCTGCAGGGCTGCCTCCCCAGGCCCATGCATAATGCAGTATTTACCTGGGGATGATTGGCAGCCCCTCGGGCCCCTCGCTCCCCCCCCCTCGGCCCCTGGATGGGTGAGCCAGACGTGCATTAAGGCAAGAGTGACTTATCGAGCTGTCAGGGGGAACGTTTTAAGACAGAATTATAGGGGAGAGGAAAAAGATTTTTACCAAATTAATGAAAAATCAATCTGGCCTCAAAAATCCATTAGCCTTCATAATGCGCCGGTTACAGGCCAAGCCGCACGATCCGAAGGCGGCTGTTAAATACTGCGGCCCCCACCCCCATTCGTTACCCCACGGTGCTTACTGCTGAGAAGACACCTACCTCCCCGCCCCCCAGGCGTCCAGACTCGGCTGGTCTGGGGCTCCTACCTCAGGGCCCCTCGGAGGCCCCAGCCCTGGACCCCGGTGTCTAGCTGAGTCGGCCAGGGGCTCCCCCGTCAGACCCAGGGGTCCCCGGAGACTGAGCGAGGTAGCAATAGGTGAAGGTAGGGTAGACGGGATGAGGGATGCTGCCCGGGGGGTGTGCTGGTGATGTCGGTGTCCACGCGACTGGCCGCACAGGCGGAAGGCTGGCTGTGGTCTCGGCCGGGCTGCTCAGCGGTCTGTGGCCGTGAGGGTCGCTGTGGCTGGCGATGGTACTGCTGGCTGTGGAGACAGGCTGGTGCTGCCCTGGTGACCATGCCGAGCTGGGTGGTGGGAGGTGCCAGGCCCGTGAGGGGGAGTGGGGGGCTGTGGGAAGGGCAGGAGGCCCTGGGGTCTGTCACTCCGCGGAGGCTGCAGGGGCCAGGGGTCGGGAGAGCAGGAGGGTTCTGGCTGACCCCAGACCCAGGGACTGCCAAGGGGACCCCCTCCCCACTGAGAGGAGGGGACCGGGCTGTCTGAGGTCCTCCATGCCCAGCAGGGGGCCTGCACCGGCCCGGAGGCTGGACTGCTTGATTTTCCATTAAATCAGCAAATCTCTCTCTTTTTCTCCCCTCTCTCCTGGAACCCTGCCTTAAAACTCTCCTGCTCTGGGCTTCCCTGACGGCGCAGTGGTTGAGAATCCGCCTGCCAACGCAGGGGACACGGGTTCGAGCCCTGGTCCGGGAAGATCCCACATGCCGCGGAGCAACTAAGCCCGTGAGCAACAGCTACTGAGCCTGCGCGTCTGGAGCCCGTGCTCCGCAACAAGAGAGGCCGCGATAGTGAGAGGCCTGCGCACCGCGAACTGGAAAAAGCCCTCGCGCAGCAACGAAGACCCAACACTGCCAAAAATAAATAAATAAAATTTTTTAAAAACCCTCTCCTGCTCTGCCAGCTGCACCCGTCAGTGGCCCATCTCCCCCTGATCCCTCTCAGGAGGTGCAGTCAGCACCCCTTCCGTCACCTTGTCACCCACCCCCCTGGAGGGGCTCCCTCGGGCCTGGCCTCAGGGCCTAGAAGGCTGCCCCGTCACCTGGCGCTTCTCCCCGGGACCCCTGCCTGAATAGTGATGGCCACGTGGCCTCACCCACCGTGAGCCCGCATCCCACCCAGACCCTGTCGTGAAGTCATTCCGAGCTGCCACCCCCCTGAGTCCTCCCCGGGCTCTGCTCGCCTCACTTGCTCACCATTCGTTCATTCGCGCGGCTCCGGAGCCTGTCCTGCGGTGCCGCCCAGACGGGGCTCAGTCCCGGTCCCTGCCCCTGGGGAGGGGGTGGGTTACGGGAGGCCCGGCAGGTAAGAGGAGGGCCCACGGGCGTGGGGCAGGAGGCCGGGCTGGGCAGAGACAGAGCAGGCCGGCCCCGGGGTGGGTTTGGGGCAGATGCGGTGCTGGCCCGGGCTAGGCCCTAACGGTGGGTGCTGGGCGCAGCGGAGGGTGGTGCAGCCCCGGGGGCTGAGGCCGCTGGAGGAGCCCCTCGACCCCGCGAGCCCACCTCGCCGCCCCGGGGGCTTGCTGCCCGAGATGGCCCACGGGGGGCGGCACACTCAGGGGGCTGCCTGGCTGTGGGGACCCCCGGCCCAGAGGGGTGGCTGCCCCGGGCCCTGAGCAGGCGGGGCCTGACTCCGCTGCCCGCCCGCCCCTCCCCCGCCCGGCTGGAGCCAGACAGTTGCGCGGCGGCCGCGGTGCTGCTGCGGATCAAATCCCAATTCATTAGCGGTGCCGGCCGGGCTGGGAGGGTAGTTGTGGGCAGGGGCCGAGACCCTCCCTGTCTGCGGTTTTGCGGGAGGCCTGGCCGCCTGGCTCCGGAGGCTCCCAGACCCCACCGAGGGAACCTGCTTCCAATAATGGTCGGGGGTGGCGCGTGCCAACCGTGACCCACTCAGCGCGGCGGGCGGCGCAAGGCGACCTGAGCCTGGTCCGCCTCTGAGCGGCGCCCAGGAGCGAGCGGTGGGGGCCCAGGTCCCGGCCCAGCCCCTCTCTGTCCTGGCGAGTCTGTCACCCCCCTTCGTACCGTTCTCTCCTCCGGGCCTCAGCTCCCTTCTGCCCCGCCCACTCCTGGCCTGTCTCCCAGGTGCCCCTCTTCTGCTTCTCATGCACGCACGCACCCCTCCCTCTCCCTCTCCGTCCAGGCACCTGTCACTCCTCCGCCTGCACCCTCTCATACCTGGGCAGGTCTGGGGTGCCCAGGACCAGCCAATGCAGGAGGGAGACAGGCCCTCCAGGTCAGAGGGCCCCTCAGTACAGGCTGGCGGTGTGCCTGCTAGGGTTCAGAGGTCACAGCCAAGTTCCCACTTTGCCTGGGGCGAGAGTCTCCCTGCCAGGCAAGGACAGCGTGCTGGGGGTGTCTGGAGCCCGCACAGGGCCAGGGGCTGGCCCGCGGAGGCCAGAGGAACTCCAGCTCCCCACCACCGGCCAGGCCTCAGCTCTGCCCAGTGGGACAATGCCAGGGCAGCATCAAGATGCCCCGGCCTGAGGGTCAACCAGGCAGAGGCCGGTGGGCACGAGGAAGGGGGTGTGTTACACCTCTACGCCCACCCCCTGATCAGGCTGCACGGGCAACCCCCCACCTCCCCCAGGGCCCAGCCAGGCCAGCACCCATCTGATCGATGGCCAGGCACAATCCGACATCCCGAGCGGGGCATGGATCTGCTGACCCAGGCCGGCCTGCCGCATCCCGGCCCATCAATAGCAGACTATCCGGGGCTGTGCTGCTCTCAGCCCTCCAGGGAGCCCCGGCAGGACGATGGCCGGGCCCTGCAGCCGCAGTGGGGCAGGCCCTGAGAGCCAGCTGGGCAGCTGGGCAGCCAACTGGAGGCTCCTGGGCCTCTCCACCTACCCGTCTCCCTGGTGGCCTCCAAGCCCCAGCAGGGTGGGCCCCGAGGCTGCCTGGGGGCCTCCACGAGGCCTCACTCCCAGGACTCCTGCAGGGCTTTCAGGACGGCTGACCCCTCACCTCTCCCAGAGGCATTGCCTGCTGGGTGGCAGAGACTGGCAAGACCTTAGAATCCCACCAGGGCACTGGGAGGAATTCCTGGGCCAGACTACTCCCAGTGTGGAGAACTTTCTACGAGGCAAAGCTGTCTCAGATAGAGGGGGGCCATGGAAGGCTGAGCGCCCCATCACAGAGCTGTTCATGAGGAGGCCTAGTGGCCCTGACAGCAGGCAGCCGGGCCCCGTCTGGTCAGAGGGTCCACCACCCACTGTCCCCAAGAAAGTGGGCCTGAGCTCCCCACGCAGCATTCACACCACGTCGGTCGTCCTGCACTTCTGTGAGCAGCCTGACTGGCCAGACAGGGCTTCCTGCCCAAAGAACAGGGGCTCCAAGAAGAGATGAGCCAGCTGGGGGCAGGCCCGGCTCCAGAAGGCTTTGGCAGCCTGGCCCACCAACGCGCCGAGGGCCAGTGAGGAGTGGGTCATGGCCGGGGCAGCGGAGCAGTTGGTCAGAGGCAGTGGAGGGTGGGCAACCTGAATCGGCAGCCCAGGGCCCCTCAACCACCGGGACCACCACCCCTGGTCCTTCAACCCACAATCTCCATGGTGACTGAGCGACCTTCTGTCTGCAGCACTGGCCCTCCAAGCCCTGGACCATGACACAGCCTCTCAGGTTCATGGGGCAGGGCTTGGACTTCTGTTTTAGTGCCCAGAGAGGTTCAGAGACCCGTCCAGTGTCACACAGCATTTGGGCAGAGCTGGTGGACCTAGACACCCACCTCTGGGCCTGTTCAGAGCAGTTTGTTAGGGTTTGACTGGGAGCCCCGAAGGGCAAGCCCACCTTCTGTCTGCCTCTGCATCCCCTGCCGTGGGTGACGTGCACGGTTGGGGTGAGAGGAAGCAGGGCGGGGCCGCTGCGCTCTCTGCCCTGGAGGGAGGCTGTGTGAGGGCATCCAGCTGCCCCCCGTGGCTGACTTGGGGTGGGGGGGACTGGGATTTCCCTGCTCTTGGAACCGGTGTTTATGAAAATTCCTAAAGAGGAAAAATCAATCAATTATCCCGGAACGTGGCCATTTCTCTAACTGGGAGAACATGTAGTTTTATACACCTCAGAAGAGACGCCGGGGTGGATGGATGGCGGAGCAAGCCACCCTTTAAATCCTCTCTGGGCTGGCAGCTGTGCGGCCGGCCTCCGTGGGCAGCCTGCCATCTCCCCGCCAAGCAGCACCCACACAGCCAGGTCAGCAGCCCTCACCTCCCGCTCGTCAGGACGGCAGCCGTGAGCCCTGGGATGGCCAGATCCGCCAGCCTGGGACGGAATCACTCCTTATGGGCAAAATCTCAAGTGCCCCTGCCGAGCTCGCCTCCCCACGCCTGAGGGCCCCCCACCTACACTGTAGACACAGGCTTGTGGCCGACACGGGGATCCGGTGAGGAGCGCTCTGCGGGGTCGGGCCTGCCCTTTCCGACCGGCATCCCGGTGGTCTTGTGCTGAGGGGAGTGGCCAGCCTGCCCGGTGCAGACAGAAGGGGGTGGGGTCAACGCAGAGTTGAAAATCTCCAACAGACCAGCTAAAAGTCGCCCTGCTTTCTATCATCACCGCACTAACCAGTGTCAACAAGAAAATGCCCCTCCCTCTGGAGGACCCTCCCCTGCCCCCCCCCCCCGCCCTGCTTCCTGCAGTCCCAGCGCTGGTCCCCAGCCTTGCTCACGGGGACGGCCTGGGGTGCCCTCCGGAGCCTGGGCTTGTCCTTGGGGAGCCCCAGGCCCAAGCTGGCCCGGAGCACCAACCCAGGACAGTCCTCAAAGGAGGGCCTGGCTAGCATGGGAACAGAAGGACTGCGCGAGGCACACGGACCCCCTCAGTACAGACTCCGCGGACGGAGTTGGGCGGCGGCCAGGAGCTGGTGTTGAGGGCGTGGGACACGGGACAGATTTTTTTTTTTATCATGTTAAAATATACTTAACATAAATGTCACCATCTTAGCGGTTTTTATAAGCACAGTTCAGTGGCATTAAGCACGTTTACACTGGGGTACAACTTTCACCACCTTCCAGCTCCAGAACGTTTTCATCTTCCCAGACCGAGATTCTGCCCGGCTTAAAGTCCCCCAGCCCCTCCCCCAGCCCCTGGCCCCCTCCCGGAGAGCGGCCACATCCACCAGGCTCGGCCACATCACGGCATGTGTCCCCGCAGCTTTGGAGGAGGGCAGGTATTCTGCCCGGGGAGGGGCAGGCCTCACCCAGGGCGGGAGGTGGGGGAAGCCAAGGGAGACCCCACGGGTGGAGGGTTTGATGGAGCAGGCATGGGGGAGGGGAGGCGGCAGTGGTAACTACAGTCCAGCAGCAAATTGATGTCTCCAGGCGGCCAGAGGCGGAGAGGGTTTTTAATGGTCCCTCAAGCCCTCGGTCAGCCGGCAGCGCTGAGCTCAGCATTCCCCCGTGAGGCTGGGAGGAGGCTGGGAGGGGCCCACCCGGCACTCATCTCCCACCCCCTCTCCCCCTCCCCTCCAGGGCCACCGGAACTGGCCGCCACAGAACTCAAGGAGAGGGGGACAGAGCCCTGTCCTGTGGGTCTTCAGACCACAGTTCTGACCCCCGCCTGCCAGGCCGGAACTGCCCTGCCCTTGGGGGCCCTGTTGGGGGGGCAGGGACAGATCGGAAGCTCCCCCAGCATCCTCCATCCTGTTTGTCAAGGGACCCATTAGGTGCTGACAGCTGCTTCCCAGTCTGCCCACCTCGGGGCGGGGCCTCGGCCCCCACACCCCCATCAATCATGGACCCCGGGGTCTGCAGCCCCCTCCACCTTGGTCTGGGCCAGAGGCCCTCAATAGGACCGTTCGTTCGGGAAGGGCACCGTGGAGAACTTGGGAGCATGTGGAGGGGAGGCAGCTCCCAAGCCGGGGGGGTCCAGCCGCTGGTCTCATTGGGCTGAGCCACTGCCGGCATGGGTGCTGGGCCAGGGAGAAGGGAGCCACCGGAAACGTCTGGCCGCTCCTTCCCTCTTCCAGAGGCTGCGTGCAGGCCTGGGTGCAGGTGACGGCCTGCTCAGGCACACCAGCTGCCCCCGGGTCAGGACTGCCCGGCAGGCTGTGGTTTATTTATATGACGAGATTTATTTATTTATAGGGCTCCCACTGGGCGGTGCCCAGCCGTGGACTGGGAACTCCCAGCTGCCAGAGGGGCCTGAGCCCTGAGATACTCAAGGCCCCACTGCAGAGAGGCCCACTGCAAAGGTGGCCGATATCCACCCCCCCCACGGGGAAGCAGCCCCCAAGGGGCGTCCCTCCTCCTTCTGGGTGGGGGAGCAGCGGTCACGCAGCTGAGGGTCACCAAGGGGTGTCAGGTCACAGCCGGGCTGGACCACGATGATGGTAACAGTCCTCCAAGGCCATGTTTCTGGAGCGCCCACGCCGTGGACCAGCTCTCGACTTCTGGGTGCCCTGCTGGCGCTGACTTCGGGAGGCTGGTGGGGATGACTGGGCCCCGCCAGGCTCTGGGGCCACAGGCTTCCCTCCTGCCTGTCCCGGGCTCCCTCCCCACGGTCTTCAGGTAAAGCACAGCACCCCAGGGGCGTGTGCATTTTACACAGGCCATGAATACTTTTTAGTGTAAGTAGTCCCCAGATCAAGCATGGCGCGTACTTATAACTCAAACCGTTAAGTTGTTGTTGATCTGAAATCTGACTGTAACGGGGCCTCTTGGGTTTTTATTTGCTAAATCAGGCAGCTGTCTGGGACCCCCCTGAGGACAGAGGCAGCCCCACCCCCGCAGAAAAGGGCCTGAGGGCTGGCCTGGAAGGCCTGGCCAGACCTGTCCCTGCCCTGCTTCCTCCTCATATTTCAACCTCCCACTTGCCCTGTGCCCACACCCCTGCGCCTGGATTAATTTGGGAAGGACAATGTTTATATTAACCATTCATTTATCGATGTCTGCTTGCTGGGTCAATGGCCAAATTTATTGTCTCACAAGATGGGCCTCACTGAGCCGTGTACGCCCCTCCCCCCCAGCCCTGGGTGGACAGATGCTGTCAATATACAGACAGCTGACCTTGGGCCTGCCAGTCTCTGCTGGGGGCTGGGGGTCTCCCGGGAGAGGCTGCAGGAACAGGGAGGAGAGCAGGTGGGGGGCAGTTCACCCCTGGACCCCACCATCGCTGTGGCCCCTTAATCGGCTACACCCTCCCTCACGGATGGGGGTGGCACTGCCCAGAGGCCAGGGCTCTGACCCAGTCAGGGGGAGTTCAGAAGCTCTAGAGGATGGGGGACTTCAGACCACAAGCCCACTAGGCACCTGCCCAGTGATGCGGAGGCCCGAGGCATAAGTGCGTAATTACACATGGCACTTAGTGGCCAGAGCCTGCGGGGAGGGCCCAGGGCAGGGACGGGGCAGAGGAGCCAGGGGTGCAGAAGGCCTGAGGGCTGGCCACTCACCCTGCTGCCCGGCTGTGTAGACGGCTGGTGTAGACGCCTGGGTCAGCGCTGAGGTCCTGTGCAGAGAGACTGGGGTGTGTGCAGGCCTCAGGGACGCCTGCGCCTCCAGGTCGGGTCTGCCGCTGGCTGAGGGGGAGGGCGAGGCCCGCTTGGGCCCTGAGGGCCGAGCTTCCCCGCAGCCCAGGCTCGTTCAGGTCCCAGGGGCCAGGTGGGCTCTTATCCTCCCTCTGTCTGCAGAGTCCTGCGGGGCCTACAGACAGGGCTGTTCTGGGCAGGAGACCTGCCAACTCCAGGGTCCTGAGCAGGAGCGGGCAACAGGCTGGGGGCCAGGGGCCAGCAGAGCCCAAGGGGGGCGCTCAGCTTAGGCTTCGGAGGGGCCATGAGGGGTGAGAAGGTGAGAGCTGGCGTCTTTGA
Organism: Kogia breviceps; assembly: GCF_026419965.1. Lineage (NCBI taxonomy): Eukaryota > Metazoa > Chordata > Mammalia > Artiodactyla > Physeteridae > Kogia > Kogia breviceps. The sequence goes on from NC_081326.1 coordinate 76,633,640, forward strand.
AGGACGATCACGTGGGTGTGAGAGAGGGGGTGTCTGGCGCTGGCGGTTGGGTCTGCACACTTCCGGGGCAAGGAGCTGGCTGGGGGTGGGGGAGAGGCGCTGCTAGGGAGCTGCTCCTGCCGGAGGTGTCCTCCTGGGGCGCACCCCGCACTGAGCCCCCTCCAGGTCCTCCCCTTTCGCCCCCACCCCCTGCACTGTGCTGCCAAGGGGAGCTGGCGGGTGGGCTCGTTTGTGGGCAGCAGGTGTTTGATGGGCGTGGGACAGCACGGCGCCGATGAAGATGCCACCCTGGAGTTACAGCCTCCTGGAAGAAGGGATGGTCCACCGGTCAGCTCAGCTCGTCTGGGGAGCAGGGCCCAGAGGCGGGAGAGACAGGGATTGGGAGGCTGGGTCCGTCCCTTGGGGTAGGTGGATCCCAGCCTCTCAGAGATCCCCCTAGCCCTCCATCCCTTCCAATGGGGACAGGGCCATACCAGGCCCACATCTTTTTCCTGTTTCCTTTGATAGATAGATAGGTGTACACATAAAATTAATAGACTTTTTTGGGTTCCTTGGTGGTCCAGTGGTTAGGACTTGGCGCTTTCACTGCCGTGGCCTGGGTTCAACCTGTGGATGGGGAACTAAATCCCACAAGCTGCGCGGCCAAAAAAAAAAATTAATAGCAGTTTTATATTTATGGAAAAATGAGCAGGAAGCACAGAGTTGCCATATACACCCTCAGTCCCTTCCCAACGCATTGCCTTAGTGTGATACTTTCGTTATAATTGATGAGCCAGCATTGATACATTATTATTATTAACTAAAGTCCGTAGCTTTCCTTCGGGTTCACTCTCGGTGGGGTATTGTACATTCTATGACGTGTTTCCACCATTACAACGTCGTACAGAAGAGTTTCACTGCCCTAACAATCCCCTGTGTTGCCCCTATTCACCTCTCCTCACCACACACACCCCCCTGGCAAACGCTGATCCTTTTACTGTCTCTATTAGTTTTGCCTTTTCCAGAATAGTCATAGAGATAGAATCACACAGTATGTCAGCTTTTCAGATTGCCTTCTTTCATTTAGTGATATGAATTTAAGGTTCTTCATGTCTCTTCATGGTTGGTAGTTCATTTCTTTCTTTTTTCGGTAGCCTTGAAGAAATCTCTCTCTCTTTTTTTAATTAAAGTGTAGTTGATCTACAATATCATGTTAGTTTTAGGTGTACAGCAAAGTGATTCAGTTTCATACACACACAGAGAGAGAGATATATCAATATATATATTCTTTTCCAGATTCTTTGCCCTTATAGGTTATTACAAAATATTGAGTACAGTCCCCTGTGCTACACAGTGGGTCCTTGTTGGTTATCTATTTTATATATAGTAGCGTGTATATGTTAATTCCAACCTCCTCATTGGTCCCTCCTGATAGTTCATTTCCTTTTAGCACTAATATTCCATTGCTTGGATGGACCACAGCTTATCTACTCACCTACTAAAGGACATCTTGGCTACTTCCAAGTTTGGGCAATTATGAATAAAGCTGCTATAAACATCCACGTGCAGGTTTTGTGTAAACATAAGTTTTCAACTACTTTGGGTAAATACCAAGGAGCAGGATCCCTGGATCCTATGCGAAGGATACGTTAATTTTATAAGAAACCACCAAACTGCCTTCCAAAGTGGCTGCACTATTTCGCATCCCATCCAGCGACGGATGGGACGTCCAGCTCCTCCACATCCTCGCCAGCACTTCCGCTGGTGTTTTCTCCAGGTTTCCAAATAATCTGTGAACGTGGCCCTCTTGGTTTTTCAGCTTCAGTCGTCCCCAGTCCCTTCCTCCTCAAAACGAGGGGCTCCAGCCCCTTGCCATGACTTGTTCACACCCTCATCATCGCCAGCTGTGGTCAGAGCTCCGTTTCTGCTTGGTCACTACTGTGGCAGTGTAGATCTGTCCACAGCTGACACTGTGTGCCTACAGCCCACAGGATCCTGGAGCCGGTCCCCGTCCCCCTCCCCACCCCACCCCCTCCTCCCTGAGGCTCAGTGCCTACGTGGCTTCCCCCACCCCTGTCTGCAGTGTGCCCTGTCCTGGGGTGACCTTGCCACTCCTGTGGCTGCTTCCCTGGGCCTCTCTCCTGTGCTGGGGACCCATGTCCTCCTCCTCCCTGGCTTTCTCTCACAGCTGCTGTCCGCTCACTTCCCCAGGAAGGACAGACACTGCAAGGCAAACCTCTGGGGACCTTGCACACCTTAAAGTGTCCTGATTCTACAACCCAGCTCAAGGGGCAGCCGGTCCAGGATTCTGGCTGCAAGTTGGCTGCGAGGGAACGCTCTGCTGTCTTCTGACTCTTCCCCTTCTGCTTTTCTTTGTATGTGACCTGGGCCAGCCCCTCCCCGAGTCTTTTAGGATATTCTCTTTGTCCTCAGGTTGGGAAGTTTCATAATGATGTTTGGCCTCTTTCCACCAGATGTCAGAGCAGGAGCTCACGGTCCAGGAGTGGGACGTGTTTCACCATCCACAGGCCACGGTGGGAGCGTTCCTCCTCCGTGTCCTGGGAGACGAGCGACGGGGCCCGTGGGACCCACTGGGGAAGATCCCACCTTTCCACACAGAAGCTGCCGTGCCCCCTGCCGGCCCCCAGCAGCCCCAGCTGCACTACCGCTCCACCACCCACGGCCTAGCGGGGACCCAGGGAGGCTGGGGTATAGGTGGGCAGCCAACTGGATGCCCAGGCAGGGCAGGGGCTGGGAACCTGGTGTCCTGGTTGGCAAAAGGGAGGCTAGGACGGGCTGGAGGCTCCGGGGGTGTCCCCACCCCCCAGGCTGAGGTCACCTTCCAATCTCAGCCAGCTGCATTATTCATGTCGTGGTAGAGTGGCCTGAAACCCAACCCCACAGCTCCAGTTCCCTGCGCAGAGCCCAGAGCCTGGCAGGAGGGCCGGGAGGGCTGGCCCACTGAGGATGCTGTCCATCACTGCCCACCAAGCGGAGCCATCACTGGCCAGGGCAGGTGAGGTGAGCAAGGGAGAGGGCAGAGGGGGGTGGGGGCACTGCTTACAATCACCTGGCCGGGGACCTGTCCTCGCCATTCCCTGGCTGGCCTCTGGCCTCTCTGCCCTGGCTGCGGGTCACCTGTGAGGTCATTTCAATGCCACCTCCTCAGGAAGCCCTCCCTCCCAAGCACTGTCCCTCCACCTTCCAAGGCCCTTGTGATAAGCCCTGTGATCCTGGGCCCTAGGAGGCCCTCCCCAGACTCCTGAAGGCAAATTCTGGGCGGGTCCTTGGCCTCTGGGCTGTTGTGCCACCCTGCCCGCGACCCCTCATCCATGGATGCTCCGCCCAGCAAGATCGCCTGTCCTTTCCAGCCCAGCTTGCCCCGCCCACCCCCAGCCCAGGGTCTGGCCTCCTACATGCTTGACCTGATGCCAGGTGTCCCCAGCAGAGTAGGTGGCGGGATCTCTGGGGTATCTGTAAAAAATGCAGATTCCCAGGCCCGCCCTCGGGCCTTGGGATCCCCAGGGTGGGGCGGGGCGTATGCACCTTGGACTGCTCCCGGTGCGGGGTGGCCATGTGGACGGTGCTGCCATCAACCACACGAGGTCTGGGACCCCTACAGAGCTAAAGCCTCCGGAGGATGGGAAAGTGTGGCCCTTCTCAGCCTTTGAGCACCTCACCCCCACCAACGCGGGTTATTTATGATAAATATATTCCACTTCGGTCAAATAGATTTGATTAGGAAAACACCTTAATTTCACTGCTTTGAGAAATATAGCAAATGCAGGTTGGAATGAAATGTATTCGTTTTAATAAAAGTGCACTGGGCCTAGTGGTTTTTTCTTTTTGGGGGGTGGGGGGCCTAGTGGTTTTTAAAAGGAGGCCACAGGCCGGAGCCTGTCCCAGGTCCTCACACGAGCCATTTGCCTCCAGGCTAAGCATCCCGTGCCCAGCCCCACACTCACTGCTCTAATTCCTGGCTGGCCACTCCTTCCAGGAGCCTTGTCTGAGGTGCCCCACCGCAGGCTGCACGACACCCCACTCAGGACCAGGCACAGGAAGAAGTCCTCAGACCCTCCAGACCCTTCTGCAGCCTGAGCCCAGTGACCTCACCCCGCTGCCCACAGCGGTCCCTGGGCTGCAGCACCCCCAATGCCTGCGATGCCCGCTCCCTCAGCCTCCACCCTGCCTGGACTGTTCTTCCCCAGGGATCACGGCACCACCTCCTCCAGGGCCTGGGAGGAGTTGCCCCTCTGGAGATCCCCCAGGCCCCGCCCCTGGCCGCCCCTCCCCCACCCCTTTGCCTGCTCCACCGGACTCACCTTGCCCCCCAAGAGGTGAGGCTGCGGGGAGGCGAGGCGGACCCTGGGCTCCGGGAACACCAGCCGCTAGCTCTGCCCTGCCTGCTACCTGCCGGGGAGCCGCGACCTCCTCCTCGGTCTCCGGCACCCGCACCCCACCAAACTGGGGGCCTCACAGTCAAGTGCTCAGCTCCCCTGGGCCCCTAGAGCCACCACACGGGGACAAGGCCACTGTCCGGGGACTCCCACCCTGTCCTGGCATGTCCCGGGCAGTCATGTGCTTTGAGGCTGTGTGTCCCCCACTGCCCCCCATACGCCTCATCCTCATCCTGGGAGTAGCCGGCCTGGAAGAAGCTAAGGGGGACCCAGAGGGCCCACCAACCGTGCCCTGAGGGTGCCCTTTTAGCTCCGTCCTTGGCGTAGGGCTCTCCGTGGGGAAAAGCCCCCAGGAAAACCGGGGTGTTTTTCACTTTCTGACAAGGACACAAGGGTGACTGGGGTTCCGTTCAGCTGGGCCACGGGAGCTGCTTTTTTTTTTTTTTTTGCAGTACGCGGGCCTCTCACTGTTGTGGCCTCTCCCGTTGCGGAGCACAGGCTCCGGACGCGCAGGCTCAGCGGCCATGGCTCACGGGCCCAGCCGCTCCGCGGCCTGTGGGATTTTCCCGGACCGGGGCACGAACCCGTGTCCCCTGCATCGGCAGGCGGACTCTCAACCACTGCGCCACCAGGGAAGCCCGGGAGCTTCTTTTTGTTGCTGCGTCTCCTCTCCTTTTATCCTTAAGAACGTCTGTTTTCTGCCTTACCTGTGGATTTCCTGCGCATTTTTACCTCAAATCGTTACGCGGCCCCAAGTCCTCCTTACCCCCGGCCTGGGTGGGGAGTGAACAGCTCAACTGGGCCGCAGGGGCAGCTCCGGGCAGGTGCCATGGCACAGAGGCAGTGAGAGCCCGTGGGGGGGATGCGAGGGCCGGTGAGAGCCTGTTGGGAAACGCGAGGGACAGGAAGGGCGCGTGGGAGGGGTCACAAGGGCTGGTCCCCGGGCCGCCCGCCCCGCCCTGGGAGCCCCGGCCGCGCACGCGCACTGGCGGCCCGGCCTGGCGCCGCGCAGCTGCGACGAGACAGCTGCGCCCGCCCGCGCCTTCTCACCTCGCCCCGCCGGGGCGCGTCGGGACAGCCCCGGGCGCCGGCGGTGGCAGCTCGGCGTGTCACCTCTCCTGCCACCCGCGCGGCGCAGCGGGCACGCGGCCCCTCCAGATGCGCAGGGCCCAGGGCCCCAACACGCTTCCTCGGCGGAGGCGGGGGTCCGCCCGGGGCGGCACCATCTGACGCCCCCCTCACCTATCCGCCCACCCCGCCCGCTGCCATCTGTCTGCCGTGGAGCCGCGCCAGGCCAGGGGCCAGGGCTCGGAGAGCGCCCCAGCCCCTCCCCACGTCCAGCCTTCCCGGTGCCCACGCCGGGCTGGAATGCAGAGCCCCTGCTCGTCCAGGATGACGCCCCTAGGGCCGAGGGCGAAGCAGAGGAGGGAGGGTGTCGAGCGGTACGGGTACGGGTGCCTGGACTTCTACGTGGAGCCAAAAGAAGAGCTACTGGGATCCTCCTTCCCGGGGAGTCTCCACTGTGGGGCCTCCTCAGCTTCAAGCACCGGCCTGCCCCGGCCCTCACCGCGCCCCGGGCCCCAAACCCTTGCTGCCCGGCTCCGGCTCTCCGAGGGCCCCCATCAGGCTCCTCAGGTTGGACCCTAGTTTGCAACCCCCGACATCTGCAGCCCCAGAGCAGCAAGGAGCCTGGAGGCGACTTTCTCCTCCACTGGTTCACTCAGCGTGGCCCCTACTCAGGACTGCTAGCAGGGGGGCTCCCCTTGCCTCCGTGACCATGCCTCCTCTCTCCTCGCCAGGGAATCAGGCTGATCAGCAAAGAACCACAAGGGGGGCCGGCCCCATATCCCTGGAGGGAGGCCTGTCATCACCACCCACTTTACAGATGAGGAAACTGAGGCTTAGAGAGAGTGTGGCCATCCTTTGGCCGTCCCACCCTCCTCACCTGCCCATTGGCTCCTTCAGGGAGAGGAGGGGTGTGGTCCTCCTGGGGAGGGGAGGGTGGAATCCCCCAAGCCTTACTGCAGTGGAACACAGGCATTGTGGGCTGCACAAGGATGCCAGGAAGTCCCTCAGAGGGACCCCAATCCCTGGGCTCCCCACCCACCCCCAGCCTTTCCTCCCTCCCCCTTTTTCATCAGCCTTCCTACTCTCTACCACCTCTCTACTCACCCCCAGACCCTGTGGGGAAGGGGCTTCAAAGGTATGGGGGCCTGGCCACAGTCACTTGCCTGTTAGGCCACTGTGTCCAGGTCCCCTGTGGGTCTGTGGCTGCTTGGGGTGAAGGGAGGGAGAGCCAGAGTCCAGAGGAGCCCAGGTGGTCACAGATGGGCCGGGAGCCTGGAGAGGGGCAAGGGCCCTGCCATGAGGTATGGGCATGCTGCCCTCATGGCCAGGAGCCACGGTCAGTGCTGGTGGCTGGAAGCTCTGGGACACATCTTCCCTGGGAAAGCCATCTTGAGAGGGAGGGGGCTCTCTGTCACTGGATGAGCTAGTCCTTTGGGCTCTCCTCTGGGCAGGGGTGCTGAGGGGGAAGGAGTGGCCAAGGGCTGATCCGTCTAAGGTAGTTGGAGAGGGACAAGAGAGGCCGTGGGGGGCTGTCTTGAGGGTGAGGGCGTCAGGGTGGGGGCCAGGCTGGGAGACTCCGGCTGGGAGAGAGCCGGAGAGCAGCCCAGCGGGGAGGAGCGCCCACTGCCAAGGTTACCCTTCACCCTCCTCCAGTCTCAATCAAGCTGCTAATTAGCATCCTGACCACTCAATTCATTAGGCTGTGCGTGCTTAATTATGACAGAGTGCCCGGCGGGGGTGGGGCAGCACGGTCAGCCCGCAGCCCCAGGCCCCCCCGGAGCTGAGGTTTATTGACCAGAAAAGACATACGAGGAGACCCTGGCCATGTGCCGCAGGGTGGGGTGCGGGGTGAGTGGAGGGGTAGGGGAGGGAGGCGGGAGCCCTGAGTGTGTGTGTGTGTGTGTGTGTGTGTGTGTGTGTGTGTGTGTGTGTGTGTAGGGGGCGCTCCCATATCCTTAGCCCGGTTCCTGCCCAGGTCCCTGGGGGCGAGTCCTCCCCTTTCCACATCTCTGGCCCCCAAGTTTCTACACATACCTGCCTTGCCTGAAGACAACAGATACCTGAAGTTATCCCAGGCAGGGTGGGTGTGTGGCCTGGAGCCCCCGGAGTGGAGGCCACACCCCTGCCCAGCCCTCTTCTCTTGGGGCCTGGAGCAGGTGTGTGCCCTGGGCCGGCCGGGACACCTGGTGTGCTCACCCCCGATCTGTCTGCTACGCTGTTCAACTCATATGTGTTCTGCCAGACCACCAACCAGAGTGGCAAGGCTCAAGGCCCTCCCAGACGAGCCCAGCCCCAGAGACTCCTCCCGGTTTACTGTTCTGTGGGCAGAAATAGTTTGGCATTGAGTTTTTCTCAGAAATACAAGAGGTTGTGTGTTATCTCCCAGCTAGATGATCATGAATCTAGCGAGGTCCACAGTAGGCATTGAAAGTGCGTAATGCAGTGGTGATAGTGATGATGGTGGTGCTGGTGGTGCTGGTGGCGGTGGTGGCGGTGATGGTGCTGGTGATGGCGGTGGTGGCGGTGGTGGTGGCGGTGATGGTGGCGGTGGTGGCGGTGATGGTGGCAGTGGTGGCGGTGATGGTGGCGGTGCTGGTGAGGTGAGGGGCCCTGCCTTGGGATGCTTCTCACAGGCTTGAGTGGCATGTGTCCTGAACACAGCCTGGCGAGGCTGAAGGAAGGCGCCCTCATCTAGGAAAGGCAGTGCAGGCTGTGGGCCCCAGGGGCCTGGGAAGATGTTTGGTGGAGGCTGGAGGTCCTCAACAGAGACTCAGTGGGCCCTGGGGTTCCTCTGTGTCCTGAGATTCTGGGCCTGACCTCACCATTTGCGTGGGGAAACCCAAGGTAGAGCTCTGCCTGATCTTTGACCTCTGTCCCAGGTGGCTTGTTCCAGGCACACAGTAAGGCCACACTGTTGAGGACCCCAGTGCCTCTGCCCAGCTGGGCCTGGCAGGTGACAGAGACCTGGAGGCTCAAGCGTGGGGAGGGGAGAGACTGGCGGTGCTGGGGCGGGTGGGGGCAGAGGCCGGGACCCTGGGGGTGTCCGGGGCCTCTGAGCTGGGTCTGAGGGGTTGGCAGCAGCTCCCTAACGTGTGGGGCTGGGCCAGGGTCCCCAGGTGTCTGCCCAGCATGACCCTGCAGGGACCGAGGCTCCCCCACTGTGTGTCTGCACCCACCGTGCAGCCAGAGTGGGCCTGGAAATCCCTGCTGGAAGGTCACGTCCCAGACGATTCGGAGGCCCACCAGCCACGCTGTGCAGCCAGGAGGCCCCCACGACAAGGCCCAGATGGGAGCCGGGGCGCTGTGGGGAGGGAGAGGGGGGGTGCTCTGTCTTGAGGCGTGCAGCCCCATCCTGGCTCTAGTTGGGGTGCCCTGGGCCCCTGCCCCGCCCTGGGAGGGAGGCCCCATCAAGTCTGGGGAGGTGAGAGCCTGGCATTCCGCAGACAAGCGAGGCCAAGGAGGACCCCTGCACCCAGGGGTCAGGGGCTGGAGGTTGGCCCCAGGCAGAGGGCAGAGCTGCCCCGGCTGAGAGGGCCAAAGGCTGGGGCGGCCCCGCCTGCCCGTCCCTGCGGCGTGGTGGGTTCCAGGAGTCAGATACAATTACTCACTCCGTGCATCATAATTACCGCAAATAGCCCATTAAAGAGAAATTACCGTCAATATGATATTAGCAGACAGCGGGGAAATGAAGAAAGAAAAGTGCTTATTCTCCCATTGTCCCCCTAATGGGGACAAGGGATGGGGAGGCAGTGACACCCCCCTGCACTGACCTGCAGCCGTGAGAGAGCCTGCAGGCCCGGCGCCCAGGCCTGGGTCGAGGTGGGCCTCACACCTGCCCAGGTGCCAGAGGCTCTGCCCACCCCCCCCCCACCAAAGGCAGCTCCAGCCCGTCCTGGCTGGCTCAGGCAGCCCTCCACGGGCCTCCCCAAGCCCTTTGCCAGGGCCCTCCCACCCTCACACCTTGGGGAAAGCCCTGCAATAGGAAGGGTCTGAGCTCTGCGCAGCCTGGCTCCGTGTGGAAACACCAGGGCCCTGTCAAGTCCTGGGAACCCAGACTTCTGTTAGACATGGCGGCGAGGGCAGGGGTGTCACTTCTTGGTGTCTGCCAAAAAGTGACCAAAAGGACAGAGAAACAATAGAGAGAGAGGTGGTCTGTGGGACCAAGAGCAAAGCAGAGCCAAGAAAGCCAGAGAAGGGATGCCCAGCAGGAGAGAAGCCAGAGGCTCTGCTCTGGGCCTGGGGCACCAACATCTGTGGGCCACTGGCCGCCCTGTGGCCTCTGCCAGCCACAGGGGACCAGAGATCTGCTGTTGGGGAAGCTGGCTGTGGGCACGGATCAGGGCGGCGAGGGGGGCGGTGTGGTGAGAGCACGTCTCTGTTTGCAGAGCACTCAGTGTCCCCCGTCTTGGCAAGCGCAAGGGACGTGACAACCCAGGAGGTACTTGCAGGATGAAGGACCCCAGCAGCGGACACGGAGCAGAGAACTGGCCAGTGGGGGGCGGCCTGACCCTGCTCTGTGCCCCCGCCTGTGTGCCAGGCCCCTGCCTGGGCTCACTCTGGTGGCAGCAGGTGAAGCGCAGACTTCAGTCTTGGGGAGAAATGGCGGTGGGCAGGGGTCGCAGCCGGACGGTGGCTCAGGGCGCCCCCAACGCTCAGAAGAGGGCGGGGATTGAGAGGGAGGCTCTCAGCGCTTCTTGAGCAACCCAGGCCACCTGGAGGGAAGCAGGAGCCAGAGAACGGCTCAGGGGGACAGCCGCGTGTGGGCAAGGTGGTCGCTGTAAGGAGAAGGAACGAGGGGCTGGAGGGCCCTACAAGGTCAGTCCATCTCTCCACCCTCTTTCCTTTGTTTTCTCCTTTCAACACCTATTTATTAAGCACCACCTCTGCGCCAGGCATGGCTGTCACAGCTCTAGGAAACCAACAGTGGAGTCACGCAGACTCTGCCCTCCTGAAGCTGATCCTCTGCGGTCAAGAGAGACAGAGTAAATAGAGCAGTGAGGTATATGAGAAGGTGACAGGAGTCCGGAGAGGAGCAAGCGTGGGAGAGGAGAGGGGAGCACTGGGGGCCCCAGTGATGATACAGGTTTCTCGAAAAGGCAAGTGTAAGATTTGAGGAGGGCTCTGAAAAGAGGAGAGACAGGGAGAGATGTGAGAAGGTTCTGGTGGGAGAATAAGAGTTTGGAGTTGCTCCATAGCTTTCTACAGCATCCATGTACCTATCTACCCATCCACCCACCCACCCAGCCATCCACCCATCCATCCATCCATCCACCCTTCCATCCATCCATCCATCCCCCATTCACCCCCCCATCCACCCATGCATCCATGTACCTATCCACCCAGCCAGCCAGCCAGCCAGCCAGCCAGCCACCCACCCACCCATCCATCCATCTATGCCCCATCCATTCATCACTGTATCCGTCCATCCATCATCAACCATCCATAGATCCTTCTATCCAGCCACCATCCTTCCATCTTCTCACCCGCCCATCTCTCCTTCCATCTTCCTAGTCACCCATCCAGTTTTCTGTCTGTCCGTCCAGCCAGCCAGCCTACTCATATTTATCAAGTGTCTTCTCACTCCAGGTGGCCAGTCCTGACCCCAGGTTCCAGCTGCTACCCCAATTGTGGTCTGGATTGCGGTGGTAGGAGTCTTGGGGTCTAGATCTGGACCCTGGATCGTGGGCCTGTTGCCTGTGGCTAAAAGTCAGGCTTTCCTGGAACATAATCTCAGCCTGGCCCTAAGTGCCCTGTCCACGCACCAGATTTTCGGAACTCAGCTTAATTCAGCTCCCCAAACTCAGTAGGAAGCGCTGAGAGATGGAAACAGGACTGTCCCCCAAGAATAACCCCTGGTGCGCAGGTCTGGACAAGGGCAGTGCAGGGACAGACCTAGATTGGAGGTGGAGGAAATCTGAGGGGCGGAGGGCTGGGCACCTCTGCGTGTCCCTGCTATGCTTCTTCCTTCCCTGCCCACCTCCCACCAGGACCAGGAGCCTGGCGCTAAGCTCCTGCAGGTGGTGGCTTCCACAAAAGCGTCCATGGACTGGGGACAACCCCTTCTGCAAACCCTGCCCCAAGGCGCCTGGAGAGGCATGTCTTGCTCCATGCCCTCCCCTCCGTACAGCACCTCCTCTTCCAGGAAGCCTTCCCAGACTGACAGAGAACTTGCCTTTTCTCATTTGTCCCTCACAAGGACCCTGTGTGGGCAAAGGGGAGCTCAGTGTCTTTTTTACCGATGAGGTGACTGAGCCCACAGAAGCCACTCCGCCTACTTCCAGCTGGTGAGGGGCAGAGCTCAGGCCTGACTCCAGCCTTGGTGTGGACGGTGATCGGGGGAGGGGAGCCTGCAGAGGTCCCTCCAGCCAGACCCGGCCCTTAGGCTAGGCCTCTGCCCACCCCAAACTGCCATAACCCACTTCCAAGGCATGGGCAGCCCCTATTCCACTCTAGAGAAGGGGCGCTGAGGCCTCTTCTGGTTCACCAACCCCAGGCGGAACCCTCCACACCACCCCATGCTTCCTGAGCCCTTGGGTTGTCATGGTGCTGGTGGGCTGTCTCCAAGCACCCACAAAGGTGCCCGAAGGGCTGCCCTTCGGGGGCACCCAGATCAGCCTCCTGCCTTGGCTTCTGGGAGGGCTGGTGGGATGGAGAGAGGGGCTCTGACCACTATGGGGGTGGAGGCTCTGGGGCCAAAGTTAACCTCACTACACCCGTGGGGGACATCTGTGTCACCCCCAACCACAGAGGAGACTGACGCTAGAACGGGGCAGCCGTTGGCCCGGGTCTCACCCCAGGCAGCCCGGGCAAGTGCATGCCCTGGTACAGCACCCCCAGAAACCGGAGGGCTGAGATGATGGCCGGTCAGGGGACCGCGTGAGCACCTACCCTCAGGAGGAACAAGAGGGTGAGGGGCCCATCCACGCCCCGCCATGGCTATACCCTGCCCCATTTCATCCCCAAGCAAACCAGGGGAGCAAGTTCTGTTATCATAATCGCACGCTCCGCTCCGCTGGGAAAACTGAGGGCTCTTGCCCCTTTGAACTACAGCACAGGGGAGGGAGAGAGAGCTCAACGGCCTGGCCAGCCTCCTCCCTGCACCTGGTGGTGGCCTCCAGCTCCATCCCCCAAGATCTGTCCCTAAGGACGAGAAGCAGGGGGTGGGGGGGAGAGGGTGCCCTTGCCCTGTTCCCAAACCAACCAGACTGCTGTGACCTGCCCTGCTTCCTCTCAGCCCTCCCCCACCCTCCCCCAGCCCCTCCCCTGCAGCTCTGTGGGCCCCACCTCCCCTTCAGGCCCAGCCAGGCACCCCTGCACCTGGGCACCTGCTGCCGCCTCTGTCTGGAGGGCTCTTTCCCTCTCCCCTCCGCCTGCAGTCCCCCTGCTCTCCCCCTCCCCCCGCACCCCCACTCCACCTCCCTTCTGCTCCTCTGCCCCCCACCCAGCTGCGCTGTCTCCTCTGCCTACCTCACCTCGCTCTCTGACTTACTCTATCATCTACTTATTTAACTTGCTGACCGGCTCTCTTCCCAATAGAGCCGAGCGCCCCCACCCAGCCCTGTCCCTGCAGTTCGAGGTGGCGGCAGTGCTCACACCTGCCCACCTGGAGTAACAGGTCCCAGGGCTGTGCTTCCACGTGTACGTGTCCTGCAGTGACCCAGCCAGAGCGTCTCACCCACTGACACACACATGTCTGCAAGTGCCACCCACAGTCACAAAGTCACGAAGTCACATGCCCCACGCTGGGAAGGCGTGGCTCCCACCCCCACGGCAGCACTTGAGGAAAGCCTCGGGCCGGTGGTGGGTGCAGGCCAGGGACCCCCGCCACCATCCTCCGGTGCCCCTCTGGCCTCGCCCCAGCCGCCTCCCAAACCCCAAACGGTGGCGTCCCCTGAGGATAGGGAGGTTTCAGCGGAGTCGTGGCCCCAGGCAGTGGGGGCGAAGATGGGGCTGAACCAGTGGCCGCAGGGGGTGGGTGGGGCTCCATTCAGCACCGTATCTGGGGTGGTTGAGCGTGGGATCACACCAGGAGTCGGCAGGCGTGATGCTGGGACCAGGTGGGAGTTAGCGGGGAGGGTGAGGGAGGACGAAGGCACCGGGGACAGTAATCAGAGAGCCCCGAGGCCCCAGGGCTACAGTCAGATCCCTCAGGAGCTGGGGGTGAGGGCACTGGGGAACCACAGGCGGCTCCTGCCTGGAGTTGAAGAGGAGAGACCAGAGGCACCAGGGAGAAGCTGGGGTCAGGTCTGGGTGGACCCTAACCATGGCCAGTGGTGTTTAAACCCCTTCTGTCTCAGGGAAGCAGTGGGCTCTGCCCCCCGCCAGGTCGTCAGCTGCTTGCTGGGGCACCTGTGCCCTGCAGAGAGCCTGAGGGAGCCTCGAGCGGGCCCCGCCCCCCCCCTGGGTCTGACACTGCGGGGGGAGGGGCAGCGAACTCTCCTTAACAGAGGAACTGGCAACTGCATGGTTGTCGACTGGCCTCTGGGGTCCAGCTGGGCCCCACTGAGCGACCTTGAGGACAGTCCCTGGCTTCTCCATGCCCGGCCCCTCAGCCCAGCCCTTCATCTGCAAAATGGGCCCTCGCCATCCAGGACCATTCCCAGGAGGCCATCGGGCGATCTGGAATCTGGCACGTGCTGGACACTCCACCGTGGCATTCCCGGGCCCCTCTCTGAGGACAGGGTGGGAGGGAGGAGCGTCAGGGGAGGGCCCGTGGGAGAGAAGGGGGGGGCAGCCTCCTGGGGGCTGGGCCCCGACTGAAGTGATGCAGGTGTCGAGGTGGAGTCGCAAGGGCCATGGCTGAGGCCACAAGGCAAGAGGCCAAGGCGCCCGCCCCTGTGGGGACCGGGAAGGGAGCAGGGGGGGACGGTGGGATGGGGGGGCAGAGCGTGGCTATCTGGGAAGGCAGTGACCCAGCGGTGGGAACAAATCCCCTTGAGGCCGGCATGGCCGATCCCAGCTGGCTTCAGGACGCCTAACTGGGGGTCAGCCAGCAAGGGCTCCAGAGTCAGGGAGGCCAGTGTGGAGGAAGTGGCCAGGCTCAGGGTAGTGCCAGGGCCAAGAGGGATGGGAGGAGGGCGACTGCTGCAGGCACCCCTTCCGCACGCTGCGCCCCATCAACTCTGTGTTGAGGCCCCACACCCACAGTCCGCTTCTTTCAGCACCACCCCCTGACTCTTGGGGGCGTCTCCCTGCAGGCCCCTCCATCCTCCCAAACCTGTTTCCTCCTGCGATCCAACCCGGCCCCCAAAGAAAACCTTCTGGTCTCCACACCCCCTGCCCTGTGGCTTCAGCCCCGAGCGCCCTAGAAATGCAGGTTCTTGCCGCCCTGAGGTTCAGGGCGTCTGCATTTTAGCAGGATTCTAGCTTGGCGCCCGAGTCCTGAGAATGTTCCCGACCCGTTCTCCTCCCTAGGCGAGGACGCCAGGTCAGCCTGGAAGCTTACTGAAGGAGCGGGTGGAGGAGGAAGAGGAGGTGGAGAAGGAGATGGAGGCGGGAGAGCAGGCGCGAGGAAGAGGGAGAAAGAGGAGAATGAAGAGCAGGAGCGGGAGAGCGCGGCCAGCGCACTTGGCCTGCCCCGCCCCTCCCCTCCCCTGCGCCCGCCCCTCCCCTGCGCCCGCCCCTCCCCTGCGCCCCTCCCTCCCCTGCGCCCGCCCCCCCGCGTCCCCTCTGACGCCCCCGCCGCCAGCCTTCTTTCCTCCAGGGTCGCGGCTAATCGGCTGTGACAACTCGAGCCCTCAGCAGCTGAGCGGTGTCACCACGAATTAGGCCGGCGCTGAGCCCGCCAACGGCAAATTACTCGTCGCTGCTGCGCTGGGGCCGCGGGCGAGGCTGCGGCGGTGGCGGCGGGAGCCTCGTGAACGGCCCAGGGGCAGGTGTGCCGGGAGCTCGGCGCCAGCGAGGGTGTGGTGGGAGCGAGGGGTGCCCCACAGCGGCCCTGCCCTCCTTGCCCTGCCCTCCCCGCAGCCGACCCCTCCCAACACTGCAGCCCCCGCCGGTCCTGCCCTTCCAGCTCCCGCCCTTCTGCCTTCCCCAGCCCGGCGCCCTCACCCCCAGGTCCACGCGCACCTTCTCTAACTTTCTTCCCGGTCCCCTGCGCTACCCCCGCCGGCTCACCAGCAGCAAACGCAGGACGGCCTTTCCGCCTCCTCTGCTGGTCTGGCCCCCAGGCTGGATGGAGGGCGGCCTCCCACCAGAATAGGACTCCCAGACAGTGAGCTGTCTGTCCCGTTCCCAGTTCTGTCCTCACCTTCTAGAATAGACTTAGCACACAGTAGGTGCTCCGTGAATAGTTTTGAGTGAATGAATGAGTCCCCTCCCCCTGGAGGAAAGGCAGACTTTTCTCCAGGCTGGCCCCCCTTCGATCTGGTGTGGTGTCCCCGTGGTGGCCAGGCAGGCTGGGCTTGTATCTGGGAGAGCAGGGGTGAGACCAAGCTCCTGCACCCCAGCAGGGCCTCCCTGGCCCGTGGCCAGACTCTGTGGCCTCAGGAACTCCTGACAGTGTAGCTGGGCCCAGGGAGGTGACAGAGCTGGTCCTGTGGGGTCGGAGCCTCAGGCAGGGCTACGGGCTGGGGGGGGGGGTGCAGCTTTGGACCTCCACAGGACTGGTGGCCCTTCCCTGTTCCCCAACTGTCCCCTCAAGTGCTGGCGACAACGCAGCCTGTCATCTCTGTGGCCAGCTCAAACCTGCCACTTGTCTGCTTCCCTGAGCGGCTAGAGGTGAGAAGACCCAGGCCCACCGGGGTCTGGGTGACTTGTCCTGACGCCCAACGCTCACCCTGTCCCAAGTCCCTCGGCCTGGGGCCAGAGAGTCCCAGGCCCAGTGCCACGGGATGGTCTGACCCTTCCTTGGGCCCCAGGCTCCCAGCCCTGCCTGGTGGGCAGGTCACACAGCCCCGGCCCCACCAGTTCCCCACAGGTCAGTCTGCAGCTCGGAATCCTTCACAGTTCCCTGCACCCTTCTAGGCCAGGCCAGCCCTGGTCTGGACCTGGTACCCCCTGAGAGAGTGAATTCTGGACATGGAGCCCCCATTCCAGTGCAACTGGTGATGGTTCCCACTGGGGCAGGGCATGGCCTTTACCACATGGGGGGGGGACGCGAGGCGAGCCTGAAGAGGCCTCTGCTCTTAGCCCAGGCAGCGGGAGGAAGCCTCCATCCTGGAGGGCATCTGGAACCTCACTAGTGGCACGGAGGACCCAGGCTGGCCAGAGAGAGAGGATAAAGGGGCAGGTGGGGCAGCCGTAGGGTCCGGGGCTGGGCAGTAGCTGAGGGTGGCACTTCCCTGGGATGACCAGTGTCAGAGTTCATGAGGCCACAGGGCCAGGACGTGGGGTGAAGGGCCTGGGCCTGGGACAGAAAACCCACGCGGTCCCTGTGTGTGTCTGTGCGGGTCCCGCGTGTGCTGTCGTGGGTTCCTGGATGTGTGTGCTCCTGAGCACGTCCAGTCCTGTGCGTGCGTGTGTATGTGGGTCTGTGCATTTGCACATGTCTCAGCCCACGCGTGTGGCCGTGTCTATCTGCGTGTGCGAGCCTGCGTGTGTGCCCATCCCAGGGAGGGGTGAGGCCAGGCAAGAGGACACCTTGGCCTTGGCCGACCCCACCCAGGAGCAGCTGCTATAAATAGGAGGCCGGGGAGGGGCCAGCTGCAGAGGGCTGGGCTGGTGTGGAAATGGAGAGAGGCGGGGGAGGGGGGCTCTGCGGACTGCGAGCAGAAGTGGGGGCCCCAGTACGGAGCAGCCCTGGGCCAGCAGCTGGGGAAGGGCCCCAGGGCCCGCCTCGGTCCCCTCGAATTCCAGCTCAGGGTTTTTCCCGGAACCCTTAACCAGCTGGAGGAAGAGGGCAGCAGCTGTGCTGTGTCTCGCGTGTTTGGGGTGTAGGGATCCCTGCACGAGGGGAAGGTGAGGCCCAGCTGCGTGCTCTGTGTGTGGGGTGAGGGCCTGAAATGCAGGGGCGGAGCAGGGCCCGGGAGGGGGTGTGGGGTGCTGAGGCCTCAGCTCGGGCAGCCTCCCCAGGCTGGGAGCTGGGGCTGTCGGTGCAGGGGTGGCCCTGGGGATCCCAGCGGGCGGCAGTGAGCACGGCTGTGGTGGGCAAGGGCGGGGGAGAGGGACTCCACCCTGCCACCCATGCCCGCAGTGGGGCAGCCGTGCAGGGCAGTGTGTGCAGTGCATTGAGTGCATGTGTGGGAGCCACAGCCGCGCTGTCATCTACGTGTGGATCCGTGTACGTCGGGTGTAATGAGTGTGCATGTGTCCAGTGTGTGTGTATGCTGCCCTGTCCTCTCCAGGGCACGGGTCACAGTCTGCTCTCTCAGCCCCCGGGCCCCCGGAGGGCGACTCCTGGGCCCTCTGGGAACACAAGGTCCTCACGCTGCAGTCCAGGCTCCCCCAAATCTGCTCTAATGTCCTAGACCACCCCCCGCCGAACCGCCACCCCCTCCTTTCCTCCAGGCACTCAGCCGCTGCTGCCCTCTAAGGAGCTTGCTTCCCGGGTGGGTGACCGTCTCCCCCTTGGAACGCCGGGTGAGGGCTCTCATTTTGCTCCCCGCTGTGGTCCCAGCTGGGCCTGGCACAGACTTGGGACTCAAGCTGAATGAAGTAACAAAGGAATGAAGAACGGATTCCCCCCAGAGGCGGGGGCTGGGGTAGGGGGTGGCCAGGGTGCTTGGGGCCCCAAGGCCGCTAGGTGCAGATTCTGTCTGTATGCTGGTTCTGGGGAGCCCCCTCCCGGAGGGCAGAGGGTGGAGGTGTGAGCTGACAGGGTGCGAGGCTCTGGGATCGGCCCTGCCAGGAGTGACCAAGGCAAGGGTACCACCACGGCCCCCTGAACATCCAGGCTGGCACAGCAGCCCAGGGACCTGGGCGTTGAGTAGGGGCATGTCCTGCAGCCTGGACACTGCAGTCACCCCTACCCCAGGCGGGGGCCCTCGCTGCCCCGCCAGCTCCCTCTCAGACCAGTCCAGGTGGCTCCAGGGATCGCGGTGCTGCCACTGCCCTCCCCACACCTACAGGGACACAGTCACGTCACACTCATACAGGCAGACAGAGACACACCTGAGCACTGGCCGTCACACGCCCGAGGTCCCCCTGCTCTCGTGGCCCCGGGCCCAGTGAGGTGGAGTCGCTCCACCACGCACCTCCCTCTCCCGCCCCCACCCCTGGGCCCCGCCCCACCCCGCCCCGCCCCGCCCCGCCCTCGGCTGCAGCAGCACCTCTCCTGCGGGCTGAAGCTCCGCCCCCAGCACCTGCCCGACGGCGCCCCGCTAGGAGGAGGCGGCGGGTAGGGGTTCTAAGCTCTGCACTCCTGGAGGACTCAGAGGTGCTGCTTTCCACAGGCTGGCTGCTCTCCTGCAGGAGTTCGTGGGTCCCCTGAAAGCTTTTTGGAAAACGTCTGTCTCTAAACACAAAAATGAGCGTGCCTCCTGCCTCCCCCAATAATTTCCCCGTCCTCATGTTCATTTGTCTTCATCTTATCCTAGAGGGAAAACCAGAGGAAAGAAGAGGTGGGGGAAGAAAGGAAGGAAAAAGAAAGAGGGAAGCAGGAAGGAAAAAGCAGAAGAAAACAGAAGAGGAAAGTGAAACCAAACCCAGCGCTCAGCCCCTCGCTCAGGCCCGCCCCGCAGAGTAACCCAAACACTGGGGCGCGGGGGCGGGGGTACTTCCCGAGCCTCCCCGCCCCACCCCAGCCCCACTGCCCGGTCCAGGCCCCGAGTCCTGGGCTCCGAGAGGTCTGGGGTGCCGGAGGGAGAGGGGTGAGCGCGGCTCCCTGCCCACCAACCCCTCCCCGCAACGGAAGACCGTCAGGCTGCCTGGCCCTCAGCCCTCCACCCGCTTTCTCTGCCAGGAGGATGGCTCTCCAATGGCCCCTCAGGCGGCAGCAGTGGGAACTAAGGTGCCCTCATCAAAAGCAGCCAGCAGACCGGCCCTCGCACGCACCCAGACTCTGGGCCCCTCGTCGTCGGCAAGAGTCTGAGCCGCGGGGCCGCCCTGAGGTTGGCTGGGACCCGCCGGGGGCTCCTCGTCCCCTCGCCACGCTGCAACCTCCCCAACTGGTCCCCGTAACTCACTCCCCCGCGCCCACACTTCTACTTCTCTCTGCACCAGCGTTCTTGCCCGCGCAGAGGGCAGCTCGCTCCCCTCCCTGGGGGCGTGGAGGACTCAGCCCCTGGGTTTGGGGATTTTGCTCAAACCCTCGCGGAGACCCAACCTCTCGGTTCTAAGTTTCATTCTAAGGCAAAGAGGGAGGGGGCAGCCCTCGGCTTTTCTCTGTCTTGCAGACAGAGACACTAAAACAAACTCAGGCGACATCCTCGCGGGAACTGCAGCTATCCCAGCCCCGAGGAGGAGCCTTGCTGTCCCCAGACAGAAAAGTAGGGAGCCCTTGGCAAGTCCCATGGCAAGCTCTTCTCCAACTGTGCAAACCAAAGACTTCACCGGACTCCAGCCCCCATCCCGTTGCGAACAGAGGTAGCAGTCAAGTATCTTACGGTGGCCCCAGCTCTCTTGGCGTGAAGTTTCCAGAGGTGCCGCCCTCCCCGGTGCCCTCGCAGTCCAGGCCTCGGCCCTTCAGGTGGGAGACCGCAGGCTCGGAAGAGCTGAGGACAGCGCTGGTCACCAGGACGCATCGGCGCTGTGTGTGGGGTCACCACCAAGGACGGCCTCACGCACAGGGCCGCGTCGTGCCTTAGCGGGGCCGGGGCCACCCTGTGCGGCCCTCTCCCCAGTGGGGCGGCCCAGGGGCGGCAGGGCAGGTGCCTGCGGGTCGGGCCCTGACAGCAGCCTTTTTTAACAGCTCTGGTCAGTCTCTCCCTGTCGGCCCAGGCAGGCCACCCAGACCTAAGGCAGGGCCCAGTTAGGGACCTCCTTTTCTTTCTATTCGGGAAGAAATATGGCAAAAACGAAAGCCACAGAAAAACCAGCCAGGCTCCAGTGACTTTTGGATCTCAACAGATTTATTTTGTGTGTTTTTTTTCTTTCTTCAGTTTCGTAGCAAAAGGAAAAAGAACCCAAGGAAATACAACAACACAACGAAACTTGCAACGAGTTGGAGTCTCCTGCGCCCGGTAGAAGCAGGCGCTGAAGGAGTGCAAGATGGGCTGCAGTCCGGGGCTGGGGGCTTGCAGGGGCCAGAGCACCGGCCTCCCCACCCTCTCTTCCGGCTACTCCAAAAAGTGATCAGCTCTTAAAACAAGAATCCACAAAAAACGAAACACATTTTAAATTAAAATAAAAACACTTTCTCCACCCGCCCCCATGCCAGGAGATTCAGGCGAAACCTCCTCTTAAAAATTTTTTTTTTCTGCTAGAAATACTGTGCATTACTTTTTTTCTTTCACTTCTCTTGAGGGTTAAAATAAGATATATTTTCCCGGGAGTCATAAATACGATCTGGTGCATAGAGAAATAGCAGCTCGGGAGTCCGGGCCAGCTCCCACCCCCCTCCCCCCGTGGAGTACAGTAGGGCAGCAGGACTGAACACAGCATAATGCTCCTCGGCTTCAATCTCTAGCGGACGCCAGTGGCAGGGTGGGGGGCAGGCAGGAAGGTAGGCAGGGGCCAGGCCCCTCCGAGAGCGCGACACATGCTGGGATACGCGACGTCCGAGGGCAACCCCGGCCGGGAAGCAGGGAGCTTCCTCTAGGGTTTTCTCTTCTAATCACCGAACAAAATAAATATGAATACTTCGAAAATAAGACCGCTTTAAAAAGGAGTAGAAAAGGGCAGGGTAGGGAGGCCAAAAGAAAGGAAACGAAGGAGCGCGGGGCGGCGGCGGAGGCCCTCGCGGCGGTCCGGGTGAGGTCGGGCGCAGAACCGCATCTCACGTGTGTACAAGCGGACGCCAGGAAGGACTTCGACCCGGCCCAACTCTCCCGGGGATCGCCGCGCTCCGTCCGAGCAGAGGAGTCGTGGCAGCGTCAGGACGGCCACCCGGTAAGGTGCGCGGGCCGGGAGCGAGGAGGCCGCGCCGCGGGAAGGGGCCTCCAGTCCAGAGCCTGCAGACGTCGCAGCGGGGCTCGCGGGGCCGGCCAGGCCGGAGGCGGCGGCGGGCGCCTCGGCCCGGCCATGCGTCCTCGCCCTGGGCCGCGGAGTCCGAGCCGAGGCCCCGGGCCGCCCGCGCGAGCCTCTTCTCGGCGGCGGCGCGGGCTCGGGGTCCGGTGCTCACAGGAAGAAGTCGGAAGCGCCCTTGGCCCCGACTCCCGGCGAGGACTCCCGCGGGAAGCCGGCTCCGCCCGCGCCCCCGGGGCCGCCCCGGCCGGCCAGCTTCTCGTATTTCTCCTTGTACAGGTCCCGCTCCTTGGCCAGGCGCCCCACCTCCAGCTTCAGCTGCTCCACCTGGCTCTGGAGCTGGCACTTCTCGCTCTCCAGGATGTGCCGCTGCTGCACCCGCTTGAAGCGGCACGACTGAGCGTAGCCGCGGTTCTTGAGCGTGCGCCGCTTCTGCTTCAGCCGGATGACCTCCTCCTTACTGAAGCCGCGGAGCTGCCTGTTCAGCTCGCGCACGGACATGGACACCAGCTGGTCGTCGGAGAAGCGCTCCTCCAGGCGCACGTGGTGGCCCGTGCCGCCGCCGCCATGGCCCGCGCCGCCGTGGTGGTGGTGGTGGTGATGGTGGTGGCCGGCGTGGTGCGTGCCGTGGTGGTGGCCGGCGCCCATGTCGTCCGCGCCGCCGCCGCCGCCCGCGAAGCCCTGGCCCCGGAAGGCCTCGTAGGCCGCGGCGGCCTCTGGGTGGTGGTGCGCGCCGTGGTGCCCGGTGTGGTGGCCGCTGCCGATGAGCGCCTCCACCGCGTCCTCGGGCGTCAGGTTGAGCGCCTCGGGGTTCAGGTGGTGCTGGTAGCCGCTCATCCAGTACAGATCCTCCAGCGCCGGCTTCCCCGAGGCGCCCCCGACGGCGCCGGGGCCCCCGCTTGCCGGCCCCGGGGCAGCCCCGGCCTGCGCCGCGCCGCCGCCGCCCCCCGCGCCGCCGCCGGTGCCCGGGCTGGGCGCGCAGAAGCTGGGCGAGGAGGGCACGGAGGAGCAGGGAGTGCTGAGCGGCGTCGAGGATAGCGAGCCGGGCGGCAGACGGTGGCAGAAGCGCTCGGCCTCGGGCGGCTCCTTCTTCACCTCGAACTTCATCAGGTCGAAGTCATTGACGTACTCGATGGCCAGCGGGCTGCTGGGCAGCTCGGCGCCCATCGCCAGCTCCGCGGCCATCGCCCGGGGGGGGGGGCAACAGGAGGCGGGGGGGGAGCCACGGGCCTCTCCCCCCCCTTCGCTCCCCACAGGCGGCGGGTCCCTGCGGGGGCGGCGGCGAGAGGCGCGGGCTCCGAGCCGAAGAGCGCGGGGAAAAGTTTCACGCAGCCAACTCAGGGGTGGCCACTGGGGACGCCGCCGGTAGGGCCTCTCGGGCAGCCCTGGGTCGCTCCCCGGCGGGTGCAGGCCGGCCGCGGTCCCTCGTTCCCGAGCCGGCGGCCGGGCGGCGGCCCGGCGGGTGGCGGTGCGGCCACCGCCTCCGGCTGCTCGGGTTCCCCTCGCTCCGCCCGCGTACAGCCGGCCCCGCCTCCACCGCCGGGCGCCAAGCCTTGCGCTCCCCCTTATAGTGCCGGGCGCCTGGGCCCGCCTTTCTGGGGGGTGGTACGCGCCTCCGGGCCAATCGGAGCCCCAGACCCGTCGCTCTCATTTGCCTATCCCCATGGCAACCCGGAGCCCAGCTGTCAATCTCCTGCGGGGAACAGCTGTGGGAAGGGGTGGTGACCCGCCGCCAGGGAGAGGAGGGGCAGGGCCCTCTGGTGGCCGCCTCGGGGGACTGCACGGGCAGAGGGCGCGGGGCGCGCGGGGGGCGCGGGACCGGGCCCGAGGCCTCCGAGGCCTCGCGTACGCCACGGGGCGGCCACAGAGTCTCGGGGAGCAGGAGGTGCTCCTCGGTGCCTCCTTCTCCCTGCAGCCCAGCTGGCCGTGACCCGGCAGCCTCTTCCCAGGCTTTTTTCCGGCCGGCCGGGAGCCCGCGTCCAGCCCCGCTAGCGTGGTGGCGCCGGGACATTCCGGTCTCCCGACACGGGTGACACTGCGCGGCCTGGCCGGGCGCTGCGCGGGAGCGCCGGTTATTTTTAGCTCCGCGGTTCAGGCGGGTTCAGGAATTTAGTCAACAAAGTTGCTGGCACCTCCGTGCGGCGGGATCCACCGCGGGACGCCCGACTCCAAGGGTGTGCGGCGCAGGTGGGGAGGGAGTCGCGCGCAGGCCGGCGAAGGGGGGGCGCCAGGGACCCTAGTATGGGGGCCTGAGCCGCGGGACGGGTGAGGCCTGAGGCTCAGGGGTTGTTTGGAGGGACTCGGGGTGGGAGGGGCGCTCAGGGCCAGAGGGCCGCCAGGCCCGCACTGCATTAGGCGTCCGGGCTCCAGCTGCTGACCTGCCCAGCTCTGGCCTCTTGGCGGGGGTTGTGGCGCAGAGCTGGGCGGGGGCGGGGGTTGGGGCGGCGGAGGTGGGGAGCCTCCAGTGCGAGGAGAAACCGGGAGGGCTGGGCTCAGGGAGCGGAGGCGCTCCTATTGCCCAGGGCTTGGTGACTAGGTGAAGAACTGTGGAGCAGTGGGTGCGCCCAGAGCGGGGGGGCGGTCCCTGCCACAGCCCGCCAGGGTCAGCCGAGATGGGAGGGCATGACCCAGAGAGGCCCCCAATTCTCTGTGTATTACGTGACTTTTATAATTTAAAAACTCAGTCTTAAATACAACCATCTATGAGCAAAGAAGCAAAAGTCTGGAGGGCCTGTGGGCAAGATGTCACCAGGGGCAGCCTAGCCACGTGCTGGGGGCATTTATCTGCCAGGGTTTTTACCTTGTTCCTGGCATGAATAGCTAATATTTTATAATAAGAAAAGTGTCCTACAAGGGGGAGTGAAACCACACTTCTTAAGATGTCATGGGGGTGGCCCGGCCCCATCTGCACAGTGGGCACCTCTTGCCCCTTCCTCCTTCCCCCCACGTCCCTCTGGGTGGGGCTGGGCTGTGAAGAGAACAAGGATCCGTCCCACAGGGATGGCCCGGCAAGTGGCAGAACACAGGCCCCAGGCCGGGGGTCTGGGCTCTAGGCTAGAGGCGTTGCCAGGTTTGGGGCTCCCTTTAAAGCCCTTGGCGTTCAGAGGGAGGCCATGGCTCAGGGGTGACGGAGGGCTGGTGGTACGTCTGCCGGCCTGAGGGGGAGAGCGCGTCTGCATTGCGCTGCTGTGTCTGGCCACCTGGCCTCTGCTCCTCACACTGTGGCTCCAGCCAGGCCGCTGGACCAGCTACGGGTTTGGTCCCAAGCTCAGAAGGATGCCGGGGTGGAGCCAGGCTTGTGCCCATGTGGGCCCTCCTCACAGCTCCTGGCCGCAGGCCGAGGGCCACTGACCTACAGCCATGCCTGGGCTCTGTGGCACCGCCGGTCCCGCCCAGTCGTCTCCTGTTGTCCTGAGACATGCAGTAAGGCCCACCCCAAGCCCACCCAGAACCCCCTCGAGTCCTCTGCTCAGCCACATCACGTCAGGGACAGTTCCCGCCACATCCAGACCAAAAATGTGATGCTCAAGGATGCTGGGCCCCGCCCCAGCCCAGAGCCGGCCAGCCCCTCACTCAGTCACACACACGGGTCGTTCATTCACTGCCTCCACTGGGGGAGGGGACCCAGTGCAAGGCCTGCTGCAGAGACTGCATTCAGAACTGGGGAGAGGCACGGGGGCCTTCGGGGCAGCCTGGGACCGAGTAGGGTACCCATGTCCCTGACTGGCTTACGCACCCGCTAAGCTCCCTGGTCCTGGACTTTGCCTCGGGGTCGGACCGGCGTCCTAGAAGGCCTTTGGGGCAGCAGGCCTGACCTCAGCTCCTGGCGGCCCCCGAGCGTGGGGAGCAGGAGCCCCTGCGGGGCCCTCAGTCTGCTCTGCGTGGTCTCAGCTGAGCTTTCTTCTCTCCTGTTAGTCACAGCCGGGCAAGTGGGGAAGGGGCCGAGAGTCCCCGTACACAGGCTTTGGAGGGCTCGCCCGACCACCTGGCGCCCTGCACAGTGGGCAGGACAGGCTCTCCCAGCCCAGGGAAGGCGCTGCCCCTTCCTGACTCAGGTGGTGGGCTCCAGGCTGGCTCCTTTCTCTTCAGAAACTCCTCTTTGCCACTTGCTGGCCTGGGGTGGGGCAAGTTCAAAGAGGCGCTTACAGCAGGGTCTGGGGAGCAGAGGCCGCGAGGGACCAGGGTCCATCCCGTCTGCCAGGAGTGGCTGGTCGGAGGCCACAGGAACAGCATGCAGGTGTGCTGTGTGCCCCGGCCGTGGCTGTCCTCTCAGCTCCCTGGACGGTGGAGGCTGGGAGAGAACACGCCAATTCCATGTTGCCCAGAAAAGGATCACTTGCTTCCCATCCAGCGCCACCACGTCCTCTGGGGGCCGCTCACACCCACCAGACAATCAGCACCTGAACCCATGGGACTCCACAGGGGGCACCCGTGGAGCTCGTCATTAAATGTACCCCACGAGTCTTTACTGAGCACATTCCATGTGCCCGGCTGCCTGCCCGAGGGCAGTGTCCACTGCCTTTCACCAGCGAGGTGGCCCTGGTGCGTGGAAAGCGTGATGCAGCCAACACTGTGCTCATGGGCTCTGCAGTGGACAGTTCGTCCTGGGTGCAGCTGGACGGCTCTCTCTGACCCCGACAGCTGGGAGGACTTGAAGGCTCGAGTGAGCGCACAGCTGACGGCTGGCAGGTAACGGGGGCTGTAGCTGGACCGGCTCCACACGGCAGCCGACTGGTTGGGCTTCCTTGCAGCATGGTGGCTGCTTCCCAGAGGGCGTGTCCAAGAGAGGCGGGCGGACGCGCCTGGCGTTTTTGTGAGGTGCGGCAGTGCTCAGCCCACGTCCCAGGGGGGCACAGACACCGTCTCCTACAGGTCACGCAGAGGAAAAACACTGCGCTGGTCCAGCATCTTTGGCAAATACAGTCTACCAGAGTGGGGATGAGAGAGCGGGAAATAAACCATAAAATAATAAGTAAATTATCCATTTCCCACTGCTGGGCAGGAAGTCACAAGTCCAGCAACTTCAAACAGCATCTTTATCGTCTCAGAGCTGTAGTCGGGAGTCCCGCAGGGCTATGGGGTCTCAAGGTCGGGGGTGGGTGCGTGTGTGCTGTGTGTGTGTGTCTCTCTCTGTGTCTCTCTAGTCTCGAGGTTTGTCTGGGGAAAGAGACCCCCAAGCCCCCTCAGGTTGTCAGGACCAATTTCTCGGAGTCTGAGGCACCAAGGCCCCGGGCTCAGGCCGCTGGAGTGCCACGCACGCCCCCTTCCAACTCCTCCCAGCCCCCAGGGGAGGCCGGGCCCCTGCCCAGATGGCACCTCCTCCAGACTCCACGTGGGAGTCACCTTCGCGTCCCCCAGGCCCCCCCGGTGCACCCCCCCACCTCGGGCGCCTCACCTCCCCTGGGGCTAGGGGCCCATATTCTGAGGGCCCTCGTGTGGTGGACCAGGCCCACGCCACCTGCTGGTCCCCTGGCTTCAGGTGTCACCTAGAGGGCCCGCCGGCCACGGCTCCCTGTCCTTGGGGCCATCATCGGAGAGGCTGCATGACCTGCCTCGCTAGAGCAAAGGGCAGTTCACGGGGTAGCTGGGGGACAGGCCTGAAGAGGGCAGCGGGCTCCTGACAAGGCAAGAAAGGCTCCAGGAGGCCCTGCCTGGGCTCCACGGCCCTCACGCAGTCGGGGCTGGTGCACGGCAGTGGGGCGGCGACCCGCACCTTCAACCCCGGGGTGCCCCGGCTGGCCTGCCCCTTAGCACGAGGCGCCCAGAGTGACCACTGCCCCCCCCTCCTGCCTGGGAACAGAGACTCTGACCAGGCTGAGCCTGAGGCTGACAAGGTCCTTAGGGGGTCACAGGGGCTGGAGGGTCCCCGGGGCATGGGCCCAGAGCAGCCGCTGGCGGGGCAACCCCTCTTCCCGGGGTGCCCAGCCCTTCCTGAGCCTTCCACGCTGGCCTGCAGCTGTCAGACCGGCTGCTTCCAGGCGGTGGGCTGTACCGTGGGCAGTGGGGCCAGGGTACAGGTGTGCACACGGAGGGGAGCGAGCGGCTGGGGAGGGGAGACCCCGGAGAGCAGCGGCGGTCCCAGGCAGGCGGTGGGCATCCAGCTGCCCACTGGTGTCGGGAGCCCCCGCGATGGACACACCTGTCCAGCTGGGGCCCACCTTGCAGTCTCGGGTGCGTGTCCCCTCTTTTCCTGTGGAGGGAAGTACAGGGAGGTAGTGAGCAGGTGAGGGTCTGAGCCGGCCTCTGAGATCAGGAGGGACCAACAGCTGTGTCCCCGGGGGTCTC
Organism: Kogia breviceps; assembly: GCF_026419965.1. Classification (NCBI taxonomy): domain Eukaryota; kingdom Metazoa; phylum Chordata; class Mammalia; order Artiodactyla; family Physeteridae; genus Kogia; species Kogia breviceps. The sequence goes on from NC_081326.1 coordinate 76,661,371, forward strand.
CTACCTGCCCAGGCGGAGGAGGGAGGATTCACCCCCCGCCCTCCCATCATCGAAAGTCTGCCCGCTGCGGTGGCGGTGCCGTGGGCGGCAAGAGGGGGTCTGGGGAGGAGGGGGGGTCGGGCAGCGGGGCAGCTTGCATCCCCGGCTCCTGCTGTCTCCTCTGTGTCATCACGTAGCCCAGGATCCCCGGCCCCCGCCGCACCAATCCACGTGGCTCCTCCAAGGCCCTGGGCCGAGACCACCACCGAGACACCCGAGGGGTGGCCGGATGAGGATACGGGCTCTGCCAACATCTGCCCGCGGGGCCAGGCTGGGGAAGCTAGCCGGCCCACAGCTGGTCCACTCAGCTCCCTGACCGGCTGGGGGCCCTTTTTTAAAATTAATTAATTCATTTTTTGGCAGTGTTGTGTCTTCGTTGCTGCGCGCGGGCTTTCTCTAGTTGCGGGGAGCGGGGGCTACTCTTCCTTGCGGTGCGCGGGCTTCTCACTGAGGCGGCCTCTCTCGTTGCGGAGCACGGGCTCTAGGCGTGCGGGCTTCAGCAGTTGTGGAGCACACGCTTAGTTGCTCTGCGGCATGTGGGATCCTCCCGGGTCAGGGCTCGAACCCGTGTGCCCTGCACAGGCAGGCGGACTCTCAACCGTTGCGCACCAAGGAAGCCCCTGGGGGCGCTTTCTTCACAGCTGGGCCTGACTCCAGAACCCACCATCCTGCCGAACTGGTACACGCCAGGCCCCAGCGATCAGCGCGAGACGATAGGACCCCGGCTCCGCTAGGCTGAGCGGCGCCACCGCACGCCGACGCTGGGCAGGACCCTTGCCACGAACCAGCCTCGGTTCCGGTCACCTCTGGGGCTGCCGCAGGGACGCGCCATCACACAGACAAGGACTGGTGGAGAGCAGGACCCCCAGATCCTCACCTCGGCCTCCCGGGGTGGAGTGTCCGTCCCTCCCAAGCCGGGGCTGGGCCGAGGGGCCTTCTTTGGCCAACGCGACCCTCGAGGATGTAGTGTGGGCAGAGGCCCGAGCTGCACCCACACGGGTGGCCCTCCCACCCTTCAGCCAGTGCTGCCCTTTCAACGTGGGCCCAGAAGGAGCACGTGGAGGACAAGGGGCCGTGCAGCTGGCCCGACTCCAGGCCGAAGTGTGAGGCCGCAGGCTGGGGAGCAAGAGGGCCCCCAGCGCGCGGGGGGGTCTGTGATGCGGACCCCGGGGCGGCGGCCAGCCGATGGAGAGATGCCGGCACGTGCTGGCCACCGCAAGAGGGAGGCTGCGGGCACATGCTCCCAGGGGGAGCGTGGCTCACTTCCCTGAGGGTGAGGGGTAGTACCCTGTGTGGCCATGCACCCCTCTAGGCCTGGGCAGTGGCATCCAGCAGGGGACCGGACGCTGTTCGAGGCCCCCGTGCCCTCGGTCAGGGCTCCCCAGGCCCTGGGGCCAGAGACGCTGCCTCCTCCCTCGGGCCGCCCCGTCCCAGGCCTGGTGACAGCTTGGGGCAGGTCCTCTGGCCCCAGGCCGTGGCATCCAACATGTAGCCAGACCCCCCCGGGTCTCTCCCAGCCACAAATCACACTGGCCTGGCCGTGGGAGACAGGCTGCCCCAACCCTCTGAGCCATCTTGGGGCGGCAGGGAAGTGGCCCACGTTCCTGCCCGAAGGCACGGAGGGGCTGTGCCTCTGCCTCGCCAGGGCCAGGCGGGCAGGTGGAGAATGACTGGGGCCACTGGAGGCGTGGGTCTGTGGCCTGCCCCTCACCTCCCCCTCAATCTCAGGCCTGCAGGTCACCCTGGGGTGGCACCCCCGGGGAGGCTCTGGGGCCCCTGGGTGGTGTGCGTCCACCTGAGCCACACTCAGCAGGCCGGGCAGTGGTGGGGTGGCAGTCAGGACAGCCACGAGGACACAGGACAGAACCTTTATTGCTGAACACAAAACGCCCGCCAGGGAGCCCTGCCTGGCAGTCTCTCTCTCCCTGGGCAGGAGGCCTGCGGAAGGACCGGGGAGGGGGGCGGGGGGCAGGGCGAGGGGGGCCCGCATTGCACGGCCGCTGCCACACCCACAGCGGGGACGGGCCTGGGGGCGAGCCCTGCCGGGCACCCCTCGGGGCTAGGCTGAGGACCCAGGGGTGGGCGGGTGGGTGGAGCCCAGCCCGGGGGAGGCGAGACCTGGGCGCTGATCACACAGGACTGAGAGCCACGCGGGCAGAGCGGCGGCCCTGCAGCCCCCAGGCGGTGCTCTGTGGCGAGCGGTCCCCCCTCGGGGGCGGGGGCGGGCAGAGCCTCCTTCCTCTCCAGGGATGAAGGGCTGAGGTAGGCGTGGGCCGGCTCCCCGGGCCCTCACAGACGGGGTTTGATGTGCAGCGATTTCCCTGTTCGGAGAGGAGCAAAGGTCAGGCACCAGGAGCCCCTCAGCCAGGAGGAGTGCCCCGCTCCCCGAAGCTTCTGGGTCAGGGACCGCCAGCAATGGGGAGAGGGCTTTGACACCATCGTCCTCTCGTCCACCACCCACTGTCCTCCCTGGGGTCCGGAGTCTAGCAGGGTGCAGGCCTGGCCTGTGGGGCTGAGAGCTCCCCTGGGTGGGGGAGCAGAGGCCTGCCAGGTGGGGCAGCCCCTGGGGAGTGGGTGGGTCACGGCGGGAGCCACAGAAGTCTGGAGGCTGAGCTATAAACACCAGGTGCAGGCGGCCTGCACGCAGACACAGCATAGGCTCGCACCTGGACGAGTCTGAGGCTGCCAGACGGAGCCCGACGTGAAAAGCCAGGGTGGGTGCGAGCAGTTGCTGGGTGCGGGGCGGGGTGAGGCCCCTGTGCAGGGTGGCATGCCCGGGTGGGAGGGGCTTCCCCCAGCAGAGCACTCTCCTGCCCTGTGTGGCCCACGCTCACCGGGCGCCAATGCCCCTCCCCCGCTGTGAACACGTGAGGCCAGCAGCCCCGCTGACCACAGACGCCTCCGCGTGGCTGCCCAGCGGCACGGCACTGTCCACGTACCCCCTGACAGCCCGCCTCTCCTCCTGGGACCCCATTTCAGGGCCGAGGACCCCAGTCGCCGGCTCAGCCAAGCCAGTGCCTAGAGGTCAGCCCAGCCAGCCAGGGCCCCTGGCCTGCAGACTCCACCAGCCTCTGCCCGAGGGCCTCGGCCCCTCTCTGCCTGTCCTTCCAGCCCCCGGGAGGTCGGCAAGGCCTGAGCAGGGAAAGAGGCTGATGGGGGCCCCCAGGCCAGTGGGGATCTGCAGCCTCTCACCCACCCTGCCTGCTTCCTCTGATTCTGGGGCTGGTTGCAGGGTTCCTTATCTTACTTAAAAAAAAAAAAAAAAAAAAAAAAAAAAAAAAGCATTTTCAAAGGTGGCTGCCTCGGGCTGTCTGCTCCGTGCTCCCATGCCCCAGTGTGTCCTCCCGATGGAAGGAGCTGGTGACCAGCCAGGCCGGGTGGGCAGGTGGAGGGCCTGGCCGCAGCTTGGGGGCTGTAGCAGGCATGTGAGTGAGCTCAGCAGAGCTGTTAGAAACGGCTGCAGCGAGCGTCTTCCATTAACGCTACAACCGTGAAATATGACAATAAAATGATAGCCGTATGGTCGCAAATTTGCAGCCCGCCGAGCTGCGTGGGGTTTATCGTCACTCAAACGCGCAGAGAGCTGTAAAATGTTTACAGAAAGGGTCGTTTGCAGCCATAAAATCCTCTTTTCTCTCCTAAACAAGGCTGAGTGGAGCCATTTACCAAGCCCCAAATGTTCATGGGGGAGAGGGAACATCTGTTCTCTCCAGGAGCGTGCAGTGATCTTCCAGAACAAATTAACAGAAATGGGTGCTTTCTAATTAAATCAGCCCTCGGCTGGGGCGGTCTGTGCAGGCGGCGCTGCTGTCCTCGCACCTCGCTGGCCCTGCCCCTGTGGGCCTCCGCAGGTGCACACCTGCCAAGCCAGGGATAGGGCACGGCAGCGCCCAGCCCACGCCAGCTCTCCGGAACCATCCAGGCCCCACCTAGAGGTTCTGACCCAGTGGGTCTGAGGCGGGAACTGCAAGAGTGCAGGCTGGGCTCCGGCGGGCGGGCTGCCTACCTGAGTCCTTGGTGGGGCTGCTCCTGTGGGTCAGGGCCCTGGGCTGGCCTCCCGGGCTTGGCGGGGACTGCAGGGAGATGAAGGAGGGCAGCTTGCAGAGGCTGCCGGAGCCCGTCCCCGCCGAGGCAGCCTCCTCCGGCAGAGACGGCTCCTCCTGGTCCAGGGGCAGGGAGGCGGAGGGGGAGGAGGGGGAGGGGCGCGAGGGGGAGGACGGGGGCGAGGAGGAGGAGCGGGAGGAGACAGAGGAGGAAGAGGCTGAGGCTGCAGCTAAAAGCCGTGGGGAGGGTGGGGAGGAGGCCGAGCCGGCTGCCGCGGGGGTGGGGCAGCTGGACGTCTGCCTGGTGGGTCGCTGGGCGGCCAAGGACTTCCTGCGGGAAAGGAAGGGGAGCAGAGGCGTGAGGCTGGGCGGCCGTGGGGCAGGCGGGCGTCGGGGGGCCTGCCGGCCACCTGTATCCTGCCTGTCCCGGCGGCAAGGCTCCCGGCACCGCCCTGCCCCGGCAGCCATCAGGCATCGCTGTGCAGGTTCAAGGCTGGCCCTCGGCCCATGGACAGGCTGGCGGCGCTACAGGGCCTGCAGCCACGCCACGGTGACCCTGTCGTCACCTTCTGCAGCCTTCCTCATCCACACGGGCTCCCATACTCACAGGGCGGTGAGCACACCAGAGGCCCCAGCCGTGAGCATCACCTGGGACCCTCCCCCCTCCTGGGGAGTTGTGGGGGGCAGCTGAGAAGCCCCCACCTTCCTCCCCAGAGTGGGGGCTGGGCAGCCATGCACGGCTCAGTCTGGGCCAGGGATGCCCTTGGCTCCGCCCAGCCTGGGGACCAGGGGGTGGGGCACCTCGAGGTCACTTGATCGACTCTGGCCTGAGGTTTCTTTTGGGGTCTGAAGCCCACAGAGCTGGGCGGTGGCGGGGCGGGGGGCTCCTTCCTGACCACCCCCGACCCCACGCTTACACATGCAGCGCCCACCGTCCCCGTCACCTGGGCCCGTGGCTGGTGGAAGCCCTGCTCCTGGGGGGCGTGGTGTTGGGCTCCGGGGCCGGGGCTGTGGCTGCCCGCCGGCCGAGGTGCCTCTGGTTGCGGTGGAGCAGCTGGCACTGGGCACCCCGGGGGCAGACGCCCCTGCGGGAGAAGTCAGGACACAGCAGCGTGTGCTTCTTCTTGCACTGTGGGGAGAAGGGGCGCGGCTGGGCAAGCCAGTGGAGGCCTCTGCGCCACTGGGGCGGCCCTGCCTGCTCCGCCAGGTGGGGCCTGGGCCAAAGGCTTCCTGTTGGGGGACTGAGGCCCTCGAGCCAGAGTGGCCCCCCAGCCCACACCCCACCCATCAAGAAGATGCCCGTGAGCAGCCCAAGGGCCGAGGGCACCACCCTGGTTGTAGCAGCGCCACCCAGCCCAGCCCTGGGCCTGCACTGAGGGCCGGGCCTGGCTTGGGGGTCCTGCCAGGCTGAGGTGGGGATTCCCAGGGAGCTAACTCCTCCTCCTGACCACAGCCCACCCATCCTGGAAGAGAAGCAGGGTCGGGGGCGCTAGGCCTGGGGGCCCAGGGTGGAGGCGGGCCACACACCTGATCCCCCACACCTGTCACGGTGCTAATTACACCCTGTGGGGGCGGCCTACGAGCAGCTCGGGGCAACAGGCAGCCTCAGCTCTGCCTGCCAGGCCCAAGGCCTGCCTTTCCTCGGCCCTCCTGCCCCCGGGACTGGGGCTGCAGGGCCCAACTCCAACTCTGCAGCTGGGCTGTGTGCCCACTTCTTGCCTGGCTCTTCTAGGGAAGGGGGTCCTGTTCTTCCCCACCCCCAACAGCTGACTTAGGGGGCACGACCCAGCAGGAGAGAGCCAGGTATAGCAGGCCTCATGTTGGGCCAGGTGACAGGCGATATGCTGGAGACAGACCCGGATGGGAACCACTGCAAGCAAAGTCCCTGTCAAACCCACCGAGAGGGGAGTTTAAAACCAGCCCTGGTGCCTGAGCAGCTCGAGGGTGCCCACCGGCACAGCCACTGGAAATATACGGCAACAGCCTCGAGAGCACTTCCTCCTGGGGCCGTAACCTCTCCCAGGGCACGTGCCCCGAGAGTCCCGGATCTTAGCTCTGCTCCCAGCACCCAGGACAAAGCCGGCCGAGGACCCCACGGGGCGTGTACCCATCCTGTGAGCAGGATCTGGGCACTGACCCCATTCTTTTCCGCACACCTGGCTCCCGGCTGCCCCCAAGGGACTAGAAGCCCCTCACACTGGAGCCTGGGGGCTGGTGCAAAGACAGGCAGGCAACAGCCCCTGAGCACCCCTGCACCGCCACAGCAGCCGTCACTGCGCTGGGCACACCGAGCTGTGCCCCTGAACAGAAGGCAGGCTCAGGCCAATGCCTGCTCTCCCTCCCTCCCTCCCACAGGGCTCTCTGCCCTGGGCCTGGCCAGGGACACGACCCTGAACCCAGTGGCCCCGCCCTCACTAGTGCACATATAAGGGACACATGGAGACGCTGGCGCCACGCAGGGCTGCCCCTCGGGGTCTCCTGGGGAATAAGGGGGGTCGGGGCAGGTAGAGGGGACAGGAAGGACCTTTGGGTGGAGAGGGCGCAGCACCGGGCTGCACACGGAGAGATGGCTAGAGGGCACTGGACCTGCACTGTCCCGCCGTGACCACAAGCCCCGCGGCTGCTCTGAGCCTGGACGGTGCGACAGGTGCAACGCACAGGGGGTGCCAGATAAAAGGCGGCACAGAGGTTTCCTCCCTGGTCGCACGCTGACGTTTGCGATCTGCTGGGTCAAATAAACCCATGTCACCTGTTTCTGTTTCACCTTCCTAAGGTGGCTACTAGGAAATGTGAAATCCCACATGGGGTTCACATACAGCTGACCTTCCTACTAGAGACGGCTGGTCTGACCTAGCTGTCCTCCCAAGAACAACCGAAACCTAGGCTTGAGAATAAAGAACTTTCTTAAATCGTCCGAGAGCTATCGAGAAAGTGAAATGATGGAGGAAAATCTATGCAGAGACGTGGTGGACACAGGGCTAGTCTCAGGTCTCAAAGGCCCGACATCCCCCTTAGACCAAGGTCACTGAGGAAGGGGCAAAACCAACCAACCACACAAAACTCCCCGCGGAGCCGGAAATTAAGAAAGTCACTATTAAATAATTCATTGGTCAAACAAGGAACAATGGGAATTAGGTAATATTTAGAACCAAATGATGACACCAAAACAACCCATCAAAATTTGTGGAATGCAGCTGAAGCACCACTTGGAGAGAAGTCCGCAGCCTTACAGGCTTATGTTATTAGCAAAGAGGATATACCTCAAAAGTTAGAAGGGGGGCTTCCCTGGTGGCGCAGTGGTTGAGAGTCCGCCTGCCGATGCAGGGGACACAGGTTCGTGCCCCGGGCCGGGAAGATCCCACATGCCGCGGAGCGGCTGGGCCCGTGAGCCACGGTTGCTGAGCCTGCGCGTCCGGAGCCTGTGCTCCGCAACGGGAGAGGCCACAGCAGTGAGAGGCCCGCGTACCGAAAAAAAATAATTAAAAAAAGAAATAAAAGGAATACGAACTGGAAAAGAGGAAGTAAAACTGTCACTGTTTGCAGATGACATGATACTATACATAGAGAACCCTAAAGATGCCATCAGAAAACTACTAGAGCTAATCAATGAATTTGGTAAAGTTGCAGGATATAAAATTAATGCACAGAAATCTTTTGCATTCCTATACACTAACAATGAAAGATCAGAAAGAGAAATTAAGGAAACAATCCCATTTGCCTACATATCAAAAAGAATAAAATACCTAGGAATAAACCTACCTAAGGATGTAAAAGACCTGTACTCAGAAAACTCTAAGGCACTGATGAAAGAAATCAAAGATGACACAAACAGACGGAGAGGTATACCATGTCCTTGGATTGGAAGAATCAATACTGTGAAAATGACTATACTACCTAAAGCAATCTACAAATTCAATGCCATCCTTATCAAATTACCAGTGGCGTTTTTACAGAACTAGAACAAAAAAATCTTAAAATCTGTATGGAGTCACAAAAGACCCCGAATAGCCAAAGCAGTCTTGAAGCAAAAAAATGGAGCTGGAGGAATCACCCTCTGACTTCAGACTATACTACAAAGCTACAGTAATCAAGACAACACAGTACTGGCACAGAAACAGAAATATAGATCAATGGAACAGCATAGGAAGCCCAGAGATAAACCCACGCACCTATGGTCAACTAATCTACAACAAAGGAGGCAAGGACATACAATGGAGAAAAAGACAGTCTCTTCAATAAGTGGTGCTGGGAAAACTGGACAGCTACATGTAAAAGAATGAAATTACAACACTCCCTAACACCATACATGAAAATAAACTCAAAATGGATTAGAGACCTAAATGTAAGATCTGACACTATAAAACTCTTAGAGGAAAACACAGGAAGAACACTCTTTGATATAAATCACAGCAAGATATTTTTTGATCCACCTCCTAGAGTAATGAAAATAAAAAGAAAAATAAACAAATGGGACCTAACGAAACTTAAAAGCTTTTGCAAAGCAAAGGAAACTACAAACAAGACAAAAAGATAATCCTCAGAATGGGAGAAAATATTTGCAAACGAATCAATAGACAAAGGATTAATCTCCAAAATACATAAACAGCTCATTCAGCTCAATATTAAAAAAACAAACAACGCAATCCAAAAATGGGCAGAAGACCTAAAAAGACATTTCTCCAAAGAAGACATACAGATGGTCAAGAAGAAAAGCTGCTCAACATCACTAATTATTAGAGAAATGCAAATCAAAACTGCAATGAGGTGTCACCTCACACCAGTCAGAATGGGCATCATCAGAAAATCTACAAACAACAAATGCTGGAGAGGGTGTGGGGAAAAGGGAACCCTCCTGCACTGTTGGTGGGAATGTAAATTGATACAGCCACTATGGAGAACAGTATGGAGGTTCCTTAAAAAACTAAAAATAGAACTACTATATGATCCAGCAATCCCACTACTGGGCACATACCCTGAGAAAACCATAAATCAAAGAGACACATGCACCCCAATGTTCACTGCAGCACTATTTACAATAGCCAGGTCATGGAAGCAACCTAAATGCCCATCGACAGACGAATGGATAAAGAAGATGTGGTACATATACACAATGGAATATTACTCAGCCATAAAAAGGAAAGAAATTGGGTCATTTGTAGAGATGTGTATGGATCTAGAGACTGTCATACAGAATAAGTCAGAAAGAGAAAAACAAAATATCGTATATTAATGCATATATGTGGAACCTAGAAAAATGGTACAGATGAACCAGTCTGCAGGGGAGAAACAGAGACACATATGTAGAGAACAAACGTATGGACACCAAGGCGGAGGGGGGGAAGTGGCGGGGGTGGTGGTGGTAGTGGTGGGATGAATTGGGAGATGGGGATTGACATGTAGACACTAATATGGATAAATCAGATAACTAATAAGAACCTGCTGTATAAAAAAATAAAATAAAATTCAAAAATTAGAAAAAAAAAAGAATTTTATTAAATGACATCAAAGGAGAGGCCTGTACAACTAGAGACGGTGTGCCTTGATCACGGGCAGAAGACTCAATGGAGAGACAGATACCAACTGTCCAAGGAAACCTGACTACAGAGGGGCCCACGACAGATCCACGGGGCAAAGGGGCTCTTCAGTGCAAGGTGTGCGGGAGAAACAACACTGGTCCCCTACACAGACACAAAATTACTTCCAGCTGGACTGGTGGGGAACGTCCTACATGGCAAAGATCCGACCACAGAATGCAGTGGGGAAGGAGTCTCATATAAGCACAAGAGGTGCAAACTGTAAAGAGAGATGAATAATAATATTTCCATTAAAATTAAGAGCTTTTGTTCCTCAAGTCCCATCACAAAGATGGGACTTCCCTGGTGGTCCCAACGCAGGAGGCCTGGGTTCGAACCCCAGTCAGAGAACTAGATCCCACATGCCGCAACTAAAGACCCCACATGCTGTAACTAAGACCCAGTGTAGCCAAATAAATAAATAAATAAAATAAAATATTAAAAAGAAAAAGATATATCACAAAGAAGTGAAAAAATAAATGACAAACTGAAATAAGATACTTGCCACTAATGTGAATGACAAAAGATTAATATTCAGAATTTTTTTTTTTTTTTTTTGCAGTACGCAAGCCTTTCACTGTTGTGGCCCCTCTCGTTGCAGAGCACAGGCTCCGGACGCGCAGGCTCAACGGCCATGGCTCACGGGCACAGCCGCTCTGCGGCATGTGGGATCCTCCCGGACCGGGGCACGAACCCGTGTCCCCTGCATCGGCAGGCGGACTCTCAACCACTGCACCACCAGGGAAGCCCCAGAATATTTTACATTGATATATATATATATATATTTAATTTTAAAAAATATTTATGTATTTATTTTTGGCTGCATTGTGTCCTCGTTGCTGCACCTGGGCTTTCTCTAGTTGCGGCGAGCAGGGGCTACTCTTCACTGCGGTGCGTGGGCTTCTCACTGCGGGGGCCTCTCTTGCTGTGGAGCATGGGCTCTAGGCGCACGGGCTTCTGTAGTTGTGGCACGCGGGCTCAGTAGTTGTGGCTTGCGGGCTTAGCTGCTCCATGGCATGTGGGATCTTCCCAGGCCAGGGCTCGAACCCGTGCCCCCTGCATTGGCAGGTGGATTCTTAAACACTGCATCACCAGGGAAGTCCCACAATGATATATTTTTATGTTCACATTTATATTTTATAAATTTCCCATGAGTCAGTAAGAGAAAACCGACACACTGGAAAAATTGTCTCCACATTCACTTAAAAACAAAACAACAAAACCCCAGGTATTTTTCAGAAGAGAAGGCACAAGGGGTTTAAACATTAGGGAAGATGTTCTGCTTCATTTAAATCAGAGAAAGGCAAATTTAAAAATGCAAGGTAGCTTTTAATCCTTAAAACGATCAAGAAGAAAACAGAGGGCGCCGTCACGAGGAACGTGTGGGCACGGCCTCTGGGAGTCGCCTGGAGGTTCCGACTACAGCAACCCACCGCACACTCCACGCCTGCGGCCCAGACTGTCCCCAAGACGCCAGCCTGCCCTCCCGAAGCTCTTCTGCAGGGGCGAGGCCGGGAGGACCACTGGGCCGCACACCTGCACTTGCCCCTCAGCCACCGTGGCTCCTGGGGGCCACTGTGTCCAGGGCGCGGCCCCGCTGGCTGTCTGCGCCAGGCCTGGTGGTGACGGTGGAGGAGCTGGCGTGGGGCTGCGGGTCCTCTCCTCCTTGGCCAGCAACACGCCGGACTCTTCCGTCTGGACTGTCCACAGCAGCCCCACATGCTGGTGCAGCCCAGAGGCCGCTGGCCCTCGCACTCTACCTGGGTCCCGCCCACTCATTTCCGCCCTCCCGTGGAGGCCAGGTCCTCCCTCAGGGGACAGCGACACCTCCACTGGGTGGCCCATCAACGTCCCCAGTGACTCACCAGCTTCCTTGCCACCCTCCCAAACCAAAGCTGCCCCCTCTTCCAGCTCGGAGACCCCCTCCCTCTCCACCTCTGCCCACCACTGGCGCCTCTGCAGGCCTCGAGTGCGTCTACGCTTGGCCACTGTCCGTGGAGGCCCTGCCTCAATCACTTCATCGTTCATTCCAAAACTGGCACCCGAATGCAATGTGATATCCCAGAACAGAGAACAGAAATTAGGGGAAAACCGGGTAAAATCCAAACAAAGCCTCGTTAAGTTGGTAGTAACGTACCAATGTCAATTTTTTAGTTTTGACAGACAGTTACAGTTATGTAAGATACCAGGGCCTTCCTGGTGACGCCGTGGTTAAGAATCCACCTGCCAATCCAGGGGACACGGGTTCGAGCCCTGGTCCAAGAAGATCCCACACGCCGCAGAGCAACTAAGCCCGTGCGCCACAACTACCGAGCCTGCGCTCTAGAGCCCGCGAGCCACAACTCCTGAGCCTGTGCGCCACAACTACTGAAGCCCACATGCCTAGAGCCCGTCCTCTGCAACGTAGAGAAGCCACCGCAGTGAAGCCACCGCAGTGAGAAGCCCACACACCACAACAAAGAGTAGCCCCCACTCGCCGCAACTAGAGAAAGCCCGCGCGCAGCAACGAAGACCCAGCGCAGCCAAAGATAAATAAATACATATTTAAAAATAATTAAATAAATAAATAAACGGCACTTACCAAAATGATATTAAAAAAAAAAAGATACTAGCAGTGCAGGAGCCTGGGTGAAGGGTGCGCGGGCCCTCCTTCTCCGTACTACCTGCAACTTTTCGGACAATCTACGCGATCACAAAGATGCTTATCACGCGATAAATGACGAGCACGCGGGACCCCGCGCAGAGAACAAGCTGCCACCGCCCAGGCAAGGTGCCCGCTGGGCTCCTTCTGAGGGCATCAGAGGCCACTGCAAGGCCAGGGCCCTGCAGCAACAGAAGCTGGTCCCAAGGGTGAGACCTGTTGTCTGAAAAGGACAATTAGATGGGTAAGCCTCGGGCGAGACGGCCCAGAGGAAAGGCGAGAAAATGCCAACTGAACACAGAGGGAAAAGGTTAAGAGCTCAAGATACAACAGAGAATGTTACACACACAAAGGCACACCAATACACCGAAAACCTCGATAAAACAGATCAATTTCCAGGGGGAAAATAAGTCAAAATTGGCAAAATAAAGCAATAGAAGGGAATTCCACTTCCTGGAAGACGTCCCTACCCCTCCACTAAGCACCACCAAACCCCTGAGAACCGTAGGAAGGACCATCAAAGGTGGAGAGGAGACAGGCCACGAGGGACCTGGGATCCAAGGAGGGACGCGGCGGTGGCTCCTGGGACTTCCTGCTGCCTCGTCATCCTGACCCGGAGCGCAAGAAGTTGGCAACTTGGAAGCGTCCGTGGGTGCAGAATAAGGGGTGGTCCCCTCGCACCCGGGCCAGCAAGGGCTGAGTGGGGAGCCTTGACCCTGGCGTCCCTCCCTGCCCTGCTAGGATGGTGCCGGAGGAGGCCGAGTGGGAAGCGAGTACTGCCATCCACCCAGGACCACCAGGGAGACCCCTCCTCACGGGTCAGCGAAGGCCGAGTCGGGGAACCAGGATTTCTACCTGCACACCCCCTGCCCACCTGCTGGAGTGGACTCGGGGGAAACCTGCTGAAACAGCAGGTTTAAATAAGATCCAAACTCTCGCAACAACCGAAACATCCAGGTTTCAATAGGCAATGACTGATCACACCAAGAGCAGCTGGCAGGGAACCACATTTCCGGAGGAATAACTGTAAAGTTGCATGTGGATTTCCAACTGCGCCGGGGGTGTTGGGTGTTGGTGCCCCTGATCGCCCCCCCGCCGTGCTGTTCAAGGGTCAACTGTATTATGGCGAGCTGCGTCTGACCAGCAGAATAACAGTCGCCACACGCTAGATTCTTCTCGTGTCACACTTTATTGGAGTACAGCTCGGTTATGGAAAGATGGAAGGAAGACCCCGCAGCCTTAACGGCAGCTGCCTATATAAGATTCGGGGTACCGTGCAAGTCTCTGACTGGTTCATATCGAAGGCATAGCTACACGTCGCCTTCGGACTGGTTACTGCTCCAAAACCTTGTTAGCATATCTCAACGCATGCGCACTGGCTACAGGATGGATGACTCAGCTTTTTCTATCCCGCTTTGCGGCAACGCTTTGCCGCGCCCCGCACTGTATAGTGCAGAGACTGAATCAGTAATCAAAAGCCTCCCCACAAGGAAAAGCCCAAGACCAGATGGTTTCAACAGGTGAACTCTGCTAAACATGTATAGAAGAATTCATACCTAGTCTTCTTAGATTCTTCCAAAAAACTGAAGAGACAAGAATACTTCCTAACGTACAACAGCCAAAACAGTCTACGAGGCTAGCCTTACCTTGATTCCAAGACCAGACAAAGATACTACGGGAAAAGGAAACTACAGATCAATATTACTCAGGAATACAGCTATAAATCCTCAACAAAATACTACAAAACGGAACTCGTGGCATGTGAGAAGGATTATACCTCGTGACCCCGTGGGATTCTGGGATTCCGTCTCAGGATGCAAAGACGGTTCAACATCCAAAAATCAATCAATGTAATTGTGACTGATCAATGTGATCAACGGTTATTGACCAGCTTAACAGAATGAAGGGAAAATCCCACGTGATCATCTCAATTGATACAAGAAAGATTTGACAGGACTCAACACCTTCTCACAATAAAAACACCAAATAAACTAGGACTGGAAGAGAATAAGCTCAACATAATAAAGGCCACGTATGACAAGCCCTCAGCTAACAACATACTCACCAGTGAAAGACTGAAAGCTATTCGATAAGATGAAGAACAAGACAAGGGTGTCCCCGTTCACTTTCATTCAACATAGTACTAGAAGCTCTAGCCAGAGCAACTCGCCCAAAAAAAGGAAGGAAGAAGGGAGGGAGGGAGGGAGGGAGGGAGGGAGAAAAGACTAAAAGGTATCCAAATCAAAAAGGATGAAAATTATCTCTGTTAGCAGATGACAGGATCTTGTATGTAGAAAACCCTAAAGAATCCACAAAAACAATGTTAAGAGTTAATAAGTGAATTCAGGGATTCCCTGGTGGCGCAGTGGTTGAGAGTCCGCCCGCCGATGCAGGGGACACGGGTTCGTGCCCCGGTCCGGGAGGATCCCACGTGCCGCGGAGCGGCTGGGCCCGTGAGCCGTGGCCGCTGAGCCTGCGCGTCCGGAGCCTGTGCTCCGCAACGGGAGAGGCCGCAGCAGTGAGAGGCCCGCGTACCAAAAAACAAAACAAAACCCTACTGAATCGTACACCTGTGCAAACACATGAACGGGGCGATGTATAAACCGTACCTCAATAAAGCTGGCTTTAAAAAGTGGCACGACAAATCAGAGAGGAAAGAACGGACAGCTTAGCACGTACCTGCGGGGAAAGGCTCTCTACGTGGAAGAAATGAAGTGAGGTCACACCTCACACCACAGGCTAGGTTACAGGGACACGGGAGCCTCCCTGACAGCCCAGGGCCTGCTCAAAGTGCTGTGAAGTGCTGCACTAATGTATGTATGTATGTATGTAGGTATTTACTTACTTACTTATTTATTTACTTATTTATGGCTGCACTGGGTCTTTGTTGCTCCGAGTGGGCTTTCTCTAGTTGCAGAGAGCGGGGGCTACCCTTCGTTGCAGTGCGCGGGCTTCTCATTGCAGTGGCTTCTCTTGTTGCGGAGCACGGGCTCTAGGCGCGCGGGCTTCAGTAGTTGTGGCACGGGGGCTCAGTAGTTGTGGCTCGCAGGCTCTAGAGCGCAGGCTCGGTAGTTGGGGCGCACGGGCCCAGCCGCTCCGCGGCACGTGGGATCTTCCCGGACCGGGGCACGAACCCGTGTCCCCAGCATCGGCAGGCAGACTCTCAACCACTGCGCCACCAGGGAAGCCCCCTGCACTAACGTCTTAATCTTCACCACGTTCCTACGTCGTAAGTACTACCGTTATCCCAATTTTACAGAAAGGAAACCGAGGCCCAGAGGGTGAACAACTTGTGCAGGGCCACGGCCGCCAGTGGACTTGGGTCTGAGCCCCAGCCGGAGGCTCGCCTCCACCCCGCCTCAGCCCGCCTCACCGCAGCTCGAAAAGGCAAACTGAAGAAGGCGCAGGAGGGGCGCGTGGCCTTGAGTGGGGGCAGATCCTGGAACCAGACCCACATGGAGAAAAATGGAAGGACGCTCCCAGAAAAACAGGAAGGATTTCAGCCTGAGAAAGGGTACCCGGGGCAAGTTATCAGGCGGTGACAAGGAGACGCTGTCTGTGACTGCAAAGACTGATAGGCCGGGACAAAGAGCCTCCGAAGGGCAAGAGGAAGCGGGGGACAGGGGCGGAGGGGCCTCTCCAGCAGGCAGAGCAGCCTCTCCAGCAGGCAGAGCGCCCCTGGAGGCCCGGACGCTGACACACGCAGGGGCAGGGCGAGAAGGAGGCCGAGGAGAGTACGTGAGGGCGGCACACGGGCCGGGACGCAGCCGGGCGGGGCTGTCGGTGCAGAGGTGGCCGCGGATGAAGACTGCACGTGAGCTGCAGCAGGAGGGGCTGGAGACACGCGACACCCCAGCTGCAGTGAGCACCCCGGCCACAAGCTGTGAACACAGGGAAGAGGAGCCAGGCTGCCGGGAGGGACGGCCGTTCCAGGGCGGGGTGCGCGTCCTGCAGCGCCAGAAGGCACCCTGGGGAGCACGTGAGCAACTGGACAGCGACAGTGAGGTCCCGGTGGGAGTCGCCGCGTCTGCACTGCTACCCACTGCCGGCGGGGGCAGGCAGGGGAGGGCCACTCTCCCTGTGAGGGCAGCGCTGGTGGCGGTGTCCCCCACGGCACGCGCATTAACAGCTGCTCCGCGGACCCGACAGCAAGGGACCAAGGCGACCCCGCCACCAGTGCCAGGAATGACGGGACTCGGCGCTCGCGCAGGAAGCTCTGCGGCGGTGACCGCGGGACGTGTGGCCACTGGACCACCCGAGGTGACAGGCGTCCCACAGGAGGACGCCGTGTCCCCAAGTGTCCTGAGAGTCCGGAGGGACACAGTGAGGAGACGCAAGAGGCTGACCTCTGAGCCTCAGGCCCAGGAGCAGCGCCTGGCCCCCGAAAAGGGGAAGGAAGAGAGACCTACTCCGGGCCTAAATTATTCACAAGAAAAGGGAACGCGCCTCTTTAACAAGCCCGCGCTTTGTGAAGCAGGCTTAACAATTCCACTTGATTCAGTGGGATATTACAAACTCTCTGGGGCCCGTCTGAGGACTTCCACTTCAGGAGCAAGGTGACGACTCAGCACTTTTTGTATTATTTAGAGAACAAAATTAACCCTCGCCGGCCCAGGCCGCCGCTTCTGCTTCTGCCGGATCCGGCCTGCTCAGCGCTTTTCCCGCCTATAATTACAAGCCGCTATCCATCATGGGGCAGCCTCGCAGCCCGCAGCCCGAAAGGGACGCAGTAAGCACTTCCACTGATAGAGGCACACCTTAAAGACCGCTTTGATATTTTCATTTAAATGGAATCTCTTACAATAATCATCCCCAGCCTCCGGGGGTCGTGCCGCCCCCCTGTCCCACCTGGGCTGCTCTGGAGCTGCCTGCTGGGCCCCGGCTCCAGCAAGGGCCGCCCTCAGGGTCACCGCCGGCTCTGCCGGCTCCCTTGGCTTGGGGCCCAGGGTCTGCAGAGCCCGGCCCGGCCCGGCCCTTAGGCTTGGGGCAGGAGGAAGAGGATCCGGGGAAGGGCTCCGCGCAGGAAGGGAGGGGTGCGGCGCGCGACGCGGGGGCCGGGCCGGGCAGCTGGCCCCACGCTGACACGCACTCCCCAGGCCCAGGGCCCAGGCCTGGTCCCCCACGGCAGACGACGGGTCCCCGAGGCAGGGCAGTCACTCACAAGTGTGTGGGCAAGGGTGGCGGCGGGCCTTGCTGCAGCCCTAGGCTGGTGAGGAGGCTCCCTCTCGGGGCACCGGGCCCGAAGAGGCCTGTCCGGGGTCCCCCACGGCCGCGTGGCCTCCCCCCAGCGCCCCCGGGCCCGCGGGGGTGGGCCCTCCCGGAAGGAGCTGCCGGGGGGGCTTTCCCAGCCACGGCAGCCCCTGTGCTGAGCTGAGCTGAGCCCACAGGTGAGGACACGAGGACACGCCCGCGGGCCCCGCCCCCGCCCCCGCCCCTCACCTTTGCACCCAGCGGGCAGTAGCCTTTGAGGAAGTCAGTGCAGACCTCCGCCTTTCGGGACACGTAGACGTGGCTGTAGGGACAGTTGCTGTTGCTGCAGATCCCTTTCAGGAAGTAGGAGCACACGGGCATCTGGTGGGGGGCGGGAAGGCAGTGAGGCCGAGGGCGGGCCACGTCCCCCGAGCCTCACTCCTCACCCCACTTCACAGGCAGGAACGCTGGGAGCCCAGGGCCCCCCCCCCCCCCGGGCTCCACGGCCAGACATGAGCCGCACACTGACTGTGGAAATAAACAGTGCCGGCCAGCAGGAGGGGCCGCCCGCCCTGAAGTCAGACCCTCAGCCTCCCCAGGAGGCGTGGTCGCCCGGGCAGAGCATGTCTGCCCTCACACGGGCCAGATGCGGGGACTGAGACGGGGCACCCAGCCCGGCAGGCTGGCTCAGGCCCAGATGTGCTGTCACCTGAGTCCATCACCTGCCCCGAGCCTGCCTGGTTTGCAGGGTGTACGGCTGGGCCAGGAGCAGGTTGGTCTAGAAGAGCAGGGCTTGGGGCTAGGAGGGAGGCAGCGCGTGGGGGCTCTATGTCAGCCCGTAGGGCCTGAAATCCAGTAGGGTTTCCAGCTGCCTGACGCGTGGACACCTGGCAGCGTCCGTGAACTGGAGACCTGACTTGACCTGGTGCAGCCTGGCCGCGGGGCTCTGCTGAGCACTGACTGCAGGCGGGCACTGTGGAGGACTGGTGCAGAGGGCAGGCTCCCAGCACCCCGGCCCGTCGGCAGGTGGGCCCAGGGGAGAGCTGGTGGGGGACACCGGGTGGGCAGCCCCCCTTCTCCCCCCGTGGGGGGACTGAGGCCTGAGGGCCGGCAGACGGCGGGAGGGGAGGGTGTGTGCCCCTGAAGCCACCACTCTTCTGGGCAGACTCCTCGGGTGGGGCCCCTGGGGTGAGCCCTGCCCCTCCTGCAGGCCAGCCTCCTGGGGGGATGGAACCTTGCCACGAGCTCAGAGCTCACACAGCTGTCACCCTGCAGGTCTCACACCTTCCACAGGCCTGACACCTCTCGGGGGCCTCCTCCCTCCGCTGTCAGACCTGCCTGCCCTGCCCACGTGGTCCCCGGGCACCCCCCACTGCTGGCCTCTCCCGGCCGGACTCCTCACCGCACCCCACTGGACTCCCGCCTGCCTGCAGAGGACACACAGGGGATTCAAAAAGCCACTTTTCTGGGGAGGGGCGTGGGGTGGGGGGGAGCTGAATACGACTACAGCTAAGGAGGAAAGGAGAGAAAGCAGAGAAACAAAGGGTGATTTAGCGAGGAGACTTTATTTTTAATTGTCTTTTAACTGCAGCGCAGAAGGCAGCGGCCGGCCTGGGGCTGGCAGTGCCGTGGCTGCAGACAATTCCCTTAATGTGCGTTTTGATACAGGGCCCAAATTAGCGCTAATAAAAGGGTAATAAAGCCAACTCTTGCACCAAACGGAACTCCTCTAGCTGTCAGCACCACTATCAAGAGGAAACTGCGTTCTCATTTCAATTAACCTTGTTTGCACCCAGCACGTCCACACAAATAACAATAACATTAATTCAGGCCGCTGGTGCGGGGCTTCCGCGTTAGACAGCTCAGAGCCGGAGCCGGCGCTAATGAACCCGAAACTCGACGTGAATTTCCAAATTGCTCACAGCAGAGTTTCGAAGCTCTGCTAGGGAGAAAAATGCTGATTCTTTTCAAGTTCCTCAAGGGGAAAAGCTGCAGCAGCAGCAGCACCTCCGCCAGATCCTGCCTCCGCTGACCCGCCGCAGCCCCCGCTCCGGGCGGCGGGCGGCCCCCCGGCCAGCACTGACCCCTGACATCAGAGCTCCCCACACTGTAGGCGGCCCAGCTGTGCGCCCCTCTCCGCCACGGCCCGGCCCCACACAGCTGCCCCTCGCCAAGCCCAGGCGCACCTGGGGGCCACCGGGCACGTGGCGGGACGGAGGGGCAGAGCCTCCAGGTCCCACCCCCGGCCCCACGGGCGCAGGGGACAGGGGAAAACTCACCTTCTCCTTGGAGACGTGGTGGGAGAAGGGGCAGGTCCCGTCCGTTTTCTTGCACGTGCCCCGAACAAACCTAAGCGAACAGGGAGGGTCTGAGGGACGGGGAGCCTGGGGCAGCCCCCACCCGACCCGCAGGGAGGCCCCGGCGGGCACACCTGGTGCACACGGCCACCTTCTCGGGGTCGTGGATGTAGGGGCAGCGCTCGCCGCGGTTGCACCTGCCGAAGCGGTTGTAGTACATGCAGTACTCGTCCTTCCGCCGCCGCCGCCTCTGCCGCGCCTGCCGCACGATGGCCAGGCTGCGCTGCACGGCCCGGCTGGGGAGGGGGCGGACATCCGTGAGCCCCGGGAGGGCGGGGGGCACCCCCGCCCCCAACCCCAAGAGACGTACCTGGCCAGGGAGCGGCTGCAGCTACTGGCAGGGTCCAAGCGGCCTGTGGGGGGGGAGAGGCCGGGTCACTCCAGGCCCACCGCCCCAGGCTCCGCCCTCTCCCTGCTCACCTGCCTGGCACCGGCCCCACGGGATGCCCCACCCTCAGCTTGGGCACTGCCACCCCTCCAGGAAACCGCTTGCCCTCCTGGGCCCCTGCCAGGCCATCTCCCAGCCCCGTGCAGGGGAGAGGCCGAGGCGAGACGGCAGAAGCGGGCGGGGACGAAGGCTCAGGGACCAGATCTGGTGGCACAGCGCCCCAAGGCCACCCCGGTTGCTGGCCAGTGGTCTTTTTTTTTCTTAATTTATTTATTTTTGGCCGTGTTGAGTCTTCGTTGCTATGCACGGGCTTTTCTCTAGTTGAGGCGAGCGGGGGCTACTCTTCGTTGCGGTGCGCGGGCTTCTCTTGCTGCGGAGCACGGGCTCTAGGCGCGCGGGCTTCAGTAGTTGTGGCTCGCGGGCTCTAGAGCGCAGGCTCAGCAGTTGTGGCGCACGGGCTTAGTTGCTCCGCGGCGTGTGGGATCCTCCCGGACGAGGGCTCAAACCCGTGTCCCCTGCATTGGCAGGAGGATTCTTAACCAACCACTGCACCACCAGGGAAGCCCCTGGCCAGCGGTCTTGCCTCAAGGCAAGTGGTTCCAGGAACAGTGGGTGGTGGGGCTTCCCTGCCACCTCCTTCTGCCTGGAGGAAAACCCAGGGACACGTGACCTGAGTGGGGTCTGGGAATGCCACCACCTGGTTCTGCAGTAGTTAAGAATAGCTTATTTAAAGCATCGTAAGATAAAAACAAAAAAGATGTGTACGGCCACAAATCCTGAAACCCTCACTCCCAGGCCCTGAGGAAGCTGTGTGCCGACCTCGGCCTGTGTCGTGTGGCTGGAGGCCCTGGCGGGTACCCTCCCCTCACAGTTTCGGGGGCACCTTGTCAGACACTCCTCGGAACCCCACGGGCACAAACCAAGCAAGGCCTCTCTGAGGTCACTGACTGGTCTGAAGGGGAGTTGCTCACAAAGTGGTCAGTGGCGACGGGAAGGGGACAGGTGGACGCTCAGCCAAGGCAGCTGCGGTTTGGGTGGGGCTGGGCCCTGGGGGCAGGGGATGCGGGGCAGGCGGGCGGCACTGTCTTCTGCCGTGTGAGCTCACCCCACAGAAGGGGCGTCCGGGCTAACATACGACTCCCGCCTGCCTTTTTGATACCAGGTCACTCCCCAGGACCAAGGCGGGCCGGGCAGGGCGAGAGCTGCTCAGGATGGCCGCCGTTCCTCAACACACACATGACCCTTCCCAGACCAGATCCGGTTTCCCACAGGCAGCTGCTGAAACGGATCCGGCAGCAGGAGGCACGAGTGACATCACTCAGAAATTCTAGGGACCTGAGGCGATGACAAAGCATCCCGGGTTTAAAAAGGGACGTCCCCAAGCTGCCTGGCCCCGAGCCCCCCCCCCCCCCCCCGACCGGAGCCGGAGCCGGAGCCACGTGGGAGGGCTGGGCAGGGGGCCCTCCTGTCACCTGTAGGGCCCCCTCCCTGGCTCGCCCCAGGGTGTCCTCTCCCAGGGCCCGCCCAGCTTCATCTCGCGAGCTCCACACCCAGTCACACCAGCGTTCTGACACTTCGCGCGGCCTGTCCAAACCCAAAGCGCTTTGCGCCGCACGGGCCGGACCCTCAGACGCCCTCCTCCACAGCCCAGCCTCTGCTAAGCCCGGACCGCTCCCTGGACGCTCTGTGAGCCCGTTCTGGGCCAGTGCCCTCACTGCCTGCTGGAGCTGCCCTCCGGCCAGTGTCCGCCCTCCTCCGAGCCTCAGTCTCCTCGAGTTAAAAAAGGCGGCTCCGGGGCTCTGCAGCAAGACCCCCGCGGGAGCGAAGCGCTCTGCACGGCGGCCCAGGCGGCTGAGTTACTGTGTGTGAAAGGCGGAAGGGAACGCGACGACACAGAAGGGAGAGGGGGCGCTCAGAGGGTGAGGGCTGGCGGGGAGGGGGTCTTAGGAGGGCTCCAGGCCATACTGGGGTCTGGTTTCCAGGCCGGGGACACCCATCCTCGGGGTGGCAGCGGAGGCTGGCCCAGATGGCCCGCGGTGGCCCACCGCCTGCCAGCCTGGGGGTGACAGCGCAACCTGATCACCGTCGGTGAGCGCGGCTTCCGGGGCAGTCACCCAGGCTGCCAGTGGCGCCCTGGCGCCATCTGCTCCCGCCACGGACCCGCTGGCGTCATGTGCCTGCCTGTCAGAGCGGCCCGCAGGCCTGGCCTTGGGGCGCCTGGCCTCGGTCGGGGAGGCGCGGGGCGGGGGGCGGGGCAGGGGGCGGGGCGGGCAGGTTTACTCCTCTTGCCAATGCCACTCTTAAAAAGATGCCACTGCAGGGCCCTGTAGGAGTTTTCGCAAGAACAGGAGGCACCTTTTCAAATACTTCGTGGTGCTAAAAATTGCACATAAAGTAGCTGTTTGAAAAGAGGCGTGGAGGCGCTGAAAAGTTCAGCTGAAGACCCTTGGTGACCTCAGAGCAGGAGGCACTGAGCCTTCTGGAGAGCTTGCACTTCCCAGGGGTCTTCCCAAAATAGACTCAGGCGGTCAGGCAGCCCCCCCACCCCCCCGCCCCGCACTACCTGCCCAGGGCGCGTGGTGGCAGGTCAGCAGCTCCCCACCACAGCCTACGACTGCCCCGGTCTGGGGCCTGGGGCTCAGAAGAAGCCTGGGAGCCAGGCCTGCAGCCCCGGCTGAGCAAGGCGGCTCTGACAGGGGACTCGCGGCTTCTGCTCCGCTGCAGGGACCTGCTGGCTCCTGGGGCCGAGGCACAGGCCAGGCCCAGTGGAGCCCCCCATCAGAGCCCCTGCCTGGGAGGACCCCCCGCCAGGTTTCAGGCCAAAGCATGTGGGGAGGGGCCCCAGGGTTGGGCCCTTTGCGGGGGCAGACCTTAGACCTGGGAGGAAGTGCTTGGCCCCGGGCTTCCTGGGAAGCGAGGCGTGCCTGCTAGAAGGCCCTGCCCCTGGGGCTCGGGAGCTGGGTAGGGCAAGGCTCTCCCCCACGAAGCCTGGGGTGGATCGGGCACCCCAACCGGGGGCTGATGCTGTCCCCGAAAGGCTGGCAGCCAGGAGGAGAGGGGGTGGAGCCCCCGCCCCCTCCCAAGGAGGCCTGCACTTTCTCACTGGAGTCAAAGTTCTGTCAACTCCGGAGGAGAAAATTTATTTCTTTAATTATCATTCACCTAAGCGGGCTGCTGGCCCACAGGCATTCCCACAGCTGGGAGCAATCCACCGTCCTTACAGCCAGGAGTCAGCCGCCCGTACGGGGGTCCAGGCAGCTGGTGCTGTGTTGGGCCGGCCTCGTGCCCCCAGGACAGGCTGCCCTGTGGTCTGTGCTCCAGACCCCACCTCCCTGCCCCGACCCTGAGGTGGGAGGGCTGAGCCCCAGGACTGCCCCTTGGCCGCCAGCGGGCTAGTCAGCAGGGCGTGGGCAGCTGTGGTCTGCAGGAGCGGGTCGGCAGGAGGAGGCCCCCATCCTCACGTAATCGCCCAGAGGCTGGAGGGCTGGGGGGAGAGGGGTGGGGAAGGCCAGGGCGCTACCCTGCAGCCGTCCAGTCCCTGCCGCTCTGTCTGAGCGGGAAGGTGGGATTCTGCGGAGCTCAGCAGCCGGAGGGCGGCGGGCTCAGCGTGGCATCCTCCCCGGGGAGAAGCATCGCAGCCCCCTCCCTCCCCGGCCAGCTGCCGGCTCAGGCGGCGGGCCGTGCCCCACATTCCCTGACGCCGGCCCCTCCCACCTTCTCTGACCGCACCCCGGGGCGGCAGCTGGCTCAGACCCGGGGCCCAGTGCCCAGCAGGTGGCTCGAACGTGGGGCCCCGCGATGCCCGTGGGCAGGCGGAGTCCAAACCCGCTTCCTCCTCTCGGCCTCCAGGCGCCTCTCCTCTGCCTGGACGTGGGGACGCGAGGAGCCCAGGTGGCGCCCGGTCCCACAGGCGCGCCGGCCCATTTCGGCTCAGGCTCACGTGCAGCCCAGGGTCCCGGCGAGGGCCAGGATGACCCCAGACCACAACCTGTCCAGCCCAAGGGAGGACAGCAGGGAGTGGAGCCGGGGTCCTGCCTGCTGGGCCGGTCGTGAGGGTGGGGCGGGGCCCGGGCATAGCCGGGGCCAGAGGTCGGGCCCACAGAGAGGCTTGGTCCCTCGGTCCCTCGGGCTGCCAGATGGCCTCTCTGGCGAGCGGCTGCTGCAAACCCTGTGGGTTTGTCTGGATGCCCGGGCACCCACGGCCCTCTCCAGCCCGCCAGCAGGCCTGGCTGCGGCAGCCCGGTGAGGCGCCCGGCTTGGGGAAGCAGCAGGCGGGACGCGGCCACGGACAGAGGAGGGGTCTGAGGTCCCTGCCCTCTGAGATGCCCGCAGCTGCGTGTGGGCCCCACAGACTACGAACACACGTGCTGCAGGACCGCTGAGCTCTGGCGTCAGAGGCAATCGGGGTGGGGCAGGGCTGTTCCCTGACCCCAGGCACCAGCCCCTCGCGGCCGAGTCTCACCACGGCCCCGAGGAGGCCCGGCCAGGGCTCTGCACCTGCTCCTCCACCACCAGGCTCTCGAGGTCAGGGCAGAGGCCCTGAGAGCTCACACAGTCCAACCCCTCAAGGTGGGAACAGGCAGGAAGCAGGTGGAGAGTCTCTGTCCTGGGGAGCCCGGGGCACCTGGCCTGGAATTAGGCAGCTGGGTGCCCCAGGCCAACAGACAGAGGCCCTGGGAGAAGAGAGGCAGGGCTTCCAGGAGGGGCCCTCCAGCTGTCACCCACGCCCCACCTCCTCCCTGGACCGGGCCTCTTCTCCCTCCTGCCCCTTCGGGCGGGCAGGGCTGGGGGCTGGGGGTACCTGGGCCCGTGCGACCCCCATACCACCTGCAACCTCCGCCCGTTTTCCCTTTTCGACAGCAAAGGAAAAGAGTAAAATTGGACTGAAACCAAAATACTTTTCTAGTTAATGTGCACAATAAGCAAATCCAAAGCGTCTCCTTCTCCGCGGCCTGCCGCGGGGGCGCACGTGGTGGCGACGGCCTCCAGGCACAGCGGGGAGGCGTTGCCAAAGCGATTAGGCACTGCAGCCCCAGGTGTTCACTCGCCCAGGCCGCGTTTACCATACCTGGCTCATCTCCTTTGTCCGGGAGCAAAACACAGAAAATCAGAGGCGGCTTAGCCAAGCAAGAGGCAGGTGCACCCAAGCCATCCCTGGGGGGCCTCCCCATCATGGCCGCGGCCAGCCTGGTGAGGGGCAATTCCTGAGGCTCTGCGGGCAGCAGTGAAATGGCCCTGGGGCTGGGGCACCGTCTGGGAAGCCGCTCGGGCCGGCCCCGGGAGAGCCCCAGGCCTGGGGCCTCAGACGGGTGGCCGGCCTGGAGCGACAGCGCACGCACAGCCCTCACCCGCCTCACCCGCCGGGAGCCTCACCTGCGCGCAGGAGGGGCCTGCTGCCCCCGTCTCCATAGGTCTTGGAGAGCTTGTTGGCCGACACCTTGTAGAGGACGCCTCCGATGCAACGGTAGCCTCTGCTCCGCCACCGAGGGGAGCCGGGCGGGGCTTTCCCACCCGCTGCAGCAGTACGCAGGCCGTTCAGCACCGAGGACCTGTGAGGACAGGGAACGCCTGTCAGCCCAGCCCCGGGGCCCGAGGTCGGGAAACCTCTGTCCCCCGCCCTCCGCCGGCACAGGAGGGGGCACCCTCAACCCCACCAACCAGGCTGGGACTGAGCCTCCCCCTCCCGACACGCGCGCCCCTGCGATGCGGCTTCGAGGGGGCTCCTTTGTGCCCTCGGTGCCTGCGCTAAGGTGGCCCTGAGGGCCTACCCCAAGGCCTGTGGCCCTCACCACTGCCCGGGGACACCTCCTGGACGCTGCCCCAGTGGTGCCACAGCCCACACTGTGCGGTCAGCAAGCCCCACTGCCCGTCCTGCCCGCCTCTCCTCCCGCTGCACAGGGGGCCCTGCACGGAGACTGGGAGGGGACAGGACCACAGACCCCGCTCCCGCCGGCAAGCTGCGTCGGGGGAAAGACTGAGGTCTCCTCGAGGTCAGAGGCTGGCGGAGGACTGAGCCGCCTGTCCTGGGGTTAGCGGACGCCCAGGCCAGCCCAAGGGCAGATGGGTCGGGAGAAGTCCCGCGACAGGCACGCGGCGGGCGGCGGCCAACCCCCCAGACTCAGGCCCCACAGACGGCAGGCCTGCGGCTGCCTCGAGGGGTCTGAGGTCCTCCCGCTGCCCAGGGCCTCAGGGCTCCAGAAGGATTGGCCTTGCCCCCCCCCCAACCCGTGCGGTGCGTTTCAGCAGGAATCTGTTTATGCAAATTGCGCTTACTTCCCTATGAGCTCAGTTTCTGCTCATCACGCTGTCACCGCCCAGTGTACACTCAGGCCCCACCGGCAAACCCGGGCAAGGGAGCACCGGCTGTCACGTGAGCATCACCTCTACCCGAAGGTGGCCCCCAAGCAGCAGGAGGGGCGGGGCGTGAGGAGGGTGGCCCTACTGCAGGCAACGCCACCAGCAGCAGCTTGGGGCCCAGCAGAGGAGCCAGCTGGAGTCAGGGCCTGTCCTGGGGCACACATGGCACCCTCCCTCTGGGCTCTCCAAAGTGCTCCCGCTGAGGCCCCCACGCCCTGCAGCCCCTTCCCCTGAGAGCATAGGAACCCCAACTCCACCTGGGCAGCAGCACACCCTCTCCTGGCTCCCCAGGGCCAGGGAGGGGGCCCAGACCCGGGTCTGAAGTGCAGACGGGACGCGGCGGGCCTCCGGGCACCCTAGCACACAAGCTGGCCCGCCCCCTGGCCCCCATCTCTCCATCTGCGAGTTGGGGGTCGTTCTAACCAGCCGAGTGAGCCGAGTGCTGGGGACGTGGAGCAGCAGCACCAGGCGGGAAGCCGAGGAGGCCCGCCAGAAAGCGCGTAACCCCGTTTCCCTCAATTAAAACTTAAGTTCACAAGCGCCAATCTTGCAGCGAAGGACTCCTGCCGAGGGTCCTCGGCGGCCCGGCTCATGCTGGCCGTGCCGACAGGCTCCAGCTGTCCTCTCGCGGGGCGCGCGGACACCCTCTGGGGGAGGAGCCAGACCTCCAGGCTCTCCGGGACCTTGGGACCGCCGATCCACCCGCCTTGGCCTCAGGGCATCTGCATGTCCAGGGGGCACCTGCCCCGCCCCCTGGGCTCACAGCAAGGCCAGGTGGAGGTGTGGGGGGGGGCAGGGCTGGCTGGGGTCTCCCCCCCTCACTGCGGCGCGCTGTCAGCCTTGGGAGCCCAGGACCCTCGGCAGGAGCCATGGCTGTTGCCCGGAAGGCTCGGCTCGGCCCGAGTCCTGATCCCCAGGGTTGAGAGCAGAGCCCAGGCCAGCGGTCACCACAGCTCACTTGGCCCGAGGCCGAGAGGCCCCCGCCAGCCCTGGCCCCCAGCCCCACACCGTCCCCAGCCCTCGAGGTCTCCCCGCCCACAAGGCAGCTGCCCTTTCATATGCCAGCCCCGGGCCAGGGGCAGCGTCGGGCCCCCCCCACTCCGCAGCCCCCACCTGCGCACCCGGGGCCGCCCCCCGAGCGCCGGCTGCTCGTGGCGCTCAGGCCCTCACCACGGGGCGGCCGCTCAGGGCCGGCCCCCAGCCTCCCGCACAGGCTGTGCGTCGCGATCGTGGGACTGCGCCCGCCGGGAACAAAGACGCGCTCAGCCGCCCCTCCACGCACGGGGGGCACCCCCTCTCCCACCTGCCTCTCCCTCTGCCCACGGCGCTGGCCCCCATCAGACACGAGAGACGGCGGGGGGGAGTCCGGCCCTTCGAGGGCTGAGGAAGCTCCCCACCCGTGGGCATGCGCTCCTGGCTGAGGCTGGACAGGGACAGACCACCGCCCCCAGAGGCAGCCACGCAGGTCACGCTGTGGGGTTCAAGCAGCACGTGGCAGCCCAAGGAAGAGGAGGCCCCGCCCAGGCAGGACCCAGCAGGGTGGAGGCCGGCAGGTCCCGGGGTCAGAAGGAACTGGAAGCTTCAGGTCAGAGCGTGTGCCGGCCCCCTCGGGCGGCCCCCCACGAGGGCCTGCGTCCCACAGCTCTGCGCACGGAGAAGCCTCCGTCTGGGGCTGTTGCTGGCCACCCCCCGTGCCCAGGAGAAGAAGTGGCCCCGTTAATCACTGCCTTCCGCGATTTGCTCTTACAGCTAAGATGCCCGTCTCAGGTGACACTTCTTTCTCGGGACAACGCTGATTATTCTCATGGGTGAGCACGACCAACCGATCCACCCCCTTTCCGACCCGGGAAGCCCTGGCCCTGGGCTCCGGTGCAGTGGCGGGGCGACTGCGGGCCTCTGGGAGGAGCGGAGCCGCAGCAGGCCTCCTGCTCCGAGGTCCTGGCTCTGTGCTCACAGTCTGTGCTCACACCTGGGCCCGAGGACCCCGCATGCCTGGGCACAGGGCTGCAGCGCGACAACAGCCCTGGAGCCACAGCTCCCAGGGGCACCCCAGGAGCCTGGGAGCCAAGCTGGGAGAAGCTGCCTTCTGCATTCCCAGATGGTGCCCTGGGGCTGCCTGGGGGAGGTGGATGCACCCAAAGAACTCGGGGAGGGCTGGCGAGGGCTGGGGAGGGCCCCCCGCCCATGGAAACCAGCCTGGCCCGCAGCCTCGCAGAGCCGCCTCTGCCCTCTCCTCTCCCGCTGGTCCCGCTGACTTTGGACCTGTGGACGGGCAGGTGCCGGGCGGGCAGGGGCCAGAACAGTGGGCTGGGGGGCACCCCCCCAAAACGCCTTGTAGCTTTTCATTGCCGTGGGTGTCACAGCACTCCAGTAAATTGTTACCCTAATGGAGAGGACAGCCTTTGGAAACGAACTGTACTGAGAAGAGGGGATAAAATTAATGAGATAATAGCAGGGCCAAGGACCCGGAGAACGCGCCTGCCCTCGCAGCAAGGGCCTGTAATTCCTTTTCTACAACAGGAGCCTCAGATCTAAAGGCTTCTCCCATCCGTCCGGCAGGCCCATGCCGCCAGGAAATTTCATTAACGCTGGAAAATAGGAAAGGTATTAAGCGTGGATAATGAAGGCAGGGAGGGAACGGGGCCTTAAGATAGTCCTCTTTCTCGCCTTTGTAATGGGAGGCATGAACTTTCCCTTCAAATCCATTTCTAATCCATTTGAAATACTACAGCAAATTATCTTTCCTTCAGCCCGAAAGCGGCCAGCCAATTTACTCCGAATAGCAGTGACAATGCCCCAGGATTTATCACCATAACCTTGACTACTCTGGGGTGAGGGCTGGGCCTCCCCTCGGCCCCCTGGGGGCCACGAAGGACAGGTGGGGGGGAGATAACGTTTTAAATGAAAAGCGGCAGTAATGGGGAGAAAGACACACACGCCACAAAAGTAGGTTTAAAAAGAAAAGTGGTCCGCGTGTCTGCTGCCTGGGGAGCAGCTAGAAACTTCTAGGCCCAAGGCCATCCAGCAACTCCAAGGGGCTCGGCCAGCGGGGCGCACTGCCAGCAGTGGCCGAGTGCCCAGCCTGCCAGGGCTGCCCCAGCCCCCGGCGGTTTTGAAGGCTGGTCCTGGACACCCAGGCTCCCCGCACGCTCCCTGGCCACTGCCCAAGCAGGCCCGTGCAGCCCCCAACGCCGTGCGCAGGGCGCCCCTGCTGCGGGCCTGCTTCTCGGGCTGCACGGCTGAGATGGGCCCACCCAGGGCTTCCTCGGCTAAGCGGCCTGGCAGCCGGGGGCGCAGGTGTGCACGCACGGAGAGGACAGGCAGCCCAGCTCCTGAGCACCACGCACCTCGCCCGCCCCGGCGCACCCAGGACCCTGGGCCGAGGACAGGCAGCCTGCCAGGCCACGTCACCTGGAGGCCCACAGAGCGGCCCCTCCTAAGGGAGGGCACAGTCAGGTGCAGGGAGGCGAGGGGCAGGGAGCCGGCCTGGCCCTGGAGACCCTGGAAGCAGCCCCAGCCTCCAGGACACCTGGGCAGGGCGAGCCTCACCCTGGAGCTGCGCCCGGCTGCCCAGGCCTCCTCGCCAGGTCCACTGGCCTTTACGCTGACACCGCCTCAGGCGCCAGCGAAGCCCCGCGGCTCCTCCTCAGCCGTCACTGCTCAGGTGGGGTGGCAGGACCACACTGGAGCTGAAGGGGCCCCGCTCCGGCGTATCCACTCCTGAGGGCTCCAGGCCTCTCAGCAACCAGTCCCAAGGCAGCCTGGCACAGGCCACGTGGACCCAGAGAGGGTTGGACAGACCCCGCTGGGGACAGGGCCAGGCCCAGGGAGCCCGCGCCTGGACAAGAAGCTGCTGAAGGAACTGATGGCTGTGTCCACACAGAAAGGCCCCTCAGGCACAGAGGTGTTTTGCTGGCACCTTCTTCCCGAGTCCCACAGACTGCCCCACCCCAGGATGGGGACGCAGCCCAGACCTCTGTCACCGTTACGCTGCCCTCTCGCCCCAGAGGCAGTCTGGGGTCCTGCCCTCATTCACGGCTCCCTGGTGGGGTCCCCGTCCCATCAGTTGGTTTGAAATAAGCTGCAAGGCTGCTCAAGCTCCCCGCGCTCCACCCGCGCCCCCTGCAGGCGGATCTGTCTGGCCCTCGACGGCCACTGCTTCCTGGAGTGCACGCGACCCCCCCGAGCCGGGCCTGTGCACGTGCCCAACCTCTGCCTGCCACACGGGTCTTCCCGGAGACCAAGCTCAGACGCCAGGTCCTTGGGAAGCCTCCCCCAAACCCCGACGGCTCACTGTCACGGGCCCCAGGCCCCGCACAGGGCCGTGTCACACCTGGGAGCGAGCACCGGGGGTGGGGGCCGTGCCGGTGAGCGGGGGCTCCAGTGAGCCGTGCTGGGTGAACGCACACCAGGAGGGAGGCTGGGGGGCCACCCGGGTCCCGCACACGGGGGTGCCCTGAGGCGTGAGGGGAGACACGCAGGCAGGAGACCTCGGTGGGTGGGAGACGGGACACGCGGGGCACTTAACACCAGGAGAGTCCCCTGGGCTCAGTTGGAGGGACTGAGGCCGGGAGGCGGGCGGCGGAGGGCCGGGAGGCGGACAGCGGAGGGCCGGGAGGCGGGCGGCGGAGGGCCGGGAGGCGGGCAGGCTGGCCAGGAGCAGAGAAAACCAGCGGGGAGGCATTTTTCAGGAAATGGAGCGGCTTCCACGCAGCTCCAGGCAAGCGGGGAGTGCGCCGTCAGCAGAAGGGGCGCCCGGGGAGGCGGCTGCGCGGCGAATCCCAAGTAGGTCAGGCTCAGCCGCTGCCGCCACCGTGACGGCTGCAAACTGCTTAAGCGGGCTTTCCACGGAAACGCTGACGGCCTGGCTCCCCGCCACAGGCTGTGCCCTCCCAGCCGAGGCCTCACTCGGGGTCCCGGCCGTCGTGCAGGGCATCCTGTCGCGCAGGTGCTGACAGAACGTTCTGGGTTCTGGGGGCGAGGGCCCAGGAGGGGTGGCGGGGCGGGCTCCCGGGAGCCAGGGACTCAGCGGATGGACGGACGGACGGACGGACGGTGTGGGCCTCGGGATGTCTGGGGCCACCTGGCCTCCTAGGACCCTCCTCCCGGCGCATGACGTGCTCCCAGCCACCCTGGGGCGGGGGCAAGGTGACGGCTCGGCTTCCCGGGACACACCTGCTTGCGGCGGACGCGGGGCTATGGCTCTGGTGGGAGCTGAGGCCTGAGGGCCCTGGTGGGTCGCGACAAGGACAGGATGGCCCTGGAGAGGGCTGACCGGCCCGGGACACAGGCTGAGCACTTGAGGGTGGAACTGGGGGGCCGGGGGGTGCAGGCCGGGGGCTGGCTCCCACAGGCCCCCCTGGCCCAGCAGGACACCTAGGCGTCGTCTCTGAGGGTGCTGCTCCTTCCCAAGGGACCCCTGCCCCAACTCTCCCTGGTAACAAACAGAAGTGATCTGGGGCGCCCCTGGCCAGCCGGCATCCGGTGGGCAACACTAACCGTGCTGCCCGCAGTACAAGCGCCACGGCTGCGTGATGGGGGGCTGGGTTGTTTCATGCGCTCCCATCTATTCAACTGGCGTTTCGATCAATGCATGCATTACAAGCTTTCCCTTTAAGAGCCCAATAAACAACAAGATAGAAAGTAAAATTCTCCATAAAATGACACTTTAAAAAATCCATTTCAGCTGAAGCTATTGGCGTTTTGTATGTTAGCTGCAAAGAAACAGGTATTATTGGGCCTTAATGGCCTCACTCCAGAGGGCAGAGTTCAGCTCGCGGGGCTGAGGGGCTGGTGGGGGGCCCGGAATCAGGCAGCCAAACGGCTGGTGTAGCCAGGGCGGGACCTCGGTCCTCTGCGCCCAGGGTCGCCCTCCAGGCTGGGCTGTCGCCCGGGGTCCCCGGCCCCTGACTGCTGGTGGGGGCAGGGCGGGCCCTCTTCCCCTGCTCCCTCGGGGCCCCTCCCACGTCGCTCTCTCTTGCCCCCCACCCCCGCCCCGCTCACCGTGCCATGGAGTCCAGCTCACCCACCCCAGCCCTCCCCCGCAGGGCTGCATCGGGGAGGGGCTCCACGTGGCAACAGACGAGGGCAGGCTGCCCAGGCAGCAGAGCGCCAGCCCGGGCCCCCTGGCTCCCAGGGGACACCCTGAAGGAGCCCTGGGCCAGTAGCCTGGCTCATCCGGTCCCGGCCTGCGACCCGAGGACGCCCCTGGGCACCACCCGTGATGCCCGGGCTTCAGGTCCAGCCCAGCCTCCACCGCCCTCCACGTCCCAGCTCGAGCCACGACCTCTGATTCTGCCCCTCAAGCCCCGAGGGCGCTTCCTCAGGCTCCCTCCTCAAAGCTGGGCCGGCGCGTCAGCCCCTGCTGCCCACACACCACCCTCAGAGCAGACCCCCCTCTGCGCCCTGGTGTCCATGGCTCTGACCCCCATCACCAGGGATGCGGGCACCAGCCCGGAGAGTGCCCCCACAGGGCCCCAGCGGCGGGACGGGCCGAGGCCCCAGTGAAGAGCCAGGCCACCTAACCTCTGGCAGCAGAGGGCCCGCGCTCCTTGGCCAGGCCTCCCATCTCCTACCTGCGCGGCGGCCCATCTCGGGGCCTCTGCCCTCACACCGCCCCGCAGCCCTGCCGGCTGGCGCTCAGCACGCCCCACCTTGCAGCAGGCCCTTCTCGGGATGCGGCTCGCAGCCCCTCACTCGCTGAGCGCCACACGGCCTACTACCTGCACCCCTCCCCGTCGCTCCACCTCCCCTCCAGCCCCAGGGCCCAGGGCTGCCATCTGCTCAGCAGGGACCTCCCTGCACCCCCGCTGCACCTCCGGCTCTCACACCAGTCGCCCGTGTCCCTCTGGTGACCCCCTAGGACATTCACGCTTGAGTGTATACATCACGAAGGGGCCCCAGCACCTGGATATGGCCGAGCTGAGAGACACTGGAGGGCAGCCCAAGCGGGAGCGTGTGACACACTGGGAACACGACCAGACCCCCAAATGCTACAAGCCCAGGCCCTCAGGGACCCGCATGTCACCGCTACCTAAAGAGACTCAGGAGGGGGGGGCAGGTGCCCCCGTCCACAGTCCCCAGTGGGGCGGCTCCTCCTAGAGTCGCACGCGAGCACAGCCTGGCTCCCCGGGAAGGTGTGGTGGCCGCGCAGACGCGGGATCCGCACAACCCCAGGGAAAGGCCCACGAGCTCGCCAGCAAAAGTTCCTGAGAGCCAGAGGGTGAGGAGGCAGCTAGTGCGAAGCGAGCACACGCCGCCAGGACTCCAAGACATCAGCAGCTCTGGCTGGGACCACAGAAGAAGCAGAACTAAACACTAAAGGCAACACTTCGGCAGGTGTGCCCAGAGACGGCCAAAACCCACGCAACACAGAAGGCAGAACAAGAAGCTTAATTAAATGCAGGTGGGTGGCTTCGGAGGCTGGCTGGCTGGGGAAGGCTGAGAGACTGGGCCAGTGTTGCTACGGTTCACCTGAAGAATACGGAGGCCAGATACACAGGTGGGTGGTGAGGACGGAGAGCCCAGCAAGAGCACAGTCTCTGGCTCTGCATTTTGGTGGCGGGGTGGGGGCTCGTCTCAGCAAACGTCTCTGAGGAGACAAAGAAACCTTGACCCCCCCACCTCAGACGGCGAGTAAAAGTTAACTCACGAAGGATCATAGGCTGAATATAAACGCTAAAATAGCCAAGCTACTAGAAGAAAGCGTGACCCTGGGGTAGGCAACTATTTCTTCAACACGACACAGAAAGCACTACTCATAAAAGAAGACTGATAAACTAGACAGCACTGAAAGGCAAGCCCCACACTGTGAGAAGATATGTCAGAGAAATATAGCCATAATATATAAAGAACACTAGCAAATCAATAAAAAGACAAACTAATAGAAAAGCGGGCAAAAGACTCCACAGGGCACTTCATGAAGGACTGAAGAGATGGGAGAAGACGCTGGCACCGTGAGTGAGTCATCGGGACGTGAGATGCCTCCCCAGCCCCCGGGACCGGAGCACCCTCAGGCTGTGGCATAAGTGCAGGCTAGGACGGCCACGGGGGAGACCGGCCTTCCCTGTTACAGCCCAGCATCCGTGCACCCGCTGAGGCTGCAGTTCCATAGAGAGAAGGGCTCCTAGGCGCTTGGCAACATGCCCAACAGGACAGAGAGCAGCAGAGACTGGAAATGACCCCGACGTCCATCGAGAGCCAAACGAGCACAGCGCGGCACACCGAGGAGTACGGCGCAGCGAGGAAAAAGCAGCCACCTCTGCTGCACACAGCACCGTCTCAGCCGGCAGAGGGCGCCACAGACAGGCGGCTACATTGGCCCACAGTTCTGGAGGCCGGAAGCCCCAGCTCAAGGCACCAGCAGGGCTGGTTCCTGGTGAGGCCTTTCCTCCTGGCCTGCAGGTGGCGTCTTGAGTGCTCAGCTCTGGCGTCTCTTCCTCTTCTCATAAAGACACCAAACCTGTCAGATTAGGGCCCCACCCTAAATGACCACAGTTAACCTTTACCACCTCTGTAAAGGCCTCATCTCCAAATATAGCCACACTGGCGTTCCGGAACTCAGCCTATGAATTTGGATGATTCAGTCCACAACAAACGGTGCGCAAAAGAAGTTACACACAAAACAGCACCTACTATATGAATCCACTTGTATGAAGTTCCAAAGTTTTGAGACAGAGCTAGTAGCCTAGAGGCCAGAGGCCAGAGGCCAGAGGAGTGGGACCTATGGGCTGGCTGGCTGGGGACGTGACGGGAAGGAGCGTGTGGGAGCTTCCGGGGCAGGAGACGGGCGTACCCTGACCTGTGCGGTAGGCACACAAGATGAAAACCCACAGAACTGACCACTGAAAATACAAACCACCACAGATGTTTTGCAAAGGGAAATCAAAGAGAAGGATCTGTCCAGAAGGCCGAGTTCAGGAACAAGATTTGTCCATGACAGAAGTGACATTTTTAAATACTGGGAAAAAAGTCTGAACGTCTGGTGGTCCAGAGACAACCAGGTAAGCGTTAAGCAAAATTAAATTTGACCTTTAGTCTTACACCGTGTCTCCAATAAAGTCCAGGTAGGTTACAGTTTTAAATGCAAACCTTGAAAACATAGCACTAGAAGAAAATACTTGAACTCATGTAATCTTGGGATGAGGAAGGCTGTTCTAAGCAAATCAATATACTGAGTCTTAACATGACAGATTTAAGAACACAGAAAAGTAAAAAGTTCTGTTAAAAATCCAAAAGGGTACCCCCCACCCCGAATGCTTAGAGAGTCTTGAAAACCTGTAAGAAACAGGCCAGAGACAAATGAACAGTACACATAAAGAATGCTGAACTTGACAAAGAGTATGAATAAAACTGAAATTAAGAGTTCCCTGGTGGTCTAGCGGTTAGGATTTCAAGCTTTCGCTGCTGTGGCCCGGGTTCAATCCCTGGTCGGGGAACTGAGATTCCCACAAGCCATGTGGTATGGGAAAAAAACAAATGAAAACTGGATAGCATTCTCCTCCAGTAAACTGTCGAGAAGGTTCTGGCAGTGGCAGCTAACACCAAGGACATGAGAAGATGCAAACCAGCACAGCAGGAGGTGCCCCCCTGGCTCGACAGACCTCAGTGAGGTGGACAAAAGAGGCACAACGTCAACAGCCGGGTCAGGCTGGAGCCACCTACACGGCGAGCCAAAGGTCACCTCCTTGCCCCGGGAACACTTCCGGGCCGCAGACACCACCGGGCAGAGCCATCTGTGGGAGGGAGGAGGTGGCGGCAGTGCGGTCCCATCGGCACTGGGTCTCACGCGGCAGAGACCTTGCTAGCACCTGCTGGTGAAGGACGGTCCAGGTGGAAAGCGCTCAGCCGGGGCTCGGCCCCAAGGAGGCCCCAGGGGTGGGGTGGGGGGAGCCCCAGAGGGCAGAGCGGCGAAGCCCACCCTCCCAGGGCCCGGGGTGGGGCGGGTGGCCTGGCTGCACCCACATGCAAGCCCCGACCCGGGCATACCCGCCTGGGCCCCTACCGGGCAGGTGGGCGGGGTGGGGCGGACTGGGAGGGGCCTGGCGCACCCCCCCCCCGCCCTGCCCCACCCCCAGAGGATCCCCCTTGCCAAGGGGACAGAGCCTGGGCCATAATTTATGCTCCCCCGCCTATGCTTCATGGCTTTCTTAATTCGGCTCCTGCTACTATTAATGTAGTTAATGCTGAGATTATATCTATTTTCTGGCGTCAGACGGTGATTTATTCCAGCCATTTTTCCGGTGGAGGCTGCCGCGCTGTTAAATCAAGCGCCTCGCCAATTAAGTGCTGACTTGGGAAGTGGGCGCGATCTCGACAGACAGCAAACCGCGAATTAAACCGGGGCTCCTCACTCTGGGGAGCGGGCGCGGCAGCCACAGACACCTTGCTGACTTCGGAGAAAGTCCGAGGAAAACAAACCGGCTCTGCACCCGCTGCCGCTCAGGCTCCAGGAGATGGGGGCGCGGGCCCAGAGGCAGGCTCAGCTGGAGCTGGGCTCCGGGTCCTGCCTGGCCGTGGTGACTGCCCCACAGCAGGGGTGGCCGGGGCAAGGGCAGCCGTCACCGGGCCTGCCCCAACACACAGAGGTCTTCGCAACTGCAGCCCCTCCCACTTGGG
Source organism: Kogia breviceps (assembly GCF_026419965.1). Classification (NCBI taxonomy): domain Eukaryota; kingdom Metazoa; phylum Chordata; class Mammalia; order Artiodactyla; family Physeteridae; genus Kogia; species Kogia breviceps. The sequence continues at coordinate 76,698,576 of NC_081326.1, forward strand.
ACAAACCTTTAAAAGGAGACACCCCACGATTCCGCCACTGTCCACCAGTTCGCACGTGAAGTGGCTGGAGAGGCCCTCTGACAGCCTCAGCAGGGTGTTGGGTGGGAGAAGGTGTGACATGGACGCCCCAGCAGTGGGTGGACGACATTCTGGCTCAGCAACCCCGGTCCTGGTTGGAGCCCTCAATGGCCAGGGGTGGAAGGGGGCAGAACCACAGGCCCACCTCTGAGGACCCGCGTGGCGACATGCTGGGGGTGGGAGGGGAGGTTAAGTGCCGAGCCATGGCAGGGGGAGGACGTGCCCACCCCACCCCCCAAGGGCCCAGCAGCTCCTTGGGTGCCCTTGTGCCCTTTGGGAGCCCCCTGCCCAGAGAAGCTGAGGGTGATGCGGAGCAGGGCTGATGCCACAGGGTGGGGCACGGGGAGGAGGTGTCGGCCAGGCTGCCTGAGGCCCACCAGGGCCTGAGCGGGCACCTGCTTGTGGGAGCCCTTTGGGCACGGTCCTCAGCAAGGGGAGCCCCCCGGACCCCGCAGCCAACGCGGGGAGCCCATTTCCTGAGCTACGCAGACCCCCGGAACGACGCCTCCCCGCAACCCATCTCCAGAGGCCCCGGCTCGGCCCCGAGAGGGCAAGCGTGCCGTGGGGTAAGATCAGGCAGGAGGGTGGACATATGCAAAGAGTTAAATACGGTTTTGATTACTTGAACGATGCTTTACTACCACCTCGAAAGCCAGGATAAAAGTGGTGTTTAAAACGGTGTTTGATTGTGTAAGGCACCCGGGAACTGCTGGGAGGACAAGGACATTTTATTTCTTCCCGTCGGGGCAGTATTTTCAGCTTCCCCTGCTCCTCACCCCCCGGGACACTGACACAGACGCACAGTGCAAGGTGTGGCCACGGCCTGGGCACAGCCGAGGGCCATCTCCCACGGGGCTCCACGGGGCGGGACCTCACGGGACCTGCCCAGCTTCCTTCCAGGAGCAAAGCTCCCCCGGGGGCGAACGGCAGGGGTGCTCGCTCGAGAGGAAGGGCGCGGGGTGCGGGGACAGGACAGAGGGAGGCACGCGCGTGTCCGTCCACGGAGAGCGAGACGCCCGTGTGAGGAGGCAGCGACACAAAAGCAGGGCCAAGGATGAAGCGAGAGGACCGAAGGCTAGAGGGCCCGCGAGTCACACACAGACGAGGGAGCAGCAGGGCGGGGGCTGGCCGGACGACAGAGACCGTCCCAGGAGGGGCCTGCGGCAGAGCGCCCGGGCCTTCTCGGGGGGGCCCTGCACCCCAGCCTCGGCCCCAGCCCTGTGCGGCAGCTCCCGCCTCCCAGCATGGCCCTCAGGGACACTGACCCGGGGCGCACCCCGGGCCAGCGAGCTCCGGGCCAGCTCACCACGGGACCGGAGAGGGAGGGGACCGTGGCCGTGGAACAGCAGCCCCTGGCCTGAGACGGAGCAAACGGGGGCTCCAGCGTAGGCCGCCAGCCTCCGCTCCCACGCCGTCTGCGGATGGAATACAGGCGCCGCCGGTCACGTGGTCCCGCCACAAACGCTCTGGCCACAGTGCCTGTGAGCCTGGGCCCACGCCAGCGGTCCCCACGGCCGGGGAAGAAGTGGTGGCACAGAACTGCGTTGGGGGGCAACTGTCACGGGGGCTGTGTGGTCACCGGGGAGGACGGGCCAGAAGCTTGGACGGATGGGGAAGAGGCACGTGAGCCCCACCCGGCCCCACCCCACATCAGTGCCCCCGCAGTGCCAGCACAGAGAGCCGAGGAGGAGCATGGCTCAGCCTCGCCCCTGCCTGGGAGCGCAGGGGCCGCGTGGCACCGGGGTGGCCTGGCCGAGCGCAGCCTCCCCTCACTCAGGGCTCCGGACCCTTAGTGCTGACTCCCTGAAGCACTGGCCGTGTCCCCCGACATCACACGGGTCCATCCTAGAGCTGCCCACGTGGGGCAGGACGGGGACTGAGAGAACGAAAAGACCCCGGACCCGGAGGGACAGGCTGGCCCGGTGCTCGGCTCCTAAGGGCGGGGGGTTCCACGTGCCAGCCCACACCGGTGGCGGCGCTTGACAGAGGGCACAGAAAAGAAAGAAGGCAGCGGGGCCACCTCGGCCTGTGCACCAGCTGGGCCCTGGCGCCCAGGGCCCTCTCCTCACGGTCCTGCATCCCAGGCCTGGCCATGCCGGCGAGGGGCTGGGCTCTAACGTGGCCAAGAAAGGCCCCCCTTCTGGACCAGGTTCCGGAGGGAGAGCGGGTAGCCCTCAACGTCCCAGCCTCAGTGCCAACAGGGGACAGCTGTGCCCTGGCAAGGCTGGTCTCCTCCCTCACCTCCCCGAAACCATGAAGGGGGTGAGAGGTCAAGGCCCCACATCGAGCCCCAGGCACTCCCCAAACCCACCGGGGGGCGCAGGCAGGCATTCAGGCCTCAGGGCTGCCGACAGCTGAAAGGCCTGCTAGACTAAGACAGAGAGATAAATAAGTAACCGAGACGCGCTTTGAACAGACTTCCAAATTAAGAGTTGCATCCTTGCTGTCAGGCCCCCGCCAGCAGTTTCCGCGGCACCTCCCGCGCAGAAACGCACCTCAGCCCATTTATTAGAATGATGAAGGCAAAGGGACCTACGACTGCACTCCTTCCTTAACGAGCAGCCGAAGGGATCGGCAGGCATAATTTCAGAGGCCAGTAATATTTTATATAATCGCCGAGTGGTTTAAATTGAAAACCCCCAACTGAATCAATATTCACTGCATTGAAACGAAATGAATAGTAATAAGTCACTAAGCTCTCTGTCCTGTTTCATAAAATAAAAAATTATAAAAATGAGCCCAGGCGCAGGGAGGCCGTCACATTAACTTTTACAGCACTTGGGGGGCCGTAACCGCCTGTTCTCATAAAATAAAATTCTAAAAAACCTGCCGGAGAAGACCTGCTTCAGCACCACGTGGGGAAGCAGGTGGGGGTGGGGGGCGGGAGGGGAGGGGGCAGGGGCACCCCAGGTCCCTCCCTGACCCCTACTGGTGCCCACCAATTCCCTTAAAGAGGCCCCACCCTAATCTCTCCAAAGCTCAGCACCAAGAGCTGGGCCACACCTCCCTGTCACCCTCAGGCCAAACTTCCTGCTCTGATTTCTTTTCTCATAATCCTTCTTTCTTTTCTTTTGAAATAAATAAATGTATTTATTTTTGGCTGCATTGGGTCTTCGTTCCTGCGCGCGGGCTTTCTCTAGTTTCTCCAGGTGCGGCGAGCGCGGGCTACTCTTCGTCCCGGTGCGCGGGCTTCTCATTGCAGTGGCTTCTCGTTCCGGACCACAGGCTCCAGGCACGCAGGCTTCAGCAGTTGTGGCACGTGGGCTCAGCAGTTGTGACGCACGGGCTTAGTTGCTCTGCGGCATGTGGGATCTTCCCGGACCACGGCCCGAACCCGTGTCCCCTGCATTGGCAGGCAGATTCTCAACCACTGCACCACCAGGGAAGTCCTTCCTGCTCTGATTTCTTTACCTAATACTTCCAATCCCACCCTGAGGGATGCTCTTGGCTGCTCCCGTGGCACTTAGGAAAGGCTGTTCTGTGACCACTCCCAGGCCCGAGGCTGGTGAGGGGTGAACGTGAGTGAGGACGGAGGACAGGGTCCAGCACCGAGCAGCAGCCTGCGCTCCCCGTGGGCCCGGAGAGGTTGAGAAAGGCCAGGCTTCCCCTCTGGGGCTCCAGGTCCCCCAGAAGACTCAGGCCTGCAGGGTTCCCTTGGGGGCTGCGGAGGCTATGCTGGAAGAGAGCAGAGCCAGGTGAGAGCCTCGGGTGGGGGGGGGGGGTCCTTGACCTCACACTCTGAACGTGGGGCTGAGGATGGCAGCACAGCAGCCACAGGGCACAAGCCCCCCAGAGGGCCGAGAGCCCCCGTGGACCCACCACTAGACTCCCGGGCAGGAAATAAGGTGCTCATTCAAGTTGAGGCTGACTTGGCCAGGAAAGGCGCAGACACAGGGCCCTGAACAAGTGGACCACTCCCGCAACTCAAGAACAGGAGGCAGGGCTTCCCTGGTGGCGCAGGGGTTGCGAGTCCGCCTGCCGATGCAGGGGACGCGGGTTCGTGCCCCGGTCCGGGAGGATTCCACGTGCCGCGGAGCGGCTGGGCCTGTGAGCCGTGGCCGCTGAGCCCGCGCGTCCGGAGCCTGCGCTCCGCAACGGGAGAGGCCACAGCGGTGAGAGGCCCGCGTACCGCAAAAAAAAAAAAAAAACCAGGAGACAAACCTGCAATTAAAAACGGGCAAAAGATGTGAGCACAAAAGAAGACAAGGACAGCCTTAAACAATCCCGTGCCTGAGTGTCCAACATGACTGGTAACCAGGGAAACGCAAGTTAAGGCACCTTGAGGACGTGCTGTGACGGGACTGGACAGGACAGGGGCGCTGCTCCGGGCGGGGACCCGGGTCTACACACAGAGCCCTCGAGAGCGGGGCGATCAGCAACCGCCGGGGGTGGCTGCAGGTGGAAGTGCCCGGCGAGCACCTCCCCTGCGGCGCCTCGAACCAGCCAAAAGGACCACAGTGAAAGCGGCCAGAAGAGGGCTCCTCAGGGGAGTCACGAGGGCACAGGGGGAGGCGGCCTGAAGCAGCAGCAGCAGCAGCAGCACGGAGACCTAGCTGTGCGCACAGGTGCGCGGACTCTGACCCAGGAAGGCCTGCAAGGAGGACGCACCCCGCTGCCCAGGCCCGCTCGACATGCTCCCGTCACCCCTCGGCACTGCTGACGAGACCCTCGGCCGTGCAGCTGCGGGCGGCCAGGAGCCACCGTGCTGCCAGGAGCCAGGGTCCGCAGACGCGGCTGGTTCCGGGCTGGAAGAGGGCAGGTCCCAGGTGAGCCTGGAAGCTTCCCCTGGGCAGGTGAGGGAGGCTCGGTGAGTGACGGATGGTGCCACGTGGAAAGGAGACAGGGCCAGCCCAGAGCGGGCCTCCGCGGGCCAGCGCCATGGCCAACAGAGGGTCGAATGAATCACATCAACAGATTATAGCCTGAAAAATAAGAATCGGGAGTCCACACCATTATAAACAAATGAATATACAAAGCAACAGGGGATGAGAGACAGCACTTCCTTACAGGACCCCGACCAACCGATACGCAAGGACATGAGGGGCTGGAAATCACTAAGGGTCTAGAAGGAGCGGGTGAGGCCCAGCAAGGAACAGGACGCCCACACAGGCTCGACGCCACAAACACCCAGAGGGGCCCTCAGCACTCCTGCCCGAACGGCGGAGCTGAGTCTCGTCACGCACGAGGAGGCCTCTGCTGCCCCGGTCAAGGGCACCGAGGCTGCAATGTCCTCACAAACGGTGGTCTGCGGACAGAGAGAGGAAACAATACAGCAGACGGGGCAAAAGTACCTGGTGGATTCAGGGGAAGAACACGCAGCAGTTCCGTGTACTACTTGTGCAACTCTCCTATAAGCTCAGAAGTATGCGAAATAAAGTTACCCCCCAAAATTAAACGCAAGACACCGATTAGGAGACGGCCCAGGAGCGAGCCAGGAGCGCACGGCGACAACCCCCGGACAACCCGGACAGTCCCGACTGCCTGCTGCCGACGGAGCATCCGGGACCCTCGGCCCAGGGGGCATCCCGGTGCGACCAGGGGCATGTCCTCCTCGCTTGAGACGGGCACTTCCCGCTGTAACAGAACCAGTCCAGAGCTCTGCTGCCCACTCGCCACAGCCCCTTCGGCCCCTTTGCAGGCCAGCTGAGCGGCACGCGGCCTGGCCGCCTCCCCGGCCGTCGGTTCAAGCCGCCCACAGGCAGAGCTGCCATGGGGCAGCCGGAGGCGCGGGGCTGGACGGAGCCGGGCGTGGTGTGCAGCCCCCCAGGCTCCACATCAGAGGCAGGCGGGCGCCCCCAGGACCTCGCAAGCCAGGTCAAGGTCAAGGTTGGCCACGGCGTGTGCCCAGGGCCTGCACACAGCAGTCACAGCCTGGGAAGGGGGGCCGTCAGGAGGAAGGGTTGCAGCCCCCGCCCTGACATCCGCCCGGCCCCCGCGGGTCCAGCAGCAGGGCCCAGGTCCCACCTCCCACGCCAGCCTCCACTGCCCTCTGAGCAGACACCCCAGGCTCCTTCCCAGCCCCCGGGGAAAGGCCCTCACAACGCAGCCCACGCTGACCTCGCTGGCCCCGGCCCCAGAGGAGTCTTCTCTGGGCTGCTTGCTGGCCCGTCCGCCCTGGGTGGGTCTCGGCACTTCTCAGCACTGGCCGCCGCGTGCAAGTACTCGCTTCATCCTCTGCTTGCTTCCTGACCCTCTGCCTACCGGGAGGCGAGTGCTGTGGGCAGAGAACTCGCCCGCGCAGGACGGCAGCCCGCAGGGATCCTCAGGGGAGCCCCGCCGCCCAGCACCGGGCACCCTACTAGCTCCGTCACGGGGTTGCGGCCTGGGCTGAGCTGGGAGGGGTCTCTGCACACCACCAGGCTGGGGCCTTGCCAGAGACAGAGCTGGGCCTCAGGCTGCGGCCACGGTGGAGGCGACTGGAAGGGAACACTGCTTTCCCAGAAGGGTTCTCCCCGGGTCCCTCTAACTGCCACACCCTTCGGGGCAGGGCAGGAGGCTGTGGGGACCCCAGTTCCGCTGGCCTGCGCAGGACATTCCCTGCTCTGGCTGAAGGCTGTGTCTCCCCCTTCAATTCCTATGTTGAAGCCCTAGACTCAGTGTGATGCAGTTTGGAGGTGGGGTCTTTGGGAGGTGATGAGGGTGAGATGAGGTCGTCAGGGTGGGGCCCCGTCATGGGATTAGTGTCCTCATTAAGGCCCCGAGCCTTCTGCTCTCCCTCCACATGTGAGGACACAGCGAGCAGGTGGCTGTCTGCAACCTGGAGGAGAAATGGGCCCGGCCAGCACCCTGACCTCAGACATGCAGCCTCCCGACCGTGAGGAGCACACGTCTGTGGTGTAAGCCGTCCCGTGTGAGGCGTTTCGTTACGGCAGCCCGAGCTGCCCAGCTCCCCGATAACCGGAGGTGAGAAGGAGGCCGAGCAGGGTCAAGGCTGGCCTCCTGCTCACCGGGGAGCCGGCAAGGGGAGGCGTGAAGGGAGGACGTGGAGCCGAGGCCACCCGCAAGGACACTGCCCATCCTCGCCCCGAATTCCTCTTTAATAATGACTCGTCACTTCGGAGAAGCACTTTAGAGCCTTCAGAATCGCAGCCCAAACCTCGTCAAACTGCCCAGAGGTTACTTAAGATTTACCGCACAGACACAAAAATAAAATAAAATAAGGCAGCCCGGCGAGCAGCAGCCCCTGTGACAGCACCGTTTGTAGTCGGGATGGAGCAGCCGCCAGACTCATCTGCTTAAGCACAGGGGCTTCTGTTTATTCTGCACTTTCATGTCAGGTGAATTTGGACAGAAAAAAAGTGACAGGCAGTTTAGGGATCAAAGTCACATTTCCGCTTCAGTTCAGATTAATGAACTTGTTGGAAGCCGGCGAGGGCAGAGGCAAATCCACGAACCTCAGAACAAAAAAAATTAAATCCTCGCTCAGTGTGCGCCTCAGCCCCGGGGTGTGCTCGTGGGCTCCCCTGCTGCCCAGGTCTCGGGGGCCAGCTCTGGGCAGCGGCGCTGTGCAGTCCTCGAGCCCCGGCCACACCTCCTGGGGCCCTGGACCTGGCCTGCCCGGGCCAGCTACCACTCCCCCTGCACGCAGGCGGCCCCGAAGCCGGGCATCTGCTGGCCGGGGCAGCAGCACAGACGTGGCGCCGAGGATTCCGCCCCGCTCAGGCCACGGTCCTTCCCAGGAGGGGCAGCCCCCCCCAGCCTGTGTCCCTCCTGCTCGGGCCTCCACACGCTCCCCTGGCCGGGGCAGCGGCCGCCGCATCCAGCCCACGGCGCTCGATGGCATGGGCAGCGCCCACGGCGTCCAGGAGCTGCTGCCCGGCCGCCCCCCACCTTCCGTCTGCCCCAACGCGGACGAGGGCCGACCGGCTGACAGAAGTGACGGGCTAACTGCCCTCCTTCCAGCTGACTCTCCTCTCGGATGTTTCTGGAGTCAGGGCCTCACCACAGAAGCACCAGAACCTCCTCCACCTCCAGACCAGACAGCTGGTGGGGGGAAGGGGACCCCAGGACTCCTGCTGTGAATGTGGGCTACCACGTGGCCCCTCAGCTCCCCACACACTAGGCCAAAACCGACACGGGGCTCAGAGTAGGTTTCTGTCTAAACCGGGAAGCAAAGTGCAAAGCCGCCTTGCGAGGCAGGCGTGCAGCCCGGCGCCCAGGACAGCACTGTCAGCGGTGGCCACACTGCCACGGTGGCTCGGGTCATGGTGCGGGACACGGGCTTCCAGGGAGGGGACCAGGCCAAGGACCCTGCAACCTTCTGCCTCTTCCCAGACACCAGGAGCCAGGCCTGGGGCTGCCCAGCTCCCGAGCCCCTCCAGAGCAGGGAGCGGGCAGAGGAGCTGTGCCGCCCCAGACCCAGGGCCAGCAGGATGGGGAGGAGAGGAGAACACTGCAGCCTTCAAAGGCAACATGCCTCTCCTGAGGCCGCCGGCTCCGCCCCAAGAGTGTGGAAGGCGAGGGGCCCCAACACGAGTGAGGGCTGTGCTGAGTGGAGGAGGGGCCCGTCTCCAGCCTGGGCAGCGCCCTGTCCCATCCCTCTCGGGAGAGGGCTCGCAGCAGCCCTGCCACCTCGGAAGTCTTTCTAAAGCCAGGCCCCTGCGGTGCGGGACCGAGCGGTACCCACCACTACAAGGGGCACGTAATTCGTCGCACAGGGAGGGCAGGGATTTGCCAAGGCCATGGCCGTCAGGCGCGGGTCTGGGCTGAGCCCAGGGTCACACGCTGTGTGCCGCCTACCGGGGGCTCCCTGGGCTCCCCCAGGCTGGCAGCATCCCCCCCACGCACACACAGCCTCCTCTCTGCAGAGACTCACAGTGAGGGGTCTGCCGGGGGGTGGGGTCCAGGGCCACCTCATGCCAACACTGGCACTTAGCTGCTGGGCCACCCGCCTCACCTCCCACCTGTGTCCACCAGCCCCCAACTCTGCCCACTGAGATTTCCAGGACTGCTGGAGCCTGCCTGCCAGCCCCTCGGAGGTGTCCTCTCTCCATGGGGGACACAGATTGGGAGGCCCAGGAAGAGCCCTTGGCTCCTGGGCTCAGCCCCGCTGCCTGCTGGGACCGCCCTGCTTCCTCATCACTGCAGCAGCCCGTAGCCCACACTGGCCTCAGTCCGGCCACCAGCCCAACCCCCGCCTTCTGCCAGGGAGAGCTGAGGAACCTGCAGCTGCACAGGACAGAGGTCAAGGCCAAGGCCAAAGCCAGTTGGCCCCAGAACCTCTCTGGGACCTGCTGACCACACACAGGCAGCCCCAGCTCTGATGGAGCTGAAGGAGGAGGGTGGGAAGGCATCAGACTGGCCTCCGGCCCTGGAGACAAGCCCTTCCTGCTGCCTCGACAAGCTGAGCCTGGCGCGTACAGCCGACGGCGGGCTGGGCAGCTGGCGGGTGGCAACTGCTGAGAAGGCAGCCTCACCAGGGCACAGGTGGCCTCGAGCATAGGAAGCCCGGGCCACTGGCAGCCCAACCCACGCTTCCCAGGGCGTCCCGGCAGCTTGGCCCCGCCGCCCCAAGGTCCAGGCCTCTGGGTTCAAGGAGCCTCCCAGGTGCGTGGCGACGGGTCAGGCAGGCCTGCAGAGAGGCAGCAGGCGGGCGGAGGGAGGCTTCACCGAGCACAGCCCACACGTGCCCTCAGTGCAAACGTGGCCATCCTGGGCTGGGCTCGGCCGCACCTCCACACCCAGGGAGGGCACTGGGGCCTGGCGCAGCTGGGAACCTGCCTCAGAGCACCCAGCCACCAAGCACAGGCCAGGGCTGCGGGGCCTGAGCCGTCTGGCACTCGGCACGGCCCCTGGTGGGGCTACACACAGCCATCTAGGGGTGCGCCCTCCCCACAAGGCCCGGTACCACCTTCGCTGGGAGCTTGAGGCAAGCAGTGGCCGGGGGGGGCTCGCAGCCTGGCTGGGCCTGTCCTGATGGCCTGTCCTATCCGCCTGACCCGAGTGCGGACCTCACACACCTGTCCATGAGGCAGCCCCCACCTGTCTCCAGAACTGAGGGGAAGGTACACTCCCCGCCCTGCTGCTGACCAGGCTGTCCTCGGCCTGATGGGCTTGACACTCCAGCCGAAAGTATGAGGCGGCAGCTGCCTCAGGGGCGCACCCAGCTACCTCCCTCCTCAGGAGCCCTCGACCCCTAAGCCTGGCACCCGTTTCTGCTCAGTGACCACATCAGGGCCTGGCACACTCAACACTGGGCCAGCTGGACCCACACCTGGGCTTCCGTGGCACTCAGAGGCCAGTAAGGAGAGGCCCGCTGGTGCCTCCCTGACGAAGGTCACCCCTGGCCCCCAGCCAGGCCCCCTGGGAGAGGCGGGGCCAGGCCCCCTGGGAGAGGCGGGGCCAGGCCACGGCTGCCAGTGTGGGCAGGAAGGCCGACTGCAGGAGGGGGAGAGAGGAGCAAGAATCAATAAATCTGAACCTCATTCACGAAGATCTGGGGCTCTTATTAAGTAAATTAATTTAAGTTAATTTAGCTCGATCATGACTCCCGATCACAGTGATTTAGTGAGGGGGAAATTGCATTAGGAAAGGCCATGCTCACCAGATAAGAGAACGGAAGAAAATGAGACCCACTTAGCACTGTGAATTAATATGGAAATAGCAGGTGTAAATTTAACCTTACCGAGAGAGTGAAAATTATCTTCATAAATTTGTAGAAATAGCCCCCAAGATGCTTATAAATCTATTTAAAACAAAAATACTACAAAAAGTGCAGTAAAATTAATTTAAAATATACTTCCAGCTACTGCCTCCAGAAAAGTCGGCAGCAGGGCCAAGTTTCGTGCAGTCAGGTGGGAAGGGAGGAGGCAGCGGCCACCGCTGACCGCCTGGGCAGGCTGACCTCCTGGCATAGCTACCATGGGCCAGTAGGCCAGCACCTCCTCTCCCATGTCCAGAGAGTGGGGGGGCCCGTGGGGGGCTGGCAGGATGGCCCCGGCCCAGGACTATAGCTGCTCTGCCCCATGGCCCAGCCCTTTGGGGCACAATGGCCCCTTGGCCCCAAGGCCCGAGGCCATGTGCTCTGGAGTGCCCAGCGTGGCCAGCTGGAAGCCCACACTGGGCCAAGGGGCTCCCACACTGCTCCCCAGAAGGACAGAGGACAGAGGGAGGGGACCTGCCACTGCCCGATGCCAACCCACCCAGGCTGTCACCCCTGCACCTGCCTCACCGAAGGAAGGAGCCGCAGCCCTCCTGCTTCTGGGCCCAGGGGACCCAGAAAAGAAGAGAGAGGTGACCTCACCGCCCGTGCCCTCTGGCAGAAGCAGCCTGGAGCGAGGCCACGGGCTCAGCGTGCAGGCCAGACCCTGGTGTGGGCGGCTGGAGAGGGACACAGCCTCAACCCCGCCCGAAACAATCAATACATCGACAGTGATATGGTCCAGCCTCTCTCACCAGAAGTTTCTCCCTGAGGGACACCCAGGCATGGTGTGGCCTCAACGGTCTGGCAGCGGCTGCTCCCAGACCACCTCCCCGCCCCGCGCCCCAAGCTGGCAGCTTGCTGCTAACGGACAGGGAGCGTGCGTGTCTGCGTGAGTGCACAGCACACACAGGCCGGCCACGCGTCTTGTGCAGAAATTGCCAGACAGAAAAATTAGCCCGTTCCCCAGCCAACAACTGCAGACCAAGCACTTCTGGGGGCGTGCTCGGTCCTCAGGCCCCGTCCTGCACTTTGGAGCCCGCCAGCCACAGGCCTCCTACCTGGACAGGGAGAGCCGCAGTGCCCGCCAGGAGGGCGGGGCCAGGGGACCGGGGGCGGCGCTGAGAGGCGAGGCCTGGGTCTTCTTGACGATGCGGTAGCGAGTGTTGATCACTTTGCTGGTGGGAGGGGTCCGCTGGCTGTGCAGGCTGGAGGCTGCAGGGAAACCCAGACACGGGTGGTCAGTGGAGGTCGGTGGGGCCCCCCATCACCCCCCGACCCAACCGCCCGCCCACTCCCAGAGAGCTCAGCAGCCCAGGGCTGTTGGAGCCGGAGGCGGCCAGCGCGGCCTCCAGGAGAGCAAGCGGGAGAGGTGCGGCCGGCTGCAGCAGCCGGCATGGCAGGCCGGCGCTCCCCGCGGCAGTGAGGAGGGGCCCACGGGCGCGTCCGTGAGGCTGCGGGTGTGAAGCACTCACCTCCCTCTCTGGGAACCCTCACCGGGTATCCGCACAGATTTACGTACTTAATCACTTCTGTTTTCAGAACATTTTGCAGGGTGATGCACACCGCAGCTTCATCTCTTGCTGAATGTTTCATGCAATTAACAGGGGTCTGTTTTGCCCCAGTTCCCTTCCACTTGACGGCCAGCAATTTCCCCATAGCTATGAGGAACGCATCTAATTGCCCGACTTTCATAATATACAGCTCTAACTGCCCAGATAATTAAAGCTAACGCAGCACGGGAACATGGGCGCCACTGCCTCTTGTGACCCACCCAGCACCCCAGCCCCTCAGGCCAGGCTGCTCGGACCCAGGTTCCCAAAGGCGCCTCCTTGCGGCCCCACCTAACCTGCCTGCACGAAGCTCAGGGCTCTGCTTGGAAGGGGCGCCCCTACCAGCCACCCCAGCAGCAGACAGCTTCTGGGCAGCACAGCCAGGCAGGGGGTGAGGGGTGTGGGGGGAGGGTGTGGGAAGGGGCAGAGACAAGGAGGCCAGGAAAACACACAGGTGCTCTCACCACCAGAGCTTCGGCACAAGGACAGGCCTATGATGCCTGGGCAAGAATTAGCTGACCCTCAGCTGAAGGCCGCCTGGGGTCCAGGGTGGCCCAGGAGAGGGAGCACGGCAGGGGCACGGTGGTGCCAGACCCACAGGTTCCTACACTCCTGGCTGCTCAGGGCCAGCCCTGACAGCGGCCAGGCACCCCACTCCCTGACAGCACAAACCGGCACTCCACGACCCGAACCTGCTCCCCTAGGCCCCAAGGACACATCCTCCCAGCATCTGTAAACTCCACGAGAAGCAGTGACTGCTCCGTGAACAGTGACGTAACACTGGGTAAAAATCACCTTCCAGAGCCCTAAACACAACAGACCACCAGCCCACAGCCAGGCCCTCCCCCAGTCAGCAATCAGCACCTTGACCCAGATGCCTTCTCTCCAAGGCTCACGCAGCCCGACGGGCGGTGGGGTGCGGGGCCTGCCTGGGAGCAGGCAAGACAAGCCCCCCCCCCGGGAGCTACCACACCTGCACGGTCATCGGAACGGCACGGTGCCTCCTCGTCCAGGTGCTGGAAGAGCCCCTCCCTCAGGTGTCCCCAAACCCATCCCTGGGGCGCTGCAGCCTCTAACAGGGCTCCCACGCGCCCACATGAGAAGGCCAGGACACAGCACAGGCTCAGAGCCCCCCTGAGAGCCCCCACACCAGAGGAGCAGGACGTGCAGGCTCCACGCACCCAGCTGGGCTCGGGGTGGACATGGGGCTGCAAGGCCCAGGGAGTGCTGAGAGCGGAGGACGCCTCTGCCCCCAGGACTGGACGCTGCCCTCCAGGGGTCCACAGAAGTCCGTGCAAGGCCAAGCCAGCACCCCACCCAGTCTCCGTCTCCGTCTCCGTCTCTCTCTCTCCTTCCGAGGGCAGCAGCTCAGGGGGCGGTCAGGGAGAAAGAGGGAAGCTCGGCAGAGGCACCGGGCGTCAGCCAGGGCGCCTGATCCTGCTGAGCGACCAAAGCGAGGGACTCTTCAGCTCCAGGCAGCCCCCACGCGTGTGGGATGTACGGGAGAGCCTAGCGCACAGGGGGCATCCGTAAGTAAATGTCTGTTGAATTGAATTTTCAAGGTCTTACAAGCAAGAAGAGACCAATGAAAATCAGTAACAGCTTGTTCCAACTAAGCGCTCAGGAACACGGGAATTCCTCTAAGTTACTGCCAAGCCCCACGCTGACCCCACGGCCTCCAAACCCACTCCCTGCTCCCACAGCCTCTGCACCTGGACAGCCCACCTACCTATCCCCTCCGCCGCTGCCGGGGCCACCCGCCCTCGGCCCCCTTCTGAGGGGGGGGCTCCCACACCAGCCACCACCTGCCAGTCTGGGCTGCGACACGCACCCTAGAGCCCCAGGGCCGTTGGCTCTGCAGCTCGGGGGCACCAGTGTGCAGGGCGGGAAGGAGGGCTGTGCTGTGCTGGGGCAGGGCCCCTCCTCACCAACCTTGTTTTCATCCTGAGCGCTGGGAGCCCCAGGCCTGGCCAGCTTCACTCCCCCCTCGCCCAGATGCACAGCATCGGCTTCTCCCATCCCCCTCCCCGTTCCACCAGATGCCACCTCCTCCAGGAAGCCCCCAGCCCCCAATGGCCAAGGGACTGGACTCTGCACTCTGCAAAGTTCCTCTCGGGACACATACCACCTCTGGGCCTGGCCCTCATCCCTGCCCTTAACAGGCATGAGTATTTATAACATTCCTTTGCAATGCAGCCCCACTTGTGAAATTTAACTTTTCACTAACTTACTGCATTTCACTTATTAGTACCTGATAACCACTTCTAAGAAAACACAAAGTAATAAAGGAGGCCCCCCTTAAAAGGCTAAGCGTCACCTCCCAGGCTTTGGCGCCCGTTAGACCCCAGCCCCCGCGATCCCGAGAGGCAGAGGGGAGGGCACACCAGCCCAGGCCCCACCCCCCAGAGTGGGGCTGTGACCCTCACGGGCCCTGCAGACCCTCCCGGTCTTCCCCATGAGCCCTTGGCCATGGAGATGGAAGCACTCATGACAACGGCCCTGAAGAGAACAGTCCAGGGCACCCATGCTGAGGGCACAGACAGCTCAGCAGGGCGGACAGACGGGTGGTGTCGCCCCCCCGCGTCCTACGGCTGATACGAGTGAGAGCTCCTCACACCACGCATGGCACCCAGGGACCGGAACCTCGAACCCAGTGCAAAGGCAGAGCGGCAGGCGTGGGCGAGCTCCCCGCGGGCAGGGCGCCTGGCCTCCCCCTGGCCCTGTGGTGCTGGAGGGTTGCCCCGGCAGCAGCCCCGGCAGGCAGCACTCTCTCCCCTTCCTCCCGGCAGGCTGAGGGTTCGTGTAGATAATCATGTTATTTAGATAGGATGTTGGTTTAATTCCCTTCATTACAGACTCCCAGGGCTGTAATTTTGTTCTCTGCGTGATGTACTCCCCGTGGCACGTTTCACTCAAATCAAACCCTTGGTGCCTTTATCGCCAACGACGCCCGGGCGCCGCATTATCAGGCCCCCACACAGCCCTCTGCGCCCTGCCGTGCAGAGGTCACTTCTAATGACTAATCGATCTCATTAGCTTCCCTAATTAAAAACTTTACTACCGCAATGGAAGACAAACTACAAAAAAACTGCTGGCATCATATGTGAATGGGATGTGAGCCCATCCATCAGCGGGGCCCGGCTCCTGCAGGAGCAAGCTGGGGAGGGAGGCCACCGGCCAAGAGGCGGGGACTGGACCGATGGCAGCAGAGCCCAGGCGACCTGGCACTCGGGCTGCAGAAGCGGGGAGAGCGGCAGCCTTCCCAGGGCCTGTGCAGCTCGCGTGGCCAGTCCGGCGGCGCTGTCTACAGCAGCCCGGCCTCCGGCTGACCCCAGCCCCGGCCTCAACGAGCCACCACAGATGGCAGAGCCCATCAGATGGAGGTCACGGCTCTTGCTCTGTTTCACTGCGACTGGGGGCGGGTTGAGAGGGAGTTCAGGCTTTTATGGAGCTTCAAAAGGAGAGAGAACTAGGAAGAGGGGGCGCTGCCAGTCTCCCCACTATATAATGAGTGAGGAAGAGAGGGAGCCAGAACTCCTCTGAGCAGAGACTGCCCGGGGCCACCCGCAGGAGAGAGGCGGCTGCGGGACCAGCCCCAGGAGCCCGGCCGCGAGCAGCCCCCGCGGCCTCCCAGCAGCCCCCGCGGCCGCCCAGCTGTCCGTCCAGCTCCAGACGTCCCAACAGAAACAGGTCAGGCTCCGTCAGGAAAGGCAGGGGCAGGGGCAGCAAAGCAGACCTGGAACCTCGGCGGGCAGGGACCAGAAGGCCCCCCCACCCCGACTCGCCCTGACCGTGCCCCAGGCCCCGCGGTTCGTCATCCACCAGCCTAGAGAAGGAAAATTACCTGCCGGCCATGCCCAGCAGGATGGGGCCCAGGCTGGGCCAGGGGGGCACTGGGCCAAGGGGCCTCTGCTCAGAAGTCTCTCAGGAAGGACAGAGATGGACTCAATTCCCACTGACATCAGCCTAGAAGACACACGCCGCTCCATCCCATAAAGACAGCTAGAAACACACCTGCAGACCTTCCCCTGCACTCCCAGACCTCCACCTGTGCCTGTAGATCTCCACCTGTGCTCCCAGACCTCTCCCTGCACCCCAGATCTCCCCCTGCCCCTGCAGACCTCCCCCCGCGCCCCCAGACTTCCCCCTGCACGCCTAGACCTCTGTCTGTATTCTCACCCGGGTGCACTGCTCACCTGGTGCCAGCGCTGGGCCCACTGCATTCAGCGCTCCGGCACCAAGCCAGCCCCGGCCAGTCCCGGCCGAGGCCCTGCAGGTGCAGGGAGCACGCAGGTGACAGGGCTTGGCCCTCCTGCTCCCACCCACGAGAACACAGCCGTAACATCATGACAAATCCCCAGCCCCGTGAACGGTTCTTCACGTGCTTGCAGAGGCCTGTCCATTTCTCCAAAGGAGCAGGGACGGCAGCGGGCACAAGGCAGCAGACGCCCCGCCCTCGCCCCTGCCACGGCGGGAGCTGCCAGGGACCGCGCTCGAACAAGCTTCAGACGTGGAACGACTGGGATCGCAAAGTATGAATTTTTATGAGTCTGAGAAAAATCACTCCACTTTTCCTGCGCTTGATGGTTGCTGACACTTCCAATACTGGAACAGCCCCGCTGCAATCAGGCAGCTCAGCCCTCATCTCCAGTGGCAGTCACAGAGGAGGTGACGGGACAGCCAGAGGCCCCTCCTAGGCACCCAGGACACCCCAGCTCTGCACCCTGGGGCCACTGGAGGCCAGCACTCATACAGGCCCCTCGGGCGGCCCGTGGAGAGGCCCTGCCGGACTCCGACACACAGGTGGCTGCAGCACCTCTGCGTTCCCGGCCAGAATCCACACGGGCGGCCCTGGGAGGATGAGCGGACGTGCTCGCTCACACACGCACACACACACACACACAGACACACGGTGTGCACACGTCTGCAACGGTGCGGGGGGACGGGACGGGACACCAGGCCCTGGGAGGAGAGGTCTGGCCCTCGAGGGAGAGGGAACGGCCCCCAGCCCAGGGCCTCACCCCGCTGGGCTTCCTGCAGCTCTGCTGTCTGAACTGGGGACCAGCCTCTGACACACATTTACCGATTACAAAGACTCAAAGCAGCCAAAAATAAAAAATAAAATAACTTTATAAAAAAACACAACATTTACCGATGACTAAGTCACAGTGGCAGCCCGACGGGGCCGCACGTCGTGGAGCAGCGGTCGGCCCCGCCGCAAGAGGAGCGTGGCAGCTGCGTGATGACAAACCGCCACTGTCAGCTGCCCGTCCCCGCGGCCGCCTTCTCTGTCGTCCCGCACTACCTGGTGTTTAATGACAACACTGTCAGCCTGAGACACGCGGTGCTGGGACTGTCGGGGCCCTATTAGAGGAAAGATTGAGACCCTACTCTTCTCAAACTCACCCAAGCGACACAAGCCGCTCGCTCCTATAATTACTGTGCGCGAGCCATCGATCGCGCGACGACGCTGACCCGTCTGTACGAAATGGGAGTAGTTTGCTCCCTGACAGTTGCTGTACGTTATGGGGGTGGGTCTTCCCTCCCCTTTTAACCATCCCTCTAGAGGATGGAAGAGGAGAAAGCGAGCACCTCCCAGCCCCCACCCCACCTGCAGGCCTTGGGCCCAGGGGGAAGGGAGCCCCAGCACATCCCAGGGAGGCGTGACCCAGAAGGCGGAAGTGACAGCACAGCGTGTGGCTGGCAGATCCAGGTAGGGGGCAAACTCCCTGAGCGGGGCCCACAGGAGCAAGAGGCGGCCACACCCCAAGGCCATGAGCCCCAAGTGAAGGCAGGGAAGGCAGGGTCCGTGCCAGGCAGAGAGCGCGCCCTCCCAAGACGGCCCCCCGGAGACAGGACCAGGCCTGAGCGTGATGCAGACTCGCCCAGGTGCTCACCCCTTGCCCAGCAGGCCAAGCAGCCCCTGCCCGCCTGGGGCCACACCCTGTAGGCACCGGACGGTGAGGCCAGCTGCTCCCCCCAGTGCCCTATCTGACCTCAGCCAGAAGCAGCCAAGACAGAACACACCCTGGGACTGGGTACCCTACCCTGCCCGCTTTCACTCAGACCCCGATGAGCAAAATCCACCTCCTTGCTCAGGACAAAAGGCAAACCCACTTCTGGCTCAGCAGCCCCGGCAGGGCTCCAGGACCCGCAGGCACGAGAGGTGCCAGTGTCCAGGACAGCGCGTGGGGTGGCCACGGATGTACCAATGCGAGCCCCCAGGGCCTCACAGGTGAGGGCACGCGCGTGCACGTTAGAGACAGGAATCTGCCCTCAGCGGGGGGCCGGTCCTAAGGCTCAGCTCCAGCCTCCAGAGATGGAGCTCACGACCGGGGGGCCCACCCTGGTCCCCTCCTCCCCTTGGCCCTGGGTCATGGAGGACTGTGCCTTCCTAGGCTCCGAGCCCAGCCCTGACCACAGTGACCCTTGGGGCCCCTCGGCCCTTCTGCGGCCTACTGGCCACTCCTGCTCGCCTGCAGCCCTCTGACCGGGCGTCCCGGGCCCCGGCCCCTCACTGGACCCACGCTGACGGTGCACAACGCTAGGTGATCAGCCATCTATCTGCAGCCCGACACTGAGCCAGGCCTGCCATCTCACAGCCTCTTTTGCTTTTGTGGCTTGAGGTCCTCTTATTCCTTACGTGGAATCAAGTGACCAGGGACATGAAAAAGCTTAGAAAGAAAACATTGAAAGTGAAGTGTTTTAAAAGCAACTGCAGACCATGGAGGAAGCCAGAGAGGGAAATAGACCCTCATGCTTGACAAAAGCCACCCCAGAGGCCAGAGGGCCGAGGAAAGGATGCCCAGGCAGCACCAACGCCAGTGTGTCCCTTGCACAGAGCTCGCTCAGTCAGTCAACAGACATTTGGCAGGCCCGCCGCACGCTGGCCCCTGGCTCTGGGGAAGCGGCAGGGAGCACA
The DNA here is from genome assembly GCF_026419965.1 of Kogia breviceps. Lineage (NCBI taxonomy): Eukaryota > Metazoa > Chordata > Mammalia > Artiodactyla > Physeteridae > Kogia > Kogia breviceps. Next base: position 76,717,768 of record NC_081326.1, read on the forward strand.
GCAAGCGCCCCTTCTCAGGCCAGGCGAGTCCCCCCATCTCCTCCCGGGAAAGGCAGGTCCCTCCACAGCACGCCGGAAGAGGCAGAGGCAGCACGTGCCCTCCCCTCTGGGATCCTCCAGTCCCTGCACAGGATGCAGCCCCTGAGCCAGCAGCAGCGCCCGCCTCAGGGTCAGTTCCCAAGCACACAGCCGGCAAAAAGTTCCTGCTGGGGCCAATGTAAGGTTGGGGGCGGCTGGGGCCATACAGGTGGGGACCAAGGGCCATCCTGGGGCCCCTGAGAAAGGGGGCTCAAGGCATCCCCACCCATCTGTGAGAGCTGGGGCACCCCCAGAAGACAGGGTCTCGGCCCTCTGTGAGAGGAAGGAGGGAGAGGGTTGGGGAAGGGGGAGGAAAGGGGGCAGGGAGGAGGGAAGGAGGTGCAGGGGTCTGAGGAAGGGCTGTGGGGCACAGGGTTGGCCCGGGCAGGGCAGGCAGAGGCCTCCCAAACTCAGGGTGGTGGGTGCCCGCAGGCCACTCTGTGGACCCTCAAGCAGAGGGCGCCACACATGATGCACATGTCATGTGGCGGGGGAAAGGGAGCCCCGAGAAACTCGACAGAAGGAAGAGAGGGAAGCAGAGGGGCTCCCAAGACAGGGCCCGGGGCGCAGGCTGCCCCCCAGTGCCGACGCCCCAGGTCTCGGTGCCCACCGGCACCACAGCCTGGAGGGGCAGCCGGGGTGCCCGAGCTCAGCCGGGGAGGTCCCGGGGTCCAGCCCGCCCCCCATTTCAACATTCCAGACCCCCACGCGGGTGTAGAGCAAGCAGTGACGGGAACACACGGTGCTGGTGATTTGCTGGACCACCGTGGGCTCCAGCGGGGCTCACCCCAGACACGCTGGGAGATGGTGGGCCCGGGCCCGCTCGGACCCCCGGTCTCCCACCTCGAGCAGGGCCTGGCACAGAGCAAGCCTCTCTCCTCGGCCTTCCCAGACTCGGCAGTAGGCCCGGGCCACAGAGTTCCACTTCTCTCACAACGTCAGGTCTGTCTTCCATCTCCTGCAGACACAGGGAGGCGCGCCCTCTCGCCCCGCCGCCCCATGCGCCTCCCCCCGCCCGTGGCGGTTCCGGGTCTGGCGGCTGCCCTGCTGCAGCCCGGCGTGCAGGGTGGGAGCAAGCCGCTCTGAAGGCAGCCCTGCAGCGAGCCATCCTTCGCGCTACGAGACGTCTCCTGCCAAGCAGGCTCACGCCCCTCCCCGCACCCAGCACGCACTGCCTCACAGGACGCCACCTGCCCGGTCAGGCGGCCACTTGCTGCCAGCGGCCGTGCCGCCGCGCCCACTCTCAGCTGCCACCTACCCGCACAGCCGCTGGCGCTGCCAGAGCCCATCAGGGATTGGCACAGCTTGGGATACGCCGTGAAAAGGAAATGTAACAGCTCTGAGTTCATTTAGAAAGCACAGCGCCCCGAAGAATGACAACAAGCGGCCGGCAAGCGCTGGGGGACAGGCAGGACGGGCCCTGCCCACCGGCCCACGGCTCTCCTGGGCGGAGCCAGCCGGGGGTGGAGTCTCTCGGAAGTCTCCCCATCCACAGATGGGCAGGAAAGGCAGAGCGGCAGCACGTCCCTTAGGTCCCTGCCACACCCCAAAACTTTAACGAGACGGGAGGGGGCGAGTGTGCCAGGGACAAGACCGCTGGGCCGGCGCCACACCCTGCAGACGCCCTGAAGCATCCCAGGATGGGTCCCGGCACAGCTGCAGCGGCTGCAGACAGGCCCGCACGGGGCAGAGGCAGTCGGTGGCCCACGCCCGGCCCGCAGAGAACGCTGGCCCTGGAACCCGCCCGGGCCTCTCCACGCACAGCACCTGAGGGTTCAGCCCCCGGGGGGCACAGGAGGGCCTGGGGAGGGCAGCGGCTCGCTTCCACGCTTGCAACCCCACGGCAGGGGACCCGCCGCCTCCCTGAGCTAGACACCTTGTCCCAGTGCTGCCCGGAGCAGCCCACAGTGGGAGCAGGAACAGGGCGGACCCGTGAGCACCACTGGGCCAGAGACACCAGAAGGGCCGGGGCTCCTCTTGCCGGCCCGGGAGACACTTAGGCAAACCAACAAATAACTGCGCGCCTGACCGTTAGAAGCTGGTAGGTTCACAGTCGCTGCGTGCGGCTACCGATTTTCCTTGCAGGTTCCATCAATTCTGTGCATTAGGGCCAAAGCTTCAGAGTGGAAGGATACCTGTGACTGCTGAGAGCCCCGGGCCACACAGGTGATGCCCAGGTGGTGCCGACGGGGCCCAGCTGGGCTGTGGCGCCTTCTCAGCCTGGGATCTGCCTGGAAAGGGCTCAGTCTTGGGGGAAGCGCTGCTCACTTCCCATGGATATGAGAGGCAAGACGGGAAAGCAGGAGGGCTACGAAGAGCAGAGGGCCCCACGGACACCGGCGCCTTTCCGGGGTCATACGGCCTGTCCAGAAGCCCCCGGCAGAGGGACACACAGCCCCGCCCTTTCCAGGACAGCTGAGCCCACCGCCCTCATGGCCTCCCTCTGCAGAGCAAGTAGCGGGGCCCCGGCACGGTGGGAGGCAGAGGGTCTCAGCTCCTTGGTGCCCACCCTGACAGGGCTCCCCCTCTGCGTCAACATGCTCCCAGGAGGACACGGGGGCGGGGGGCGACCAAGGGGACACAGCCGAGGGGGCTCCAAGCAAGTGCACCATCACGGCCCGCCGGCTCTGGGGCAGCAAGCCCTTCCTGCCCATGACCCTTCCCAGCACCCCAAGAGGAGAGACGCGGCCTCAGGTACAACAGAGCTGGAGCCAAGTGTCACCAGATGCTGCTCCTTTCCCAAAGCCAGCAGCTCCAGCCCACATGAGCTGCAGGAGCAGGGAGGGAGCTGCTGGGGAGTCTGAGCCCCACCGGCCCAGCCTGCAAGCCCTGCGGGGCAGAGGGACACCCACCCTCCCAGGCTGAGGCCTTTCGATGCTCGGGTGGCCGGGCCCAGAGGAGTGTGTCCCGCGGCGGTCAGCTCTTGTCCGGACCAGGCTGCCCCACTCCTCGGGCAGCCTGTGCACCAGGGCCCTCTGCCGGTGGCCACCTCAGAATCCAACGCTCTCCCTGGAGGTCACCGAAGGCCCTACTGACACAAGCACCGCCACCCCAGCTGTCACGCAACCCCACTGCAACTCTTCGCCCACCCCTGGGCAGGCAGCACCTCTGGCCCCTCACCCAGCCTCCACCGCCTGTGCCCAGGCCTGCCCGGCCCCTACAGCAGGCTCTGCATGGGGAGGCAGGCAGGGCTGCCAGAGGCCCCTCCCAGGGCCTGGAGCGGAGGCGGGGCAAGGCCTACAGGCGCAAGGCCACTGTGCAGGAGGCCCACGGGCTGCCCCATGTACCCCTCACCCGGAGACCCCTACCTCTCAGAGGCCACAGGTCAGTGAGCCCCTCCTGTCCCCAGCACACAGGTCGCTGGGGGTTGCAGGGAGCCGCCCTTCTTCCCCCACCAAGCACACACTGGGGACAGGTGGGCAGGTGGGCTCCTACAGCCCCTCTCTCGCCCTTCTCCCGCACAGACCCTGTTCTGCAGGCCAGCCTGCCCGTGCGGTGAGCCCGCCCCAGCGCGGGGCCCTCCCTGGGCAGGAAGTGCCTGGCACCCTCACTGCCCACACTGCCCTGACTCTGCAGGTCTGCTCCCCCAGGGGCCACGCACCCTGTCCGGGGGAGCATGACATCATCCGGCCTTGAATTAGCTCCAGAACTCCGTACGCAACGTCCACCACTCAATACAAAATAACCAGACATACAAGCAAATCACACTCGACCCAAAACTAAGAAGGAAAAACACAGGCAGTGGAATGAACAGGGATCCAGATAACGGGGTGTCAGACACGGGCTTTAAAAACGATTAATATGTTCACGGGCTTAAAGACAAGATTGCAGGGCTTCCCTGGTGGCACGGTGGTTAAGAATCCGCCTGCCAACGCAGGGGACACGGGTTCGAGCCCTGGCCCGGGAAGATCCCACATGCCGTGGCGCAACTAAGCCCGTGCGTCACAACTGCTGAGCCTGCGCTCTAGGGCCCGCGAGGCCCAACTACTGAGCTCATGTGCCTCAACTACTGAAGCCCGCGCACCTAGAGCCCGTGCTCTGCTACAAGAGAAGCCACCACAATGGGAAGCCCGTGCACTGCAACGAAGAGTGGCCCCCGCTCTCTGCAACTAGAGAAAGCCCACGTGCAGCAACAAAGACCCAGCACAGCCAAAAATAAATAAATAAATATTTTTTTAGGGCTTCCCTGGTGGCGCAGTGGTTGAGAATCCGCCTGCCGATGCAGGGGACACGGGTTCGTGCCCCGGTCCGGGAAGATCCCACATGCCGTGGAGCGGCTGGGCCCGTGAGCCATGGCCGCTGAGCCTGCGCGTCCGGAGCCTGTGCTCTGCAACGGGAGAGGCCACAGCAGTGAGAGGCCCGTGTACCACAAAAAAAAAAAAAAATTTTTTTAAAGACAAGATTGCAAATTTTGGCAGAGACCAAGTAACTATTCTTTAATAGAAATTTTAGAATTTAAAAGTCACTAAAACTAAGACCTCAACGGATACGTTTTGTAGCAGATTATACAAAGCTGAAAAGACAATAACTAAACAAGAAAATAGGTGAGAATTAACTACCCAGATTTAAGCATGGAGACAAGTCACAAAAGACACAGAGAAGAACATAGAAAACATGTAAGATATGGTGAAAAGGTTCAGTACAAATGCAGCTGAGGTCCCAGAAGGAGAGGTGGGAGTGCAGCACCAGCAATGCTTAAAGACAGGATGGCTGAGATTCCAAAACTGATGAAAAGCATCAAGCCACAGATTCAAGAAATACCACAGACCCTAAGCAGGACAGATAAAATGTACAGGAAGCACACCACAGCACACCTGCTGAAAACCAAAGACAGAGAAAGCCCCACAGCCAGAGAGGGAAGAGCCACGCTACCCTCCTGGGAAGGACAGCTGACTTCACCAAAAGCCGTCAGCTGGCGATGGGAAGGGTGTCTCCCCAGCACCGAAAGCCCCACGGCTTCCCAGGCAAAAACACTCTCCAGAGAGTAAGGCAAGAACAAAGACTTTCCCGATACACGTCTACTGAGAGCCACGGTCCCCAGCACACCCGCAACAGTACAGGATATAGTAAGAGGTGTTCCTCAAACAGAAGGCAAGGAAGGGGTGAAGAGAAATGGGAAAATAAATACACAGTCTAGGTTAATGCCGACTGTACACAATGTTTTCTAGGGTCTAAAATACATGGAGAATTAAAATCATGGCAGTTCCCCACATTTGATGGAAGAGAGGAAAATAGGGCTTAAGTACTCCAAGCTTCTTACACTGTCTGGGGAGGGATCAGACAGTAATTTCTAAGTACCAATAACAGTGAGTCAAGAACGCACAATATAACCTCTGGGGAAACCACAAAAAGAAGTATAAAAGAATGTAAAATAAGCTAATTGAGGAGAAAATGGAATTAAAAAATATACATCCAAAAGAAGAAAAAAAAAGGGAGAGAAAAAAAAACAAAACAGGTGCAACAAAGAAAAAGCACACAGTAAGACAGTAAATTTAAACCCAATACCCTAGTAATTGCATTAAATGTGAACAGACAAAACCCTTTTTTAGAAAAACAATTTCAGATTGCACTTAAAAAACAACTACCTGCTAGATACAAAAAAATCTACACATAATAACGGCTGAAAGTAAACGTTTGCACATGTTACGTGTAAATACATTTGCATAGTGTGAGTGTGTGTCTGAGTGTGTGTGTGTACACGTGTATATACACACATTTCGTGACACTAACTAAAAGGAAATTGGCCTAGCTATATCTGCTTCAGAGAAAGAAACTTTAAGGCCAGAAGCTTTACTGGAGATAAAAAAGACATTTCGTAGCAGTAAAAGATTCAATCCACCGGGGAGATATAACGATTCTAAGTGGTTTGCACTCAGTCAAATGACCTCAAAATGCTTAATGCAAAAGTGACAACTGGAGAACAGTGGAAGACCTTAACATTCTCTCTCCGTGACTGGAAAAAACAGACACCCGCCCTGCCCCGCAAAATCAGTAAGTATACAGAAGACCTGAACAACACGATTAATACAACTTACCTTACAGAGCCCCAAACTCCCCAAATGGAATCATTCTCTCTAAGTGCACACAAGAGCTTTACCAAAACTGACCCTAAGCTGGTCCTTAAAACAAGTCTGAGCACACCTCAAAGGACTGAAATCACGCAGACAGCTCGCCCAGTGGAGTGAAGCTGGGCAGCGGCCATTACAAAGAAACTCAAAAGCCCCAGGCGTTTGGAAATGAAGCAATCCCTTTTGAACAACCCTGGATCAAAGAAAAAATTGCAATGAAAATTAGAAAAAATTTTGGAGGAACACAAAAATAATTAACTTGCAGAAGACAGCTAAGGCTATGCTCAGGGGAGGATTTATAAGTTTACACCTGCATATTTCAGAAAAAAAGAGAACCTGAAGGTCAACTGTCCAGCCGTCTGGTCCTGTTGCGCTCCGTCCAAGCTCAGCCCCACTGGCCGTGTGGGCAGCTCTGACCCTGGACGGCAGCCCCCGGCGCCGGCCTCTGCTCCCCAGCTGCCTGTCTGCCCACGTGCTGCCCCTTGGGGCGCTGTCTCACGGCCCAGGGTGAAGGACATACACAGCCGGGCCGGCCCCGGGGTCAGGGCAGCAAGAGGGGCGGTACGGCCCTGCAGCCCCTCCCCCTGCTGCCCTGCCTTCCCAAGCTGAGGGGACCACACAGCATGGGGGTGGCAGCCTGAGCCAGACGCAGGCCACAAACCCCCGCCCCACCTGGCATCTTCCCCCTTTAAAACGCAAGCAGTAAGGAGAGCCCAGCTAAAGAGAGCTCCACAGGGGAAACGTGCTTTTGGAGTTCCTTTCTCAGATGCCTTCTCTGTGCCCAAGCCCAGCTGCCCACTTCGGTGGCCCCAGCTTCACTCAAAGAGCCGGCCAAGGAGGAGCAGCTCCGGCCCAGACCCCTGTGGCTCCGAGTCTCGTAGGGAGGCCACTGCATCGCCGTCCGCCCTGGGCGCAGGGCCAGGCAGAGTTAGGCAGGGGAAGGGCTGCTCCGTGGCGTAGCCCGCGGCGGGCTCCTGGATTGGGAGCACAGCACGGAGGGGTGGGACGTGGGCCTGGGTGGGGGGCCCAGCAACACCCTGAAGCTGCGAGGGAAGGACCTGGAAGGCCACGGCCCACCTCTGGCAGGTAGGAGCTCCCACGCCCCCATCACCAGGTGGCCCCCACTCCCCAAGGGAAGAAGGGGCTGGGCCCAGGAGGGCAGGTGGGACAGACCACCTGAGGGGCCAGCGGCAGCCACAGGGAGACAAAGCAGCCCTAGAAAGACCCCGCGCCCACTGACGGGAGGGCTTCTGGGAGCGCACCGGTTGAGAGACCCTCAGGTCAGGCCAGGCCCAGCTGGCAGAGAGGCTGGGCTTAACTCGGTCAGCCAGGACACAGGGGCGGGCCACCCTCAGCACACCGTCTACACTCGTCAGACACCTGGGGACCCTGGCCCACGAGACCCCAGGGCTGCGAGCTCTGGCCATCGTGAGAACATGACCCCTCCTTCCCGGGTGAGGAGCGGCTCCCAGGGCTTCAGCCTCACGGAGTCACTCAGGTGTCCCCGACTCCACGGAGGTCACAGCTCCCCTAGAGGCCCCTCGCCTGCCGGGCACCACACGGGCAATGCACATACACATACACGCACTCCCACGTCAGCTCTCGTGGAATAATTAATTAGCACGGCCACGACGAACGTAAAGCTGGAGGCCTCCGACACGCCTGATAATTTATGCGAGGCTCAGGATCGCTGCGGCTGCCTTTTGCGGGGCCTACTTCAGCATTTTCATTTTCCCTTAGGAAAGCAGGGCTCCAGATTGCACTGCTCTCCCGCCCTTTGCAGCGTCTGCCGTAGGAAAGCCAACAGCCCAACTGCACGCCAGAGAGCGATGAGGGATCACAGGCCGCTCCGTGACGGGAACTCCAGCAGCCACCCAGTCTAGGATCCGCCAAGCCGGCCCCAGCCCCTCAACCCGCACAGAGACCCCCAAGAGATGACCCTTCCATAGCTGTGGGAAGAGAGCAAGGCAAAGCCAGCACCAGCCCGGAGGCTAACAACCAGGGCTTGCCCGCACCTCAGGACCGGGACCCGGGACCAGAGCAGTGGACAGGACGGGGACACCACCGGGGTCGCCTGGCCCAGGCCCCGCGTCCAGCCGTCTGGCTCACAGCAAGCCTGCCTCCTCCCTCCCTCCCTCCTGCCCTGGCCCCTGAGCATCGCAAAGTGCTCCCAGCAGGCACGGGCGACGAAAACCGCTACTGATGAACGTGGAGCCCCAGGGCAAGGCTTCGCTCTGCTCTGCCTGACCGCCGGCCCCCTGCGGTCCCGAGGCCGCACAGGCCACGCACAGGGCTGCCTCCCAAGAGCGATGCTGCCGTGTCAGTACCTGGCCCACCGCCTGCCCGTGTCCACTGGGTACATCTGGTCAGAGGGGAGGCGGGGCCTGTGGGGAGAGGCTTGGGGCGCGGTAAGACGGGCAGGGCCCGAGACCACACCTTCCTTTTCTGATCCCGGTGACCCAGGATGAGTGGCCGCCCACTGCATCCATAAACAGGTGACAGCAGATCCTCCAGACCGCGTGGCCGGCACGGCAGACCAAGCGACACGTGGGAAGCGCCCGCCGCATGCTGGCAAGCTCCGAGCCAGAGGCAAGCGGCTGTGTGAGGCCTGGCTTGAGTGAAAGCCTCGGCAGCGCTCAGATCCACACCTGATGGCACCGTGAACACTGCCCTGAGCGACCCGCCAGGCCCACACCCCACCCACTGCGCTGGCCACGTGTCTGTGCGGAGGCAGGCGAAGGAGAGGTGGGAGGGCTCTCGCCACACATGCACCGTCCTGGGCGCCCCCTGGGAGGCGAGGACGCCACTGCCCGCCCACCCGCCCGTGGCTTTTCCTTGGCACCTGACAGCAGACCTCCCCCAGTGACTGAGAGGAATCGCATGGCCTGTGGCTACCAGGAAGCCCCCCAGCCTGGGGCCGAGTACACCGCAAGCGTCGCGCTGGGTTGCTGTGGATCAGGCAGCACCCTCTCTGCACACACGAAGCCTGTCACCTCAGGGCAGCCCGAGTCATGGCGCTGGGCCTGCTGTGGCCGGGGGAGAGGAGCCCCGGAGCTGGCCCCTAAGCTCCAGGTCTGCGCCGGAAAGCGCACGTCCACACCGCGGGCTGTGACGACTAACGTCCGCAATCGGACGGGTGGCCAATCGGAGACCCTTTTTGAGGTCTACGAAAAGGTCTCTTCTCTGCTGCCTTCTCTGGGGTCTGTTGGCCCTGAGGTGGATCAAGTGGGGCCTCTGGCAGCCAAGGAGGTGTGGTTATCCCCCAGGGAGCACGGGGTGGGGTAGGGGTGTCACATGGGGACCCCCAGGGACCACCTGCCCCACCGCCCAGCCGAAGTCTGACTCTAAGCCCAGGGAACTAGGCGGGAGGGTCAGAGGTCTCGGCCGGAGAGGGCCGGGGTGGGGGCAGAGCGAGAGGAGTCTTCGTAAGGCCAGGTCCCCCAGGCTCGAGGCCCCAGGCCTGCTGAACGTGCAGTTTCGAATTCAATTAAAGCGATTATCTGCTGTGTCAAATAAACTGTGCGCAGCATATATCCGGCGGCACTGTACACCTCGGGCTCATTATTCCCTAACTGCTTCCTCCTGTTTACGCGCCCTCAAATTAAACTGCTGATGATATAAGCCAAAATAAAAAATGAGCACACCTTGTCCCGAGAAAATTGATTCTCCCTTCTCCCGAACCGGCGATCGCCAGGTTTTATGTGCTCCGTTCCTGGTGGTCGTCAGTAATTCCATTTTCTTTTTATTAGCCCCCTTATCTGCTGAGCAATACAGTGGCAGAGCTGACCTCTTTCACACGGGTAAATGTTTAAAATCTTTTCCCTGATTAATTTTGCCAGTTAAGAAAAAGAGGAGAAATGGCCCGGCTCTTAGCCATCACAATGAATAAAGCTTAATGTTGATTGTGATGGAATTTCTAATGCCAGGGAAATTGATTGAACGCGGCAATTACACTGCAATAGTAACTCAAGGGAGATGGGATCGCTTTCTCCTGGCCGTAGCCTTTTGGTTATTTAAAACAATCCAATTTGCAAGGATAATTATGTATTAGTGTTTTATCTGCCACTTGAAATGAACAGGGGAGTTTCGATACTGGCCCAGCATTAGCAGGTTATTGCTGCAAATTACTTGATATCTGCTTTCTTTCACATAAAGAGGAAATGAGGCAATCAATTCCCAGAAAAAGGTGGATGAGGAATAAGAGGGGCAAGTGCACCCTCTGCTGGCCACCGGGCTGCACAGCCGGCCTGAAGCGGGGACGCCCACCTCTCCCTCTCCCCCTCCTCAGCCCTCCCGGCCTCAGCAGCGAGGGAGTCCCAAAGGGGTCAGCTCTGACACCGCTCCAAGTGGAGGGCTGCACCTGGCACTAAAAGTCTGTGTGGGAAACAGGGCAGAGACGCCTCAAAGCAAGTAGATGCAGAGGCAGCCTCTGTCCCATTCCCAGGGAGCCCCTACCAGTGGCCCGTAGGTGGGGTCTGCACTTTCCAAGAGACAGGAGAGCACGCCCCGAGAGCGTGCGCGCGCACACACGCACGCACACGCACAGCTGCCCAGGCCCACCAACGGAGGGCAGGCAGGCAGAGCTGGGAAGCGGGGAGCCGGGCAGGCCTTTCCAAAGGAGGGGGCTGGGGGAGCCGTCAGCCCAGGGCAATGACCTCCGCCTGTCCCGGCCTCACGGCGCCTGCCCAGCACGCTCGCCCTCGCCAGCGCAAGCCTCTGCAGTGAGTTCCCTGCCATCGAGTCTCGAGGATGAGGAGCTCACCCCTCGGCCTGGAGTTCAGTCCTCAGCCGCAGTCTCACCCTGGCTGCTGCCCCTCCGGGACCGCTGCACACTGCTGGGGCCCCGACGCGGCTGCCTTGTGTCCCTGAGCACACCCATGCAGGCCCAGGTGCCTCCACTGTCCCTCAGGGGCTTCCCAACAGAACCCCCTTTTCCTTGCTGTGGCCTAGCACCCCTTCCCGTCACCTGGTCCTGCCTGCCCTCTGGCCTCGGCCCCTCCCACCCTCCAGGACACCGGCCGCAAAGGACCAGTCTCTGCTCCCGGAACAGGCAAAGCAAAGGCTACCTGTGGCTTCGCCTGCACAGGTGTGCCCACGCGCCCCTCTCCTCACGCAGGGCTCGGTTCAGATGTCGCTCCTCAGAGACGTGCCCGCCGCCCCCCTCCCCGGAGCCCCCTGCAACACGCCGCTGTCCCCTTCTCCTCAGTGCTTCTGCCACCTGAAAGCAACTTTTCTTTTCTTTTTTTTCGGCCACGCTGTGCAGCCTGTGGGATCTTAGCTCCGCAACCAGGGACTGAAGCTGGGCCCCCAGCAGTGGAAGCGCTGAGTCCTAACCACTTGACCGACAAGGAATTCCCCCTGAAAGCAACTCTTCAGCCTGTTTACAAGCACCCGAGGAGCCGTTTGTGTCCACCGATGCAGCACAGCCCCAGCACACACACACCCCAGGAGACAGACGTGCAGGAGATGGGGAGGGGATGAGGGGGTGGAGGACAGAGGATGTACGGGGGGATGGACAAGCGGCTCAGTGAGGGGAAGCCTCCTGCAAGCCCTTCCCCCAGCAGGACCCTCTCCCCTCCTCTGCCTCCACCTCTCCCACAGGGCATTCTGTACGCGGTTATCACACTGTCTGTAACTATGAGCTGATTCATCTGCCTCCTAGTGGAGAGGAGCGTGAAGGCAGGGGCTGTGGCAGCCCCCCTGGCAGGCGCCGCAGTACCCACCTGACAGCGCCACACCCAGCGGTGCCCTCAGCCTTTCTCTCCCTCCCACCGAGTACCACAGCTGCCCTGCCAGCAGGCGGCAGCCGCCACCATCCGCAGCCTGCACCCCACTCTGCTCTAGGCCTACAAAGGGGCCAGGCTATTCACAAGTGCAGATGCAGCTCCAGGGAGGACACACGCCACCTCCTCTCCCACCTGGCCTGGTTACCGAATCTGCAGGCCCAGCGTCCGCGCCCCCGCCAGCCTCACCCCTCTGTGCACCCCGTGACCGGGTGAGCATCCCAGAACATCTCTGGCCCATGGCCCTGGGACGCTGCCCACAGGCCCCTAGCCAGCTTTCCAGCTCCCCGGCCGCCCCTTGACCCGTGGTTCCTGCAGCAAGGATGCTCCCAGGCTGTTCACGTGCCTGGGGCAGCCCTCACCCCGGCCCCCAAGCCACACCAGAGCCCTCCAGCCTGGAGCCAGGAGAGAGGGCACCCAGGACCACCTGGCCAGCTGGTGGGAAAGCTTGGCTCTGCAAGGAGAGTTCCCGGTGCTACCGCTGCCCACCCGTCTGCAGGGGGCCCCTCGGGCCGTGGGTCCCCAGCCCATGAGACAGGAGGACCTCCTCGACCATGTGGCGCTCCTTCCCCGGGGTGCCCACGGCACGGGCCAGCAGCAGCCTGCCTTGGGACTGTCGACCCCCAGGCCGGGCTCCTTGGGGGCAGGGGCAGCACAGGCCTGGCAGGGACAGAGTCAAGGCCAGCGCGCGTACCTGCATCAGGACTCGGCACCCCTGGGCAGCAGGAAGGGCGCCAAGAGGCCCGGGGCCCTGTGTGCCACGACCACGCCACACTCAACACCTGCCCAGCAGGTGCTCCACACTCACACCTGCTTCCAGGCCCAGCAAGGGGGCCCGACACCCAGCGGACACCCACCAGATCCCCCAAGAGCTCTGCTGTCAGGAAGGGCCCGAGAAGGCAGGACAGGGCCTTAGGGCCTTCCCAGCACGCTGCCCGGGCTGGGACACTCCTCCCCCAAGCCACCTCCAACCACGTCCATCAGTCAAGCCTCGCTGAAATACTACCTCCACAAGGGGCCCTACCTGGCACCCCGCTCCCCGTCGCCCCAACACACCCTGCTAGTGGCAAGTCACGAAGGGAACGTCTCAGCAGCTGGCCAGCTCGAATGCAGGCACCAGAGGGCAGGAGGGAGCACCCCTGCCTTGGGTCTCCTGGACCGCCCACTGCCCACCTCCCGCAGCCGCCCTGAGCGCCACCGCGGCCTGCACGCCGCCATCCCACATGACGCCTCATCTGCGGGGACAGATCTGTCTGCAACGTCTCCACACACCCGACATCTCGGCCAGCTAAGACGACGCCGTGACAGAGAGGATCTGAACAGGGGCCATGAGTCCCCACAGAGGCCCACATGTCCACAGACGCCACCTTCTGGCCTCTCTCCCAGCTGCCCCAAGAGGCCACCTGACCCCCCACCTGTCCTCAGGCTCCCTGGGCCCCCCCCCACCTCCACCAGTCTCTCGAAGCAAGGGGCATCCTCAGCTCGTCCTCTCCAGTCACGCCGCGGCAGCCTGACCGCTGGTCACCTCCAACCTCTTCGCTCCCAGCCAGTCCTGCGGCCAAGGCCCAAGCCGCAATCCAGCCACCTCGCAGCAACCAGGGGCCACTCACGGGGCTTCCTCGGCTCCGTCACCCGGCAAGAAATCTACACTTGCCACGGCGCACAGGACACGGCCAGAGGAGAATGTGTGGGAGGCCGGCACCCTCCAGCCTCCCTTCCCCACAGCCCTCTCGCCGCCCCGCTAGACCCTCTGCCTGGGACCCCACGGCCCACCCTCCCACGGCCGGCTTCGCGCAGATACTCAGCACAGCCCAGGCCCCAGCTCCTTCAGAAGCCTCCTCCAAAGCCTCCCGGCCAGGCCACGGACCACGCCCTCAGCGGGGCTCCCCAAGCACCAAGCACGGCACAGTTGTCAGAGCACAAGGCCCCGGCTGGAGTGCCCGGCGCCCAGCCTGCCCGGCCCCAGCCCGTCACCTCCAGATCTCACACGGGTCCGTCTAGAAGCCACTGCCGCACGTTCGCCGCGCCGCTCAGAGGGGCCACCTCAGGACCGGGCACCCAGATGACGCCCGGCTCTGCAGCCTCCGCAGAGCACTGCCACCGCGGCAGCGGGGAGCCGGCCTCCGGCGGGGGCCACGCCCACAGCACTCCCCGTTCTGGTCCTGGACTCCGGAGCCTCATTAAGAGGGCAAACCGACCCCTCGCAGGCCCGCTCAGGCTTCCTGAAGAAAAGACAGCAGCCGGCAGGGAGGGGAGGGGTAGACCTGCGGCCCAGGCAGCGAGGAAAGGAGGGAGGGGCCCTGGGCGGCACAAGCCACGTCTCCTCCCCCTTCAGGGCTGCGTAGCTGCCACCCTCTCATCTACCTTCCCGCCCTTCCTGCCGAGAGGGACTCGGCTGCACCTACCCGGAGGGATGCACTGAAAAGACCACCGCATGCCTGCCGACCCAGAGCGCAGGGCACGGTTCCCCGGTTCATCCCCTCCTCCACTCACCAGCCCAGGCAACCCGCTGCCCGCCAGGCTGAGCACTCCTGGGCCAGCGCCCAGCAATGCAAGGTGGATGGCGAAGGCGGGTCCCAACAGGGAGCAGAGGCAGCACAGCCCAGGGAGCCCCTCCTCCCGGTCATACCTTCCTTGGTGGGGAGCGGGGCCCGGCCAGGAGGCAGGCGGCACAGCCGGTGCCTGCTGACCTGCATCAGGCCCTTGCTGGGTGTCTTCCTCAGCACGGGGCTGCTCTTCCCCCGGAGGGCCTGCCTCCGCCGCAGGCTGAACTGGCTCTTGGACGTGGCAGGAGGTGGGGGGCTGCTCTTCTTGTCCCCAGGAAGGCTGCAGAAGAAACAAAGAGCAGACAGCTCCTAACAGGCTCCCCCAGCGAGTGGCTCACCTCCCCAGCCCTGCCCACCCAGATCCCAGCAACATGGACTCAGCCCCCGGAGGCAGCCCGCTTTGCTTTCTCACCTAACCAACCTCAGCAGCCGTCAGAAGGCTGCTCTCCGCCCATCCCTCCCTCCACCACCCCCCTCCTCCTGCCTGCCGGGCTCCCAGCCACAACCCTGGAGGATCCCAGGGCCAAGGCAGGCGGAGAGCACAGGAGAGCAGCCCTCGACCCCCACCCAGTGTTCCACAAGCACCTCCTGCACCTCCCCAGGCCAGATGAGCCACCGCCTGGAGCTGGGGGAGAAGCAAATCAGGCAGGCCTTGTACGGAGGAGGAGCTGCCACCAGCCTCGTGACCCCCTCCCCACACTGGCTGAAACAGAGACCGCTGTCCAGAAAAAGTGAGGAGGGCAGAGAGCCCGAGGAATCCAAGACAAGACAGCACCTATCTGGGAGAGCAGGGCCCAAGATCAAGGTCAGACAACAGAAAGGACCTCTGGAATGGGACTTGCTGTGAGGACAGCGAGTGTCCCCACGTCTGATGGCAGAGGCAGGCCCTCTGCCCTTGCCACTGGCAGCCACCACAATTAAGTCCTGACCCCAGATGGAGTACTGGGCCATGACACCGTCCTCGAGCCTCCTCTAGATCCGAGACAACAGAGGGCAGGGCAGGTGACATGGGTTCAAGTGAGGCAGTGACTCACCCTGTCACCCGGCCATCAAGGGGCAGCCTTCCTCCCCGGTGGAAAGGCGACCCCCTCCTGCAGAGACACTGCACCCTGGGTTTGCTTGCCCTACTCCTGGCCTGGGCACAAACGCTGTGGGCCCAGAACAGAAACCACCCAGCAATCTCTGGTCTCCTGCCCACAGGAGAAAGGGTGGGATGCTGCCACCACCTGCACCTGTCCGGCCTGGCTGGGGGCCCAGGCCAGCCCCCAGCCAGGCTGAGCCCTGTCATTCAGCTATAAGGGACAGCAGTGACCCTGGCCTTATTCCTACTGACCATGGTGATACCACCACAGGCAAAGCTCCGCGCTCAGGCCCCTGACGCTCAGGTCCCATCAGGGGCGATGCTTCCCTCTCTGCCTCCCACACCCTGCAGGTGGGCCCTCCCACCTGCTCTGCACACAAGGCAGAGTCTGCCTGGCCAGACAGGGCCCTGGGGCGGGGCAGGGACACACACCTAGCACTCCCCCGCCTCCGGATGATCTTGGTGCGGCTCTTCACTTTGTAAGAGGAGAGCAGGGTCTCACTGAGGAGGGGCTTCAAGCTGCTGGGCCCCACTGCTGGTCTGTCCCCTGGGGGGGACCTAGATGGGACTGGGGAGAGCTGGGAGGCATGGTCCTTGTTGCCGGCCTCTGACTGCCAACGGAAGGAGGAGGACGAGGAGGCCGAGGCGCTGGAGGCCTTCCACTTGTACTTGCTCGGGGAGGCCCCAGGCACGGAGGCCGTGGCCGACCTCTTGGGCTTGACATCCAGGTCGGCTCTGAGCTGCGGCTTCTCCGTTCGTTCCGCTGCAGAAAAGGGGGCCTTGCACACATTCCCCACTGCTGCTCTGGGACTGAGGGTCCTCCGAGGGGCCCGGGGACTCTTCGCCGAGGCAGCCACCCACTTGTAGTTGTTTTTCCGGAACTTGTTGGTCCGACAGGACACCAGCAGCAAGGGCTCCCGGCTCTGCCTGGGTCCAGCAGCAGGTCTGGCTGGGCCTGCCACCAGGCCAGAGGCAGCTGACTGATCTGCATGGCCGGCGTTCGCTCTCCCATCCCCAGGGAGCTGTGTACCACAGCCGGCCACAGAGTGTGAGCCCGCCTTCCGGCCCAGGGCCGTGCCGCCGCGCCGGGGCGGGCTGGAGGGCAGGACGCGGGCCCTGGCCGCGACTCCGCTCTCCCTGACCGTCCGCCGGGGCTCCGAGGCGCTGCTGCTCACGGTGCCCATCGACTTCACCGCCCGGGCCTTGCCAGGCTCCTTCTGGCAGACCAGAAGGGGGTCCTCCTCACTGCAGCTCCCCTTGGCTCTTCCTGGCCTCGAGGGCTGCCGCTGCCCACCGAGAGGCTCACCCTCACCTTCCTGAGGCCCGTGGCTGCTCCAGGGGGGATCCCCGTTTTCTTCCAAGGAGCCCCGCAGGACCCCTACAGCGTTAGCTGAGCCTGGCTTTGACGGTGGTTTGACCTTGATGACCATGTTCTGATCCGGACTGAGCTGGACCTGCCTCTCCAGGATGCACTGCTGGGGGTCGGGACCCTGGCTGCCCCCAGCCCCAAGGGGCAGCTGGGCAGCACAGTCGCCAGGTGGGTCCGAGGATCCCAAGGGCCGATTCACAAGGGAGTACTTCTTGCGCCACACAGGCCCATGGTTCTGGGAGAAGCCCCTCCGGCTCAGACGAGGGTAGCGAGCGCTGAAGGCCCTGCCACTGCTGTAAGTGGGCGGCTGCCACTGGGAAGCGGCGGAGGTGCCTGGGGCAGAGGCGTTGCCATGGAGGTTTTTGTAGTCATCGATCAGACCTGAGGAGACAGGAGCACAGGCCCCGTTAACCGGAGGGTGAGTAAAATCAGTGAGAATTCCCTGGAGGGGCATCAGCTGACCAGACACCCCACAGACCCCAGTGGATCCTGCCAGGTCCCAGTGCACGAGGGGCAGCTGCCAGTGCCTGAGAACCACTGAAAGTCAGCCCAAATTCCCTAGGCCAATCTTCTCCATAAGTCTTTTCCCATCAGTTCTACTTCAATCCTATTTCTAGTTGCTTATCCTTTAAATGCACTCCTGTGGCATATTCCGTATCCACCAGGAATATTATGCTGGGTTCACAATCCTTTGAGAAGTGTCACTCAGTATGAAAAGACCAGCAAAGCCCTATGCTGTAATGCCTCAAGAGACGTGGAGGCCCTCTGGCTTGCCCACAGATAGAGAGGGAGCAGGGCTGCACCTTAATGAGCTCCATGTGAGGGTAGACAGGGACAAGACAGTGAGGGTAAGATAAGTAACACCCCTGGCTACTCCACACTTGACAAGAATGTCACACCATCCTCCCCTGAGGAGAGGAGAGGCCTAATCATCTGGAATCGCAGTGCAGTGGACTGCCACGGGGCCTTGCCAAGGAAGCCCCTGGACAGCTGTGCCCGTGCAGGTGGGGCACAGGCCTCGGCTGAAACAACCCAAGCTGTTACAACTCAGCCAACAAGCCCCACAGTTACAACGCTCCCCCACCATATGTTCCGCCCCCAGGCCCAAAGAGAGCCAGGTCCAGACCTGGTGACACCTCAGGTCAGATATGATGGAGGGCCAGGAAGTACCTGGAAGGTGGGCTCAGCCCACCTGAACTCTCCCCCATACACACTTTCCAAGTCCTTAAGTCTTCTCTTTGTGGGAATAACTTTACAAGGGGAATTTTTTTTTTTAAGTATAGCAAACCACATTAGGTCTAAAAATGGAAAAGTTTGGAAATTGAAGACTGGGGAGTCTGGGCCGGGAATATCAAAGAAAGTGTGGCTGTACGGACGGAAAGAGCGTCAAAACGGGCTGTCCGGGGAAGAAACACACACCTGGCCCCGAGGGGGCTTTGCCACTGTCGGGCGCCGGGAGAGAGGGAGCGCCCAGGGAGCGCCCAGGGGGCGCCGAGTACGTGCCCACGCGTGCGGGTGGGGGGGCCACTCCCGCCCGCCGGTTACTAAGCGACCGCCCAGCCGCCACCCGCCGCAGCGCCGGAAACGCTCGCACCCGCCGTCGAAACCCGAGCTGGAGGTGACCCAGGCCGGTAGGGACGCCCCTCCGGGTCCCCTAGACCCGGCCCGACCCCACCTACCTCCCCACCCGACCGGACCCAGCCGCCGAGACCGCGGGCGGAAAGCCACCCCCTTAGGGGAGGCGGGCAGGGGCCCGCTGTGAAGTGAAGGGGAAGAAAGGGACGCGCGACCCGGGCCCGACCCGACCCACCCTGCAGGAGACGGATTTGCCGCCGTAATTGCTCCTTTTCCTCCATCTCCGGAGTCCGCGACGCCCGGCCAGGCCCCCGCGACGTCATCACCGCGCGACCGTTTCCCCGCGGGCTGGGCGGAGCGCGGGGAGGTGCCGAGACTGCGCACTGAGGCGAGGCCTGGGCGACTGCCGGGCCGCGGGAAGGGAGAGCGGGAGAGTTGCGCCGTCGCCCAGGCAACGGCTGGAGAGGCGGGGTCACGCATGCGCAGAGCTGGGGGGGAAACGTCACTACCGAGCGTCGGGAAGTGGACTCACTGCCAGTGTGGAGGGGGTTGTTGCGGTAGGTGGTCACCGCCCTGGAGCGCCCTGGCCGGGTTCTCCGCCAAGAGCTCTCGTTCCCTGCGGGACTGGGCGAGGGGCCGAACCCCAGACCCCACCCCAGCTGCGGCGCAGTTCCTTCCGCGTAGAATTAGGCTCCGGGGGTTCTGCAGGGGCGACCTGGTGGGATGAGGGCCCAAGAGATTCTATTGTTTCGCGGGCCAGGACAGGAGAAGAAACGTCCAAGATCGAAGAGGCCCTACAGAGACGTGTTAAACCTCTGAAAACATGAACGATTTTGGTGTATCAGTGGAAACAAGTATAAAATCGGGTGTGTAAATTCCTCTATAGAGCTGGGGCGTGTAAAATGGTATGGCCGCTGTGGAAAACAGTCTGGTGTTTTTAACTCAAAGTTAAAAACACAATTAGGGTTTGACCCAGCACTTCCACTTCCGGGTATATACCCTGAAGAAGTGAGAACAGGGACTCAAACGTGTGCCAATGTTGGATGGAGCATTATTCGCAATAACCAAAAGGTGGAAATAGCCCAAGTGTCCACGAGGATGAATGGATGAACAGTGTGTATCTGTACAATGGAACAGGATTTAACCTTGAAAAGGAAGGTAGTAGTGATCCATGCTACAGCATAAATGAACCTCAGAAACATTATGCTAAATGAAGTAAGCCAGTCACAAAAGGACAAATATGGCAAAATTTCACTTATATGACATAGCTAGAATAGGGAAATTTATAGAGACAGAAAGTAGATCAGAGGTTACCAAGGGCTGAGGGGAGGAGGAATGGGGAATTAATGCTTTTTGGGTAGAGAGTCTGTGGAGCGATGAAAAAGTTTTGGAAACAAGCAGTGGTGATGGTTGCACAACACTGAATGTACTTAATGCCACTGAATTGGACATTTAAAAATGATTTTATAACAACTTGTATATATTTACCACAATAAAAAAAAGTGGACAGAATGTGTTTGCACAGACCTGAAAAATAGGGAATGTTAAAGGAAATTCTTCGAGCTGAAAGGAAATGATACAATATGGAGACAGATCTACATGAAGAAAGAGGACAGGAAATGGGAAATATGTTAGTAATTTTTAAAAAAATTCTCATTTCTTATTTTCTCTAAAAGACAAATAGATACAGCAAAAATAATAAAAACGTATTGTGGGTTTATAACATGTAGAGGTAAAACACATGCCACCAATGATTCAAGGGGTCACATGCACTGTGTCTCCTGCAGGTGAGGATGCAGCCCACAGCCTCTTAGGTCAGCACCTGAACCCACCTTAGGGAGTCAATATTACTCCACTCAACATACAGCAGTGGGCACCCTGGGATTTCTTTGGCGGAGGGGGCCCCAGGCTAGGAAGACCAGGCAATAGAATGGCCCCTGCACTCAGGCTGTGAGACGGGGTGAGCCACAGGTCATGCCCCACCAGCTGAACACTGTGTAAGACCCTTAGGCCTTGGCAGAACTCTGAGGGCAGGGTAGGGGAGTTCTCGTAGAATGAGGGAATTTCCCACCAGGCATCTTGAAAAGCACTTCTTTGGACTTGCCCTGTCTTGCTTCTCTTGAGAATCCTGCAGCCATCACCTTATGAATGAGCCAGGGCCGGCCTGATGGAGGATGGACAGCACATGCCTAGTTAATTCCACTGACCCTCTTGACAGCCAGCTGTCTGCCAAACACATGAGACCAGTGGTGGCCAGCTAGCCACAAAATCCATGAGCCCAGGTGATACCACGTGGAGCAGAGATGAGCCTAAATGTCATAACTTAGGGCACCTCACATAATTATGAGCAAACCAGTGGATGTTTGTATCACTAGGTTTTGGGGTGATTTATTAGCACAAACTGACGGATTCATAGGTCTAGCGCTGAACTTGTCTTCTGTGCCCAACAAGCTCTCTGCTCCTGGACTTCAGTCCTGGGGTGGTGGAGGGGAGAGCCCAGCCACTTGCTGAGAGGAGGCAAGGTTTGTGGGTTTGTCTCCTGGGGTTGTGAAACTATAAGTGGGATGTAAGTGCTGTCACGTTTAGCTCCTTAAAACTGACCTTGACAGTTACACTTAAAACTCTTTGATGTCGGGCTTCCCTGGTGGCGCAGTGGTTGAGAGTCCGCCTGCCGATGCAGGGGACGTGCCCCGGTCCAGGAAGGTCCCACATGCCGCGGACTGGCTAGGCCCGTGAGCCATGGCCGCTGAGCCTGCGCGTCCGGAGCCTGTGCTCCGCAACGGGAGTGGCCACAACAGTGAGAGGCCTGCGCACCACAAAAAAAAAAAAAAAAAAAAACCACCTCTTTGATGTCCATCAAGTTGGCAAAGATTAAAACAGTCTGCCTTCAGTGTTTGGGGGTGAGGGGAAGAGACTTCACTATTCACTTTTTGGATGTTGGCACAGCCTTTCTGAAGGGCAATTTGCAACACATGCCAAGACCCTGAATACCATTTGAGGAATTTCACTTTTCAGAATCCCCCCAAAAGACATAATGAAACACGTGCAAGGCCTCATGAAAAAAAATATCAAGTGCCGGGGGGAAAGGGATGGGGAGGGATATATTAGGAGTTTGGGAGTAGTAGATACAAACTACTATGTATAAGATAGATAAACAACAAGGTCTTACTTATAGCACAGGGAACTGTACTCAATATCCTGTAAAAAACCATAATGGGAAGGAATATGAAAATACATATCCATGTATAACTGAATCACTTTGCTGTGTACCAAAAACTTAACACTGTAAGTCAACTATAATCAATAAAAATTAAAAATTTTAAAGTCAGGTGCTGAGTTCTTTACACGGAACAAAAATATTGAGCATGTTTATAGCCAGCCCATTACATCGTGCCGGCCCCCCCCCCTTTTTTTAAAGCTCAGGTCTGTGTTTGTTTGTTTACTTATTTATTTATTTAGGCTGCGCAGGCTCTTTGTTGCAGGCCTGTCTCTAGTTGCAGCACGTGGGTCTAGTTGCGCGGCGGCATGTGGGATCTTAGTTCCCCGACCAGGGATCGAACCCGCGTCCCCCTCATTGGAAGGCAGATGCTTAACCAACGGACCAGGAAGAAAGTCCCTAGGCCCCACTCTAGTGTTAACACATATGAATGCATTGAGTCTTCATAACAACCCTGTCGTTTCCATCTTAAGGACGAGACCAACAGAAAGGGGGTCGGTCTCCCCTCCCAAGTCACAGGGTAGCCTCACCCTCCCCGACTCCTGCGCATCCCAGCCATGTCTCTCCTCCAGTGGTCTCTTCTTGCTGGCTGCCCGCTCTCCGAGTGATCTCTTCTCTGCCAGTCTTCTCTTCCCTGCAGGGAACCTTCCCATAGGGCTGCCCAGGTGCAGGTCTGGGGCCATGAAAAGGACTCCATTACTGGCATTCGGCAAACAAGTGCTGAGGAACAGACATCCCTGTAGCCGAAAGGCCATTTCCATGGACGTCTCCCTCTCTCCCCTCACAGGGGAGTTGCCTCCCACCGCACCCCTCACATCCCTCTCCGCTCTCCTCCCTTCTCCCACACCCAGCTTCCTGCTCTTTTCACCACCCTAGCCCAAGCAGCCTTCCTGAGCTGCAAGCTATTCCCCCGGCCACCCCACCCACGTCTGCCCTTGGCCTTGCACACCCCACTTCTCTCCAGCCCCACCACATAAGGCTACCCCAGGCACCAGCCTCTCTGAAGGGGGTGGGAGAGTAGTAAAGGGGAAGCAATGCAGCTGTACCGAATGTACTTTTAGGGCACGAGCACAAAATGTCACATCCTTCCTGAGCTTGTTACCTGTCTCCTGGCTCTATGGCCTGCAAAAGTATCTGCATCCCCCCTCCACCAACCCAGCCTGCACCTCCCTTGGGGAATGTCCCCCTCCTGCCATCTCCTTCCCTCCAGGAGGTCTGCATACGGTGGGAGTCAGGCACTCTGACCCACCGGGCCCTCACTTGGGAACAGGTGGTTGGCCGGCTGGGGCTACTACCCCATGGATACCCCCTGGCCTTTTATCCCAGAGGGAGAGAAGCAGGAAGTGAGTGTAGAAGAGAACTGCCATTGAGGGCTCTGTGGGTCCCTCCTTCATCCCAGCCTCCAATCCCCCACTTGACCCTCCACCCTCACGGCAAAGCATGAGCCTCAGAACCAGATCCTCTTGGGAGAAAAGTTGATTAATCTATTGTTTCCTAGATGGCAGCATTTCCACGAGGCTCTCAGGGACCACGGTGGATGGATGGTGTGAATCTCACCACCACAATTTCCCACATGCCCTAGTCCTGGGCCAACCTGCCTAGGTGGAAGAGACACGCACACCCGCCCCCCCAGCCCAGCAATGGCTGGATCCCAGCAGTAAGAGCCTCCTGCAGCTGGGGCAAAGCGAAGCGAGGCTCAGAACGTCGGAAACGAGAGCAATAGGGCCGCTTCCCTCTGCAGAGGACCAGTTGGAGCGGGGCAGGTTCTGAGCCGCTCCCCCGACCCCTGTCAACAGAAAGTGCCGGGAGCAGGATGCCGCAGGCCTCCGGACAGAGGACCAAAAGGAAACAGGACGGAGGCCCATGCGGGAGAGGGGCCGCTGGAGGCGGGGCGCGGGCAAAGGGAACCGCTAGTCACCCGCGCCGGCCCCCGGGACCTGCGGGGGGTGGTTTCCCCGCCTGCCTGCCTGCCCCCAGTTCTGCAGCCCCTTCCTGCGGCCTACGCCCCTCCTAGCTCCCGGGGCGCCCCTGGATCCGAGACCGCCCTGCTCTGGGGCCGCCGCGTCGCCCAGCGATCCGCCGAGCGTTGACTGAGCGCCTGCCGGACAGGCCCTGCTGACCGGCGGTCCGAGCCGCCGCCGAGGGTCCGGGCCAGCAAGGGGGGCGGGGGCGGCGAGCGGGAGGGCGGTCCCGCGGGGACTCAACTCCCAAAGGAAAGGACTCCTGGGACTTCAGTGCGTCTGGCACCCTCTCGGCCCCCCACTCCGCGTTCGTTCCCTCCCGGCCGAGCGGCTCTCGGGCACACGAGGCTCTCCGGGGCGCCTCTTGGCCGCGAGGGCCCTGGGGGCGCGGCGGCGCGGGCCGCGGCTGCCGACATCCTGGGCGCCGACTTCCGGCGCCCTGGGAACCCCCAAAGTCACTGGGAGGCGGGCACAGGGTGGAGCCAGCCCCCCGGGCTGCACCACCCACATCGCGGACCCAGATGAGCCCGAGGCCCGCAGCTCCCCCTACCCTCCCTGGACCCTGGCCGCCCTGATGCCCGATGGCCGGGGCTGGGGGGTTCCTCGGGCCGACTACCCGCTAGCCCCGTCTCACGCGGTCCTGGCCTCCGCTGTCCCTGCCTGGAGGCCCTGTCTGGACACCCTCAGGCCTCCTCTCCCTAAGCCCACTCTCCCACGTCCTCTGAGGTATCCCAACCGCTGCCTCCAAAGGGCTGTCCTGGTTATCTCCTGGGTCTCACGACCTTTGTTCCTCCCAGGGGCTCCGCCCTCCCAGGGCAGAGGCTGTGGCCTCCACTGCCCAGTTCCCAGCAGTGCCTGGCCGGCCCTGCCCCACACCGGGTGGGTGGAGGCATCGGGTTGCGGTGAGCTTCCTCTTCCTTAGAACTCTCCCAGAGGTGCTGACCCTTCTCTGAACACAGCCAGAAGCCCCCTCCCAGGCTCCCAACCCTGGTCTCGGTTCTCCCCCCAGGGAGCAGTGTCCTAGCTGGCTCTGGACCCCCAGGGTCTGCCCAGACGTTGCCCAGGGAGGCCTCACCCACCCCCATATCACAGAGTGGCTGTGAGGAAGATGGGAGGTTGCCCCAGACTTCCTGGCCCTGGAAATGTCCGGGTGCTCCCCAGGCCTCCAAACGGGGGAGGGGGAGGGGGTGCAGGGCCAGCCCCGGCCACCTTCCTTCTGCTTTTTCTCCCCAGTGGATTCACTTCCTGTCCTCTCAGGCTGACTCTGCCCTCAGGAGCCTAGTGACACAGCCACTCACCAGGCCCAGTGCCTCTCGTTTAGGTTATTGCCAAAGAACTGAACGTGTGAACGATCCACGCTTCATTCAGCCCCGGGTCACTGCAACGTTCCAAAACACACACCCCAGGAAGTCACTTTCCCTGTATTGGCATTGGGGCCGCTGCCAGCGGCTCTACCTGGAGGGGCCCTTGTCCCGTTCACGGCCAGAGCCGTCATCTGCAGGAGCACATGGCACCAGGTGCTGATAAACACTCATGGCTCTAATGAATGCATGTGGCGGAGCCTGCGGGGTGAGTCTCAGGCCAGCCAACTGTCAGGGGCCCTGGTGCGGGCTCCAGAGTGTCATAGGGCCCAGAGGCAGGATGTGGCGGTGGAGTGGTGGAGAAAAGGGGGCACGGGGCTCCTGGCGGCCTTGCACTGGACATGATCCGCAAGCAGCCCAGGAGAGTAAGTAAGGGTGTTGAGAACCTGAGATAGGCCTGGATGTTGTTATTTGGCTTCAGCTTTTCAAAGTAACAGCTTTCTTGAGATATAATTCGCATACCATACAATTCACCCATTAAAAGTGTAAAACTCTGAGGTTTTTAGCATATTCAGAGTTGTGTGATCATCACCACAGTCGACTTGAGAACACTTCTATCTCCCCAAAGAGGCTGTCACTCCCCCTCCCCCTCCCCCCGGCGCCTGGCAACTACTAATCTGCCTTCTGCCCCTGCGGGCTTGCCCGGTCCAAACAATTTGCACGCGTGAACCGCGTGAGATAGCCTTCCACGTCTGCCTTCTTTCACTTGGCGTAATATTTTGAGGTCCGTCTACACTGTGCTGCGAGTCACAACTTCATTCCTTTGTATGACTGAGCACCACACCATCGTGTGTCTTCCATCGCGTGCGCTGACCACATTCTGTCTGTACTTCCACACGCGGACATCTGCGGTGCCTCTGCGTTTTGGCTGTTAA
Source organism: Kogia breviceps (assembly GCF_026419965.1). Taxonomy (NCBI): domain Eukaryota; kingdom Metazoa; phylum Chordata; class Mammalia; order Artiodactyla; family Physeteridae; genus Kogia; species Kogia breviceps. The sequence continues at coordinate 76,743,682 of NC_081326.1, forward strand.
CAATAATGTTGTGGGAACATCCATGTGCAGGTTTTTGCGTGAATATGTTTTCACTTCTCTTGAATACACACCTAGCAGTGGAATGAATGAGATCTAATGGTAGTTCTCCGTTTAACTTTTTGAGGAACTGCCAGGCTGTTTTGCACGGCCGAGGCTGCATCCATTTACATTCCCAGTAGTGTGTGAGGCTCCAGTTTCCCATCTTTCCCAACACTTGTTACTTCTCTTTTATACAGTTATCTACGGGGGTGAAGCAGCATCTTACTGTGGTTTGATTTACAGTTCCCTGACATCTAACGGTGTGAGCATCATCTTGCGTGCTTATTGGCCATTTGTAGCAATACATTTTCTTTAAGGAAATGTCTGTTCAGACCCTTTGCCATGGCCCAGAGTTTCCAGAGAGGACTGAAGAAGTGCCCAGCAGTTGGTGCCCAGCAGTTGGAGGCAGCAGCGGGTGGGGCACGATCTGGCGCACCCTGACCCTCCCCCACCCCCGCCAGGCTGCGGGGCGTGCTCACAGGGGGTGTTTCCGGGCTGTCGCTGCTCCAGGCCTGCGAGGTTTCACTTTTGGATCTGGGAACCTTTGGGCTGTGTGCTCGCTCGGCAGCTCCGGGGCAGAGCCCTCCGATCCCAGCCAGCAGAGCGGCCTGGCTTCAGCTTTGTGGGCGCGGGCACGCAACAGTCACGGTCCCGGTGAGCTGCTCCCACACCCTGCTCCTCGCCCCTGCACACCACACCCCACTGCCTGCCCTGGCTCCAGGGTGGGGTTCTTCCTAGTGCTGGTTTGGGGGAGGCCAGCTCCTCTGGGTGGAGACCTGGTCCGGGCACCCTTCTGCAGCTTCCCCAAGCCCCCCAAGGACTCGCAATCCCAGACGGGCTTGGGGAAGTCCCAGGCCTCTGGGAAGGGGGTGCCCTCCCCAGCCCGGCTAGTTTGGGCTTAACTCCAGGTAGGCCCTCTAGGTGCTCCTAGGTGCTCCACTCTCAGACTTCAGACCAGCCCTGAAGCTCAGAGGCTTCCTAAGGGCTGGCCCCCGTGCCTGGAGCCCAGATGTCCTGGGTCCTGAGTCAGGCCCACATTGGCTTCTGACTCCTGAAGACAGACTAGCGGCTCACAGAGCTTTGGGTGCAGAGAAAGTCCTGGAGGACACGTCTAGGAGCTGGGGACACTTTGGCTGGGCCTTGCTGTGGGCCTTTGCACCAACTGCCCAAGAAAGTGAGGGCTTCTGTTTCCTCCCCTGCCCTCTGAACACCTCAGCCAGGGGGGCAGCTGCTACAGCAGACAGAGCAGTGGCCTGGGGTCACTCCAAGTCCCCAGCCTTGCCCTGCCCTTCCTCAGTGGCTGCCTTTCGTGAGCACCCCTAAGCCTTGTTGAAGTGACAAAGTGACAGGAGGCCTTGGTGGGCGGCCAGGGCTGCCCCCTCCCCCACCCCAAGCGCTGAGTCCCAGGGCTTTCTTGGGCCTCATGTGGGCACTCCGATCACAGAACAGATGGTGTGTATGGCCTGAGTCCCACTGAGGGCTGTGAATGACGTCCCGCCCTGGAGGTGCTCATGGCCCCTCGGAAAGATGGATTAGTGGATGACTGGCTGTACTGCTTGTTTTTGCGTTGGGTGACAGTCAGCAGCAAGTGCTTTCTGCCAGGCAGAGCATCCCAGGACTAGCCAAGCAGGACTGCTTTGGAGGGAAAGAGCTCCCCGTCACCAGAGACATCCAAGTACCTACCTTCCCCCTCTTCCGCCCACCCTCTTCCAGCCCTGCGGGTACGAGGCCTGACCCAGCTGCCCTCCTCAGGAGCATGGCATCGGCCTTTGCAAGGGTGGTCAAGAGCGTGGTCCGGGAGCTGGACCACAGTGGGGAGCTCACCCCTGTGGACAGCCTGCAGAGCTCCACCAGCTTCCAGCTCTACTGCCTTTTGAGCAGGAAGCCCTCGAGCTCATGGTTCTGGAGACACCGCTACACACGTGTCAACCTGTCCATCAGGGACATCCTGGAGCCCGACGCCCCAGAGCCAGGTACCTTGCTTGGCACTGAGTCAGAGCCATGGGTCGGGTGGGGGGAGGACGGGCAGCCCGCTGCCATCGGCTCTGGGCCTCTGGGCTCTCTGCTTCCAGAGGGCAGGCACTCTGCAGAGGCCCCTCCGCCCGGGCAGACAGGCGGCGGGTGCGGGGGACGGGCCTCAGCTCTGGCCTTGCTCCAGCCGTGGAGTGTGGCAGCACCTTCCATTTCCACGACGCTATGGATGGGCAGCTGCAGGGCAGCGTGGAGCTGGCGGCCCCAGGACAGGGCAAGCTGTCAGGCGGGGCCGCGGTATCCAGAAGCTCCAGTGCCTCGATGAACGTGTGCATGCTGCGAGTGGCCCCCAACACCTGGGAAGCCATGCATCGAGAGAGGTGAGCCCCAGGGCGGCGGGGCCCTGCTGAAACTGGGCGGCCTCTGGGTCAGGACCTCGGGGCAGCAGGAGTCACAGGGGGTCTCTGCCAGGCTGAGGGAAGTCCCAGAGGCAGGGGCGTGCTGGGACCAGCGGGCAGGGAAGGAGGCTGCAGAGGTCCTGGGGGCCTGCATCCTGCGGGCCGGGGCGGCCAGGCAGGGCCCTAGGGTCAGGGGTCAGACCAAGTCCCACTGCGAGGAGGCTGGGCTGCTGGGGTGGAGCAGACACAGGGACCCTGGGGAGGAGGACCATCAGCTCAGAGCGGAGACGTGAGATTCGAACCCGGGGAGCAGCAGGGAGAGGAGGGAGAGAGCAGCCAGGTGAGCAACCGGCCAACAGGGTGGGCCCCTCCAGAGGTCTTCAGGTGTCCGCCCGTCCGCACTGGACCTTGTCTTTTCTTCCTGCACCCCACCCGCTCACAATCATTGTCAGGAGCAGCAGGGAGGGAATGACGGGTATCCGGTGCCTGGGCGTCCACAGAGCTCTTGGTCTCCTCGGCCGTGTCACCGCCCCCACCCCCCATGGCCACAAAGGTTGAGGTGCAGGGAGGGGAAGCCGTCCCGTGGCAGGGGGAGGGGAGGCAGGGTGCACCCCTGCGAGCTTCCCATTGGTCCGCTCACCGCAGGCGCCTGCGGCAGCCTGAGCACAAAGTCCTGCAACAGCTGCGGAATCGTGGGCATGACGTGTTCGTCGTGACCGAGGTGCTGCAGACACAGAAGGAGGTGGAAGTCACCCGGACCCAAAGGCAGGAGGGCTCAGGCCAGTTTGCACTTCCGGGAGCCATGGGCTTGCAGGTGTGCGGCGTAGGTGCTGCAGTGGGCTCGCGCTGGGGAGGCAGGAGGGCAGTGTCCCCAGGCAGGGGGGTAGACCCCTGCCACCAGCACCCTGTTAACATCTGGCCCCACAACCCAGAGCCCAGTCCTGAGCCCGTATCCACCCCTCAGGGCAGAGGCGAGGGCCACCTGAGCCAGAAGAAGATGCTCACCATCCCCTCGGGCAGCATCCTCGCATTTCGGGTGGCCCAGCTGGTTATTGGCCCTGACTGGGGTGAGCCAGGATCACGGTGACTTCTGGGGCCCAGACTCCATGACAGAGAGGCAAAGAGGCCTGCAAGAGCCACCAGGGGTCACTGGGGGCATCTGGTTGCCTAACCTCATGGGTCGGGGTGGCCGAGGGTCCCTTGCTCTGGCATTTGGGAGGATGGGGCACAGTGGGGGTACTGCACAGGGGGCCCCGGCTTGGGAGGGAGATGCCAGGTGCTCCACCAACCTGCTTTCCCCGTCTCTGCTCCTGCCTGGCTGCCAGACATTCTCTTCTTCCCGGACAAGAAGCAGACGACCTTCAGGCCACAGCAGGAAGGTGAGGCCTGTGGAGCTGAGCAGTGGTACAAGCTGATGAGCGCTCTCCTGCCCAGCGCAGCACAGCCGGGGAATGCGCGCGCGCGTGCGCGCGCGCGCGCACACACACACACACACGGTGACGCGGTGACAGGCTGACACCAGCCTGCTTTGACTTTGCTCCCTGCCCTGGGCTGCCGGTACTGGGGTGGTGGTGAGAGGCTGTGAGGGCCGAGGGGAGGCCTCAGCCCTCTCTGGCGGGGACCCACCCTGCACTGATCAGCCCTGCCTCCTCCAGGTTACAGGCCCTCCTACATTGCAGGTGGCCAGCTGCAGCGGTTCTCCTGCCTCGCCTCCATAAGGTTGTTCTCTGTCCACTTCAAGTTCCTGGCGGGTCAGTACCTTCTTGGCCACCCCCCCTGGTGGGCTCCCCTTCTGCCCCCCTGTGGTCTGCCCTCCGTAACCAGGGCTCCCCGGGGCCATGGGAGCACCTGGGCAATGGCAGCCCTGTCCCCACAGATGGGCCTGTGGAGGACCGGTTGGCGATCACCGAAGACTTCCAGGGCCTGCAGGCAGAAGTGAGGGCCTGGGCCGTGGGCCTGGACAGCTTGTCCAAGGAGCCTTGTGGGCAGCTGCTGGGGGCCCTCGGGCAGGTGCTGCGGGACGAGGCTGCCCTGCAAGCCCTGGATGAATCGGTGAACGAGCCGGGTGGGGCGTGCGGGGCGTGCGGGGCGTGCGGGGGGGCGGGGCGAGCTGGGGGCGGGGCGAGCTGGGGCGCGGCGGGGTGGGCGGAGCTGGGGCCTGCGCCCCGCCCCCACGCTCACCCGCCCGCCCCACGCCCTTACCCCCAGCTGGAGCGCGGCCTGCGTGGCGGGCCTTTGGAGCCTTGGGATGGTCCGGTGGGTGCTGTCCTCGAGTGCCTGGTGTTCTCCTCCAGAAGACTAGAAGAGGAACTTGCCGGCCCCGTCTTCTACCTGCTGCAAGCTCTAGCTGGTGAGGGGCTCCGGGGCTGGGACAGGTAGGGAGCAGGAATGTGGGCTTCCCTAGCTGGCCTTCCGGAACCCCCTCTCACCCAAGGTCTCTCCCCAGTGCTGAGCGCAACCCAGCACGTGCTGCTGGCTGAGGTGCTGGAGATGGGGGCCCTGTCGGGGGCGTTCAAACTGGTGAGAGGGCCCAGCTTGTAGGGGAGGGGCTGTGCCGGAGGTGCGGACCCAGTGCATCTGGGCTGGGGTGGTGTGGGTGGTGCCACAAGCCTGGGGGCCCCTCTGACAACCTCCCACCCTGTTCTGCCAGGTGGAGAGCCTTTTGGAGCAGAGCACCCCATGGCAGGAGTGCAGGGCCGTGTCCCTGCCGGCCGAGCTCCTGGGGAGCAGCTGGGGCTCAGAGGCACCCACCTGGGTCCTGCTGGAGGAGTGCGGCCTTGAGCCACAGGTGGGCGCCCCCCAGGTGTGCTGGAAACCAGAGGCCCAGGGCTGTGCGTGTGCGCTTTACGCCTGCCTGGCACTGCTATTCAGGCTGAGCCGGCTCTGCTAGCCTGCAGCCCGCCCGCAGGGCAGCTCTCTAGTCGGGGCAGAGCTCATGCCCACCCAGCTGCCAGGAGCCACACCCAGCCACGTGGGCAGCTCCCCACAAGGCCTGGGAGTTGAGGAAAGCCAATAAATGTGATGAACAAAGGGAAGCTGCTCACTGAGCTTTCGAGGGGCCCTACGTCAGGGGCCGGGGCAGCGATGGGGATGGTGCCTTCACATGCGGAGGGACCTGGGGGCTGACAGCAGGCATCTCTCCCGTGGGACTGAGGGGGCATTCCCTGTGCTGCACCGGATCACTCCGTTGTGAGCAGCCACATGGCCGGGCTCCTGGCCCCCTCCCTCAGCAGGCTGGCCTGGAAAGAATGGGACAGGGCGATTCCAGCGCTCAGGATGGTTCTCTGTCTGCCTCAGGGAACTTGAGAACGTACTGATGCAGGTAGCGGGGGGCCTGTCCTTGCCCTCCGGGGCTGCAGAGAGGACAGAGAAAGGTGTACTGACAAGCAGACAGATCTGCACTCCTGGGGCTGCACTGGGGCCCCAGGGAAGTAACCCGAACCAGAGAAACTGGCCTTTGGGCTGTGTCTCATCCAAATTAATTCGCTCAAAGGTAAGAGTCTCTCGAGAGGAGGCCTCCGGGCCCCTGAGTCGCAGTCCCTGGGCCTTCAGCAGGGCTCAGAGCCTCCTTGGACCAGAGAGCCTGAGCCTCCCTGGGGTGGGGGGTGGGGGGCGGAGGGGGCGGGGGTGGAATGGCCCCACGTGCAAGGAGAGATGGTAACTGATTCAGCCAGGGAGTTATTCTCATCTTGGAGCTTGAACAGCCAGGAGAAATTTGCCTCTCCCCGTGGGAGCCAGTCTGCCATCCTCCGCTTGGTGGAAAGCAGGGAAGCCATGCTCCCCTCCTGTCAGGCTCACCGCTGCCCTGCAGCCTCAGGACTGGCTAAAGAGAAGGGATGGTTGGCCCAGCTGTGGTTGGGACATTAAATCCCAAGAAAACTCAGGATCAAGGCCAACAGTAAAATTAATATTAAAACAGAGGGTTTGGGACTTCCCTGGTGGCACAGTGGTTAAGAATCCGCCTGCCAATTTAGATGATGTAGGTTCAAGCCCTGGTCTGGGAAGAACCCACGTGCCGCGGAGCAACGAAGCCCGTGCGCCACAACTACTGAGCCTGCGCTCTAGAGCCCGCGAGCCACAACTACTGAGCTCTAGAGCCCGCGAGCCACAACTACTGAGCCCGCGTGCCTAGAGCCCGCGCTCCGCAACAAACAAGCCACCGAAATGAGAAGCCCGTGCACCGCAACGGAGACCCAATGCAGCCAGAAATAAATAAATAAATTTATGATGAAAAAAACAGAAACCAAGAGGGTTCCCCAAACATCCCAGATCCTGGTACAGAAACTGCTAGAAGGGACCTCCCTGGTGGTCCAGTGGGTAAGACTCTGTGCTCCCAATGCAGGGGGCCCGGGTTCGATCCCTGGTCGGGGAACCGGATCCTGCATGCATGCCGCAGCTAAAGAGCCCGCATGCCGCAACCAAGAGCCCTCATGCCTCGGCTAAAAGATCCTACATGCCGCGACAAAGATCCCGTGTGCCGAACTAAGACCTGGCGCAGCCTAAATAAATAAATAAATGTTTAAAAAAGCAAAAAGAAACTCCTAGAGATCTACCCCTCACACAGGGAGAGGAGAAGCTGGACGCCTCTCAAGCCTGTTTGTGTTCATCAGGGCCCACGCCCCTCCTTTGGGAACCTCATTAGGGAGACTTGAAAGGCAAAACCAAGGGGAACAGGACTGGAACAGCTTAGGTCTTAGAAATCCAGGCGATAAGTTAGGTCCTGGTCAGCCCCTTCCAGGCCCCCTTGGAGGTTCTGACTATGGGCCCTCAGGTTCCAGGACCACCAGTGCACTGAGGTTTCCAGTGACAGCCCATTTGAGAGTGTCTGAGCATAAAGACCAAGTCAGGCGGGCCTTCTGTGGAAAGGAGCACACCCGGATCCTAGCCCCATGGTGGGAGATGGGCTCTCTGCAGGCAGATCTGATGGACCTGGTCAGCCAGGACACTCACAGACCAGTGATGCTCACCTGGGAGCAGGGCTATGGCAGCACTGATCCGCTTGGAGCCTCCCTGAGGATCCCAGCAGAGAAATCCCCGAGAAGGGTTACACTCCCAGGACAAAGCAACAGGCTCTAAGTGAACCTAACACCTAGCAAGCAGGGAGTCTAGCAGGGCTTCCAGAGGTGGGGCAGGGGACCACGGCAAGGCAGGTGCACACAAGGCTGTGAGCAGGCAGATGCGTCCTGCGAGAGAAGCCTGCGCTCCAAATGGCCTGCTACAGGGAGGAGTACGGGCTCCCAGGCCCAAGAAGCCCAGGCATCACGGAGGTGTCACAAGAAGAGGTGGGGTGCTGCCTGCCCGAGCCCTCATCTGAGGCTGGGCTCTCCTTTCCAGTGGGCATTACTCTGGGGTTTGCCACTAGCCTGCCCAGCTGTGCTCTGCAGTGGGACAAGCGTGTGCCTGGTGGGGGAAATGGGCATCGAATGCTCACCCAGCTTCTGGCTCCTGGGCTGCAGCAGTGGGGGCCAGGCTTCCTTCTGCTCATGGGGGCGGCCACAGAGCTCCGCCAGGCTCCTGCTGAGCCCAGGCCCACAGCAGGGAGGGGCTGGCCCAGCTCCCAGAGCCCTAGGTGCAAGGGACAGTGTGACACCAGGACTGCCTTCCCCGTGAGCACAGCAGCTGCCCAGCGCAGGGAGTCCTGGGGTCTCCGCAGGTAGCCCTGGGTCTGGCTCAGGAAGCGGGGCACGTGACTTGGGTACCACTGAACCTGGGGACAGGAGGGCTCGTGGCAGGACAGGAGGGCCAATTCTGCATGGAAAGGAGGCTGCAGAGGTGAGTCCAGGGGCTGAGGGCCCTGGGGATCCCCCAGGACGTGGCATCAGGACCTGAGGCCCTAGACCTGCCACCACCGTGACTGGAAGGGTGGGAAGACAGCGTGGGGGGAGTGGCCCTGAGGTCACCGGGCCAAGTGGGCAGCTGACCGTACCCCATCTCTGTCACCGTCCTCCCCCAGCTGACCAGGCGGTGGCAGACGCGGCTTCGGGCCTCGGGGCGGTCGCAGTGGGCCACGGTGGGCATCTCCTCCAGCAGGCCCCAGCTCAGGGCCTGGTCACAGAGGGCCGGGGTCCACTCTGAGCTCTGTAACGGGAAGGGAGCAAGGTTAGGAGTCCAGAAAGTGGCGAGAAATGGCCTGGGAGCGGGGAGGGGGCCAGGATATGAGGGGTGGAGGAGCAGGCGGCCCAGGAAAGACCAGGAGCCTGGCTGCGTATGTCACCTGCACCTGAGGTCCTGGGGGAAGTCCCCGACCTGTATGTACTCTTTGGAGAGGCAGCTGTCGTGAGGATGGGTGGGGCCGTGGGGCAGTCTTAGGGGGGCTGACCTCACCGGTGTCCCGGCTGGGGTCGTACAGCCACAACAGCAGCGGCACAAGACTCTGCAGCACCAGCTTCCGCAGGGGGCCGTGGAGCCCCACCCGGAGCCCCGCCCCGGCCGTGCCAGCGTCCCGAGGAGCCCGACCGCAGAAGCCGTGCGGCGGGCGGAGGTCAGCACGCTCGCGTTCCTGTGCCGGCCGGGCCGCTTAGGGGCCAAGTCCATGGTCACCCCTCACCACGCATCCTGGAAGCGGGCTCGCTCCGGTGAGGAAGGCCGTAGCCGTGCGGCGCTGTGCGTCTTCCGCGCTGCGCAGCTGGGGCAGCAAGTCCGCGAACGGGCCTCGCAGGTGGTGGCCGGCATGCGCCACCACGGCGCCGGGATGGGGCGGGAATGGGAGCTCTCCCTCCGCTTCCGGCCTCGCCCCTCAAGAAGCCTCTACCCGACAACCCCCATGCCCCTGCCTCTTATCCCACACCCCTGCCCTGCACCTGGCCAGCAGCAGGACACCCTGCAGGTGGGGGTGGGCTCCCACCAGTCTCTTCTCCAGCCTCCAGCCTGCTCCCTGTGGCAGCCATCCCCAGCGGGCAGGGCCTTCGAGCCCTCCACTCTGCAGCTGGGGGGGGGGGCAGCAGACGAATGGGCAGTGAGGGCCAGGAGGGCACTGGCCCAGCCCTCACTGCCCCCGGTGTGCACCCCTCACCTGGCGTGGCTGTACGGTAGCCCTGGTGGGATGGGGCTCAGACCTTGGGGATGTCAGGGGGGCACGGGTCCCGGGCCAGCTCGTGTAGCTGTGTGACCATCACAAGGAGAAGGTGCGGGTAGAAGCCCCGCGTGGCACCCACGCAGCCGGACACAGCCAGCGTCTCCCCAAGGGCACGAGAGGCCTATGGAACAAGGGGCTCATTCAGGCTCAGACACTGCAGACAGGGCGAGGACAGAGCCTCTATGCTCAAGAGACGTAATGGGTGGGTGTGATTCAGGTGAGAGCTTGCTGCCCCCAACCCCCTGAGGCCAGACTCTCCTGTCCCCTTGGGCCAGGGCCGGGGGAGTCCCCTGGCAATGCCACCTACCGCCAGTGCCCCCAGCTGGGATCTGGCCGAGCCCTTTAGCACCCACAGCAGCTCCACCAGCACCTGCCCATTCATGCGCTGGTTCTGACTCAGGCTGCGCCAAAGCTCGGTTGCTGCCCTGGGGGCATGGGGCATGTGAGCCAGGGCCTGGTGCTGGGATGAGGGGAGTCTCCAGATCGGTGAGGCGGCCACTAGGACTCCAGCAGGAGGAGGGGCAGGTAATCAACCCCGCAATCCCAGAGAAACAAAGTAAGTGGCATCTGTGCAGAACACGGCAGAGCCAAGTCTGCACGATCAGCTGCCCGGCAGGGACCACTCAGAACCCCGTTTGGCTACTAACGGTGAAACAAACCTGGCATTATGAACAGTCACCGTAGAGACTAAAACCACAGATAACTTCTCCTGGGGCAGATGAGCCAAAGAGCCAGGGGCGCTGGGGTGCAGCAGCCACCTGGCTTGCTCAGAAGCACACCCCGCCAGGCTGGGCTCCAGGAGAGACCTGGAGAGAGAAGGCAGGCCCCAAGCCTGGAACCCAGCACTGAGGACCCTCAGTGGATGAGAAGCAGGAGCGGAAGGCAGGGAAGGCCCTGCCCCACCATGACCTACCGCACCCTGGGCCAGTCTCCACAACAAGCCGGAAAGGGGAAGGAAACTGCATTGGGGCTGTGGGGTAGGGGTGGGGGTTGGCGGGGGGGATGCGGCGTCTGGCGGGGCGGGGGCGGGTTACCGTCCCGGGGGCAGTGAGCACGGCGGCAGTGCACACACCACGTCCGGAGAGTGCTCCAGGGCCCGTGTGCTCCGCACTTGCAGGGCCACCCACTGGGGCCTCCACTCCGCCAGGCTGGGCACTTGTGCCAGCAGCCCCCGCACAAGGCTGTGTACTTGGCGGGGACGTCACTGGTCCAGTCTCCATGACCCCTGCACGTTACCCTCGGTACCCCGACCAGGCAGCTGCGGCCTGAAGGGGGCTTCTCCCTCCAACCCCCAACCCTGGAGGGGACCAGGCTGGAGACTCCGAGGGCAGGGAGGGCACGGGGGCTAACCTGGTCCTCCAGCCGCTCCCGCCGGCCTCCAGGGCTGAGGACAGGGTGAGTGCTGTTCGCTGCGTTCCCGCAAAGCCAGCCTCGTCCAGACAGGCAGCCGTGTACGCCGCCAGGTCTGCGAGGGCCCCCTCTTCCAAGGAACTCTAGGGAGTCTGGGAGTGGGGGCGAGTGGAGCCTATGAGACCCCCTTGCCTCTCCCACTCTCTTCCTCCCCACCCCGTCCCAGCTCCCGACAAAGCCCCCGCGCCTATCTGTTGTTTCCCAGCTCTGTCCCCCTTGACCCCCCAGGCATCCCTCCTGCTCACTAGACGATGACTGGGTCCCTCGGGGGCTGGCTCCTGGGCAGGAGGCTGGGAGAAGGGCTCCCTGCCAGCTGGGCTGCTGGCCCAGGCTCTACCCCGCGTTCAAGCTCAGGTTTGGGCTGAGGGCCGGTGGCAGGGAGTCCCGGGGGCTGCCCCTGGCTGGCCTGAGTCCCTTCAGCCAGAGCCGTCCGGGTTAGGGCTCCCACGGGGGCCCCCGGGGCCCAGCCCCACGCGCCGCCAGCCACGGCCGCCTCACACACTGAGCTGCCCGGCCAGGCCCAGACTGCAGCCCCTGGCACTGGTCCTCCCAGAAGCCGTGCCCAGGCCTCACCTAGAAGCAGGCCCCAGGCAGGCGGGCCCAGGGACAGCCGTGGCGGCATGCGGGTGCGTGTGCGTGTGCACGTTCTGTGGGGGGGGGAGGTCGGGGAGCCACACGGGGGTGTCCCCAGGTGTGGTGCCCGCGGGGGCGTTTGAAGGGTCTTCCCGCCCAGACTGTCGGTGAGTGGCCAGCCTAGGCTCTGCCCACCGGGCCCTGGGAAAGGGGCAAGCAATGTCCCTGGGGGACAGGGGATCTGCAAGGGGAGGCGGGGAAGGGTCCCTGACCCTGACTTCCGACCCGTCTGGGCTGGGAATCCTGGGCAGGTGTAGACAGCTCTGAGGCCCCAGCAGGTTCTAGAAGTCTGGGCTCAGCCCTGAGCCGAGGTCTCGCCTGATTCGGCCCTAAAGAAGCAGTCAGGTCCAGGCTGTGCTTGCGGCCGGGGGCTGGGCTCTCCTCTCTGCATCCTGACCCGGCTGGACATCCCAGGCATGTGGATGATTCGGAGCAGCCCCGGAGTGGAGCCGGAGTAAGAGGAGCTGCCCTGTGCCTCCCAGGTGCCCTTGCAGGTGACTTGACATCACTGGATGGGTCACGGTGGTGAGGGAGGAGTGTCTGGGTCCTGGCACTGAGGCAGTGCAAAGCTCAGAAGTGGTGACCTGTGGGTACCTGGGGCCTGGTGCGTGTTCTGTTGTGTGTGTGTGGCGGCAGACGGAGTCTGTATCTCTCTCCAAGCCTCCTGCTCCCCAGGGCTGGCCTGACGGGGCCTCTGCCCCAAATCCCCACTGCCCAGCCTGGGCCAGGGGAGCCAAAAGAGTTGGTCTGGCCAAATACCTGGGCAGGCAGAAGTGCTCCGGGAAGCACCGTGGACAGCCGGCGTTTCCCCATGCCCTTGCCTGCTTGTGTTCCCCCACCCAGGCGGGAGAGGCCCCCGCCCCCCCCTCTGTCCTGTGGAGCCTCACACCTCTCTCCTGAGTGGCTCCTCCGGAGCCAGAGCCGGGGGAGACCTGACGAGCCTGCCCACACAGAGGCAGGGCCAGCCCGGGACCCTGGCCAGGTGCCCAGAGCTGACCTTCACCAGCTCTAGTGCAGGCAGGTCCCGAGCCCTCCTCTCCTTTCCCAGGACCGCAGGGGCAGGAGCTGGGTCCCCAAGGCCCAGGCCTAGTCCATGCCGTGACAGATGCCAGGGCCGACAGGGAGCCAGATGGGTGGAGCCCAGGGGCACAGGGTCCCGCAGAGCTGGCGGCAGCAGTGGCAGGGGACACCCAGGCCTCTCCTTGGCCGGGGAAGCTTGAGGTGTCCCACCGAGCCTGCCCCGCCCGGGGGGAATCCCGGAGCCCCTCCATCTGGCACTTCATCCCCAGCCCGCCTCGAGCCTCTAGCATGGAGAGGTCTTCCAGTAACCCCCCCAGCTGCTAGTTGGGCACCAAAGCCCCCTCCCTTTCCCCACAGCCCTGCCCTGTCCTGCCCCAGATCTGCTCCTACAGTCCAGCACCCCAAGCCTCAGATACCGACCCCCACCCCCGGCCTTAGCCGACCTCAGGCCTCCGCACGGGGCTGCCTAGCTGCCCTGGCCGGGCCGGGGTCTTCCCTGGGAGGATGAACCCTCATGCTGATTCCTGACTCCAGCCCACCCTGGAAGGCCTGGGGGTCCCGTGAGTGGCAGGCTGGGTGAAGAAATGACACATGACAAGCTGTGGGGATACTGAGTGACTCGTGTTAATTTCAGGCAGCTCCCAGCAGGGGATTCTCAGAGGGCACCTCTGGCACTCAGTCTGTCCACCAGGGCCCGGAGCTTCTCGGACAGCGCCACCTGCAGGGAGGAGAGGGGGGTACGATGGGTGGCCGTGGGGGGAGAGAGGGCACAGGGCGGGTTGATGATGTGGGCCCTATACCCACCTGGTACAGTGCAGGCTGCTCAAGCCGCCTGTGGGCAGGACTCAGACGGCTCAGGGACTGCTGGGCGAAGGCTCTAGATTCGGCCAGAGATGGGAGGGGCTCACACAGCTGCGGGGAAGAGGGAAGAAGGGGCTGGCTCGAGGTCAGGTGTCCGAGCTTGATGTGAGTTGAAGGTGCAGGCTAAGGGGGTGGGTGGCTAGGGGCTGTCACCTGTCCCTGCTGGACCCAGAGTCGCAGCAGCGGCTCCACGTGCGCCGGCCTCACGGTACAGGACTCCTGGGTCCCTCGAGGCCAGACTCTGAGCTCCTGGCCAGCCTGGGGAGGTGGCTCCTCTGCTAACTGCAGCACGTCTAACAGCAGAGCCCCTGTGTGTGTGCGCATGTGAGGGCGCCAAGCATGCACGGGGCCTGGGGCCTCGAGCTGAACTGCGGAGGGTGGGAGGGGCCTCACCATCGGAGCCCAGGAGCCGGAAGGCAGCCTTGCTCCCAGGCAATGTCTGCTTCTCGGGGTCCTCGGTCAGCTTCATCCGCGGCTGGCCTCCCACGGACACCAGCTACAGGGACAGGGTGCTGAGCTAGCTGGCCCCTTCTCCCCGGACCCATGGTCCATCCCCAGCCCGCCCCCACTGGGCCCCGGACCCTGTCTCCACCTTGTAGACACAGCCCAGGGAAGGCTGGCGAGGGCAGGTGACCACGCTGGTACCGATGCCGATGACGTTCACCTCACTGCCCTGGAGGGGGGTGGCGGGGCGGGGCACTGAGCTCGGTCAGCATCTGCAGGCCCAGGGCCCCCCGAGCCACCCTCTGGGCTGCCCCTGCCCCGCCTACCTTCTGGGCCAGCCTGGCCAGCTCCTCCTCATCAATGTTGTTGCTGACAGCAATGGGGATGGACTCCAGCCAGGGCACCCGGAACCTGTGAGGGGGGCAGCCCCTCAGACGTTCCTGACTCACCCGGTCCCCTCCCAACCCAGTCATGCTGTCTCCCCGCCACCTGATAAACTGCCCTCAGCCACACTGGCTCTGGCCTTTGTGCCTATGGGCCCCGGAGCAAGCCCACCCCAGCTTCCTTGCCGAGGCTGCAGTACCTCTACTGAGGTAGCAGCACATCAGAGAGCCTCACGGTGGGAGAGGCACGGTCCCTCCCTCCCTCTGTCCTATCCCAAAATTCCCGAACCGGAGGGGGTCTCTCAGAGGGCAAAGCCCCTCCCACGGGGACTCACTGGGCCGCCACTGTTCGGAAGACGCCACGGGTCTCCTGAGCCTGCTGAAGCAGGTCGCCACTGTCCAGCCTCACTCCCACTGCCTGGTAGCCCAGCTCCCCCAGTGCCAGGGCTACAGCCAGGAAGTTGGGGAGACCACTCCTGCAGGTGGGGACACGGGGCTGGGGGTCTGCCGCTGCTCTGCTGAGCCCACCCTGGGGGAGGCCCGGGCCTCACCTCTGCACACTGTAGGTGTCCAGCAGGCCCTGGAAGGCCCGGGGAAAGGCCAGGGCATAGGCCACAAAGGCCGCCCGCTCACCCCGGTGTGGCTCCTGAACCCCCAGCCCCAGGTGGCCACACACACGCTCCAGCCACGTCTCCACGCAGGCGGCCAGGTCCACCCTGGGGCCCTGGCCAGCCGCTGGAGCCAACATCTATGGAGAACGGTTGGTGAAGGACGGAGGACCCAGAGCGCAGGGTGGGGACGGGTTCAACCCCAGCAGAGTCTGAGCCACCTGCCTGCCGGCTGCCCAGTGCCGCACTGAGACCACCTGCCCGGGGTGGCTTGGGTGGGCCAGGCGTGGTATCTGCCTGTGCGCAGAGCAGGGACTGGCTGACTGGCCTCTCCTGCTCCCCGGGAAGGGCTCGGCTTGGGGGTCTGCCCTCTGGAGTCCAGCTAGGGGGACAGGGGTACTGACCGGGTCAGGGGGCACCTCGGTGCCTGAAAAGGAAGTGATGAAGGAGTGCGCCAGGGTCCCGGCCACCGGCACGCCCCGCAGCTGTCCTGCGAGCATGTTGCTGCTGCCATCGAAGCCTGGGTCAGGGCATCAGGCAAAGTTGGGGGACTTCAGGCACTGAAGGGGGTCTCAGGGCTGGCCTCCTCCTCCCCCAAACCAGGCCTCCGTCTCCTGGCCCTCACCGCCCAGGTAGCTGTAGGTAGAGGCGGTAAGACCCCCGTCGGGGCCCTGAGCCCGCCGAAGCCCCAGCTCCAGCAGCCGCTTCTCCGGCCCTGCGATCAGGCGAAGCCGCGCGGCGTTCGTGGCGATGAGGCTGCGGGAGCCAGGGGGCAGGGGACCCGCAGTGAGGGCCGGGAAGCGCGGCCCCTCCCGAGAACCCGAGCAGCGGGAGCCGGAGGCCCCTGCCAGCATCCCGGCCCAGCGCTCCGCCCCCACGGGCCACGCCCCACGGGTCCGGGCCCGGAAGTCAGGCTCCTTCTCGGGGAGCCCAGGCTTCCGGCCTCGAGCGGGAGACCGGGGTCCCGCCCCAGGCCCCACCTGGCGCCCCGGGCCCCACCTGGCGTAGCTGACCAGGCAGAGGAGCGGCGTCTCCAGCAGCTGCACCACCAGGAGCGGCCCGGACACCTGCAGCAGCGGCACCTGCGGGGCGGGCTGTCAGCTCGGCGCCGCCCGGCCCTGCTCTGGCCCACCCCCCCGTGCCCCGCTCCCCCCGCACTCACGCCGGGGAAGGCGAGGGAGCCCTCGGGCAGGGCCCGCACCGTCACCCCGGAGCAGTCGAGGGCACGAAGATGCTGGAAGAACGCGGGGTCTGTGTCTGGGGGCAGCACCGAGGCTAGGAACTGCACGTCTGGGGGCGACAGAGGCCGTGGTGAGCGAGGGCTCGCCGGCGCGGCCGGGCGCAGGGGGGGCTGCCCAGGGCGGGGGGGGGGGGGCTACCTGCGTCCCTCAGGCGGAAGGCGCGCACGAAACGCACGCAGTCGCGCAGCCCCGCGGCCAAGGCAAAGGCTCCGCCGAACGGGCAGCGGCGGAAGAAGAGCTCGAACTCGGCCGCCTCCTGCGCCCGGCCGGCGCGCCAGTAGCCCAGCGCCATGGTGGCCTGGTACAGGTCGGTGAGCAGCGGCCGCGCCGCCGCGCGCCCCTCGGGGTCCTGCTCCGCCGCCATCGGACTCTGGCCGCTGCCCTGGCGCCCCGGACTCTGGCCGCCCCGCCCGCGTGACGCCGCGCTGGCCAGGGCCCGCCCCGCCAGCGGGTTGGGACACCATGGAGCCACCGCCTTTCCTGGCAACCAGCACCGTCAGGGCGGGCCGCTGGCCTCCGGACGCTCTCTGAGCGGTCCCAGCAGCCGGACCGTGGCTGGAGGTGGGCGCTTGTGCTCCCGCCGGTCAGCGCAGCTCCCCCTGGCCCCTTGGAGCATGGTCTGTCCTGCCCCCGGCCGCGCGGCCAAGTCCGGGCAGCGCGGGGAGAGGGTGCAAGAGGGCAATTCGAACTCCACGTCCAGCTGGACTCCATCCTCGCCTGCCCAGAAGCCACCCCAGGCCTGAGCAGGGCAGCTTGCAGCCGGCACCGCACCAAGGCAAGGCCCACGCCACGCTGTCGGGGTAGCAGGGTGGTGCCGACAGAGCGAGGGGGCCGCTCATCCACCACCAGCTGGCACCGAAGGCTCTCGGGTCCTGCACGCTGAGCCCCACACGAGTCCTGAGGACCCCTGGAGGCCACCAGCTCTGACCAGAGTAACCCCAACCCACTCTTTCTCACGAGCCAGGCTGGGTCTAGGGGAAGAACCGCTAGTGACACAAGTCCTGCTCAGACTGGGAAGGGGGCTGGGGGCCCAGGCAGGACAGGGGGCACAGCTCCACAGGGCAGTACGTCATGGGATCTGTCAAGGGCCCGGGCCTCCAGCAGGCGGCAGGGGCCTCAAGGCTAAGGGAAGAAACCCAGCCTCCTTCCTAGAAACGGTTGGATACCTGGCAGGGTTGTAAACAGGTCAGACCCGATGGGGCACGTGACTGTAGTCACAACAGCAGGGCCAGGACGGCCGCTGGGACCCCTTCCCTGGATAGTTCCCGAGTGGCACTTCTGTACCCGTGGGGACAGCTCGGCGAGAGGAAGCGGAATGGAGGTGGTGGAAGGCCGGTTCGCCTCCCGCAGCGAAGGAAACAACGTACGCTGTTCGAGGTAGACCCGCACGTCCCACTTGCAACTGAGAGGCGAGTGAGCCAGGGGAACAGGAGGGGCAGGCAGAGGGCTGGGCTCACACAGCCACAGGGGGGCCGTGGAGACCCAGGAAGGGGAGAAGGGCCGTGGCCACTGGTGCAGAAGCAGCACCGTGAGATGCCGGCCAAGTCTGAGGCTGGGGGCCCGGCCGAGCGCGCCCACCCGCAGGGCCCACACCAGGAGAGGAGCCAGGGGGTGGAATCTCAGTCTTTATTGGCTACAAGGCTTCACACGCTCAGGCCGGTGCCAGGGCTCAGATCTTGTTGAAAGCAGCAATGTCGACGCTCTGCACCTGTGGAGAGGGAGGCTGGCGGTCACACGGGGCCCTGTTTCCCAAAGGCCCAAGCGCCCACGTGCCTGGCCAGAGGTCCACTTGGGACACCCCCAGGCCCCTACCGTGTGGGCCCCCTCACTCACGTGCTCCTCGAACTTGGTGATCTCCTCTTCCAGCAGGTCCGTGCCCACCTTGTCGTCCTCCACCACACACTGGATCTGTAGCTTGTGGATGCCGTAGCCCACGGGCACCAGCTTGGAGCCCCCCCAGGTCAGCCCGTCCAGCTGGATGGAGCGCACACACGCCTCCAGCTGGGCCATGTCCGTCTCGTCATCCCACTGGGGAGGAGACGGGAGGAGAGCTGGGTCAGAGCCCACTCCCACCATGAACACAGTCTGAGCTGACTCCTGCCCTGCCCGGCGCCGATCCCTCCAGGACCACAGGGCACCGGGAGGGGAGGGTCAGAGGCGAGCCACTCACAGGCTTGACGTCCAGGAGGATGGAGGACTTGGCCACCAGGACAGGCTTCTTGGCCTTCTTCTCGGCGTACTGCCGCAGCCTCTCCTCCCTCAGCCGGGCAGCCTCCTTGTCCTCCTCCTCGTCGCTGCCGAACAGGTCAATGTCATCGTCCTCGTCGTCCTCTGTGGCGGTGGCCACCTTTCTGGTGGGAGGCTCCACTTGGCGCATGGGAGACACGTGCTGCCACACGGAGGGGAGACTGGGACCCATGCAGCCGGGGCCCCAGGCCTCCAGCCCTCCACTGCTGCCTGGGCCAGCCCACGTGGGGGCCGGAGGCCAGGAGGACCTCCTGCTCCTCAGTGCCAGGCGTGGGTCCCTGGCGGGGGAAGGGCCCTCACCTGGGTCTGCGGAGCTGTGGCCCGGTGCGCGGGCAAGCTCTTCTCTAGTGCACTCAGCCGGGCCTCCAGCTTGGAGACAGCCTGCTGCAGATCCTGCACCACTGCGGGGGCAAAGGGGATGCTGGTCAGGCAGCAAGTGCTGGCGTGGGGGCCCCCGCCCATCAGGCCCAGGGCCTCACCCCCTCGCAGGCTCTGGTTCTCCACTTCCAGGCTGGCAATCCGGATGACCAGCTCACTGTGGTCTCCACCGGGCCCGCTGGAGGCCCCAGGGCCTGAGCTCTGCAAGGCAGGGGGAGAGGAATGGCTCATACCCCAGCCTGCTCCTTGGGGTCCCCCCCATTCACAGCCATTCTGAAGCAGAGCCCTAAGCTCGATGAGAAGCCCATCAAGCCCCACGGGGCCCTCCGGCCATGCTCCACCCAGGCAGGGGGGAGGAAGCCCACGCCCCAGTGGCATGTGGCACCCTCAGCCGCACAGGACAGGAAGCAGGGACCCAGGGCGGCCCTAACACGGAGGCAGCACAGAGCTGAGCCAGGGCTGCCACTGCTGGGCGGGTGGGAGGAAGCAAAGGACTCACAGCTCCAGGGGCAGCCAGACCCAGCGCCTCAGGAAGACCGGGCAACACAGCCTTGAGCTGGAAACAGGAGGGGACAGCAGTGGAGGAGCCCACCGGGGGCAGGAGGAAGGAGCATGCCAGTGCAGGGGGCAGCCACCCCGCAGCAGCCAGGGCCACACACCTGCCTGCCTTTGAAAGCTCTGGGGGACCCTGGCCTGGCCACCAGCCTCCTCTGGTTCCTCCCTGACCACGAGCCCCCATCATCTGACCCAGGCAGCACTGCCCAGGAAGCTCGCCCACAGAACGCCACAGCTCAGACCCAAGTTACACCCCAGAGGCCTGCATGCAGGCCATTCAGCAACCCCTACACCCCAATGCAGTGGCTCCAAGGATGGTGCACAGTGCACCTGGCCCTTTCCAGAGGACTTCTGCCCTCCTCCAATGTCCAATCAAGATAAAGACCTGGGGCCTGGGGCCCACCCACCAAGCAGCCATAAGGAAGCCATAGGGGTGGCCTCCTCCCCTGGTCTGCACACCCCCAGGGCGCTACCAAGGTGAAGGTCTCCAGAGAGGACAGGCTGACACATGCCTGGCTCCCTGCCCTGGGGCCAACGGGCAGGGCTAAGCTGACACCGTCTCCTAGACCCACCAGCTCCCACCGCACAGAACTCCCAGCAGAGCTGGCCAAGTGGCACGTGTGGCTGGGGAAGGAGCACTGACCAGCCCCCAGGACCAGAGTGGGCTCTGCTCACACCACCACCCTCCTCAGAGCAACCCAAGCGCCCACCCCCAACCTCCTACTCTGGTCAGTAAATGGCAGCCCCACCCACCCACAGCTGACCACCCCTGCCGAGTCTCAGCCGCCAGCACCTGGCACGGGACCTCCTCTCCAGCCTACTCGCCACGGCTCAGCTCCCAGGAGCAGCTGTTCCCCACGACGCCCCGCCAGCCCCCGCCAACCTGCATTCTCAGGCCCCATCCCCTCAGCAGGCTTCCCCAAGGCCAGGCCGTCTCTCCCGGTGGATCTATGCCCGCTAAGCAAATGAACCAGGTCCCGGTGCCTCAAGGCAGGCTGGAGCCTCAAGCCTTTGCCCTGCCGTGCCTGCCGCCTGGCCCCGGGGACCTCCCGACACAGCCCCGGCAACACCACCAAGTGAGGGCCAACTGTGGATGGGTCCCGAGGATGCAGGCTCTGGGCGGGCAAGGCCCCACCTGCTGCAAGGCCAAGAGGAAGTGGCAGGGGAGAGAGCAGGCTGTTGGCGACCGTGGGGTCACCACCGCCCGGCCCAGTAAGCACCGGGCCACTCCTCGGTGTCTAGGCCCTGGGCCCACCCCGCCCACCTGGACTGAGAAGGAAGCCAGGGCGCTCGGTGAGGCGGGCCCAGCCACCCAGTCCAGTCGGAGTCCACAACAGCAGGCCACAGGCAGCCACCTGGAGGCCTCGGGGGCAGTGCCCTACCAAGGTTCCGAATCCAGAACCCTCCATCCCGGCCTCCAGCCCCGTGCCTGGCACCACACACAGTCCCCAGGAACGTCTGGAATCCCAGTGTCTGCTGAGCCCCACTCTACCCCAATCCAAGCGTGGGGCTGGGCCAGCAGCACCCTTCCCGGGTCGGCCGGCAGCTGAATGACGTCCCTCCGAAGTTCACGTGGAAGCCCCTGCCGCCAGGGCCTCAAAGTGGGAGATTATTTGAAAACGGGGTCTTCACAATGGTAATCAGTCACAATGACGTTACTGGAGCGGTCCTAATCCAACGACTGGTGTCCTCGTGAAAAAATTTGGAGAGAAGACACAGGAAGAAAACAGCCGTCTACCAAAGAAGAACCGACCCCACCCACACCCTGATCCTGGACTTTGAACCTCCCGATCATCAAAAGATAAATTTCTGTTGTTCCGTCACCTGGTCTGTGCTGCCTCATTATTTACAGCTGCCTAAGCAGACCAGTCACCAAGCCCTAACGGGTGCCCCGGTGAATTCCCTGAAGACCAGGACCCCGAAGTTGACGCCAACAGCCAGGGCCCTGAGGCCCAGTGGGGCAAGAGTTCCAACAGCCTAAGAATCTCAGGGCCGCAGCCCCAGAGCTGCTGCGCCCCTGGCTGCAGACTTCTGAGCACTGGAGCCCGACACGCCTGGCCTGAGCGCAGAGACCTGGCGCCACCGCGATCCCGCGGCTGCCCGGCCTGAACCTGCTCAGGCCAGTGGGGGCGGCAGGCGGGATTTGGGGCTTATGGGCAGAAGGCCAGGCAGGAGCATGTGGGGGCCACGTACAAAGCAGGGCCTGCTGGGCAGACGGTGGCGGCACCGATTCCTGGGGGACACCCACCCAGGGCCGCCCAGCTGATGGCCAGGGGCCAGCATATGTGAGCTGAGCCAGCTGGGGCAGGTAGAAAGTTCCCAAATACGTCCCCAAACCCTGTAAAAAGATGACCTCGCGTGGCAAAAGGGACTTTTGCCGAT
Source organism: Kogia breviceps (assembly GCF_026419965.1). NCBI lineage: Eukaryota > Metazoa > Chordata > Mammalia > Artiodactyla > Physeteridae > Kogia > Kogia breviceps. The sequence continues at coordinate 76,765,327 of NC_081326.1, forward strand.
GTGATGAGGTTGAGGGTGTGGATGTGGGGAGGTGACCCTGGATTATCCAGGTGGGCCCAGTGTCGTCGCAAAGGTCCACATAAGACAGAAGCAGGAGAAAGAAATGCGACGGAAATAGACGTCAACGCTCGGGACGCTGCTGGCTAGAAGCCGTAGGCCGAGGAACGCGGGCAGCTTTCTCAAAGGTGGAAAAGGCAAGAAAATGGATTCTCTCCTGGAGTCTCCAGAAGGAACACAGCTCTGCTGACACTTGGCCCTCGAGGCCGGGACACCACTCTGCAGCCCAGACAATGCTCTGAGCAGGAAGGTGAGGCAGCGGGGCTGCCACCCCGAGTGACACACTCCCGGGCCAGGCCAGGGCCAGACTGGACATGACCGTTTCCCTCTCCTGATCTCATGTGGGACGTGGAGCCCGAGCTGGGCTGCAGGGCCCCTCTCCGGGCCTCAAATTCAAGACGGTGGTGACTCTGTGACTTGGACTCAGCACACCCTGTGAACCCATGTCTCCGGGGAGGGCCTCGCCTAAGAGGGAAGGGAGGAAGCACGGCACGCGCCAGCCCTCGCACTCGGAGCAGGGAGCGAGCACGAAGGCAAAGGCCTCAGGCCTGGTACCGCGGGAGCAGCCGCGGCAAGGTGGGGAGTCCCGGCGACCGCCCGCAAGCTCAGCAGGGACGCGAGAGGAAGGACGTCTCCTCTGGCCACGTGGGGACACAGCGCTGCACGCCGCACCCCGGCTTTGCTCCAGAGGGGCAACGTCATCATCGGTACCAGGGGAAACGCCAGGCATGCTGTTTGGCGTGAGGGCGGTACTCACTCCGGCCAGGGACTTCTGGATGTTTTCTCTGGCTCTCGCGATGTCACGGAGGATCACGCTGGCGCCGTTCTCCTGCAGGTGGTGCAAAAAGAACAACTCTTTAATTTAAAAAAAAAAAAAAAACAAAAAAAAAAACAAGAACAAAAACTTAAAAAGGCAGCCTCGTGGGGAGAGAGCAGGAAAAGCCCTGCACAAAACAAAAGCTCACGGGGCTGAGGACGGAAGAGGATGGAGTCCTGTGGCCCTGACGACAGGGCCTGAGGTGCATGCGGCCTGCAAGCCCAGCCAGGCCACGTGTTGCAGGTCCTGATGGGCATCTAGAGATGCTGGGAGCGCCTTGCCCACACGAGGCACAAGAGCAGCTCCAGCGCCTCAGGAGCCGGGCAGCCGCCCTCTGAAGAACCAACCCCAGCATCTGCAGCAGGGCCACCTGGGCCCAACGTGCCGTGTCCCACTGTGCTGGCACAGACACCCCGAGACCCCAAGCGCAGCAGCCCCTACCTGGCGTGAGGAGCCGGCCACGGGCCCGTTCATCTGCTCGTAGAATTTCCTTTCTGCATCGTCATATTTGAACTTGTCAAACCAGATCTTCTCGTGCACGAGGAAGTTTGTGGCCATTTTCCTGTTGAGAGGGGAGGAGAGACTAAGACAGCCTGGCCGGGAGGAGGGGGCACCTCCTTGCAGACCCCAGGGCTGGCTTGCACAAGCGCCCCTTCCGACAGCCCGGACCCCGGTCCTTGGGTGACAAGGGCTCCAGGCCCCAGGGCAGAGCACCAGAGGTTCTCGGCACGGACCACAAGGAGCCTGCGAGCCCCTCCCCCACCCCGTGCGGGCTTCCTTCACCCGCTAAGGCGGGTGGTCCCCAGGCCAGTCCCCAAGACCAGCGGCTCTCAAAGCATGGCCAGGAGCCTCTGGGGGTCCCCAAGATCCTCCTCCCTTTTCCAATCGCACAACTATTCAAGGCTGGATTTGTCAGACAATATACACCAACAGACAACACACAAGCAAGTTTAAGAATCCAGCTGCCTCCTATTAAGCCAGACACAAAATTTGCAAAAATGTAAAACAAGCCCACTTAGTTCACTGAACTTTTTTGTTACAGGAAAGTTATTTCCTGCACGTCATTAACATGTAAAAAGCTTGTTATTATTTTTCAACAAATAAGTGCTTCTACGTTTCATTACTAACATAGGAAAAACTAACACACAAAACAAAAACTCTTTTAGTATCACAAAACAGCAAGTTTGAGAACTGCTGCTCTAGACCAGGGCCTGGCAAATTCCGGCCTGTGAGCCAGATCCCGCCACTGTCCGTTTTTGCAAATCGCTGTATTGGCACATCTGCAGTCTGCTGCTTTCCCGCCGCTCGGCAAGGCGGGGGAGCTGCCACCGACCTGGGCCCAGAGCCCAAACTCTCACAGATGACAAAGTCTGCTCAGAGCCGCCCTGTCCCTCACCAAGTGCAACAGAAAACGACCCAACCTCACCAACCAATTCTCTTTGCTGAGGATGCCAGGCCATCACTGGACCTCGCCAGGTGTCCCCCCGTGACATGGGAGGTTGAGCTCCGTGACTCCCCTCCACCCCACCTCGAAGAGGCATCGCTGAACAGTTTCAGTTCCACGCCACCCCGCACGCACACGTACTGCCTGACGGCGACCGCCCCCCCCTCCCCCGCCGGTGGGCCCCACGCCCTGCCCCTTGCACCGAGGCCAGGACCCCATCAAAGCAGCACATCCAACCCCACCAAGGAGCCGGGGGCTCCCGCCGGGAGTCTGGGGTCAGGGGAGGCCCCTCCACGTCCCCTCTGGCGCCACCTGCGGCCCAGGGCCTCTCCCCACCGGGGGGCCCCCAGTCTGCCCTGAGTCCAACCGTCTCTGCCCGCCTGCCTGAGCCCAGTGCGCTACGGGATCCCTTCCATGGCCAGGCTCTGGCCTCCAGAGACCAGCTGGCACCGCCTGAAACCGCTCTGGGGGCCCGACCCCTGGGTCCACGGGCTGCAGGCAAGTTGGCCTCACCCAGCGGGTGTCTTCCAGACTCAGGCCGCTGGCCCAGCAGCGTGCCAGAGCGCCTGAGACGCCCACCTCACCTCAGGTGGCTCTGGACAAGGAGACGGGGGAGACAGTGGGACAGGTAGGCAAGTGGCCCAGTGGGGCTTGGGGGCCAGGAGCCTTCATCGCTCCCCCGTCCCATGAGAGTCAAGGGAGACCGTGGAAGTTGCCTGGGCAAAGGGGAAAGCCTGCGCAAGACAGATTCAGGCCCACGTGGACCCCTTCCCTCCCCCAACTTGGTGGGGGTGACCCCAGAGGCTGCAGTGCCCCAGGGGCAGATAGCTCTCCCTGCCCGACCCGCGCCAGCATCCAACTCGCTGGTCCAGGAGTGCTGGGAGGAGCCCCGCCGGGGTGGGGGCAGGGAGGGGAGCAGCCGGCCACCCGGCCCGGGGAAGCCCAGGCACCCGCCCGGCACGTTTTCCCTACTTGGGTCTCAGGCTGGACATGGAAGGGCCAGACCGGGCGCTGGGTCGGTGAACCAGGGACGGAGCTTCGAGGCGCCAGGCCATGCGCAGGGCCTCGGCGGCGTGGTGGCGGCACTCCGCGCTGTCGTAGGCCGGCTTGCTGAGCCAGGGGGCCTCTGCGTCCTTGTGCAGGAAGTACCGGTAGGGCAGGGCAGAGGGGGCCTCCTCGTCCGCCCGCCGCGGCCCGAGCCGCCGGCTTCCCACGGCGTTGCGGCCCCGCCGGTCTCTGCGGCCGCGCCGGGCGCCCTCAGCCTGACCGGCTCGCTCCTGCAGGCGCACCTTCCCAGCGGGGTGGCCGTCAAACAGGGCCTCGTAGAAGCCCCTCTCGGCCGCGTCGTAGCGGGGCTTCTCCAGCCACACCTCCCGCACCAGCGCCTGCAGGCTGCCCAGCGGGGGCTGGCCGTTGGCTGGAGGGCTGGGCTGGCGGACGAGGCGCAGGTCGGGGGCGGCCGCCCACTGGCCCGTGTCGGGAGCCCCCTGCCCGCCGCTCCCCTCCGCGGCCAGCAGCAAGGCCTGAGACCGCTCCACGAACGCCCGCTCAGCCTGGTCAAAGGAAGACTTGTTGACCCAGACACCCCAGGTCACGTGGTGGCAAGCCACCTGGCTTCCGTGGGCGCAGAGGGCCCCAGGGGCCAGGGCGGGGGGCTGGGCTGCCTGGGCGGCCGCATCTGCCAGCCTCTGGCGGTACAAGCTCTCCGCCTGGTCGAAAAGCGGCTTGTCCAGCCAAACGTGGTCGGCCGAGAGGCCCACGAGGGCCAGGTCCGCCTGGCTGAGCCAGCCCTTCGGGGAGCGCTTCCTCGGCTTCTGCAACGGCTTCTTCCCGTCGTGGTGGCTCTTCCCGGGCTCGCTGCTGCCGCTGCCGTTGGGGGCATCCGCCTCCTCGGCCTCATCCTCCCGGCCCGGCCCGTTCACGGCCAGCGCCTCGGCCGGGAGCTGCTGGGCGGCGGCTCTCGCGGCCTCTGGCTCGTAGACGCGCCGCTCGGCTTCCCCACACTTCCGCTTGTCTTCCCAGAGCGTCTCCAGGGCACAGGAGGCCTTCCTGCTCCTCATCTTCCACGCAGCGTTAAAAAGCAAGCACAAAGGGCAATTGCAACACCGCAGGCCGTGGGCAGACGGCGCCCCTGCCCCTCCCTGCTCGGCCGCCCGGATGGGGAGCCCCGGGGCAGCATGCACGGGGAGCTGGGGAAGCAGTAAACACACACGAGCACAGAACGCGTGCTGCGTTTGCGTGTGCGTATCCTCCTAACTGCAAAACTTGTCTTTTCTCATCCAACATGCACCCAGGCTCTCCAAGGAGGCCCAGAGAACACTTTCCAAACCTCTTTGGCTACAGAAAGCTCTTCGGTGAACCCCAAGAACAGCTGCCAAATAAACACAGGACGCACTCAGCTAATTCAACTTTTACGTCAACAGCAAATGAGTTTTAGGACAACTGTGTCACGTGAGACGTTAGAGACTCACTCATTCTGAAAAGTTAGTCGCTGTTCACCTGAAACTTTAACTGGACGTCCTGTGCTTTTGCTAAGCCCAGCCACCTCCCTGAGGCACTGGGGCTTCTGTTTTACAGAAATGCACTTGGTGGTCACAGAGGATGGCCCCGCTCCTGGCACACTCTGCCTGATCCGAGTCCCCCACCCGCACGGCCACACCGCCATCCTGAGCAGTGCATGTTCCAAGGGAAGCTGCAGGATCTTAGCTAAGGGGAACCTGGGAGCAGAGGGTGGAGCGCCCACCCCTGCGAGGCCACACCAGGGGAGATGCCAGGGAGTGAGTGCCTAAAAGGGAAGGAGCCCAGTGGCTCTGGCAGTTAAGAATCAGGTTCCTTGGTCAGCGGCCGATGCCTCCTGACCAGGAGACGATCAACTCACACCCGTGGGTGCATCTGAACTAAAGGGACCATGTGGGAACCTCCGAGTCCTGTCCTAGGATGCGGGATCCTCCCCGCATTCCAGCGCCTTTTGGTGAAAGGGGCTCTGCACACCTGCCGCTGTGGCTACCGGATAAGCCCCCGTCCAGAAGCCGGGGCTCAGAGTAGCCCTGAGGGCTGCCGGGCCACAGGGCATGCACAAACGGCCACGAGGCGATGGCCTCGGCCCTGCCGCTGGCACTGGGGCCCCATCCTGCTCCGGGCATGGTGCTCCGTAAAGGCTAGCCCCTCGCTGGGCAACCCAGAATTCTACAGTGGCCCCTATTCAGCAGAACCAAGGGGCCTGGGCCACCGCAGCCTCTGGCTAGAAGCAGCTCAAGCCCAGAAAGCCCTGGAGGCCAGTCTGCTCTTAGGGTGCACCTAGGGGTCCCCGAGCTCACCCCTGGCTGGCCTGCTCTAGAGGACGGCCTTAACTAGCACAGGGACTCCTCCCCTCAGACCCTACTCTGGACCCTGTGCCGGCCCAGAGGCAGAAGCACAGGCCGACTGGCCCGGGGCTGAGCAGCTGGCCCCTCGGGGTGGCCCCAGCGCCTCCTGCTGCTGCGAGCTCACCGGCTGGGCCCTCAGCCCAGGAGCGGGGCCCCCAGAGGGCGCACCTTCACCCTTGCTGCCTCTCACCGCAGGGCCTGCAGCCCTTCCCTCACAGACCCCCGACCAAAACCAAAGCCCAATTCCCATCGCCCCGGGACGTGTGGGCCAAGTCCCGACCGACCTGGGACTTCAGGGAGACTCCCCTTTGTGCTCTGAGGGGCTCGCCGGGGTGTCTCACGGCACCCGATGCAGGGGCGGAGGCCCAGGCTCGGAGAGGTCCCTGGCCGCCCCCTCAAGCCTCCGTCCCTGGGCCAGCAGCACTTACCAAGGCCAGGCTGACCGCAGAGGCAGTGCTGGGGGGCGGGAGCCGGTGCCCAGGAGGCAGGGCACTGTGACATCACCCACTGGCCTACCAGGCGGGGCTTGTCTGCCCTCTGACCTCTCCAGCGGACCCTCACCAAAGCAGCACAGCGCGGGTCGGGGCTGGTCTGGCCCCTTCAGCCCTGCCCACCAGGCTGACCCCCCAGTGCGGAAGCCTTGCGTGAACCCAGCGGCCTAAACGCTGTCCTCGGCTCCTGACATCAGACCAGGCTCTGCTCAGAGCTCTAAGGGTCACAGTTCGGGGGAGGGGAGGCCCCTTCTCAAGACGCCCGTGAGCAAGGGGCAGGGCCTGAGACCAGGGGCTGGCCGGGGCGGCGGCGGCACCCTGCCCTGCCCACAGGTGCGGAAGGTGCACGCCAGTCCTGACCTGCTCACGGGGTGCCCACCCTACTGCCGGGGCAGGAGCTGGCTCAGCCCGGGAAGGCGCTGAGGCCACACCCAACGGGGGGGCGTGGGGAGGCCTGGGCTGGGGGTCCCCTGGCTCGGGTGAAGGGGACACAGGAGCCTGGGACGGGCAAGTACTTACTTTCACTTTGGTCTCCTAGGACAGCATGAAGAGAAAGCAGCAAAGTTAAAGGCAGTCAGACAGGGTGGCCCAAGCAGGCTGGGGGGCCTTCTCAGAAGCTGCTCGGTGAGGCGGCGTGGAGGCAAGCTTGGTGGGGAACAAAGGCGAGCACCGGAGCAAAGACCCAGCACCAAAATCCCGGGGGGGCGGCTGAGTCCGCGCTCAGGGTGGCGCTGCTCCTTCATCACTCGAAATGGGCAGATCCTGGGGTTCCTGTTAGCCGGAGCCAGGCAGCCCTGGGAGGCCCCATCTGAGCTCCTCATTGAGCTGAGCCAACCCGGGGAGGGGAGCCAGCACCTCGAGCGCCCCTCTGCCCACGTGGATCAGTGCTGCGGTGGGCTCCCCCACCCCTGCACTGCCACTGGGTCCAGACCGCTGGGCCAGGTGTAAGATGACAAGGACCTGGCTGAAGGTCTTGCCGGCCACCCAGCCCCAGTGCCCACGCCGGACAGGGCCTCTCCCTCAGCAGGGCCACTATGGGGGCGAGAGGCCAGGTGGGCAGGGTGCGCCGTCCCCGCAGGCCGGCACTGAAGGGTGCACAAGAGGACAGACGGGGTGCCTGGCCCTGAATCCACAAGAGGTGGCAACCAGGAGCTGAGGACCCAGTCAGCCCTGCCACCTAGGCCCCTGGCCTCCCCTGTCTACCCCACACCGCGGCCAGCGCCAGCATCAAGTCACCCCGGGACAGGGTGCACAAGGTGTCCTGTGGGGCAAACACAGAGGCTAGCAGGCAGGAGACAGGTCCCTGCCCGGGACCTCCGTGCATGCTCTCCGCAGACACCCACCATAGGGGCTTCTTAGCAGATGAGGTTCCCAGAGGGGGCGTGTGGCAAGGCTCTGGCTCAGGAGGAGGGCTCCCCACAGACACCGCACAGGAGCGCTGTCACCTGGGGAGGTGACCGGACAGCTGAGGGCTGCCTGGTAAAGCCAGTGCCAGGATGGGGCCCCCAGGACAGCCGGCACAGCCCCCGACGTCAGAGGCAGGGGCCCACCTCCGCTTCCTTGCGCTCCGCCATCCCTGAACGCGGCCCTGAACGCTCCCGTGCTCCTCGGGGCCCATCTCTCCCAGGAGAAGAACCACTCTGAGTCTGACCGCTTTCCCGCGAGGACGCCACCGGGGAAGCACAGAGCTCTCGGCTAGGGACCAGGCGTCCTACAGGGGCAGTCGGGCGTCCTCTCCCGCGCCCTCTCTCCCCGTAACAGTGGGGCACGCGGAGAAGAGCTCACCGGAGCTAAGACCCCGAGGAAGCGGTCCCACCCGGCACCCCGCACCTGCAGGGCCAAGAGCAAGCTGCCTGCCACTAAGGACCAGCCCCGGGGCATAAAGCACATCAAGACCGCTCCCACGAGAGGGGGCGCGAGGGGGCACGGAGGTGTGGGAGGCCCCGGAGGGATCACGGCCCACTCAGCCACCAGGATCTGGCGCGAAGGCAGCGGGCAGCTCTTCCTCTGCAACTCCCCCAGCCCAGCGCCCTGCAAATCAGCACTCCCGGCTGTGCTGAGGGACTCTGGGGGCTGCGGAGTCCTTCTCAGCCTCTGCCCAGCTGGGAGGGCAGTTCTTGCAGTGCCCGTACAGGGAAGCTGGCAGCAGTCCCCGACTAGGATACTCCTGGCTGGAGGGTCCTGAAGGTGGGGACATGGCCTGGCAGAGCCGTGCCCACCAACCTGCCAAGAGGTGCCTGTGAGGCTGGGTGAATGGGGAAGGTTTCTGGGAGGGGTGAGGGTTGCCCCCTCCCCCGGCTCCATCCTCCACACCTCGTTCTCATCCTCCAGACAGTCTCAGGTAACCACGTGCCCACATGACCCCATTGCAGTCACACACACGCAAGGGCTCCCAGGTCATCCACCCAGGGGTCAAAGCTCTCTGCCCCCCCCTCCACAGGAAGTGGGAAGCGGTGAGGTGTGGGGAGATGGGGCCGCTGGCTGGTCTGGCCAGTGCTGCACAATAGAGCTTCCACGCATGCAGTGTCCAAGAGGATGGGGCGAGCACTCGGCATGCTTCAGCCGATGAGAACGAGCCAAGCAGCGGGGCAACGGCACGGCAGTGACGCCCTCTGCTTTCCTGTAGAGGCGAACTCCACAGCCCCAAGCTCCTACTCAGAAGCTTTCCCACCTCCGACTCCTGGACAGTCCAGCCCCACTCAGAAATGCCAACCTGTCCTGCTGGCATGGAGGGGGGCCCCTGCACCCCAAGACTCAGGACTCACACTGCGGCTGCCCGAGTCACCCCACCTGAGGCCCAGCCAGCTGCATGACGTTTGTGCTACAATGCCGTGACCGTTGATTCTATTTCTATCCCAGTCTGTGGTGCCCTGGTCTATCTACCCTGACCGCCAGGTGCCTCTGCCCCCTTCCCTAGGGCGGCTCCAGCACTGCACGCGCCTCCTCGACCATTCTGAGTACACTTGACACCTCACACAGCTGGGAGACGGGAGTGGGGTAAACCGAGGCTCTGGGTCGGTGAGGTGAGAATCTGGGACTCCGTGTCTCATTCCGGGACCTGTACTTCACACAAATGTCACATTGCCCCCCACTTCGAATTCACACGTGCCATCTTAAAACAGGGACACAGGACCAGGGCTCATGCCAGCATTTCCTGCCTGCAGCCCTGGAAAAGCTGACACCAGAGCACGACGCGCTGGAGACGTTCTGTGTGTCCGCCTACTCAGGATCACCTTCAATAAACCTTCACTCACAAAAACACTGGTCAAGCATGTTTGCCCCCAGGCTCCTGTAGAGGAAGGCACAGCAGCCGCGCTCCAAGGTGAGGAGATGGAGAGCTGCAGGGCACCCCGGCACTGGCACGGGGCCCAGGCCTGACTGCCCCGCAGAGGTGGCAGAGGGCACCTGCTCCTCGGAGTCTGTGTGCCAAGCTTTCTCAGGGAACACCTACGTCTGGAGCTGAGCACGGGGTTGGGGCTCAACCCACCTATGATTGAGGGCTCCCTAGGAGGTAGGGGTGTCAGAGCTGCTTCTGAGGCAAGACCGGTCCTTCCCCGACCCAGGCCAGGCCTACTCCCTCACCAGTTTCTTGCCAGGGTCAATCTGCTCTCGTGACAAACAGGGACCACCCCAAAGTTCAGCTACACCAACAGCTCTCTTGCTCCAGGGTGGCCCTTCACTCTGCAAACCCTGTCGTGCTGGTCCCCGCCCCATTCCACCCCCTTGGCTCCAGGACAAGCCTTTCCCTCCTTCGTTCCACTTAAAGTGCCCACTTTTCAGGAAGGCATCCTCCTCCCCTTCAGAGATTGGCTTCCACATCGCCTCCTGCCCGGATCACCTTATCCAAATCCAGACCCTCCATCCCTCTCAGAACGCTGTATTTGAGTCGCCCAGCAATCACATCCTTATTCTTCCCCGAGTTCATGAGCTCTCCAGGTTCCACGAAGACTGGGTCCGTGCCTGTCCCCCAAGCCCAGAGGCCGACGTGAAGTAGGTGCTCCACAAACGTCGACAAAGAAAGGGGGGGCTACAGGCCCGGGTCACAGGTGCGCAGACATCCTTGTCACCCGCCGGGGCGGGGACCAGCGCGGCCGCGACATTCCCGCAGCCGCCCTCCCGCCGGAGCAGCCGCAGGGGTCCGGCCGGCACGTGGCCCGCGGGCTCCGCCCCTCTGCGCGGCCGCCAGCGCGCACCCGGCCCCGCGCCCCGGAGCCGGCCTGCCGGCGGCTCTCCAAACAAATCCCCGCCGGCGCAGCGCGGGCAGTCCCTCCCCCGGGCCCCGGGGCCTGGCGGCGCAACCCGCGGTACTCACACGCCAGCCAAGGACGCGGCGACCAACGAGGAAGACTCGGCGGCGCGCGACGGCAAAGAAAAGGGAGGGCCGCGCTGGCCGCGCACGGGAAATGAAGCAGCGGGCTCTACCACGCGCCGGGACGCGGGGGACGCGGCCCGCGCGCACGGCCCGTTGCGCTGCCTGCGCCCTCCGCGCGACGCTCCCCGCGGGTGCGAGGACAGAAGACAGTGGGAGACCGCCGTGGGGCTCGCCCTTTCCCGGAGGAGCTGGAGCAACCCGCCAGGCACAGCGCCGCCAGCTCCTTCCCCCCTCCGATGCAGCTCCGGTGGACTCGGCGGGCCCGGGCGGGGCGGACTGGCCGGCACGTGCCGGGTGACGTGCGGCGCGGGGTGGGGCCGCGCGGGGCCAGCGCGCCTGCGCACGCCGAGCGGGCGAGACAAAGGGGAGGGCCCAGCCGGTCCCGCCCCCAGCGCCCGCCCAGCGCGGCCGGCCGGGCGGGCGTATGGCCCCGGTTCCCGCGCCCCCGCTGCCGCCGCAGCCGCAGCAGCAACCATGTACCCCGCAGGACTCCCGGCCGGCCCGGCCCCGCGCCGCGGCCGCCGCCCCCCGCCCGGGCGCCCCGCGCAGTCGCCGCGGCCCCCCGCGCCCACCCCGGTCCCCGCCGCGCGGCCGCCGCCTCCCGCGCCCGGGCCGCGGCCCCGCGTGGCTGTGAAGATGGCCTTCCGCAAGGCCTACTCCATCAAGGACAAGCTGCAGGCCATCGAGCGCGTCAAGGGCGGCGAGCGGCAGGCCAGCGTGTGCCGCGACTTCGGCGTGCCCGGCGGCACGCTGCGCGGCTGGCTCAAGGACGAGCCCAAGCTGCGCTGGTTCCTGGAGCAGCTGGGTGGCGAGGTGGGCACGCAGCGCAAGAAGATGCGGCTCGCCAACGAGGAGGAGATCGACCGCGCCGTCTACTCGTGGTTCCTGGCACTGCGCCAGCACGGCGTGCCGCTGTCGGGGCCGCTCATCCAAGCACAGGCCGAGGCCTTCGCGCGCCAGATCTACGGGCCCGAGTGCACCTTCAAGGCCAGCCACGGCTGGTTCTGGCGCTGGCAGAAGCGCCACGGCATCTCCAGCCAGCGCATCTACGGTGAGGCCGAGCCTCCGGCCGCCGGTCCCGCACCCGGCCTGCCGGTTAAGCAGGAGCCCGCGCAGCTCACCCGCACCGGCCCCCTGCCCGACCGCGCCGTGAATTCCCCTGCCCCCGCCGAGGGCGGCTACGGCGACGAGCAGATCTACAACGCCAACGTCACCGGCCTCTACTGGAAGCTGCTTCCGGAGCAGGCCGCGCCCCTGGGCGCGGGGGGCTGCGGCCGTCGCTGGCGGGGCGACCGGGTGACGGTGCTGCTGGCCGCCAACCTGACCGGCAGCCACAAGCTGAAGCCGCTGGTCATCGGGCAGTTGCCGGACCCACCCAGCCTGCGCCACCACAACCAGGACAAGTTCCCCGCCTCCTACCGCTACAGCCCCGACGCCTGGCTTAGCCGCCCGCTGCTGCGCGGCTGGTTCTTCGAGGAGTTCGTCCCGGGCGTCAGGCGCTACCTGCGCCGCAGCTGCCTTCAGCAGAAGGCTGTGCTGCTGGTCGCCCACCCGCCCTGCCCCAGCCCTGCGGCCAGGATGCCCACCCTGGAGGAGAGCGAGGAGACCCCCAGGAGGTGCCGGCCTGAGCCCCTGGGCCCTCCGGAGGAGCTGCAGACGCCCGACGGGGCGGTGCGGGTGCTATTCCTGTCCAAGGGCAGCAGCCGGGCACACATCCCGGCCCCACTGGAGCAGGGGGTGGTGGCCGCCTTCAAGCAGCTGTACAAGCGGGAGCTGCTGCGGCTGGCCGTGTCCTGCGCCGGGGGGTCCCCGCTGGACTTCATGCGGAGCTTCATGCTCAAGGACATGCTCTACCTGGCCGGCCTCTCCTGGGACCTGGTGCAGGCAGGCAGCATCGAGCGCTGCTGGCTGCTGGGCTTGCGGGCTGCCTTTGAGCCCCGGCCGGCGGAGGAGTGCTCTGGGCAGCCAGCTGGCCAGGCCGAGGAGGCCGCGGAGCGCAGCAGGGTGCTTAGCGACCTGACGCACCTGGCGGCCCTGGCTTACAAGCGGCTGGCGCCTGAGGAGGTGGCCGAGTGGCTGCACCTGGACGATGACGGGGGGCTGCCCGACGGTTGCAGAGAGGACGCAGGCCCCAGCCGGCCTCCCGTGCTGGTCCCTGGGGCTCCTGCGCCCCCAGCCAGCCTGCCCTCTGCCGCGGCAGGAGGAGAGGAGGAGGAGGAGGCCGCCGTGCCCTCCGCTGGGGAGGCCGTGCGGGGTCTGGAGACAGCTCTGCGATGGCTGGAGAGCCGGGACCCCCGGGAGGTAGGGCCGCTGAAGCTGGTGCAGCTTCGCTCACTGATCAGCATGGCCCGGAGGCTGGGGGGCATCGGGCCTTCTCCTGCAGTCCCTGATGATGGGGTGTGACCAGGCCAGCCCGAGCAGCCCCCAGTGGCCTTTCTCCTGCGGCACTTGGAGGGGATACACACAGCCTCCCCATCTCTCCTCCCCTCCCCTGGGGTGGCCTACCCCCCCGGCTCGGGGTTGCAGGGCTGGCTCAGAGGAGCCCTGTTGGTGAAGGGCCGTCTCCTCCACTGGCGCCCGCGTTTCACGTGGGGACAGAGCAGAGGCCGCGGGTGCCTGCCCCCCCCTCCCTGGGCAGGCGCGCACGTGGGGTCCGCGGTCTTAGCCAGGTGCCCTCCCGTGCAGGCCTGGCACACACACCACAGCACTTCTCAGAGAGCAGGTGGCTGTGCTCCCACGCTGGCCCCCGTGGGGCTGAGGCCTCCAGCCACCTTCCAGTCCACACCGCCCAGCACTTGTACTGGACGAGAGCCCGGCGCTCCCGTCTCTGCTGACCACAGCCACACAGTCGGTCGTCTCACTGGGAAGCGCAGCACTCGTTTTGTTTTTAGCGCATTAAGTCTGTTTTTAACAGATACTCTTCAGGGACCCGGGGTGAAGGGCCCCGTGGGCTGGGAAGGGAGGATGGTGGCTGGCACTCGGGGCCTCCCAAGGTTCTGGATGCAGCGAGGGCTGTAGGTTCCTGTTCCACTCGGATTTTTAACTTTCCTTAAGAAAACATTCTGAACAGCTCTCCTGTTGCGTGGGGTTGGCGAGCACTAGCCCTGGGCCCTGGTGACAGACCAGTGGCCGGGCCAGCGCCCTGTGCCCCCACCAGCCACAGTCCACTTTGTCCAGCCCCGGGGCCCAGAGCCATCCCATTTCCCCAGAGCAGCCCTGTGGCACTGACGGCCATGCCAGGACAACCCTCAGTGCCTTAGCTCCCCTCCAAGGCCCCCCTGCCCAGCCTGCCCTCAGCCTTCTCTCCCCCTCCTGGCACTCCACAGGGCGTGGCTTAGGGGTTGCTTCCCATGGCCCCATCAATTAGGCTCCTAGATGGCACAGTTTGTAAGGAGAAGGCAAGGGCTCTGTAACCGTCCAGCTCTAGATTCAGGATCCTGCTGGTGGCCTGAGGCCGAGAGGTACCCACCTAGGCCTCCCAGAGGCTGCCCTGCAGAGATACCCAGAGCCCTTGTGAGGGGCAGTGGGGCCCGATTTGAGGTTCTGCCCGCCTCGGTGCTCTGCCCTCATCCTCACCTGCCCCATCCTCCTGGTGGTCTGAGGCTGCAGAGGCCACAGACAGGTGCTACGTTTGCGGGAGGGGAGGGCTGTGCACGGCGGTAGGATGGCTGGGCGCCCCCAGAGCAAGGACGTAAACCGTTCCTTGGAACCACCCCCAGTCAAAAATAAGAACAAAAAACCCCCCAAACCCACATATGTATGTGTATGTCAAATCTGAAAGCTGAGGAACAGTATGTAGGATTTGGGAACACGAGAAGGGAGGCTTGGTTAGCCAGGCCCGGGCAGCAGCCTCCAGCCGCACCTGCTGGGGCCCACCTGGCACCTCCACTTCCATCTGTGTCAAGACTGCACACCTGCAGGAGCCTCTGGCGGTCTACGCTGGCCCTGGGTCTAACCAATCGGCTGCACGGGGCTGCAGGATGTCTTGCGCGTTACACCACCTGCATCTCCAGCTGGTGGCGCCCAGGGACCCAGGCCGGGAGCTCCTGGTCACGATGGCCAGCCTGCTGGTCCTCTGCCCTGCCCGCCTATAGGGGCCTGTGGAGAGACAGACCTCAGAGCCCAGGTGGGCACCGGGCGAGGGTGGCTTCTGGTGGCATCATCAGCACAGCCCCCCTTGGCAAGTTTCCCGTCTCAGCCTTTAATCCTTTTGTACCCCGGAGGCAGGGCAGGGGACTGCAGTTGGTATTGAGAACCAGCTATCAGGACAGGACCTCCCACCTCTCACGTGGCGCCAGCCTCGTCCCCTCTGGGGAACCAAGGCCGCACCCCAGGAGGTGGCTCTGGCCGGTCCCCACGGCCCTGGATGGCAGCGCGGGAAGGAGGCACGGCGCAGGCTGGCCTGGGGCCGTGAAGAGTTAGGGGGCCCGTCAAGGGTGGGTCTGGGAGCCGCTTCGCTTTGCTGGGCTGGGGACTACCTCACCCAAGGGCCTCCAAAGGTGTCCTCTCTAGAATGGGGGCACTGGTGCCACCGAGCCCTGCACACGAAGAGGGCGGCTCTGGCCCCAAATGCAGCCCCAGCAATGATCCTTGTGAGCCCGGGCCCCATCGCAGCTCTGGCACGAGGTCACCCACCTCCCTGGGCTCACGTCAGTGTGAACCACAGGGCAGAGGCTTCCTGTGGGAGACACCAGTTTGTCTCTGCAGAATGGCTGAAGTGGCCTCATTGCAGGCATCTAAGCAGCTCCCTGGTTTGTGCTAAGGAGAGTAAGGCTGTTGATGGCACCGAGGGAGGGGTCTTAGTTGCTGCTTGAATTCCTTCAACAGCCCCACCTGCAGAGTGGCGGGCACCATGCGGAGACTGGCTTTCTTGCCCTCAAGGATTGATTACCCGTCTCTTGTGAGGGTGTGGGACCCCGGTGGCCTGGGAGGTGCTCAGGGACACAGCCACCATGCTCTCCCCATCCTGTTCACAGCCCTCTGACAAATCCTCGAGGCGGTAAAGGTCACTGATTCCAAAAAGCAGCCCCTGGTCCGTCACTGTCAGGGCTGGCCCCGTAGGCTTGGTGGTAGGCACAGCAGGAAAGCACTGCAGGTGGAAAGGTGAGCTTGTGGCTTCTGCTGAAACCAGCCCACCGGGGGGGTTGGGAGGGCAAGAGCAGGCTGCAGCATCAGAGGAAACCCGTGTGAGGCCAGACTTGCCCGGGGGGCCTCACGCTTGGCAATGAGCCCCCATGTGACAGCTGGACCGAAGCTGGAGCACTGGAGCGTGGGGTGAGAGGAAGGGGGTGCCCTCCAGCGGGGGCTCGGGCCTCCTGGGACCCCCAGCCTGCTGGCCCAAGAGCGGGTCAGGATCACCAGGGGAGCCCTGGGGGCAAGGGTGCTGAAGTGGGCTGTAGGTGCTTGGCCTGTCGAGGGGCCCTTTCGCAGCCAACCTGACAGCAGAGGTCACCAGCCAGGTGGGCCCAGCGTGCTTTATAATAAAGGCTGGATACGCCAGCGTCACATGATTCCTGTTCTATTCTTATTTTTTAACTCTGTCTAGTGCTTGGATCCAGGGCACCTGATCTGAAAAACTGGGGAGGGTACAGAAAAGGGACAACATTGATGAAAAAGCTCACATCCACCAGCTTCTGAAAAAAGTAATTTTAGCTTCGCAGCATAAGGTGAAGAGACTTGGCCGGCCAGCGACTGGGCTGCAACCCTGCCCCCCGCCCCAAGCTGCCGTTCTTGGGTCAGGCCCTCTTCAACTGGCATTTCCTGTCATGGGCCATCACCAGCTGGGCTCACCGGGCACCTCACATTCCGGAGGTGACCGCCTAAGGGCGGGGCTGGGCAGAGGTGCATCTTCCACTCCCCAAGCCGAGCCCAGCCTGGTCCTCAGGGGTTCTGTTGGAAGATACATGGCGGGGACCCATGGACCTACAGCTGAGGGTGAGGTTGGAGTGCTGGGCAGGGGGAGGGGGAGCCTACCCTTGCAGAGCTCTCGGGTGACGGGAAACCCTGTCCCCAGACCACCTGCACCCACAGCTCGGAGTCTGAGCCCAATATCCTGGGCCTTGGCTGAGACGTGCTTCCAGGCACTTGGAACCTGGTTTTACCAGCCTCCAATTAAATATTGGTTGCTCCATGCTATAGGACAGCGTCTTTATTCCCAATTCAAAAGTGAAAAAAAAGGCGCCAACATGGACTCGGGCTCAGCCTTCTAGCAGGTGGACGGGCCCAGGGTCAGACGAACAGTTGCTGGCTGAAGGCCAGCCGCCGACGGAGGCTGGAGTGGAGGGGGGCTCAGGGCTGTGCGGGCAGTGAGGGGCTCGCTGCCGCGTAAGCCCCGTGTACAGACGGGGGATCGCTTTCCCGCAGGCCTCACGGCTGGCGGGTGGAAGGAAGGGGCTCCAGCACCGGGGCCCGTGTGGGGTGGGGAGGCCCCTGTGAGCCTTGGGCTGCACGTAGCCTGCCCCGCACCCAGAGGCCCCTCATCCTCGCTCAGGGCCCCAAGTTGCTGGCTTTCCTGGCCTGTTGGTCCTTTCACAGACATGCTAAGAACCAAATCCTGCAGTCAGAGGCCAGGCCATGGGACCCTCCAGGACTCGACCCAGGGAAGGGTCATCAGAACCGGCTCCACCCGCCACTTGCCACGAGCTCAGGCTCTGGGGAGGGGCCCACACCCCACTGTGTTCCCCGTTGGCCAGGACCTGTCCTCCACCCATCCTCCCAGACCTCAAGCAGCTCCTCCACTGGCCTGCAGGCTGGAGAGAACCCGAGTCCTCGGGAAGGGGCTGGGGGCGGGGGGCGGCCATGGCCGGCACCCTACTTCCTGCTCAGTTCCCGGGCCCGGCAGGTGGCGGCCTCCACGGAGCTCATGGCCGCCGCCCGCAGCCCGCCCTGCTCCAGCGCGTGGAGCCCATAGATAGTGGTGCCGCCTGGCGTGCACACGTCAGTCCGCAGCTGAGCCGGGTGCTGCCCCTTCTGCAGAAGCATCTTGGCCGTGCCCTGGGGAGGGTGGCATTGGGGTGACTCGGGGGAGGCCAGCAGCCCCTCCTCAGCTCGGCCCCACCCCCACCCCCGCTGCCCCACGTCAGCCCAGGCTGCCCAGGCCTGCCGTCTCCCTTCCCACGGCTCCCAGGAGGCGGGCCGCCCCCGCCCCTTCCACACACTCCCCCAGGACCGGGCAGCAGGGTCTCACCAGCAGGGTCTGGGCGGCAAAGCGGTGGGCCAGGCCACTGGGCATGCCCATCTTGATGGCTCCTTCGGCCAAGGCCTCCGAGAAGGCGCACACCTGTAGCAGCGGGGGGCGGGGACAAAGCCGGCACTCCCCTGGACACAGAACCCAGCCTGGAAAAGGCTGGGGACCCTCAGGAACAAGGTCCGGCACACCAGCCACCAGGGCTGAGGCCAGAGCCCAGGGGTCTGCCAAGGGGCCGGCCTCAAAGGCCCAGGAAGGCACGGACATGCGGTGGGCGGCGCACACGGGGAGCCGGGGACCCAGCCGGGGAGCCGTGGGGGCTCCACAAGGCCCCACTCTGCCGAGGAAGGGCCGGCCCGTGAGGGCAGGGGTTGGGGTGCGGGGACCAGACCACACTCACAAAGGCCACACCGCTGCCGCTGAGGCCAGTGTGGACGTCCACCTGGGCCTCAGGCACCTCCTCGCACTGCCCGCAGGCCTCCAGCAGGGTCCGCAGGAGCCCGGCCTCGCCACTCCCGGCACGGCGGCCCCGCGCCATCACCATGGCCCCCTCCTGGACCACGCAGGGCAGGTTGGGCGAGAGCCGCAGCACTCGCGCCATCGGGGGCAGCAGCTGGCGGGAGAGGCTGCGATCAGGGCTGCCGGGCAGGCACACGCCGGGCCAGCGCAGGCTCCCCGCTACTTCCCGGACATGGCGCCCTAACCCCAGGTGGGAGGAGCCCTAACCCTAGCCACCTGGCTGCCTGTGCAGGCCGGCTGGGAGGCTGTCTGCACCCCATCCCACCCATCCTGGTTTCTGGAAGGGCTGGACCCAGGCTGCAGCCGGTCTGGGGTGGCAGGGGTGGGAGGCCAGCAGAGCCCACCCTGGGGTCAGGGCCTCAGACCCCACTGCACCCCGCCAGGCCACTCACCTCCTCCAGGGTGCTCAGGGAGACCCCGGCAGCCACAGACACCAAGATGTGCTCAGCGGTGACCACAGGAGCCACCTCCACCAGGACGGCCGGCAGGATGTGGGGCTTGGTGGCAAAGAAGATGAGGGAGCAGCTCTGCAGCACCTCCTGGTTGGAGTGGGTGGTCTGGCAGCCCAGGGCCTGCAGCAGGGTTGCCGGGACCAGGCCCACGTCAGTGGGCATCCGCCCAGACCGTGGCCCTCCCTGCCAGAGCCCACCCTGCAACCCCACGGGCCCCCCATTGCAAACTGCCCTAAACCCAATGCCCATCATGCTCCCAGACCACTCGTTCTCACTCAGGATCCAACCTCAGATGGCCCTGATGTCAGCACCTCCTCGAGCCCTCTGATCCCAGTGAGTGCCCGTGATATCCCTGCCCGTCCAGCATGCACACGCACACGCACACGCACACACACACCCCTTTACCCCACCCTGGCCCTCCACAACCTTGCCTTTCCTTCTGGCCTTTGACCTCCCCTTCCCCAGCCCAGCCCAGCCCGTCTAAAAACTTGAGCGAAGTAAGCAGCACTTCCCTGGCCCCAAGGAGCCAAGAGCCATCTGAGCCCTGGGAAGCCTCCACTCAGAGGAGCTGCCCGGCTCACCCGGAAGCGGCAGAGGTTCCTGTCCGTTGGCGCGCTGGCCAGCACGTGCTGAGCTTCCACTTTTCCTGGAAGGAAAGGCAAAGGCGGGTAGGGGGTGTCAGTGAGGATGTGGCGCGGGAAGAAGCCGGCCTGGCGGGCCCCTTACGGCAGGTCTCTGAGGCTCAGCCACACCTGGGCCACTCTGAGCCTCTCCAAGAAGCCAGGTGCTTGGCGGGGCCGCTCTACTCGGCTGGGACCAGGCAACCAGCTTCACTTGATTCTACTCATCAGTCATCGCTGCCCACCTGCTGCTGCTGCTGCTGAGTCCAGACGCCCTGCCGGACACAGGGGCCGGGAGCTTGCCTTGTCTCGTGAGGACACAGATCCCAGGGATCCCTGCCTCTGGGAACGGGAAGGCTGGGGAGGGGGCATGGTGGGTAGAGAGGCTGGGGTGGGGAATGAGCTTCCTCCGGAGGGGGTGCATCTGTACGGGGACATCCAAGCAGAGGCTCAGTGCCCGTTTGGTAGAAATCCTCTACAGATCAGATTTCTGTAAGGTCTAACAGGAAGGCAGAAGTGCACCCCACGGCCTGAAGAGACGGTGGCAGCACTGTGAGACTCCGTGCAGCCGGGGAGGCAGGTGATACTCCAGGTTTTAACAGGTAAAACACCTGAGACTTGCAGTAAACTGTTTTCTGATGATTTTGACCTTTCTAGACCTTGACATATGGCTGAAAACAGAAAACCAGTCCGTATCTACATGTAAAGGTTTCTAAATACTGTGGAGTATGATTAGGACAGCATCTCCGTGCCTACTGTAAGCGGTGCTCGACCGAGGATGATTTTGCCCGCCCCCCCCCCCCCCCGGACACTGACAGTGTCTGGAAACATTTCGGCTGTCACAACTGGCGGTGTCACTGACATCTAGTGGGGAGAAGCCAGGCAAGGGGCTAAACAGCCTACAATGTGAAGAATGGAGAATGATGTGGCCCCAGATGTGCAAAGTGCCGGACACCAGGGCTGCAGCCGGCGAGCAAACAGAAAGAAAAGTCGGAGGCTCAGAGCGGTCAGGCAGCTCGACCAAGGCACGAGATTAGGAAGTCGGCAGGAGATCCCTCGCTCTAAGCTAGGGCTGTCCAAGAGAAGTAGCACTTTTTCTAGTAGTCTTATTAAACGAGTAGGAAAAAACGGGTGAATTGTAGTACATTTTATTTAACTCAATGTAGCCAAAATGTTACCCTTCCAACACCTAATCAACATTAAAAGTTACTAAGATACGTTATGTTTTGTTTGGATGCTAAATCTTCCAAATTCGCCGTATATTTTATTCTGTGTACTCACAGCACATCTCAACTCGGACGTGGGGACGGCCGGCGCTGAGCCTCTCCACCACATCCCCTCCAGCCGCGCTCCCATAGGAAGCAGAGACCGGAGGGACAGGGTCCGCGTGCTGCCCTGGCCCACGCCCGCCGGCCAGCTCCACCCTGGGGCCCCCGCGCGGAGGGCCCCGTGCTGCCCGGGGCTCCGCGGGGCAGGTGAGCTACGGAGAGGTAAGCCCGTCCCTCCCACACAGGCCGGAGTCGGACGCCCGCTAGCCTGCGGCCCCAGGACCCCACGCGCCCCACCTGCTTGGATGAGGCCCTGCGCGATGGCCTCCGCCATGCGGCCCGCGCCCACGAAGCCCACGCGCCTCGGACCGGACTCCACCACCGCCGCCGCCGCCATCTCGCCACCGCGCCTCGCCCCGCCCGCGCCCTCAGCGCCGCCAATGGGCTACACCGCCCCGCACCTGCCCTCGCCCATTGGCTGCCGAGACCTCACGCTCCGCCCCCTCCCGCGGGCTCCACGCTCTATCGATCGCTACCAATTGGTCTCGCCCCTTCGCAGCTCATTGGCGGGAGACATCTAGGGCGAGGAGGGGTGGGCCGGGCTGGGCCGCGGAGCGGGGCCAGAATACTCTATTGGGTTCTGTTCTGATGTGCGAAATTTCCCAAAGGGCAACTTGCGCTGGTCATTTAAAGGCGAAGGGCAGGAAAGGGTGGGGGCACCTCTGGTCTTGTCCCAGAGGTGGATGCCTCAGGCCTGTTTCTCTGGGTGGGAACAGAGTGCCCTTGGAGCCTGCCAGGGGACTTGGGTGTGGAGGACAGGGTTGCCTGGTCAGGGCTTGTGGTCAGCTCTTCCCCAAACCGCAGTGGGTCCGGGTGACAGCATAATATTGACACAGCCAGTGAAATGTGGGAGCAGGGCTCTGCTTTTCTGTTAAAGGAGGTCCTCAGGCCAGCCTGGATTCTGGTTTCTGAGGGCCTCTCAGGGAGCTGCAGGGGAGACCTTCGTGAGGCCTAGGTCCCCAGCCGAGACCTGGCCCCTCTTGCTGGTCCTGTGGGAGATGGAGTTCTTGGCCAGGGCCAGGGACCACCTTAGAGACTGAGAGGGGAAGGGTGGGTGTGGGTGTGGGCTGTGCTTGTAATTTTTGATTGACATGGGAAAAGTGAGGTTGAAGAACTAAGATTGCAGTTTTTAAGACTGAATTTTAAAGATGTTTTGTTCTTTTCTTTAAACTCTACTTTGACACGTTCTAAGCTCTTCAACAATGAGATCCCTTCATTCCGTGGGGGCCCTGCCCTGGGCTGGGAACAAAGGCCACACAGCAGTGGAGTGCACAAACCCCTACCCTGCAGACCTGCATTCTGGCTGGAGAGACAGCCCATCTACGATAAACACACACACCCCGTAACCCAAGGGACAAGTCAGGACACACAACCACTATTTGTGTCCGGCCAGGCATGTCCAGGCCTCTCTGCCCTGCGCTGGGCCTCCTTCCCCCGCCCCCCACCCCGTTCTCACTTGGCTGATCCAAGTTCCAACTCAGGGACCACCCCTCCCCCTCTCCCTGAACGCCCGCAGGGGCAGACCCTTCACATTCACAAAGGGCTGGCACCCAGGCGATACAGCGTGGAGGGCCCACCCGACCTAGTCCTGGAGCTCCAAGCCCTGGGGGGTGGCGGAGGGGAGGTGTTTCCAGAGAAGCAAGCAGGTGGGGTGGGCCTCAGAGAGAAAGAACCCCGTCAGCAGAGACCTAAAAGGTGGGGAGGCGATGACGTGAGAGGGACAGGACTGGCCCCTGGAGAGGCCCGTGGGCGGGGGGGGGGGGGGGTGAGAGGTGGTAACAAATGCAGTGAAGGAGCAGCATGCCTGGCACAGGGAAGACAGCCCACAGCGCCTGAATGAACAAAGTAAGGAACGTGGCAGGCGCACCTGGGGCCAGAAGAAAGCTAGGAGTCACTGGTGCCAAGACAGCAAAGGGTACCCCAGGGGAGAGAGGACCCGAGAAAAGGTGGGCCCGGAGCCAGGGAAGGTGCCTGGGTCGTGGGGGAAGCACACCCAGCACTGACGGGCTAGGCGGGGGCCGGTGAGGTCGGGAGGCCTGTGCGGCTCACCTCCGCGCTCGCCGGGCCCGCTCTTGCGTGACACCCGTTGCTGCCCATGGGAGAAGGGCAGGCCAGGCCCCAGCGCCGAAGCTGCCACCTGAGGGCTAGGGAGGTGAGGGGCCGGGTCTGAACTGGCCCATCGCCGCCGCTCTCCTCAGATCCATCTGCGTGCCCGCTCAGCCGGGCCAAATCCAGACCCAGCCTCTTTCCCCAAAGTCCTGGGGATGAGGGGCGGGTAAGCCCGGGGAGTGCACGTTACCCAGGCCCGCACCTGGCTGTGCGTGGAGAGGCTCGACTCTGGCCGCAGCCGGTGGGGACTGCGGCAGGCGCCTGCCCTTTGTCTCCACCGGGCGACAGTGCACCCTCTCCTGCCACCTGCCCACACACCCACCTCTCCGTGTCTCCGGCCACTGCTGCCCTTCCACCCCAGGGACAGTTGGCCACCGTGACCCAGCAGCTCTTGGGGGCTGGCCAGGCTCAGGAGGCAGTGCTGGGGGCGGGGGAGATGGGGGGCTGATACAGAGCTGCCGGGGCCAGGCCTGTGGAGATGCGCTTTATTGGCTGCCAGGGATCAGAAGTGTACAGGCTCCGCGACTGGTGCCGGGGAGCAGGGTGCCGGGCCTGGCCAGGCCTTGGCTTCCCTGAGGACGGTGTGAACGATGGCCTCACCGGACAGTTAGCCAGGCCTGCCCGGCAGAGGGCGTGGAGCAGGGGCCCGCTGCCGCGAGGGCGGTGCCGTCAGCCCCGGCAGGTTCTGAGTGGCCGCCGCTGGGCTCTGCTGGCCGAGCGCCGGGGAGAGGGCGGCACCCGCTCCCGCCGCACATTCACTTCCGGGCCTGCTCGTAGTTGTCAGTGAACCAGGCACAGGTCTCCTGCACGGCTGCAGAGGCGGGCGGGTGAGGCCCGGGGACGTAGGGCAGTCACCCTCGTGTCCTGCCTCCGCGGTGAGGGCGTGGAGGCCAAAGCTGCAGGGCGTCCAGCCCCAACTGGCAGTAGGGAAGCTGAGGCCTGGGGAGGGGCGGTGGCGGCCCAACGCCAAGGGGGGTGCCGGGCGGTCCCAAGGGATGGGGTGGGAGGGCTCACCCTGCTTGAAGGGCGTGAACCGGAAGTCGGGCAGGTAGGCCCGCAGCTTGCCATTACTGGCCGTCTTCTTAAACTGCCCGTCCGACTTGGTTGTATCAAACTAGGCACCTGGTCAAGGGCACAGCAGAAGGGACAGCCCACCCCTCCCCCAGCCCGCCCTTGAACCCTGTCTAGCCTTCCCAGGGGGAGCCTCCAGGAGAGAGCAGCCGACACCCTCACCCCCGGCTGCCAGGGCGAGTGCCATGGGTGCGTCAGACCCACAGCCTCCTGCAGGGAGGCCCACGGTCTCCTGCCTAGAACCAAAGGATACGGTGACCTCCCCATGGAAGTCCATGGCCTCCACCACGGCCTCGGCCACCTCCTGGATGGACACCTCGTCCTCCTCACCCACTGTGGGGACCGAGGGGCCAACGGCCAGGTCAGGCCTCCTCTGCCTGGACCCGCTGCCGCCCAGCCCCACAGATGTCCCCACTGCCCTGCTCAGCGGCTCTCAGGACAGAGGGGTGTCCTGCCCCACTGCAACAGGGGTGGGGCTGCAGGGCACCCACCTGACAGGATGATGGGCTCCACCTCATCGTACTCCCGCAGGACCCAGATAAAGAGCCGAGCCAGGTCCTGGAGGTCAGACAGCCAGGGTCAAAGGCCACAAGTTACGGCCAAATGGGCCCGGGTCACCTCTCCCAAGTGCGTCTGCTCCGCGGGGTGCAGCCCAGGCTTGGGTGGCGCCCGGGTTACCCCCCTTTGGGCAGTGCTTGGCCAGCTCAGGCCCAAGTCCTTTCTCCTGATGAGCTCAGAGCTGTACCCAGCAACTTCCCTGGGGACAGGAACCTACACGCACCCAGCGAGGACCAGTGACTGCTCCCCTGGGGGCTCAGCCTGGACACCCGGCCCTTCCTAGGCTCCCTCACGCCTCCCCACAGCCAGCATGGCAGCTCCAGGAGACGTTCTGGGGAACAGCTCTGCCCCTCGCGGCACCAACCAGCGAGTAGATGAACTGCCTCCGAGGCCTCCCTGTACCCCACACTGTCAAGGCTGAGCCGCGACCTGCGGGTTGGGGAGGGCAGGTGTCAGAGGGGATGTGCCAGCACCGCCCCTCCTCCCCGCTGTGCCCCAGGGGCCCCATCAGGCAGGCAACCAGCTGGGCAATGGGTGGCAGCCACTCACTCTTGGCCAGGTGCACCTTGTGGATGAGGCCAGGCAGCACGTGGCCGTCCTCGATGCTGAAGTTGTCATGGGGCCCAAAGACGTTGGTGGGGATGACAGCGGTGAAGGTGCAGCCGTGCTGCTGGAAGTAGGCCCTGCGGGGGCACAGCATCCCCTCTGGCCCTCATCCTCGGATCACGGGTGAGCCCCACCCCGGCCAAGGCTAGCGAAGAGGGGAGCCGAGATCTGGGAGCCCTGCCAGGGCTGCCCCCTGGGCCCACCCACCACAGGGCATCTGGGGCCCCCTTCCCCATTCTTGGCTGGCTTCACCCTGGCACGCGCGGGAAGAGGACCTGTTCTGCACGTCGATCATCCTCTTGGCGTAAGAGTAGCCAAAATTGCTGCTGTGCGGGGGTCCGTCGTGAATCTGGGGGAGCAGAGGAGCTGCTGCTTCTCAGCCCTGCCTCCAGGCCAGGCCCCGCCCCTGCCCCGCCCCTCACCATGGTCTCATCAATAGGGTAGCTGGTCTTGTCGGGGAAGATGCAAGTAGACAGGCAGGAGACCACCTTTCGCGCCCCCACCTCGAAGGCCGAGTGCAGCACGTTGTCGTTGATGTGTATGTTTTTCCTCTGAGGCGGCAGGGGAAGGGGCAAGGCGGGTTCAGGCCCCAGGCAGGATCCCAGCCCTTACCTGCCCCTCCAGGGACAGAAATGCGGACACACCCTGGAAGGCAGTAGCTGAGCCAGCGGTTCTACCTGCTCCCAGGACCCACTGTCCAGAAACCACGGCTTCCTCCCAGCCTCTTAGTCCCACCCCCAGGGCTGTAGGAGGGTCCAGGCCTGCCTACCCTGAGGCTGGGGGAGGGCCCTGAGGAGGGGGCCACACCCCTAAGCTCAGGGCCGAGGCTGCCCACAGGGGCTGCTGAGGGCTAGGCAGGTGATGTACGAGCCAGGAGCCCAGGGGGCCCAACCTGGCCCCGTGGCAGGGCAGGAAGAAGCGGCCCCTCCACTCCCGCACCCCCAGGAGCTCACCCTGCTCTACTGCTCAGTAGCAGTGAAGCCTTGGCTGGCCACACCCCTCCTCCGGCCCCTTCCGGGGACTTGAGTGATGGCATCTGGGTGGTCTGGGGAGAGGTGGTGGCCAGGCAGCCTGCTGGGAAGGCTGTCACTGAGAGGAAGAAGGCCCTGTGGCGACAGGGGCCCCCAGGGAAAATCTGGTCTGAGCTTCTGCCATCCCAGGCCCCATGAAGGGCCAAACCAGGCCAAGGCCAATTTTAGAGATGATGGGGCCAGCCCTCAGAGGCCCAGCCAGGCAGGGGCAGGGCTGTGGGCAAGCCCAGCTCTCCTCCTGCCCCTACCCCACACATGCAACCCCTCAGGGCACATGCTGCAGACCCAGAGCCCAGCTCACACACCTCTGCACCCCTGAGCGCACCGTGGGCCTGGCTCAGTGCAACTGGACCTCCCGGGACCAGGAGGGTCTGAAGGCCCGGGGGGCAGGAACTAGCCGGGGGTCACATGGCAAACACTGGCGTGTCTCAGCTCCTCCAACCCCCAGGTTAGCTCTGAGGCTTTTCCTACTGGGCCAAATGCCCCCAGGCCCACCTGCGCGCCACTCTACCTACAGATCAAGTGCGGGTCACTGGGGGCCCCTCAGGGACTTCCTGGGGCAGGCGCCCCTCTACCTACAGATCAAGTGCGGGTCACTGGGGGCCCCTCAAGGACTTCCTGCGGCCAGAACGCGAGCTTGGGAAGTTGGCCAGGAAGTTCCCAGAATCCGGGGTCCTGGCTCCCAGCGCTCACTGGGGTCCCCCCACTTACCCAGAAGTCCAAATTGTATTTGATATTCCGGAACAGGCCTCCCACCATTGCGGCCAGATGGATGACATGCGTGGGCCGGACTTTTTCAAACAGCGCTCGGGTCTGTGCAGCGTCCCTGAAGGGGAGCCGGGCCATCAGGGGCTGCTTGGAGGCCCAAGGCAACTAGCAACCTGGCTCAAAGCACGGGGGGCAGGAGCCAGGCAAGGCCAAAGGCAGGAGGGTCAGGCCCTGGCTGGTATGAGGGTGTGGCCTTACAGGAAGAGACGGGAGGAAGTTTGCCCAGGAGCAAAACTGCACACACCCAGGGCAGGCCAGCCACCTGGCAGGGACCGCCCAGGCATGAGGCTACCAGGCCCAGGAACAGGCCTGGCCCAGAGCTCTCAGTCTGGAGAGGGCATGGTGGGGCTGCTCCAGGGATGAGCCCACTCACGTAAGATCAGCATCCTTGGAAGAAACAAACACCCAGTCCTCTCCGGGCAGCCTGGACCCATCTGCTACCACCTTCTGGATGGCTCTGCCCACCAGCCCAGAGCCCCCGGTCACTAGGATCCGCATGGACCCCTGGGGCTCAGCCATGTTGGCTGCACCTGCAGGGCCAAATGGTGCGAGGCTGAGGCCATCCTGCTCCCACACAACACAACCCCACTCCCCTGAGATGCCCCAGCCTAGGGTCACTGCCCTTAGTACTGGGCCCCACTGCGACTTCCAACGGCTGGCCTGGGGCAACGGGCACAGTATAAGGTCAGCAGGGCAGGGAGACTGCCCACGGGGGACCAGACAGCCCCATCTAGCCTGAGTCATGTCCTCCTCCTCTCAGCCCTGTTCCCCAGGAAGCCCTCTGTCTAGAGTTGCACAAGGGCCCTAGGGCTACCACCCAGCTGGGAGAGCCAGGCTCTGCCCTGCAGGCCCAACCCTGACCCCCACTGGGCCAAGAAAGGAAACATTCGGCTCCCCTCTGGCTGACAAGAGGAGAGGCAGCCAGCCTTGGGGCTGGGGGCTCCTGGCCCAGGTCGTTTGGGCTGCTCCCAGCCAAAGTCCATATGCTACAGACGGGGAAGGGGCGGCACCTGTGCATGCAGGCCGGCGCAGCTGGTCCCAGCTGGCCTTCGAGAGCCTGGTTCCTTCTGGGCAGGTTGCGCTTCTGGCTAAGAAATGGACAGGCCTCGGGGCGCCACCACCTCTGACAACCCTTACTGGGGGCTGGAAATCTGCTCGGGCCTCTACAGAACGGCTCTGACCCTGCTGCAGGGCCCCACGGGCAGCCCGGACCGGAGGGAACGCTGCCCAGAAATCCCGCTGTTCTCGAGAGCGCGCGCAGCGCGGCAGCAGGCCTTGGGGTAGGCCCCACCACGGCCGGGCCCCTCCACGTCCCCCAGGCGCTTCCCACGCCCCCGGGTCGGCTTCCTGGCCCCACCTCCGAACCCACCGCATCTTGCAGCTAGCTGGGCCCCCTCCCACGCTTCCAGGCCCCTCCTACGCCCCCAGTTCCTGGCACCCCTCAGGGCTTTCTGGCCGTTACGGCGCACTCAAGGCCCAGGCCCCGGCTCGCCACACCACGCCCGCCGCCCCCCCCCCCGGCTCCCCTCGTGCCCCGCGCTGTCTCACCTGCGCCTTATCCGACCTGCCCGGAGAGCGGCTTCAGGCGCCGGCTGAGTCCTGCCACGAGCTGGGACTAGGAGGGAGCGGAACCAGGTCGGGCCCTCCCGCGGAACTCTGGGAAATGGAGTCCTGGAGCGGCGCCCCGGGCGTTGCTGGGAAGTGGAGTCCGGCACCGCGCAGCACCCTGGGAAATGTAGTTCTTTCCGGCTCTGCCTCCCCTGGGCGGACCCCGACCCGCCCTTAACCCAGCCTGGCGCTGGGCGCGAGCCCCTCCTAGAAACCGTGGGAGAGGAGGAGAGGCGGCGCGTCTCCGAAAGTCCGCAAGATGTGGACCGAGGAGAGGTGGCAGAACTAAACACCATTCTAAAAATGGAGGAGCTGCAACTGCTCAGTGCTTTCCTAGGGCAAACACTGCATTTGTGAGAAACAACTGCAACTCTTGTTACTATATTCGGGACACTGAGGGGGCAGTATATAAAATATAATTTAATAAATACATTAAGAAGACAAACACATTTCAGGAGATTATTAAAAGTAGGAGACCACTTAGGGGCCACTGCTGTAGTTCAGGTAATGAGGACTCCAAAGTTTACTGACTTAAGCAACATCGAGGTGGTACAATTAACGGGACTCATGCTTCACTGGCTACGCAAGTTATGGGGAGGAAGTTAGGAATGATGCCTGGTGTGATGGTTGGTGTTAGGTGTCAACTTGGCCAGGCTGTAGCACCCAGTGATTCAATCAAACACAAATCTAGGTGTTGCCAGTGAAGAGATTTTGTAGATGGTAACATCTTCAATCAGGTGACTTTAAGAAAACGAGACTTTCTCCATAATGAGGGTGTCATCCATTCCGCTGAAAAGCCTTAAGGGCAAAACTGAGGTTTCACTGAAGGAGAGGAAATTCTACCTCAAGACTGACTGGATGGAGCATCAGCTCCTGCCTGTGAGTACTAGCCTGCCGGCCTGTCCTACAGATTTCAGACTTGCTAGCCCCACAATCACGTAAATCAATTCCTTGAGATAAACCTATATCTATATCTATATGCCTGAGTTTCTAACTAGGTCACTGTAAGTACGGTGAGTCGAGTTTTCACCAAGGGAGGTAAAGAGCTGGAATAAAAACAATTGTAAACTGAACCCAGCAACCATGACTAAGTGGGATTTATTTCTGCAATGCAAGGGATGGTTCAATATTCAAATTAAAAAATCAATGTAATATACCACATTAAAAGGACAAAGAGGGCTTCCCTGGTGGCGCAGTGGTGAAGAGTCCGCCTGCCACTGCAGGGAACACGGGTTCGAGCCCTGGTCTGGGAAGATCCTACATGTCGCGGAGCAACTAATCCCGTGCGCCACAACTACTGAGCCTGCACTCTAGAGCCCGTGAGCCACAACTACTGAGCGCACGTGCCACAACTACTGAAGCCCGTGTGCCTAGAGCCCGTGCTCTGCAATAGGAGAAGCCACTGCAATGAGAAGCCCGCGCACCACAACGAAGAGTAGCCCCCGCTCACCGCAACCAGAGAAAAGCCCGCGTGCAGCAACAAAAACCCAACGCAGCCAAAAAATTTTAAAATAAATAATAATAATAATAAAGAAAACAACGCCTTGTAATTGTTTTAAAAAAAGACAAAGAAAAAAAATACATGATCATCTCAGCTGATGCAGATAAAGCATTTGACAAAATCTAACACCCTTTCATGATAAGAACACTCAACAAACTAGGAATAGAAGAGAACTTCCTCAACTTAATAAATGGCATTTATGAAAAACCCACAGCTAACATCATACTCAATGAATAAAAGACTGAAAGCTTTCCCCCTAAGGTAAGAAATTAGACAAGAATATCCATTTTTGTCGCTTCTGTTCAACATTGTACTGGAATTTCTAGCCAGAGTAACTGGGCAAGAAAAAGAAAAGGAATCCAAATTGGAAAGAAGTAAATCTATCACTATTCACAGATGACATGAGACATATACACACCTTCTCCTTCAGTGATGGACTGGAGGGGAGGGTCTGATTGCCTTAGCTTCCTCCCGGGTTGACCAGTGGCCACGGGAGGGGGTGCACCCAGACTGAGACCACCACTGTGACTTCCTACAACAGATCCTAGGAAGTGCTGCTGCAAACCAAAGGTGAGGTTCTCTTACAAAAAGAGAGGAGGGGATGGATGTAGGATGGGCTGAAACAAGAGATGTTCATTACAATCCACCCCTTGAAAACCTGATATCCACAGAAGCACATTTTCTCAAAAAGCAATTTCAAAACTTCCTCTCAAACCATTCTGACATAATGCAATTATTACACAGCTCTGAAACTACTCCCTCCCCCTCCCCAAAGGAAGATAATCCAGTGTCTGGTTCATTCATTGCATCCTGTTTCACCTAGTGTTTCGGAGCCATGTCGTCTCCTTTATTTCTGGCAAGATTCTATCATATTTTTTGCATCTTATGAACTTAATTTGAATTTAACTATTGCTATCACACACTAGTAGGAAAGAGGTACAGGAAAGAGAAAGGAAATAAGCTTTAAAATGTGACTGTAGAACTTCCCTGGTGGTCCAGTGGTTAAGACTCAAAGTTTCCGCTGCAGGGGGCACGAGGAACTAAGATCCTACATGCCCCACACGCAGCCAAAATAAATAAATAAATTAATTAAATAAAATGACTACGACACATTAAAGAAATAAATATGGAAAGAGGTACAGTCTTCGTTAATTAAAGTCTGGGGCAAACTGATTTTTTTCCTCTGTTGGTAATCTACTTCTTTTTCCTGAATGTTTGTAGAGTATTTTATCTTTATGGTCCAGTAATTTCATTAGACTCTGTGTTCTCTATTTTTTTCTTAGTGCACAATCAGGTCTTTCAGTATTGAAATCAGATATTCCTTTAGTTCAGGAAAGGTTTCTTCTGTTACAGCTTTGAATCTACATAGTTTGGGTGAAACACTGTGGGCAACACCCAAATCCCCCCTTTTCATTCAGTTTACCGGGTTCCTAGAGCACCAATATGAGTCAAAATAAAACTTTCTGTTATATTTTACTTAATTTTATTATTATTATTATTATTTTTATTTTTTTTCAGTACGCAGGCCTCTCACTGCTGTGGCCTCTCCCCTTGCGGAGCACAGGCTCCGGACACACAGGCTCTGCAGCCATGGCTCACGGGCCCAGCCGCTCTGCAGCATGTGGGATCTTCCCGGACCGGGGCACGAACCTGTGTCCCCTGCATCGGCAGGCGGACTCTCAACCACTGCGCCACCAGGGAAGCCCTAATTAATTAATTAATTTATTTATTTAGGCCACACGGCATGGCATGTGGGATCTTGGTCCCCCAACCAGGGATTGGAGATTCCCCTAGAGTGGAAGCACGGAGTCTTAACCACTGGACCGCCAGGGAAGTCCCATATTTTACTTTATTTTATATCTATATATTTGTATATTTCCTCAAATGATCATGTATTGCTTCTCTAATTAAGTTATCGAATATGTCTGTAAGACGATGGCTGGAGTTTCATCAGACATGGTGACGCTCTGCGTGTGAGTGGTGGTATGATGTAACCGGGAATGACAAGAATTCAGGGTGTGGTCACAGGACACAAAGGCACAGCCTCCCCCCCTGCCCCCTGATGCTTGGGCAGCATTTGCAAACTAACTTTCTTATGGATCTTCTGTGTTTCACGACCAGTGGCTTTTTTTTTTTTTTTTTGGTACACAGGCCTCCCAGTTCTGTGGGCTCTCCCGTTGCGGAGCAGAGGCTCCGGACGCGCAGGCCCAGCGGCCACGGCTCACGGGCCCAGCCGCTCTGCGGCACGTGGGATCCTCCCGGACCGGGGCACGAACCCGCGTCCCCTGCATTGGCAGGCGGACTCCCAACCACTGCGCCACCAGGGAAGCCCCAGTGGCTTCTTTTATACCTGTTGTCTCATATTTCCACCATGTGTTTTAATAGTTTTTAACGTTATTATCGTATACAAAACATTCATACTATGCAAACCTATTCTGTATGGAAGAACTGGCTGGGAAAAAAGGACAGTTCAAATGACAGGCACGCTCAGTGTTTCACATGGCCTGACACGAGCAAAGAGTGCGCGTACAGGAAAGTGAAGCTGAGCGAGTAAAGCCACGGCGCCAGCAGCGCAAGGGCTGAGCTGCCCTAGATGGACCAGTCACACCCTCCTGCAACAAATCAGCATCCGAACACAACAAGCCAAAACCAAACAATGACTGGAGTTATGTGACCTACCCATGCCCTTCGCCAGGTGCTCAGGGCTACTGTGTGATGAAAGATTGATTATCCAAAAGCTCTGCAGCCCATCTGGATTTCAAAGGCGTTTGGAACCCACCTATGATGCAAATAGAGACAGAGACCTACGTTTTAAGTTTTAAAAATAAAATCTGGATGCACTTGAAAATAGTGACTTTCAAACCATCAATTTGTCCAAGAAGTGCCACAGCCATGCGGAATCCAGCAGGCTACCGGGGTGGTGCCCGCCGGGGCAGGCAGGCCTGGGCCACCCCCCTGTCGTGGGAAGGGCCCGAAATGCACAAGTTGATCGCGGGTGGAGAAACAATCCGGCCCCTCGTGCTGGTCTCGCTCTGGCACTGCTCCACGTGCCCGGGAACATCCTTCCGGGGTGCTCCTTGGAGTAGCAGCGAGTCCCAAGTTCTCCCCTCCAGCGGCTGCTTCCAGAGCTGAGCTTACAGAGGTCCACGCTGCCTCGCTGCACAGGTGTGATTTCTGGTGATTCCGAAAGCTGGACTTCCAGATGAAGCTCTTCCCGCACCTCGTGCACCGGAACGGCCTCTCTTGGGTGTGGATCCGCTGGTGCTGGGCGAGGAGGGTGCTGTAACTGAAGGGCTTCCCGCACCACTGGCACCCGAAGGGCTTCTCGCCGCTGTGGACGCGCTGGTGGCGGTGCAGCGTGGAGAGCCGTGTGAACGCGCGGCCGCACTCCCCGCAGGTGTGCGGTTTCTGGCCCGCGTGCGCGCTGCGGTGCTGCGCCAAGTGCGAGCGCTGGCGGAACGCGCGGCCGCACTCCCCGCACGCGTGCGGCTTCTCGCCGCTGTGTGTGGCCCGGTGTCTCACCAGGCGCGAGAGGTACCGGAAGCTCTTGGCGCAGGTTTCGCACGTGTGGGCTCGCTGCCGTTTCGTGTTTCTCTCCTGGGTCCCGGGGAGCGGGCTGCAGAAAACTTCGGGTCCGCACTTACCGCCTTTCTGGGCACCTTCTGCTTTGGAGGTGGTCCAGTAGGTTCTGTGTGGTTGTCTCTCCTGGAAAAGGAAGTTCTCAAGGCTCCCTAGCCTGCCCTCGTGCCCGGCGGCTTCTCTGCAGACCAGTGTTGGAGGCGCACCCCCTGAGAAGCTTCCAGATGCTCCTGGAGGCTCTGAGGCTTGAGTCATTTTCACCCTTGCCATCACCTGCTTACACAAAGACCCCCGGCTGTAATCTGAAACGAAGAGAAAGGGCCTGTGTTACTGTTTGAGAAGGTCCACCTGGGGCCCCCTCCGTGCCCGGGAGCACAGGCTCCACGCACCAGCCCTCTCCGTGGGGCGCCTCGCATGTGACCCCAGGTTCACTGGCTGTGCTCATGTGCTCACCTCCTCCACGGACCTTCCCCTCCTATGTCCCATTTCCTCCCGCCTTTTTTTAGTGGAAGCTTGTAACTGATGCTGCCAGCACACTATGCCAGGCCCCCTGCCTCTCTCGGATTTCGGCCTCGCTGCAGCAGACAGCTCTGCAGAGCTCTGACTGCCAGCATCCTCTGGGGCACAGGTGCACCTCAATCCTCCAGAGCTCTGTGCTGCCAGCCCACACTGCGTGACAGGTACCGCCCCGGGGGTGGGAACAGAGGACAAGTGTCCCATCTCCCTCACTCTGATGGACAAGCCCAGACGCCTCCTGCAGCCTCTCAGCGGTCAGGGTCCTGGTGCTATCGTGCTCCACACGCTTGCAGGGGCAACTCTATACTGACTTTGCTCTCCTCTCTTCCTGCTCCCTCTCACCTGCTTCCAAAATTGCTGCCTTCCAAATACACCATCTATACCCCAAACTCTCAGGCTCTGTGCTCAAGGGGACCCAAACTACAGTGACTGGTCCCAGGGGTGACCGCAACCAGGCCCCGCTGCTCAGAGGCCCACAAGCCTCTAGTGCAGGGCTGGGGTGAGAAAGCTGGCGCCGCATCAGGAGGCCAGGGCCTCTGCGGCAGTAGTTGGAGACAGGGCAGCAGGAGGGGAGCGCAGGGTTACGTGGTGGTTCTTGCCCTCTAGCCATGTGGGGCGGTGGCCTTCGGGAGGCCCATGGGGTCGCCTGTCCTTTGTAAATGTCCTGCGCGGCACTGAGGAGAATGACAGGCTCAGGGCGGCCACCCCCAGGGGAGGCCAAGAGCCAGAGGCCTCCGTAGCTGTTCTAGAGCCTCAGCCCCCCACTGTGGCTGTGCTGACTGCGGGGCACACGCTTAGCCATAAGGCCAAACACCACGGCTTCTGAAGACACAGGCTGGCCCATCGCCTCGGTGGAGATTAAGGCCCGGAGAGGGGAGGAGCGGGACCCTGGGGCCCAGGGTGGGGAAACTTGGCGATGGGTAATCGATCAGGCGATGGGTAACCGATCAGGAGATGGGTAATCGATCATGGCGATGGGTAATCGATCAGGCGATGGGTAACCGATCAGGCGATGGGTAACCGATCAGGCGATGGGTAACCGATCATGGCGTGCCAGACACGGAGCAGCTGGCCAGGCTGCTGCATGACTTGTAGCACCAGGAAAGGCCAAGAGATGGGCAGGGGAAAGCTAAGATCAGCCACCACGCTGGAGAGCCCAATCCCTCACCCAGATCTGGGCAGTTCTCAGACCTGGGGCCTGCTGACGACGGGGAGGCTGGGTCCCCTTGAGACAAACCTCCTGCAAGTTAGCACAACAGATACTCTCCTTCCCGAAGAGCTGAACGCTCGGGAAAGAGGGATGCCCACTCGCGAAGGCTTCTGGATGCAGGATTTGAGGCGGCGCTGAAAACAGGGCCCCAAGATGCCGTCAGAGATGGGCATATGGAAGCTGGGTGACAAAAGGGGTGGGGGACCAAGTCACAGACCCACTTGCAGGGCCTCATCGGGATGGAAGCACTTAGCAGCGGGGAGGACCCTCTCACCGGTCTCTCGGCCTGAAGGCTAAGAGCCATTACGTCGGGAAGGGCCAAGTGGAAGCCCCAGCCAAGGTCCTCAACCAGCCGCTGTGCCGTGCACACACGGCCACCTCCGAGGGATGCAGGGAGGGTGGCTCCCCCACAGCCCCACGCGGTCCACCTGTGTGGCCCATGAACCACCCGATGGCTCACGCCTGCTGCTGCTGGGAACCACTGGGGGCTTGCCCAGGCGTGGGCTTGGCTTCAGCGGCTGGGCCAGACGCGGCGCCTGTGAGGGGCAAAGCAGCAGCCCCTTGCGCTCGGGAAGGGACTCTCAACTTGGCAACAGTGTTCATGCGGAGCGGGCCGGCGGTCACTGTGTTGGTGACCTCATGCCTGCCGGATGCAGCGAACGCACTGAAGGGTTACATGCTCCCGACACCCTAGAAAGATGCCTGCACGGCAGAGGGTGGGGCAGAACCTACAAAGGGCTGGGGCCACGTCGAGTCTACGGTGAGAGGCCCAGGTGACCTCACCCTCCTCCCTCCGGGGGAGCAGCACACGCCGCACGCGGGAGACTGCTCCCACCTGTCGCTGAGTGACCCAGAGGCTGCCAGTGTCGAGCAGGGCCTGGAGAAAAGCCAGGGCTCTGCGTCAGGTCCCTGCTGTGAGGGGACGGGAGCCACGGGACCCTGCGTGGGGTCCCTGGCCAGCTGTGCCACGCAGAGCCCTTAGATTCTGGGCAAGGACACACTTGCCATTTCAAAAGTGGTGTGTGGTGTGCCGCTGGGCTGTGCAGAGACCAGACAAGGGACAGAAAACGACCATGTGGTCAGAGGAGCCACCAGCAGACAGGTTACAGGTAGGTGCATCTAAACAGGCCTGGCAGGTCCAGAAGACAGTCCCTGGGGCCTCCCTGGGACCCCAACAGCCAGGCGATCCAGGGCCCACTACCCGCCTGGGCAGGCTCCAAACCTGGCCAGGGGTGGGGTAATCTCCCAGGGGCAGAGCTCAGGGCACGGGGCCTGCTCGCCAGCTCCGAGGTGAGGATGCAGGTGAATCCCAGGGCAAGGTCACACCTGGGGAGAGGCGTGCGATGGACGGTGTACAGATGCACTGTGGGGAAGGCGCTAAGGGGGCAGGACGGCCTGTCCTGTGGATGTCAGCTAGCCTCTGTCCTTGGTCACCAGAGCTTGAACAGGTGAGCCCATGGGAAGAGGGGCCCCAGTGCAGGGAGGGGACACACACAGCTCCCCCTCGTGGAGGCCCCTCTAGCTGCTGTCCCCACGGAACGGGTGACCTGTGGGCAGCAAAGGCCGAATCCTCGATGTGAAACCTGCAGGAGACTGACCAGTGCTTGTTAAGTTAATCACACAGGACCGTCCATCCCGGAGGAGACAGTGGCTGGTCCTGAACAACACTGATGCCTAGGCCAGACCCAGGTCTGCCTGAAGCGCCTTTGCCAGCACCCTGCTTCTAGGGTCCACCCCGGGTTTCTGGACGTCGGAGGCACAGGTCACAGCTTTAGATCAAGGGATCCACTTTGTGGCAAAGGAGATAAAACAGGAGGTTCAGGGCCTCCAAAAACACTGGTCCCCCCATATATGCATCACTAGAGGCAGCAGCCTGATGCAACGTGGCAAGGTTCTGCTGAGGGACCAGCTGTGGCCCTCCCTGGGGGGCACAGGCACTCAACCAACGGCAGGTGTACAAGGAGCCAGGGCCACCTGCCCCGGGACCCACA
This sequence comes from Kogia breviceps, assembly GCF_026419965.1. NCBI lineage: Eukaryota > Metazoa > Chordata > Mammalia > Artiodactyla > Physeteridae > Kogia > Kogia breviceps. The sequence continues at coordinate 76,802,526 of NC_081326.1, forward strand.
TGCAGCATTTTTGCTTCCGCTTACTAGGACCTTTGGCTCTGCGACAGGGACTGCGTGGCCTGCAAAACCTGAAACACTTTCTGTCCTACCCCCAGACCTCCAAGAAGGGAGAAGGGCTAGTGACCGAGTTCAATCGCCAGTGGCCAATGATTTGATCAATCACACACATGCAGTGGGGTCTCCATGACAACCCTACACAAAGGGGTTTGGAGAGCTTCTGGGTTGGTGACCACGTGGAGGTGCCGGGGAGCGAGCACGGCTCTGCACCCCTTCCCCAGACCTTGCCCTGTGCCTCTCTTCCACTGGGCTGTTCCTGAGTTGTGTCCTTTATAATAAACTGGTAACTCACCAGTAACTGTTAAGTACAGCGTTTCCTTGAGCTCTGAGCTGTTTTAGCGTATTAATCAAGCCCAAGGATGGGGTCGTGGGAACCTCCAATCTACAGCTGGTCGATCAGAAGCACAGGTGCCAGCTTGGCCTTGTGATTGGCACCGGAAGTGGGCGCGGTCTTGTGGGACTGAGCCCTTCACGGGCAGGGTCTGCGCTAACTCGCGGTGCTCAGTGTCAGAACTAAATTGTAGGACACCCAGTTGGTGTGCAGAGAGGTGGAGACTGGTTGGTGTGAGGAACCCCCCTACATTTGGTGTTGGAAGCGCTGCTGTGAGAAATAGAGAACAGAAGTTTCTGTTTAACGGCAGGTGGACAGACACGTCCTGATGGTGTGATGGTCACCAGCAGGCCGCTGCCACACACAGCCAGCAGCCGTTCTTGGAGGCTGGATGTCTGAGCAACCAACGTTAAATATTCTGGCTTTCACCCCTGTGCCAACGGCATCATTTGGAGCCTGAGACCCACAGCGCAGAGAACCAACTCCACCCCCAACTTTCAGGACTTGAGCTAAGAGCCTCCCCGCAACTTTGGCCGGTTGGGTTGGGTTTTCGGTTCCTTGACTGTCCTTCTGTCTGACCGTTCACGGCACTGGCTGTGTGTACTGAGCATATATACTGAACAACCTGAGGCCCGCGGCACCCCTCATTCACCTGTGCTGGGGTCTCCCGCGGTCTCTCCTTCCTGGGCCCGCAGCAGGTCCGAGCCCCAGGGCTCCTTTCCTTGCTCCAGCTGGGAGATCAGATCTGGTTTGGATCCTGGAACTCCTGCCGGAGAGGAAATGGGTGAAATGAAGCGCTATGGCACCCTTGGCTTCCCGCCCCAGGGGTAGCCTGGGACTGGGGTTTAGCTGGACCCAGGATGCAGGCTTGGAAACAGGGGGTCTCCCCAGGAGGTTGAGGGGGACAGGGAGCAGGGCAGGGACGTGGGCTCAACCGAGGTCCACAGCTGTGAGAGATGTGGACACTCTAGTCACCCAGCAGCAAAGTGCTGGGAAAGGCCCTGCCCCGGGGATGGGTCCAGAAACCCCACCTGTCCCCTGGGCCTGTCCTGGCTCTGGTCCTGGAGTCACAGCCAGCCTGGCCCCTCTGGGATCCCACCTGAGCTCTGAGTGTGGGCTGGGGGTGGGGAAGAAGGGCTGAGACATCTCACCCAGAGAGGCCAGGTTCCTGTAAGTCTCCAGCATCACGTCTCTATACAGGGCCCTCTGCCCCGGGTCCAGACGTGCTCCTTCTTCCTGGCTGAAGTGCACAGCCACGTCCCCAAAGGTCAGCAGGCCCTGAAACAACACTGGTGCTGCCCGTGGGGTCACCACCTCAGGACGGGGTTGGGGAATTCAAGGTGGGGGAGGCAGAAGCAGGCGTGTGGGACCCCTGGATCCCGTCCCAGGTACCCTGCCTGCCAGGGGACCCCTAATGACAACCCTCAACCCAACCAGTCCAGCTGGCTCTATTTCTCTCCACCCTCCATCCCCCCACCTGCTCGTACCGTCTCCCTCGGTGAGTGTCCCTCCCCAGCCTCAGGGAGGCCCCGGGGGAAAAAAGAGGAGGGGCGAGGGACGTCCCAGTGAGTCCCCTCGTCCTGGAGAGAGTCCCAGGTGCGGCGGGCTCCGCGGAAAGATTTTCCGGGGGGCAAGAAGCCCAGGTCCGGGGGGCAGGAGTACTCACGTGGGGCCCGGCGGCTGGGCAGCTGCCCGCCATGCCCGCTCCCGGTCCCTCCGAGGCGAGGGCAGAGGGCTGCAGAGAGGAGTGCCGGCAGCGGAGGGCGGCGGGCCCGGGGGGTCCGGACCCAGCCCCGGCCCTTCAGCGGCGTCAGCTACGAGTCTGGCCGGCACGGGGGCCTCCCGGGGACGCCGACGCTCTGCGTTGACGTGAGGACCCAGGCGCGCGGGTCAATCCATAATAAAGCAGGGGAGCTGGGTGGGCGCCGCGCGGGCAAGAGGGAGAAGCCCACCCACCACCACTCCGCCCGGCCTGCCTGGGGCGAAGCTACAGCTCCCGAGCTCCGCGGTTCAGCGAGGTCGGAGCGGCGCCACGTGGGACTCACTGCCGAAGCCCCAACCGGAACCGGGCCGCCCCAGCCCGCGGACGGTGGGCGGGGCGGCTCCCGCCCGGCTCCTCCCCCTCTTTGTCTCTGCAGGCCCGCCCCGCCCCGCCCTCGGACAGGTTCTCAGGCCCCGCCTCCTTCAGGCCCCTTTCCTCCTCCCGGGTTGCTCCACAGGCACCATCCCCTGCAGCCCCTCCGCGCGTGCGCGCCCAGGCCCCGCCTCCTTCGGTTACTTGCGCTGGATCACCTGGGACGCTTGCAAGAGGCACAGGCTTCGCGTCTTTGCCGAGGGAGTTCTGGTTCCGTGGATCTGAATGGACTTGGGAATCAACTTGAGACTCTTTCTAAGGCAGACTTAGGAACCTGTTCCGGACCCTCCTGTTTCTAGGACAGTCCACATCCCCTCCACCGCCTGGCGGGTGCCGCCCTGGGCTGCGACCTCGGAGGGCCTGATAGTCACACACACGGGCACCTCTGTCTCCCAGGATCTGGGCTTGGCTGACACAGCTATGTCATTTTTTTTTAAATAAATAAATTTATTTATTTTTGGCTGCATTGGGTCTTCGTTGCTGCACACGGGCTTTCTCTAGTTGCGGAGAGCGGGGGCTACTCTTTGTTGTGGTGTGTGGGCTTCTCATTGCAGTGGCTTCTCTTGTTGCAGAGCATGGGCTCTAGTAGGCACGCGGGCTTCAGAAGTTGTGGCGCACAGGCTCAGTAGTTGTGGCGCATGGGCTTAGTTGCTCCATGGCATGTGGGATCTTCCTGGACCAGGGATCGAACCCGTGTCCCCTGCATTGGCAGGTGGATACTTAACCACTGTGCCACCAGGGAAGCCCTATGTAATTTTTTATTGTACATCTTTATACTCATTAATTATAACTTATGTTTTGTTTTTTTAATTTCAACTTTTATTTTGAAATAATTTTAGACTCACAAGAATTTGCAAAATACTACAGAGAGGTCCCATGTTCTTTTCATTCCGTTTTTCCCAATAAAAACATCTTACATTGTCAAAACCAGGGAATTGAGGATGGTATTAACTCATGTACAGACCTTAACCGATTTCATCAGTTTTGCACACACTCTTTATTTTGGGAGGGGGTGTGTAATTTTTTGAAATTTTGTCACATGCATGGATTCTTGTAACCACCACCATAATCAGGACACAGCCCTGCTCCATCACCACAAAGAAACGCCCTTAAGGTACTTCTGTATAGTCATACCTCCCCACAACTCGAACTCCTGGGAACCACCCTGGGTCTCCATCACTATGATGTCATCACCGCAAGTGTGTCGTATAGCTGGAACCATACAGTATGCAGCGTTTTGAGACTGGCTTTTTCACTCAGTATAATGCCCTGTAATCCACCCACATTGAATCAAAAGTTTGTTCCTTTTGGTTGCAGAGTTGTTTCCCACGGTGTGGATGGACCTGGGTTTGTTTGTTCATTCACCTGTTGAAGGACAGTTGGCAGTTGTGAATAAAACTGCTATGAACATTCAGGTGCAGGCTTTTGTGTGAACATACCTTTTTTATTTTTGTAGGATAAATACCCAATAAATGCAATTGCTGGGTCATGTGGCGAGTATATGATTAACTTTACAAGAAACTGCCTAACTCTTTTCCAGAGTTCTTTTTTATGTTCCCACCAGCAACGTAGGAGTGATCCACTCCCTTACCAGCATTTAGTGTTGTCACTATTTGTATTTAATTTTAGCCATTCTGAGAGATGTGTTCTGATAGATATTTCATTATGGGTTTAACTTGCATTTTCCTTTATGGCTAATGATGTTGAATATCTTTTAATGTGCTTATTTGCCATCAGTATATATATATATATATATATATATATAGGTGAACTGTGTGTTCAAATCTTTTATCCATTTTCTAATTGAATTATTTGTTTTCTTACTGTTAAGTTTAGAGAATTCTTCATATATTCCAGATACAAATACTTTGTCAGATATGTGATTTGCAAATATTTTCTCCCAGTCTGCAGCTTGCCTTTTCATTCCCTTAAGAGAATTTTTTAAAAATATATTTATTTATTTATTTAGGCTGTGCCGGGTCTTAGCTGCAGCATGTGTGATCTTTAGTTGCAGCATGTGGACTTCTTAGTTGTGGCATGCAGGATTGAACCTGGGCCCCCTGTGTTAGGAGCGTGGAGTCTTACCCACTGGACCACCAAGGAAGTCCCCTCTTAAGAGAATTTTTTGAAGACCACAAAGATCTGTGGGTTGTGCAGGGGAAGTTGAGCAGTGGAGGCCCTTAGGTATGGAAAAAAGATAAATTAACTAGCAGGTCAGATCTTTCTTGCTTTTCTTCCCGTTTCAATCTATGATTCCAGCAGTACTCAGGAATTAATGCAGTACTTGCAATAGTGGCTGATAAATATTTTGTAATATTAATTCACACTTCTCTTGAAGTTGTATATAGGTAGGTCTAGATGAAACACTCGTTTGACTTAAGGAAAGGACTGAAAAAAAGAAACTTACCATTTTAGGCATTGATTTAAAAAATTACCAAGGGCAAGCAGGTGCTATTGGCACTGACATGGTTAGAGAAGGTAAAGCTGTGTAGAAGTCAGAATTTTGGCCAAAAACCTAGAAGCATTTTTTTGTGTTATGCGTCATGTCACTGGGAGACCTGATCTCAATTGTGCTGATCATGATGACATTCTCTGGAACAATCAAAAGATTATATGCAAGATTTTCTGGATCTACCCAAAGATGAAACATCTTGGAAAAACACGTCACATATGACCTTGTAACTGCCCTTGGACAGTGATGGGAATGCTGACTAAGTGCTTTAAAGAAAGTAGATTTATGGGCTTCCCTGGTGGCGCAGTGGTTGAGAATCCGCCTGCCGATGCAGGGGACACGGGTTCGTGCCCTGGTCCGGGAAGATCCCACATGCCGCGGAGCGGCTGGGCCCGTGAGCCATGGCCGCTGAGCCTGTGCGTCCGGAGCCTGTGCTCCGCAACGGGAGAGGCCACAACAGTGAGGCCCGCATACCACAAAAAAAAAAAAAAAAGAAAAAGAAAGTAGATTTAATTTAGATTCTAGAAGAACCTAAAAAGTTAAGCAAAACAACGTAAGGTTCTCAAATAAAGAGCAAATCTTGGTCTTGAGTAGAAAATGAAATTTCTCTTGACTTTGCACCACCCACAGGTATTTGAGAGAGACTGTTGCTTATTAATAATATAGACGAAAGTTTAACAACAAAAAAATACAAGTTTGGCTGTTTTACTTTTTTTTTTCTTTTTTAAACAATTGATGAGCCGACATTGATACGTTATTATTAACTGAAGCCTCCATTGAATTGCTTTCGTACCTTTGTCAAAAGTCCGCGGGGTGTATTTGTGTGGGATCTGTGCCTGGTTCTTTATTCTGATCCATAGACCTAGGTGTCTATCCCCCCACCAATGCCACGCTGCCCTGATTACAGCAGCAGTGCTGTAGGTCTTAAGTATCAGGTGGTGGTCCTTCCATTTTATTCTTCTTTTTCAAGAATTTTTAAGCTATTCTAGGGGCTGTCCTGTCCATATACATTTTAGAATAAGTTTATCTGTGTCTACTAAAATTCTTTCTGGAATTTCGATAGGAACTGCATTAAATCTTTAGATTAACTCGGGGAAAATTAACATTTTTACTATCTTGAGTCTTCCAATCCATGAACATGATAATGTGTCTCCATTTATTTAGTTCTTCTTTGATCTCTTTCATCAGCATCTTTCAACTTGCAGCACACAGACCTTGTCCATGTTTTAAGAGACATCCCTGTCTCCTCTCAAGCCTCCTCCTCCAAGAAGCTTTCCCTGCTGTGCAGAGAGGTGTGTGTGTGCTCCGGGACGCGGTCACGAGCACTTCCTAAGGGCCCAGGGCCCTTCTTTGGCACTGCTTATTGTAATGACCCCCTTGCTTGCTCCTTGCATCTCACCCCCTGACAGAGCTGGCGCTTGTGAATACTGCCCTTCCCCAGGTCCAGCTGGATTGTGTTTTGCTCGGCTTTGGGTTTGGAAATTGGATGCATGCTCTTCCACCCGGGGAGGGGGGGGGGGCAGGAAGCAGCGGGATTTCCCGCGACTGTCCCCAGCGGCCATTCCTGCTCCCGCAGGACCAAACGCACGGCCAGGTCAGGAGCGAGGCCCTCGAGGCGGTAGGCCTGGCCACTCACTAGCTGTGTGACCTCGAGGAAGTGACCTGGCTTCTCCAGCTTCAGTCCTTGGTCCGTAGAAGGAAGATGCTGGAGGACATTCCTCGTGGGCTTGGAGTGAGCCTCTGCGGGAAGGCTAGGGAAGCGCTGCCCGCCGCGGGAAGGAGGCGGAAGCCCTCGGCGGCCCGCGCCACACCAGGCCTCGCCTCTCTGAGGAGCGGCCCTCGTCCCGTGCCCGAAGGCGGAGGGGGGGCGCACGCCCTGGGGCCCGGGGCCGCTGGGCGCAGGGAGCTCCGCCTGGTTCTCAACGCCAGCATTTACAGCTCCCGGGAGACACACCCCTGGCAGCCATTCACACTTGGCGGGCAGGCGGCGCTCAAGGCTGCGGGGGCGCAGAAGCTGCACTCCTACTCTGCCCCCTGCCCGGCTCCCTGCCCGGCTCCCCGCCGGAGTCGCGGCCGCCCGCGTCCGGCTGGAGGTCCGTACCACAGAGAGGCAAGCTGGTCTCTGCGCGCCTAGAGCGGCACCGGAAGCTCCCAGGGCGGGGCCTCGGGCCGATTTCCGGCCGCGGCGTGCGGGCGGCCGTGCGGGCTTTGTCAGCAGGCCAGCGGGGCGGGCGGCCAGCGGTCCGCGTGCGGGGTGCGCGCTGTCCTCTCGCCTCTGGGGGCAGGGTGAGTGGGGCGTTTCGGGCCGCGGGCGGGGGCGGCAGGGTCCTCCGGTCGGGCGGACGGGCGGGCTGAGCGCGGTCGGCCCCGCACGGGGGTCCCGGAGCCTGGCAGCCGTCACGGCCGTCCCCGCTAGGCTGCAGTCCGGCCCGGGGCCCGCAGCTTCTCTCCCCAAGGAACGTCGTGTGGGTAAATACCCGGTTCCACTCTCTTGGTTCCTTTCTCTGGCTCCAGGGGTCACACACCCAAGACGTAGAGCCTCCAGCTTCAGCGTCTGTGTCGCAGTTCTCAAGCCCACCAGCCCTTCGGAGGTGGCCTGGCGGTGGGTGGGGGGCACAGGTGCGGCTAGTACTACTGTTTTGCTCTAAGCCTGCCTCCTCTCCCAGGAGCCCAAGGGAGCTCTCCAAATGATGCTGGGGAAGTGGCCGGGGCCTCGAGCCTCTTTGTGCTGGAGGAGATGCAGAGCCGGCACCTCTGTCCTGGCGGGGGTAGAGGTGATGAACAGGATTCCCTGCAGCCCTGGTCCCGAAGGAGAACTCCCAGGTGGGGAGAGGTGATGGGCTGCGCTGTCCCAACTCTTCCCTGAAGGCTCCCTTTTTAGAGTTGTATCTGAACCCGGTGGCCGTCTCTGCTGATGTCCTGGACGTCTTAACCCCCTCATGCAGTGGCTGCATGGTGGTCATGGGATCTTCAGGGCCTGAGTAGCATGTCTGTGGTTTCCCAGGAATGTTAGCTGGAGGCCAGTTTGAACTCAGGCAGTTTGTCTGTAGAGCTCATCACTCTGCAGTAGCCGTTCTGCAGCACCTACTTTCCCCGAGCTCCAGTCCCAATGAATGACAGAAATGTCTTTTGCCCACCTAGGGTCTGAGAGATGCCAGTCAAACCGAGTCTTCAGGCGATACCTTGCTCCTGTCCACAGAGGTGGGACTTTTTGTAGATGTAACATTGTAACGGTATCTTAATAATGGTGATAACTGCAACATCCCTCTTATGGAGAATACAGAGAGAAATGAGGGGGCGGGGGGACTCTATACTTTCACAAGCCTAACTTGGTGGTTCCAGCCCTTCCTGGAGTGATGGTGGTGGATTCCTGACTCTCCGGGAAAGGTCCGGGGGACGATGGGGCTTGCAAGTCTGAGCTGAGAAGGCCCAGACCACATTCACAAGCCGGTGATGGAAGGGGTGCTCAGGGAAGCAGCTGACCCAGAACAGGGCGAGGCCTTGAACCAGTTCAAGGAGCTGTCAGGCATGTCCAGCGCTACCTCGGGTTGTGGACGATGACTGTTGAAAGGACACTGAACTTGTCAGGGAAGGAGAAGACCATTGGCATCGTTGGGCAGAGCCCTGGGAGCAAAAACCAAATGGCCATGGGGTGGGGTGGGAGGAGGAGATGGCAGCTAGCAGCTGGCGCAGCCTTAAACGAGTCACCTCCCTGAACCTCATGGATGGTTGTGAGGAAGGAAGAAAAGCACACGCCAGGCACTCAGTCCCCAACACGGCTGCAGTGGCAGAAGCTCAGGTTGATGAGAGTGGTGGCCACGAGGCAGCACAGAGGTGCAGATTCTCCTGGAGCTCTAGTCCGTGTCTTCCTCATGTGTCTTTTTACTCTCCTTTTCCCATTATTCCCAAGGGTGAAGCTTGGCAAACCTGCCTGCTTCCTTTCTTTCTTTAAAAAAAAAAAAAAAAAAAAAATTTTTTTTTTTTGGCTTCCTTTCTTTAGGCTGTAAGCAGCAGACAGCGACCTTGGCTAACTTGTAAGCCCAAGGCTGTAACGCCCTTTCACCAGTGCAGACAGCTTCTAGTGCCTGCAGCGGGCACTGCCCCCTCACCATCTCTGAGCCCCTCTGGGCTGCTCACAGGCTCCACTCCCAGCCTAAGCTTCCACTTCATTCCCAGCGCTGAGGCTTTTGCCCCATCTCTCAGCATCAACTGTGTATTTCGACAGTTTCATGTTATGTTTCGTGCAGCAAATTCTATGTGTTATAACAGAAGAGTGGGCCACGTTAGCCTCGGATGTTACGGAACCAGAAGTCTGGCGTATTTTTACTTCCTTTGTTCATTTCATTCAGGTTTCTTTAAATGAAAGAGTATCAATTTAATTTTGCTTGGATTCACAGAAGAAAAAGGAGCTAAGCAGAAACTGAAAGAGTACTGAATTTAAGATAAATGTTTATTCAAAGCAAGGCATATTTCATTTTTAAAACTTCCTCTAAAGTTAAAAAAAGTTATGAAAATCATGAAAAGGCATACTTTTTTTTTTTTTTTTGCGGTACGCGGGCCTCTCACTGTTGTGGCCTCTCCCGTTGCGGAGCACAGGCTCCGGACGCGCAGGCTCAGCGGCCACGGCTCACGGGCCCAGCCGCTCTGCGGCATGTGGGATCTTCCCGGACCGGGTCACGAACCCGCATCCCCTGCATCGGCAGGCGGATTCGCAACCACTGCGCCACCAGGGAAGCCCATAGGCATACATTTTTAAAGCTATATTCTTGTAAATATATGCAAGCCTGTTTTCAGGTGGTATAACAGTCATTTTAAACAAAAAAATCAGAAAATATCACCTCCAAAACAAAAAGCCAAGTCTCCCCTCCCCGTTTTTGAATTAAGAAAAATAACAAGATTTAAAATATAAGCTTACTTTTATAATACTAATCCAAGCTGATCTAAGCAAAATATCTTGTAAAAGTGACATCATAGTTGGGAAGGGAAGAAAATCTTCAGCAGCGGGAAATGGGCCGTGGAGGTAGACAGGCCTGGCCCTGAACCTGAGCTCCGCCACTTAATAGCCTTAACAGGTAATTGACTTTCTCGGCCTCTGTGAAACGGAGTAAATAATAGCGGTAATAGCTGCCTCACAAGGTTTGGAGGCCCTGAGAGCATGCAGGCCAGTTCAGCACTGCCTGCTTGGGGTTTGAGGGGCCCTCATCGGTAGCACTCCTCCTCCTCTCCCAAGTCTGCACCAGTGAGGCCCATGAAGAGCGAAGGGTCACCTCACCATTGGTCAAAGCCTAGGTTGGGGTGACGTTGGACTTCTCAGGCGAGTGCTGGTTAGACACTGTCCTGCCTGCTGGACACCCTGTCAGAGAGCTTGGGTGCTGCATGCCTAGTTATTCTCTCAAACCTTTCACTTGGCGAACTCCTTCCCCCTGTCGGGGGAAGAGAAGTGGGCAGAGCGCGTCAGGGAGCGCCCTTCCTCCTGACCCCAGAGGCACAGGGCTGGCTGCCCCTCCAGCGCCGAGGTGTAGTGGGGCCGCTGAGCGCCTGTGATGGTGACGTGCTGCTCAGAGCGCCAGGTGCATCTGTGTGAAGGAACCTGAGGGATGCCAGAAAGTGCTGCAGGCGGATGGGCACAGTGCGATGCCGTGTTCGTATCTGAAGATCGTGTGTCCCTCAGTAAATGTATCGTTGTTCTTGTTGCGTCAGAGGTCTGGATGAATGTGTATAAACTGAACAGCTAACAGTGGTTCTCTGTGGGATTGCTGGGGGTATTCATAGTCTATATTTTATGTTTACCACGTGGAATATTTTTACGATGTGTATCTTATGTTTTTCATCGCTAAGAATTAACAAGATATAAAAGTAAAGTAAAACAGGATATGAGACTGAGGAGTGTGGTCCTGATTTCATAATACACTGGTGCAGAAAAGCACTCGAGGAAAAATGTCCGTGTGTAATCTGAGTGGTGGGCTTAAGGGTAATTTTATTGTTGTTTTTAAAGTTTTTCTTAAATAGCATTAGTTTACCTTTATACCTTGAAAAAATAACTAGCTAAAAGTAATTTGTATAAGCAGAAAATATTTTAAACCAAGTTAGTGGGCCTTTAACTCAGAAGAACATTCTCAGCGAACGTCAGCAGGCAGTGGTCGTAAATGCTGTGTCACAGGGCACCCCGAGAGGGCTGCTGCTCCCGGAAGCTGTGTTGCAAATCTCACACGGAGAGAAATGCCTCGCATAGACTTGTGCTCAGCTTCTCATCCTTATTGTCAGCTCTTGGTGTGCGGGTTCAGTTTCTTGATCATCACAGGGAACGTTGCATCTGAATCGTCACGTTGTCTAATAGCGGTATTTAAGCATGGGTTCATTTTGCTGTAACAGAGATTCAAAAATAGGGTTTCCAAGAGGAAACTTGGTTTCTCGTGTTCCATCTCACAGGCAGGTGGGCGGCTCTGCCCCTCCGGCGCCCTGGAGCGCCTACTGTGCTGCCTCGTGCACGTCCCCGCAGGTGGGCGGGAGGGTGGGGGACGGGTGGCATGCGCACGTCCCTTCCTCTCTGTCTCAGCTGGAATCAGTCACAGGGTCACACCTCACTTCAGGGGACTTCAGGAAATGAAGTCATTCACTGCTGTGTGTCCGCTAAAATTTCTGGCGGTGTTTCCGTCACTCAGAGGAAGCAGGGACTCCAGGCAGTGTGTCTCTGCCACGGTTTACCCCATGGGCTTTCCTGGGTCCCGCACCAGGTCACGCTCAGTTACCGCTTCCCGCCCAGAGCCAGGGTCTCTGGGTGTGGCCTTCTCCCGGCGCCAGGGCCTCTTCACATGGTCACAGTCTAAACTCAGACAAGTCCCAGCCTCCCCAAATGCTGTCTCCTCACCCACCACATAGATGCCCCCACTCAGGAAGGGGAAGGACCCCAAACCCACAGCGGTCGCTGGTCCACAGCGGCTGTGGTTCCCAGTGGAGTCTGCAAGGGTGGCCTGAACTGGTGGCCACTGAAGCGAAGGAGTCCCAGGACCCAGCGGAAATGAGCACCTCTGTCGACCAGAAGACAAGCACAGGAGCAGTTATGGCAGCTCTGTCCCCCAGCCTGCGCTGCCAGCCCCTCGGTGTTGGGGGATAGGAGAGAGGAAGGCGCGCGGCGGTGTGTTCGCGCGGTGGAGGCTGCACACCGTGAGGTCTGTGCCACCCAGGTGGCCCCCCCGGTGCGGCGCTCAGCGTCAGCAGACACGAGGTGGGGTCATGACAGTGCTCGCGAGTTAACTAGATAGTGTGGACCGTTCTACAACCTTAGGGGTATTCTGCAAAGCACTGAATTGCGCACTTTAAAATGGTGAATTTTATGGTGTGTGAATTCTATCTCCATAAAAAGTGGGTACATGTTGAATAAAAAGCAGACACAAAACAGCTGTATGGTTCCATTTAATTGAAATTGAAAACTTGCAGAATTCATCTGTAATAATAGAGATGGTTCCCCTTGGAGGGGGAGCCTCTGGGCTATGGAAGTGTTGGTGGCCAGGCAGGTGAACCCCAGGAGTTCTTCGAGATGTGTGCACTTGATGCGAGGCGAAGAAAAAAGAACAGCCTGTTGGGAAGAAGCCCTGCGGCCATAGAGCTCCTGTTACCTGGTTACACCGCTTTCCTGCCCCCGGGCTGCTCCCCTCTGCCTGGCTGTGTCCTCAGGGGCACATCCTTGTCCTTGGCAGCCACGCTGGAAATGGGTTTTGGAGGGCATCGCTTTGTGGGGCTGCATAGCAACTGGTCTGCTTCCCACTGGTGCAGGGTCGTCTTGGACGGAGCTCCTGGGAAGTGGGCGCAGCCGGGGGGCGCGCTCGGGGACGCACCTGTGAGGACGGAGGGATCAGGCAGTGGGTTTGAAACAGGCCCAGGCACATCCCAGTGGAGCTTTGGGGCTGGGTGGCCCTTCTGAGTTGCCCCAGGTGGAGACGGGTGCTCTGGGCTCCGTCGTGGGCTGGGCCCCAGCTGGGGTGTGGCAGGCAGGGTCCTGAGATGGACCCGACCGTGCACCCCTCCTGGCTGCCAGGGAGGGCTCTGGCGGTCAGTTGACGTAAGGTAGGGCTAGTCGGGGAGCCCTCGGAAGGCAGGGTTTCTGCCGCTGGTCACGGAAGAGAATCAGAGGGCGTCTGAGCTGCTGCCTGGAAGGTGCAGGTGCCCCCAGGGGCCACCAGCCTGTGATCGGGGACAGTTCCACAAGCACAGGGGACCACATTCTGCCAACAACCTGAGACGTTTTCCCAGAGCTTCCAGAGGAGACCTCGGCCTGGCTGGCACCTGTGCAACCCTTCTCGGGCCCCAGTCGTACCAGGCTGGGCTTCCGACCTACGGCCCTGTGAGATGGGAGCTGGGTCCCTCGTCTGCTGGAAGGAAGTCTGAGGTGAACTGCTACATAGCGATGGATGGCTCCGAGAATTCCAGAGCTGGAGACGGGAGCTGGACACAGCGTCCCGGAGACCGTGGGAGGTTAAATAAGCACAGGCTTTTCCAAAGCAAACGCACCTGTGGAGCGAGGCCCATGTGCAGGTCACCAGAACCCCGAGGCCTCCCTGCACCCCCTGCCAACCGTGATCTTCTCCCTAGAGACCATCATTGACTCGAGTCTCCCACCATGGTTGGTTTTGTCTGTTTCTGAACTTTGTATAAATAGGATCATACGATATGAACTCTGGCTCAGCGTTACATCTGTGAGGTTCACCTGTGCTTTTGTGTGGGGCAGGTCTTTTCATTGCTATGCATTCCTCCCTTGTTGGAGGAGGGCTCCTCAGTTTACCCTTTCTTCTGTTGATGGATATTTTGGTGATTATGAACAGGGCTGTGGTGAACATTCCAACCCGAGACTTTTGCAGGGCGGGGCTGGGGGTGCACAGGTGGACGTCTTTTTTTTTTTTTTAAATAAAGTTGTATTTTTATTTATTTATTTTTGGCTGTGTTGGGTCTTCATTTCTGTGCGAGGGCTTTCTCTAGTTGTGTCGAGCGAGGGGCTGCTCTTCATTGCGGTGCGCGGGCCTCTCTCTGTCGAGGCCTCTCTTGTCGCGGAGCACAGGCTCCAGACGCCCAGGCTCAGTAGTTGTGGCTCATGGGCCTAGTTGCTTCACGGCATGTGGAATCCTCCCAGACCAGGGCTCGAACCCGTGTCCCCTGCATTGGCAGGCAGACTCTCAACCACTGCGCCACCAGGGAAGCCCTGGATGTCTTTACCTTGGATTCGACCAAGGACATTTAACCCTGTAAAGAGGGAGGGTATGGTGTGGGTGTAAACACAGGTAGGTTGGTAAATGTGGGAGAAAGTGGGCATTCTCGTCTCATTGCTTCTATTTTCTCACTGAAGGAAGACGCAAGGTCATCGTCCCTGAGAGGAAGGACGGGGTGTTGGACATTTGAGAGGAGAAGAGAAACCAGGAGATGATCTTACAGGGGAGTTAGCCAAGTGTAGAAATTGCCGGCAGCTCTTGGGGTCCGTTAAGCAAGTGGTTATAAGTGTAGAGAGAACTGAGTCGGCAGGGGTGCAGACACCGATCAGGAAGCAAGCTGAATTTTACTGGGGTTGGGGTTTTCCCACACAAGTATGATAGAGGAGGGGAAGGGCAGGGGAGTTAGGGTTAATATGCGAGAGAATGAGTGTAAAATATATACCCCAAATGAATATAATCCCATCCACCATCTAAGCTGGGGAAGGAGGGGCAGCGCAGAGGTGGTAAGAGCAGTCCATCTGTGTTTCTTTGGAATATGTCTTGATTTTTGAGTGCAGTCCAAGCCACATCCCAGCCCATCTGCCATCGGCCAGCCTGTCCCCTGGAGTTGGTGTTAGCGGTGGAGCCCGAAGAGGCCTTCGCCAGCGGAGAGGCCGGCGGGGTGAGCCGAGCACGGTGCTGGGCCGGGGGTGTGGCAGATGGAACATTTTCCTCTCCCCCACTCCTTGGATATGCGTTTTGCCGCCCGCCTGCCCGCTCCAGCAGATTCCCGTCTGTTAAGGAAGGGGAAAGATAACCGTACTCTCTTTGATTGCAGACTGACTGGTGACTAGAAGGTGACTCCGGAGCCTGAATTTCTGAGCATGGAAATCTGCAGAAGACAGTGTCCGAGGCCCTCACAGTGATGGAGCTCGCTGCCCCTGCGCCTGGCGGGGCCCCTGAACCCAGATTAGGGGGGCTGTTGGGAAACCTGGACGGGCAGAGCCTGCGGAGCTGCCCCTCCCAGGAGGGGGGTTTCAAGCCGGTGACAGTTACCCACTGGAAGATCCAAACAGGAGAGGCGGCGCAGGTGGGCGGTAAGTCAGGAGGAAGCCCCGTCCTGAGCTCAAACCTCCTCCTGCTTCAGAGAGAGCTGATCGAAGGGGAGGCCCGTCAGCGCGAGGCTTGCGGAAGCTTCCCATTTAATTCGGACCTGGTCAGACATCAGGTTTCTCAGGCTGGGGAGAAATCTCACAGACGTGATGAGTGTGGGAGGGGCTTCGGCCAGAGCTCCCACCTCATGGCGCATCCGCGCGCTCACGGCGGAGACAGACTCTACGTGTGTAATGCGTGTGGGAAAGACTTCGTTCTCTACGCGGATCTTGTGGAGCATCAGAAAGCGCACGCGGGAGAAAGGCCCTTCAAGTGCGCTCAGTGTGGGAAGGCGTTCTGTCACAGCTCAGACCTGATCCGCCACCAGCGCGTCCACACCCGGGAGCGACCTTTCGAGTGCAAGGAATGCGGGAAGGGCTTCAGTCAGAGCTCGCTGCTCATCCGGCACCAGAGGATCCACACTGGGGAGAGGCCCTACGAGTGCAACGAGTGCGGCAAGGCCTTCATCCGGAGCTCCAGCCTCATCCGGCATTACCAGGTCCACACGGAGGTGAGGCAGTACGAGTGTGAGGAGTGCAGGAAGGCCTTCCGCCACCGCTCGGACCTCATCGAGCACCAGAGGATCCACACTGGGGAGAGGCCCTACGAGTGCAACGAGTGCGGCAAGGCCTTCATCCGGAGCTCGAAGCTCATCCAGCACCAGAGGATCCACACTGGAGAGAGGCCTTACGTGTGCAACGAGTGCGGGAAGCGTTTCAGCCAGACGTCGAACTTCACTCAGCATCAGAGGATCCACACTGGAGAGAAGCTCTATGAATGTAACGAGTGCGGGAAAGCGTTCTTTCTGAGTTCATACCTTATTCGACACCAGAAGATCCACACCGGAGAGAGGGTGTATGAGTGTAAGGAGTGTGGGAAAGCTTTTCTCCAGAAAGCCCATCTCACTGAGCATCAGAAGATCCACACTGGGGACAGGCCCTTCGCGTGTAAGGATTGTGGGAAAGCCTTCATTCAGAGCTCCAAGCTCCTCCTACACCAGGTTATTCACACTGGAGAGAAGCCCTACGTATGTAGTTACTGTGGGAAAGGCTTTATTCAGAGGTCAAACTTCCTTCAGCACCAGAAAATTCATGCTGAAGACAAACTCTATGAATGTAGTCAGTATGGGACAGAGTTCACCTCAGCTCCGAACTTTAAAGGCAGTCAAGAGGCTCACCAAGAGGGACTTCCCTTGAGTCAGACCCCCATACATTTGGGTGAGAAGTATGTAGGTCAGGGGGAACACACAGACTTGTAACTATACTCCAACTCACTGAGTGAGACTCGAAGCGAGTGGTGTGAGCCCTAAGTCATGCGGCTTTGGACATGTCACCATTTCCCAGAGTCACCGGCAGGGCTGCCTCTGGAGTGGGCTGCCACCTCCCACTTGGCTGCCCAGCCGGCCCGCTGCCTTCCTCCTCTGCTGGGAGCTCGTGCCCTCGTGAGAGTCACGTGACTGGACAGCTTACTTGGAGCTGGACCAGCGTCGGGGGAGGAGCTCGGCCTCGGGAGAAGGTTCTTCTGTTTCATTGCACAATTACAATTCACCCCAGAGTTAAATCCCTTCTAAAGTAGAATTATGTATCTAATCGTATCCCTTTAAAAGAGTATTCCTTAGCATATTTTGATCTATCAGAAAGGCAAGTTGGAGAAACATCCTTTCTTATCTAAAACCACAAATTGGTTCCCTGTCCTTAGCATAAGTTCCAATCTCCCCATCCTGCATCCGAAGGCCTTTTGCTTCCTGGGGCCTCTTCTCCCGCCGGTTAACTCCCTGCCGCACCGTTGGCACTGTGGCAGCACTAACTGCTGGACGTCCCCACTTAGCCAGGCCGCTCCTGCCTCCTTGCCTCCGTCCTGGTTGGAATGCCCCCTCTCCTCACCGGGCTGACTGTCGGCTCAGCCCGCTACCCTCTGCTTCCGTTCCTCGGTGGTCCTTCACCTCTGTTACTGCACTTATTACTCTGATATGTCAAAATCGTGTTTCGGATCCTCTCTCTTCCCTTGTTACAGTGTTAATTCGTGGAGCACAGTGGGCGTATCTGATTGATTTGTGTGTCCCTGGCATCTAGAGCAAGGCAGTAAAAAGCACACCCCAGTCGCTGTGTACTTGGTTTGTCTTTTCTATACTGCTGTTTAAAATATGTTTTTGGATGCTCTTTTTGTTGTTGCTGTTTTGTGTAATCTGCTGGTCTGTCGGAAATTCCTCCTCTCGGCCCTGCTGGCGTCTTCGGCTCAAAATGCATTCAGCACTTGCAGGCAGTAGCCAGAGTAAGACGGCGCCCCTTGTGTTTTTGCCTTTACAGCTTGTCCATGACTGTCCACTTGCTCTGGGGGAGGCTTGTCCTCAGTCGTCTGTGTGTCTTTCTGATTCATTCAAAGGGCACACAGTCCTGGCGCGCCACGTGACTTTTCCTGTCTCGGCCATTCCATGATTGAGCCCAACTTCTCCCCCTTGCGCTGCTCTCTGGCTCACTTTGTCATTGATTTGAAAAATGTAATTATCTAAAAGGACCAGTGCTAAATACTGGGAAACGGAGATGAATGAGACACCAGGTGTCCTGAAGTCGTCTAGAGTCTGATGGGGGAGGCAGGAAGGTCTCAGTACGCCGAGTTGAGTGTTGAAAGAGAAGTGTGTTTCCAATTGCGCAGGAGCATAGGTAAGGAGGTGACTAATTTGGCACGGGGCAACTGGGATGGCTTCACGGAGGAGGTGACAGCAAACTGGTCTACAGAGATAAGTAGACATTTGTCAGCTAGAGCAGAGGATGATCTGGGAGGGAAGCTGGAGAAACGGGAGGACCGGCGGATCCCTCTCTGGGTAAGGCTGTTCAAAAGCAGGCCAGTTTTATTACACAGCAGAACTGTTGTTCCCTCTGAATTTCTTTTATCTGAACATTAACAAAACAACCAGTTTTGAAATGCTGTGATAATGGATTTCCCATGAGGGCATATCTTGAGTTCTTAAAGTCCAGCAAGCCTAGAAGCCATGAGGGGGTAAATAATTCAAAAAGAGCAGACAGTACTCCATCTGTTGGAAAACTCACCGTTACTGGAGATGTTTCAAATGGTATAGAAGCAGATTTTACCAGACCATTTTAACCAACTTTGGTTGAGGTCCAGTTGCCATACAGTAAAACACCTATTTTAAGTGTACAGAATTTTGACAAATCCATACACCTGTGTAACCATCATCACGATCAAGAATAACATTTCTGTCACCCCAAAATGTTCCCTTTTGTCCTTTCCCAGTTAATCCCACCTAAGGCCCAAGTAACCACTTTCTGTTAGTGTGGATTCGTTACGCCTGTTCCAGGACTTCACATAAATGGATTCATACGGCATGTAATCCTGTGTAATCCGCACTTCTTTCACTTTGGCATGTTTTAAAGACTCAGCTGAGTAGTTCTGTGTTTCCGTAGCTCTTTTTGTGAGTAGTGTTCCATTGTATGGGTAAGCGTCGTTTAGTATTCATTCATCTGTTGATGGAAATTTGGGTTTCCAGCTTTGGCTGTTATGAATAAAACTGCTATGAGCATTTCCGTAAAAGTATTTATCTGGATGCGCCTCTTTATTTCACTTGGGTAAATGCCTAGGAATTTAATTGCTGGATTATAAGATACGTGAATTTTAACTTCATGAGAAATTGCCAAAAAGTTCTTCATCGTGATTGTAGACTTTCACACTCCTGCACTGGCGGGGCCCCACTGGTCCACATCCTTACCAACCTGTGGTGGTGTCACGGTTCCAAACCCTAGTCCGCTCCAGGGGCGTAGAGCGATGTCTCGTTATGCTTCTAATTTATAGTTGCCTGCTGAATGATGATGCTGCGCATCTGTATCATTTTTTGTGATGTGTCTGTTCACATCTTTTGCCCATTTTAAAATTGGGGGGTTTGTCTTATTTACTTATGAGAGTCTTTTTTTTTTTTTTTTTTGCGGTACGCGAGCCTCTCACTGTTGTGGCCTCTCCCGTTGCGGAGCACAGGCTCCGGACGCGCAGGCTCAGCGGCCATGGCTCACCAGCCCAGCAGCCCCGCGGCATGTGGGATCTTCCCGGACCGGGGCACGAACCCGTGTCCCCTGCATTGGCAAGCGGACTCGCAACCACTGCGCCACCAGGGAAGCCTGAGAGTCGTTTTTATATTCTAGGTCAAAGTCTCTTCCCAAACACGTATTTACTTAT
Source organism: Kogia breviceps (assembly GCF_026419965.1). Lineage (NCBI taxonomy): Eukaryota > Metazoa > Chordata > Mammalia > Artiodactyla > Physeteridae > Kogia > Kogia breviceps. The sequence goes on from NC_081326.1 coordinate 76,822,016, forward strand.
TTATTTATGGCCGCACCACACGGTTTGTGGGGTTAGTTCCCGGACCAGGGATTGAACCCGGGCCCTCGGCAGTGAAAGTGCTGAGTCCTAACCGCTGGACTGCCAGGGAATTCCCCCAAACATATATTTATTATGAATACTTCATTTTAGTCTTGGGCTTACCTATTTTTTTTTTTTGACTTAAGAGACTTTAAAATGATTTGGAGTGATTTATAGCATATAAAGTGGTATTTAGTCTTTAGTGGAGAAAGTTGCTAGTCACCTGAAAGAAAAATAAGCATTGTGGGCATTCCTAAGACAAATGAAATAAAATCTCATCACTTTTGGCTATAACCAGGCTTCTCATCAATAACTGTATTAATTTTTCCAGTATTCAGACATAACCTAAAAGATAAAAGAGTGTCTGCATCCCATGTGAACTTGCATAAATGCAAAGCATAGAGTTCTTATAACTCCACAGGCACCTGAAAGTGCTCCGAACGCACAGGCCCAGTGGCCATGGCTCACGGGCTCAGCCGCTCCGCGGCATGTGGGATCTTCCCGGACCAGGGCACGAACCCGTGTCTCCTGCATTGGCAGGCGGACTCTCAACCACTGCGCCACCAGGGAAGCCCTCTCCTGAAAGTTTTAACTACCCTTTGTGCTCACTTCATATTACATAAAGAATAATGGGGGCCTCCCTGGTGGCGCAGTGGTTGAGAGTCTGCCTGCCGATGCAGGGGACACGGGTTCAAGCCCTGGTCCGGGAGGATCCCACATGCCGTGGAGCAACTAGGCCCGTGAGCCACAACTACTGAGCCTGGGCGTCTGGGGCCTGTGCTCCGCAACAAGAGAGGCCGCGGTAGTGAGAGGCCCGCGCGCGTACCGCGATGAAGAGTGGCCCCCGCTTGCCAGAACTAGAGAAAGCCCTCGCACAGAAACGAAAACCGAACACAGCAAAAATAATAAATTAATAAACTCCTACCCCCAACATCTTCTAAAAATAAAAAAAAGAATGGAAATATGGGGAATATTCCAAATATATTTTACAAATCCTTACTATGTGGTTGTCTTATTCGTGTAATACTCCACTCTAGTGGCCTTTGTTTTTGCTTGTAAAATTAAGTTTATGTAGCACATTAACCTTTCCCCTCAAATATGCCTTTTGATGTTCATTATTCCACCAAAAAGAAAAAAGAAAGAAATTAACAACCAAAAAACAGATGAAGATGCTGCAAGGGAAGAGATAAATGAGTTACAATTCCTTAGGTGTAAAAATATGTTGTTTCAAATTCAGAAAAATTTAATAATTTTGTTATTTCATATGTGTCTGGAAATTGGACAGATACATGTCCTGATCCTGTCACACAAGGTAGAGTTCCAACCAGCATTCGGTACAACGTTGCAAGATAGGGTTAAAGTGACATTCCTGTTTCCCTTGAGACCATTTCCATCGTCAAAGAAAAAATATATTTTTTTATGTCTTTCAAAAACGTGACGTCTTCTACGTTTTTCAGCATGATGCGGGAGACTTGCTCCGGTCTTTGAAAGCGGCGGTGATGAAGCAGCCGAAGGCCAACTGTGAGTTCCTGGCTCACCTTTTAATTTTCTTAATGATGTCTTTTGAAGCTCAGATTAAAATTTTTTTTGATTAAGTCTAATTTACCAAAAATTTTTATATTTTATGCTTTTTGATTTCTGTCTTGGTTTTTTAAAAGCCTTTTCCAATTGTCATTGCCAGTGTGTAGAAATACATTTGATTTTTGTTAATTGACCTTGTATCCAGCAACCTAGATGAATTCACTTATTGGTTCCAGTAGGTTTTTTCTAGATTCTTCAGCATTTTCTATGTAGATAATCCAAGAATTTTACTTCTGCCTTTCTAGTTTGTATAGACTTTGCTCCTTTTTCTTGCTTTATTGCTGGGCATCTTATACAATTTTCATTAGAAGTGAGAGGACGTCTTGTCTTGTTTTGATATCATGGTAGCATTGCTCTCAAAGAGTTGTGAATTAGTCTCCCCACATCTATTTTCTGAAGTTGTTTGTGTAACGACATTATTTCTTCTTTAGACCTTTGATACATTTCACCAGTGAAACCCTGGGGAGTTCTTTGTGGGAAAATTACAACTTCAATTTTTGTAAGAGATATAGCACTGCTCACGTGTTTCTATTTCTTCTTGTGCCAATTTGGTAACTTGTATCTTTCAAGGAATTACTTATTTCATCTAATATAACTGCGGTGTTGACATAAGGTTGTTGAAACATTTCATTGCTTTTGTACATTGTATTTTACATTCTATCTTAATGAATTATATTTAAAATGATGTCTCCTTCTTCCTGGTATTTGGTGATGTGTCTTCCTTCTGCTTCTCTGATCAGTCTAGCTACAGATTTACCAAGGTTATTAGTCCTTTCAAAGAAGCAACTTTCATTTTCCTTGATTTTCTCTATTGTTTTATTTCTATTTCACTGAAATAGAACCATTTTATTTCTTTCCTTCTACTTTGAGCTAGATTCCCTTCCCTTTTCTAGTTTATTAAGGTGGAAGCTTAGGTTATTAGTTTTAGACCTTACTTCTTTTCTGATGTAAACATTTAAAGCCAGTAATTTTCCTCTAAATACTGCTTTAGCTGCATTCCACAGACTGACGTATTGTGTTTTCATTATTTTTCCTGTGGCCCGGGAGTGTGGGCCTGGTTGGGTCGGGCGGGCCCTGGGGCCCTCCGCCACCGAGACGAACTCCTAGGGGGTGGAAGCACAGCTTCCGACGGTGGGAGAAGCACTTCTGCTGGGAAGGTTTCTTTTCACTCGCCCGCCACGGCCCTTCCCGATCCCGTGCTCGCGGAGGTCCAGTTAGGCTTACCTGCAGGGGCCCACCTGCCAGTCAGCCTGCGCGCGCCCGCCTCAGGCCCCTCCCGGCGTGTCCTCCACCTCGGGTCCGTTTCCTCTTCCAGCTGCGCTCTCCCCGGGCGGCCCCATCCGTGGTCGTGGGCCCCCTCCATGTTTGCGAGTCCAGCCTGGACTGCTCCGGTGGGAGCCAGACACTGTGCCCAGCTGCCGGCTTAGTATCAAAAACACCCCGCTCGGGGCTCCTCTGCAGGTGGGAGCCGCGTGTTCCTGTCCCAGACCATCACTCAAAGCGTCTGGCGTTCTAGCTCCATGGTGGCCTTGTCTTTCCCACCTCTCTCCATTCCCACCCTCCACGTCTACGTCCCAGGCCCCTTCATCTCTCCCCTCGACCACCTCAGTGGTTGGTGGTCATCTCCCTGTCTCCCCAACCCGGTCTTGTCCTGCCGCCTTCTGATTGGTTCACCGCAGTGGGGGGGTCTTTCTGAAGTGTACAGATCACAGAGGTGTGGTATTAGACCATCCCTGCCTTTCATGTATAGCCATGGCCCAGGATGCCTTGGGTACTCCAGCCCTTGCCCGCTTCTCTGGCCGTATTGAAATGGTATACAAGACCCTGTGTCCTTGTCTTTTGAAGTAAAAGGCTGGCTCAAGAGTTAATGATTGGGAAATGTGAAGATGTAGAAACAAAGAATAGCTGTTGGGCTGGGGGGCTGGTAAGTAACAATTTAGACTATAAATCTGCCACATAGCAGAATCACCGAACTCCCAGTTCCCTGAAAGATAACGATAAAGGCCTGACACGCATTCCTAAGTTGTATTTACAGTTGTATTTTCAGCCATAAATGATGGTCTTGCCACCATTTGGTGACAGCCTGTGGTTTGCTCTCTGGAATGTCGGGGTCCATGTGTATGGGGGTGGGGGACCCAGGGCACCCAGTGGTTTCCTTACAGTGATGCTGGCCCCCACCTGACCCCCAAATTCCCCTTCCATTATGGAGTGTGCATGAGCTTGTGTCACCGGTTTTTCCTGAATCCCCCTTGGTCCACTGAGAAGCTTCAGGGCTCTTGGGGTCAGGTGGGGGCTTCTGGGCTGCAGCTCTCACTCACTTTCTTTGTCTCACAGATCAGCCCTCAGCACCTGCCTTTCCCCGGAGGGGCCCACATGTCTCCCCACAGGCCTCTGCTGTTCCCACGGATGTGTCCCAGGTGAGCACCACCTCCCTGTGCCCTGAAGGCTGACCAGGACCCCAGCCCCCAGCCCACCCATAGGAGCGGTCCACCATGGTGGCTTCAGAGGTCTGTGACTGCCTGCCTGCCTGCCAGCTCTGTCTTATGGAGTGGGGGGAAATGTGATTCATTTACATTAAGACCGTAGTGGATGTTATAGAAAACATGAAAATATACTTGCTTCTCTAGGTGCTTAGTCTGCTAAAGCTGCCATAACTCAGCGCACATGCATTTATTGGTTGATTTCTCACAGTCTGGAGGCTGGAAGTCCCAGATCAGGGTGCCGGCATGGTTGGTTCTGGTGAGGGCCCACTTCCTGGCTTGTAGAAGGAGAGAGAGAGGAAGAGGGTGCAAGAGTGCTCTGGTGTCTCTTCTTACGAGGACACTAATCCTATCGGATCCGGGCCCCAGCCTATGACCTTTTTTAACCTTAAATACTTCCCTAGAGGCCCCACCTTCAAATGCAGCCATACTGGGAGTTAGGGCTTCCGCAGATGAATTTGAGGGACACAGACATTCAGTCCATGACAGGAGCCTTCCCTTGAGGCTCAGCTTCAGGCCTTTTGAGGTTTTTCCTCCTTTGAGACCCCCTGGCCCCCCGCCTTTTCTTCCAGACACGTGTGTTTCAGCTTCTCTCCATTTCCCACTGTCCTGCAGCCTCAGGAGCAGCCAGGTCTGACGTCCTGCTCCTGGCGGGGAGCTGTTTGTGTCGCAGGTGGCCATACACTTCTCAAGGGGAGAGTGGTGGCGGTGTGTGGACCCCGGGCAGAGGGTGCTGGGCCGGGATGTGATGCTGGCAGTTTCAGGAGGTCAGCTGAATTCAGCCTGCAGAGCCCGTCCGGTCCCTCGATGGCGCCAGGGCCTTGAGTTCAGGCTAAGGGGCTATGGGAACTGGAGCTCTTGTCCTGTGTCTGTGGAGGGCCCGTCCTGCACCAAGTCTGGCCAAGGGCATTCTTCATGCTGCCCTGGAGGCAGCCCCCTCTTCCTTCCTCAGACCCGCGCACTGTTAGACCTGGCCCCGCCGGCAAGGAGGGTGGGGAGAATCTGTCACGCTTTGGCCCTGGCTCCCCCCTCCCTGTCTTCTCTGCTTTGGGATGGCTTCCTGGACGTCGCCCCAAGGGCTGGCCTGCACCCTCGCTTTGTCTTCGATACAGAACACCGCGCCTTTTCTCTCCTTGAAGCGTTTCCAGGCCCCACGCCTGGCCGCGCCTCTCGCCTGGAGCGGCGGGGCGAGCCGCGGGTTGCGGGCCGGCAGAGACCCGCGTTTCAGGAAGTGCGGAGGGGTCCCCAGGGCCTCCCTCAGCTCCCAGGTGAGCTCGGCACCCAGCACCCACCGATGACGTTCTCCTCGCCCAATGGGACCATGGGCAGGAGCTGCTGTCCGATCGGACCCTGGAAACCCGGGCTGGCGCCGCGCCCCCGCACGGAGCGCTGCTCTGCTGAGTGCCGAGCCGGCGGGCGCCGTGGGTGTGCGCGGCGGGGGGGCCTGAGAGGGCGTGGGGGCTCCAACCTCGCGGCCGCCCCAGCAGGCGCACGCGCGGGATGACGTCCCGGGCCTGGCAGCCCCGCTCCGAGGGGCTTCGTGTGTGGCCGTGGCAGGTGCCTTTTCCTTGTGCTCGTCCCAGGGCTGATGAGGGCGCCTCCTTCCCTTACGTGAGGTGGTGGCCTTTTGTTTTGCATTTCAGAGTCCCTCAGCAGCGAGATCAAGCAGACGCATGGAAGTGAGACCAGCCGGGCAGACGCTGGGTTGTGCGGAGCGCCAAGACAGAGAGGGCCTCGGGTGCCAGGTTGGAGGGCAGCCGAGGGTGAGTGGTTCGGAAGCACGTGGGTCCCTCCCCCAAGCCAGGAGCCGGCCCTGGTTCGGGGAACAGAGAGCACAGTCTCTATCCTGACTGGTGTCTTTGTTCCTGTGTAAACACAAGTATGTAAGGGTTAGAGTTTAGGTCAACGCCCGTGTTACAGTCCTCCCTCCTGTGGATAACACCAGCATTGACCTAACCGTGACCTCATCTGGGTGAGCATTTGAGTTCATTTTCAGCTTTCCACCGTGTATAGTTTTCGCTCATCTGTGTGCTTCTTTCTCACTGCTGGGCCACTTTCTGGGAGGGAACCCCTAATTAGATGGGAGTGAGCTGATAAGACACGTTGTGTGGCTTTTCTCCTGTCTCACCGCCAGCCTGTATAAGTGCCTGTTTGCTCCACCGGGCAAGGGAGGCCCTTTACCGGGGGAGACAGTGTAATCGCTTCTGGCAGCCCTCGAGCCAGGGGTGGGGTGGGGAGTGGCTTTGCTCTGGGCTGGGAGCTGGGTGCAGGGAGCGTGGGGCGCGGGGGCCGCCGGCATCTACGACACGCGTGGGACAGTCCTGAGCTGTTACAGCTGCTCCGCAGGCGGTCACACGGGAACCAAGGCCTTCGAGCGTTTCCAGTGCGGCCGGACCTTCAGGCGGGTCCCGGACCTTCTGCGACACCAGAGGAACTACAGAAGCGAGCGGCCCTTAGGCCGCGAGGTGTGCAGACAGGCCTTCAGCCTGAGAGGCCGCCTGGGCCCGCCTCGCCAGGTCTGCTCGGGGCGCAAGCCTCACCCGCTGGGCACCCACACCCTGTGCGCAAGGCTCTGCGGGCCCGAGGGCCTCAGCACCCACCGGAGCCGCTGCAGGAAGGGCGTCCCCCACCTGGGCTTCCTGACGAGGCATCAGGGGACCCACAGGAGAGGGGAGGTGGAGGTGTGCGTGGGGTTCCTCTGGCCACGTTCACGTCAGGGAGACCTGGGGGGAGAGGCGACCTCCTTGTTCCAGACTTGCAGGCGTCTTTGCTTGCCCAGCCCCGAAGTCAAAACCTGCGGAGTGGGCAGGGCACCGGCTCGCACCTGGAGACTCACTTGGTCACTGGGCAGGACACCTGTCCGCCTTGCTCGTGGGAACGCTATTTCAGGTTATCCAAAGGCTTGGTGAAGGATTTTAATTTTTGTCTGAACTCCAGAGAGAAAAACTTGGGGGGGCCGTCGTGAGGAACCAGCAGAGCCCCAGAGGCGTCGCACTGAGGGACCACCTGGCCCCGATTTGAGCAACCCAGTTGTAAAAAGGCTTTTTTGACACAATCATGGAAATGTGAACATGGACTGGGTACTAGGTGGTATTAAGGAGTTTGCTGTGATAATGACCGGGGGGTTCTGTTTTTTAAAGTCCTTAAGGAGGATGCATTCTGACAAATTCATGGGTGAAATGGCATAATGCATGGGATTTGCTTCAAAATTCTAATAAAACGAAGACAGACAAAGCAGTATTGGCAGAATGAGTTGTGGAAGCTAAGTGAAGAGTACGTTTGGAACTTCCGCACTTTTTTTTTCTTATTTTACAGGCTATTTATACTCCAAGTTCATTAATACATACTGAAGATGGGTGAAAACAGCCCTTAAGTTATCAGGTTACGAAGCCGTGTCGGACGAAGCCGTGTCGGTCTGCTCGGGCTGCCGTAGCAACACACCACAGAGCAGGAGGCTGAAACGGTGGACGTTCACTTCTCACCGTTCTGGAGGCTGGAAGCCGGAGATCAGGTGGCCGGTTCTGACAAGGACCCACCTCCCGGCTTGCAGATGGTGCCTTCGCACTGTGTGCTCACGTGGGGAAGGGAGAGAGCACGCTGGTGTCTCGTCCTTTGATAAGGGCTCTAATCCCATGACGGGGCCCCACCCGACCACCTCAACTCGCCTCATCACCTCCCAGAGGCCCCACCTCCAAACAGCCCCACACTGGGGCTAGGGTTTCAGCACAGGATTCGGGAGGGGGGATACAATTCAGTTTATAGCAGAAGCTTCTCTGGGTCTGTCCTGCCCGCAGACCAGCTGGGGAAGGGCCTTGCTCCTTCAGGGTGGCCCCATCATGGCCAGTGAGGCCTTAAGGGCGCAGGGCCCATGGCCCTCTGGAGTAAATAGAAATGTGCCCTTTGGAACGTCCAAGTGGCTTTTCTTATTTATAAAAGACAAACTTTTGTGCCACTGCTTATATTTTTCTTCCAGCTCAGAGCTGTGAGCAGGCAAGTGCCTGGTTTGTTCCCACCGGAGTCGTGGAGGCCTTCAGGTGGCCTTTGAGTGCAAGTTGGGATGGCCTGTCTTGGGTCTTTGGGCGATAAGCGCTACAAAGACTCCAGCCTTGTCCGGCAGGCCAGCTGGCCATGCGTCCGGGTCACCTGTTTCTTGTTTTTACTCCTCTGTGACGCTTTCACCTCGCGATGCCGTTGTGTGGAATTAAGTGTGAACAACACAGAGCTGGGCAGTTAACTACATTCCATCTGGTGACGATTATCGAGCGGTACCAGTGGGTCGTCCTGGCGCTTAGTGGCTCCTGAGCAGTGGGCACATCGGGCTCCCCTTGCTGGCGGGTGTGTCCCAGGCTGCAGTTTCCTCTGTGCCCGGCTGGGCAGGCCCTGGTGGTGAACCCTTTGAGGGCGTAGCAGCGGGCAGAAGGCAGGGACACAGCTGCCTCCTTGTGTCCTTGTGCGCGGCTCCCTGAGAACGCTTTTCTGGACGCGGCACGCTGCGGGGAGAAGCGCGGTGCTGAAGGAACGTGGAGGCACGGCAAGGCGCGCACCTCAGCTCCATCCCCAGGGGCAGGTGTCTGGGGAAGAGGCACCCGCCTTCTCAGCAACGGGCTGTCCCACGGCTGGTGGAAAGGGACGGGTGTGCCCCAGGCGCCCGAGGCGTCCACCCCCTCCACACACCTTCCCCCCGGATGCGCCCACCGCGTGCAATCTGTCCCCGAGCAGCTGCCCCGGGACCCGGCCCGCAGAGCAGAGCGTCCCACACCTGCCATTTGGGGCCCAGAAAACCCAGGCGGGTGGGCCGTTGCAGCTTCGTCCCCGTCCCTCATGACCCGCTGGACCCGCCTCCCCAGGAGCTGCTGTGGACGTTCACCCTGGGGAGGGGGGTGAGGTCCTGGCTCCCCTGATAAATCAGGCAACTTTTGTCTAGAAAAGGGAGCCAAGTCCTACTGTTTTCGTGAGATTCCTGCCCAGTTAGGGGTCAAACGTGAGCCTCACGCTAAATGAAGTACCTCCCTCTGGGAAATGGCAAAGAGCGAAAGACCCCCTCACCTGGCCCGAGGGGTAGTCAGCTGATGGCAGAGGGGGTCCTCAAGCGCCCGTCCCGTGCTGTGAAAATAAGCACATGGTTTTGGTTTCTCGTCCTCAAAACAATGGACTCGTACGCTCCACGTCCTTCTGCGGGTGCCTTTGTCCGTCCCTTGTGGCCCTTCCGCATCCCCCACTCTTCTAGCAGCGTCGTGACACGTGTCCCACGGGAGGCCACCTCCGGAGCCGATGTCTGCACGCGTGGGCTGTATCGGTCTCCTGGGGCGGCCGTAACAGCGCCACGATCTGGGCGCCTGAAGACAACAGAACTTACCGTCTCAGCTCTACAGGCCAGAGTGTGAGGTCAAGGCACCAGCCGGGCCGCGCTGCCTCTGAAGCCGCCCTCTCTCCAGCTTCCCATGGCGCCGGCCGCTCTCGGCGCCCCTCGGCTCGGGGCCACAGGGCTCCAGCCTCGGCTCTGCTGACACAGGTGTGGTCCTCTGTGTCTCTGTCGTCTTTCTTTTTTAAAAAAATAATTTTTAAAAAAAATAAATTTATTTTGGGCTGCGTTGGGTCTCCGTTGCTGCGTGCAGGCTTTATCTAGCTGTGGCGAGCGGGGGCTACTCTTCATTGCCGTGTGTGGGCTTCTCATTGCAGTGGTTTGTCTTGTGGAGCGTGGGCTGTAGGCGAATGGGCTTCGGTAGTTGTGGCTCGCGGGCTCTAGAGCGCAGGCTCAGCAGTTGCAGCGCACAGGGTTAGTTGCTCCGCGGCATGTGGGATCTTCCCGGACCAGGGCTGGAACCCGTGTCCCCTGCATTGGCAGGAGGATTCTTAACGACTGCGCCACCAGGGAAGTCCCTCAAGTGAACCCTTCTCAGAGAATTTGTGTTTGATGCTGCCAGCCGCCCACCAGCACTTCCAACCCAGAACCAGAACGTTTAACTAAATTTCCACGGCAAGGTTGGTGGGGGCTGGGGGGGGCTCTGTTTGAAAGCTGCGGTCTGAACTCCTCACTCACTCCACAGGTCCATGGGCCACGGTGGCGCGTCCGCCCTGGTCTCCCTCACGCTCCACCTACCCAATGCAGCCATTGATGAATGCAAACCACAGGTGAGGGAGAGCGTACTAACCGGCCTCCGTGCACTTGGACTGACAGCTAAATCAAAATGTAAAATTACCCTCCCCCCCGGAACTCCCTGGAGGTCCAGTGGTTAGGACTTTCACTGCCAGGGCCTGGGTTCAATCCCTGGTCGGGGAACTAGGATCCCACAAGCTGCAGGGTGCAGCAAAACCAAACCAAAACACACAAAAAAATAGGTTAAACATAAAAACGCCCGTGGCTCCCCGTGGTGCCAGAACAAAGCCCACTCCACCCCCCCACCATGGCTCTCTTGAGCAGCTCAAACCACGCTGGCCCTCCTGGCCGCCACACGCAGTGACCAGTTCCTCCCTGGCCCGCCAGACTCCCTTCCTGCTTTCATACTACCTCTCCATGCCCGTGGTGTCCATCTCTGCCACCAGACTGCCAGCCCTCACGGGCAGGACGATGGCGTGGCCGACACCCTCTGCCCCTGCCCGAGGAGCCACAGGTCAGCTGTGGGGTTGAGGGATGCTCAGTCCCGGCAGACACACAGGGCACAGGACGGTCGAGCTACCTTGCAGCTTGGAAACCGGGAGCCGTCGTGAGCGGTCCCTGCGCCGGCCGGAAATGCTGGACAGCGAAGCAGGCGGTGCCAGAGCAGAGAGGGGTGGAGGGGGTCACACCTTTATTGATAATCCACTCACCAAATCCGCGTCCTGCGCACCCCCGTCTCTGCCACACCGTCTGGCCTCACTGGCCTTCCTCCGGGTACGTTCAGGATCTCCCCAAGGCGCCTTCGCCTGCAGCGTCACATTCACGGCCTCTTTCGACCGGGAGACGGGAAGAGTCCGACCCGGGGACGGGCTTCCCAGAGAGGGTGGTGTTCTGTGAGGCGGCACGCAAGGAGGACTGCGAAGGGCCCCAGGAATCCAGGCGTGACGGGGTCGGGAACGGAACTCGGGAGCCTGGGCGCGACAGGGTCAAGGACGGGACCCTGGAGCTCGCGTGCGATGGGTCCTGGCATGGGACCCGTGATCCCGCCTTCGAAGGGGCCAGCGACAGGACCCTGGAGCCAACACGCGATGGGACCAATGACGGGACCCAGGGAACCGCGAGCTTCGACAGCAACGATGGGGCCCAAGAGGCCGCGCGCCGCGAGACCTGAGAGGGGTTCTGGGAGGCAGAGACAGATGGGAGCCGGGAGGTCGCGCGCGACTGGATCGTGGTGCAGGCGAAGGACTCGGGGTGCGAGGCGGCCAGCGGCGGTTGCCAAAGCGGCGGGCCCTCGGGGCCCCGGCGCAGCCAGCTGTGCACGCGCGCCAGGTCCCGCATGTCCTCGTGCTCGCGCCGCAGCAGGTCACGCTGCTCCAGCAACTGGCGCCGCGTGTCGTGCAGCACCTGGGCCCGGCGGAGCAGCCGCAGCAGCTCCTGCCGCATGCGCCCGTTTTCCTCTCTGACGGCCTGTGTGTGCGCGATGAGCGCGCGCGCCGCCTCCCGCTCCGCGCGCCGCGCCAGGGACTGCACGCGCTGGCGCGCCTCGCGCTCGAAGGCTGCTTTGTCCTCCAGGAAACGCCGCTTCACGCGGTGGAGCAGCTGCAGGTGCTCCACGCGCATATGCAGCAGCTCGCGCTCCAGCGCCTGGATCCGGGCCAGCTGCTCCATCTGCAGCTCCTGCGGCGGGGCGGCGGGTCAGCGCCGGTCCGCGGCCTGCACCCACCTCGCCCTACCCGCGCCCGGCCCTCCCGCGGGGGCGCGCACTGGCCTTGTAGGGCTGCAGCTCCTGCACCTGTCGCGCCATATGCGCCGCGCGCGCCTCCATCTCCAGCAGCTGCGCGTACAACCCCTCCTCACGCCCGCGGTAGAGCGACGCCAGCTCTGAGCTTTGCCAGTGGATCTGCATCAGGTCCACGCGGTTCTGCTCCTCCAGCCGGACGGCAGCGTCGGCGCAGCGCTGTGCGCGCGCGCTCACGTAGCTGGCGTAGAGCCGGCTCTCCTCGCGCAGGCGCTGCGCCTCGCAGTCCAGGAAGGCGTTCTCCTGCAGCACCTGGGAGACGCGCTCCTGGCAGGCGTCCAGCTGCTCCGAGAGCAGTTTGTATTCTCGCTGCAAGTACTGAGCGCTCTCCGACAGCGGCGGCTCGGTGCCCTCTCCCGCGGCGCCAGACCTGCGCCAGGCGCTCGGCCCGCGCTTCCTCTTGGGCTCCATGGGTCGAGGCCTCCAGCCCGCTCCTCCAGCTCAGCCCTTCCCCTCGACCAGCCCGAAGATTCTGGCGGGGTTCGACGCGCCTCAGGGTCACGAGGTTGGGAGAGGCAGAATCAGGAGTTTGGAGTCAATCAAGCAAGGGTCAGGGCATCGTCGCCAACCTTTACTAGGGGGCTCCTTCCGGACCTTGGCCGTCCGTCGGGGTTTGTCCACCTTTAGCTGTGTTGGCGGTCAGCCGAACGGTCTCCCTGGAAACAGAACTTAGTCGCCCTCCCCAACTCCCGCCCCGTTGCTTGCGCAACGGCCCGACTCCCCTTCCTGCGTTCTCCCCAACTCCGTCACTCGAAGTCTGTGCGTGACGGCCTGTGTGCGCGTCCGGCAGAGGTCGGACCCCAGACGGGCAGCACTTCGGCTTTCCCCGGAGGACGATGCTGGGCTGGCTTCCGAATCTAACACACCCATCAGCAGCCGGAGTAGCCCCCACTCTCCACGTGCCAGACTTGGGCCCTTTGAAGCCCCTCCACCGGTGGGCTTTTCCCCCCAGGTGTCCCCATATGGGGAGAGGCTTCGCCAAGTTTCTGGCCTCCTCCACCACACGCACACACACACGTGTGAAATCCCCGTATATCTTGTCAGGACAGAGTGCTTCCCCACAGATTTTCATCGCTCCGGGAACCCTAGTTTTCCTCGAAGCACTTTGTGATTCCTTTTTCTCCTTCTGGAGCCCTCGTGGGAGTTAGGGTTACTGGGAAGGTCGAGTCCATTCGGTTGCTATCCCCTAGTCCAGCGAGTTTCTCTCCGGGATTTCAGATATTTTATTTTTCAGTTCTAGAAATTCCCTTTGGTTCTTTTTAATAATTTTTCTTTCTTATTTCACTATATTCATGCTTTCTTTATATCCATGAGCATATTTATAGTAGCTGTTTTAAAAGTCATTGCCAATTCCATCATCTCTGTCATTTATGGGTCTGGTTCTATCAGCTTATTTTTCTCCTGGATATGGCTTCCATTTTCCTGCTTCCTCTCAAGCCTTGTAACTTTTTTTTTTTTAGGTGAAATCACGTAACATAAAATTAACCATACTGAAGTGTACACATTAGTGGCATCTGGTACTTTCACAATGTTGTGTAACCATCACTTCTATGTAGTTACAAAACATTTTCATCACCCCAAAAAGGAACCTGTACCCATTAACCAGTCACTACACATCTCCCCTCCCCCCAAACCCTGGGAACCACCAACCTGCTTTCTCTGTCTATGGAGGTACTTATTCTGAATATCTCACTTAAGGGCTTCCCTGGTGGCGCAGTGGTTGAGAGTCCGCCTGCCGATGCAGGGGATGCGGGTTCGTGCCCCGGTCCGGGAAGATCCCACATGCCGCGGAGCGGCTGGGCCCGTGACCCAGGGCCGCTGAGCCTGTGCGTCCGGAGCCTGTGCTCCGCAACGGGAGAGGCCACAGCAGTGAGAGGCCCGTGTACCACAAAAAAAAAAAAAAAAAAAAAAATCTCATTTAAGTGGACTCATATAATATGCGACTTCTTGCATCTGACTTACTTCACTTAGCATCACGTTTCCAAGGCTCATCCACATTGTAGCACATATCAGTACTTCGTTCCTTTTTATGGCTGAAGTATATTCTATTGTTCGGATAGATAATATTTTCTTTATCCATTCATCAGTTGATGGACATTTGGGTTGTTTTCACCTTTTGGCTTTTGTGAACAGGCTGTTGTGAACACTTGTGTACAAGTATTTGTTTGAATATCTGTTTTCAGTTATTTTGGATATATACCCAGAAGTGGAACTGCTGGATTGTATGGTAATTCTATCTTTAACTTTTCGAGGAATTGCCAAATAGTTTTTCACAGCAGCTGCACCATTTTACATCCCACCAGCACTGTATGAGAGCTCTGATTTCTCTCCATTCTTGCCAAGACTTTTTTTCAAGTCATCCTAGTGACTGAGTGTGACCTCATGTGTCTTGATTGCATTTCCCCGATTGCTAATGGCGTTGAGCATCTTTTCCTGTGGTGCTGACCATTTGTATATCTTCTTTGGAGATACGTCTATTCGAATCCTTTGTCCATAATTTTATTTATTTATTTTTTTTGTTGTAAATGTTTTATTTGCTTAACAATATATCTTCAGTAACTTTTTCAGGGCAGTATATATAGATAGATATAATATTATAAAACACATTACTAGCTATGTTGTATTCTATATATAGTAATAGCTGTATAGCATAATTGAAGTATGATTAATTTAACCAGTCTGATACTGATGAACACTTACGTTGCCACCAACTTTTCCCTTCTAAGACAATGCTACTGAAAACTATTTTTGCATGCTTGTGAGATTTTTTTTTTTTTTTTTTTTTTGCGGTACACGGGCCTCTCACCGTTGTGGCCTCTCCCGTTGCGGAGCGCAGGCTCCGGACGCGCAGGCTCAGCGGCCATGGCTCACGGGCCCAGCCGCTCCGCGGCATGTGGGATCCTCCCGGACCGGGGCACGAACCCGCGTCCCCCGCATCGGCAGGCGGACTCTCAACCACTGCGCCACCAGGGAAGCCCCAGCTTGTGAGATTTTTGTAGGACAAATTCCTTTTGACTCAAACGATACATGCATTATACATTTTTTATAGAGATTGCCAAATTGTTAGTGAGCTACAAGAGAACAAAGATAGATAACAACACCAAGAAAACAACACGTGAACAAAACAAGAATTTCAACAATGAGACAGAAACCATAAAAAAGAACCAAACAGAAATTGTGGTGCTGAAGAATACAATAGAAATGAAGAATTAAAAACCCAGTGGAGGGCCTCCCTGGTAGCGCAGTGGTTAAGAATCCGCCTGCCGATGCAGGGGACACGGGTTCGTGCCCCGGTCTGGGGGGATCCCACGTGCCGCGGAGCGGCTGGGCCCGTGAGCCGTGACCGCTGAGCCTGCGCGTCCGGAGCCTGTGCTCCGCGGCGGGAGAGGCCGCAGCAGTGAGAGGCCCGCGTACCACAAAAAACAAAAAAACCAAAAAAAACAAAAAACCCAGTGGAGAACTTCAACAGCAAACTTGATCAATCAGAAAAATGAATTACTGAATTTCAAGCCAAGTCACTTGAGCTAGAGGAGGACAGAGGTCCATGAGGCTCATTGCAGATAACGTGGCGGCAACGTCCGCAAGCCAGAAGGGTGCCCCGGAGGCAGCGTCGGGGCCACGCATGTGGCAGGGAGGCCTGGGCTTTCGCCTCCCTCTGGTTGCTAGGAAGCTGGCCAGCAGTCAGTGCAGGAGCAGCAGAGCAGAGATGTAGGCTTCAGCACATCTTCCTGCCCCGCTTCAGCCGGAGCTGGGGGTGTCCGGGTCACCCAGGTGGCTGGAAAGGGGCTCAGCTGCCCAAGGATGGCAATTCCCTTCCTCAGGATATGGAGACTCTTCAAGCACCAGGAGCACAAAGTTACTGTCGGGGTGGACAGTGCAAGGAAAGTATCATCCTTTACCGATTTCCTGTGGATGAAATTGTACATACATCCCTTCCAATCCGCTTTCACATTGGCTCCTTCCAAACCAAGGGCTTAAAGCTGTGATTGACATTTTTCTCATCATAAGTCCTCTCGGGACATTGTATAGCCTGTGTATAAACTAAACTCCAGACTTGATTCACATTTCACCAGTTTTCCCACTGCTGTCCTTTTTCAGTTCCAGAACCCAATCCACAGTGCCTTTAGTTACCATATCTCCTTAGTGTTCTCTGGTCTGTGACAATTTCTGTCTTGCTTTGCTTTTCATGACCTCATTTATGTAGTCTCCTCTTGATGTACTCGTAGGTTGTTTCCATTTTTTCACTATTGCAAGCAATACTGCCATGAACTTTCTTGTATATTTTGTACAATGTGCTAGTATTTCTATGTGACTAAAAGCTTTCAGGTCCTTCTAGCTCTGATTTTTTTCGTATTCCTGTTTACAGATGAGGATGCTGCAGAGTTGCAAAGTTATGTCACTTGTCCATTGTCACACAGTGAGTCTGTTCCAGAATTGGGATTAGAGGCTCCATTTCTTGACTACTAGTTGACTCAGTGCTCTATTACATATCACTGGGAAATTAATTCTTGTAAAAATTATATCCTCTAGAAAGATCATTCAGCATGCTATATAAAATCATATGACGAAGCATCTTCTTCACTATATCTATCAAAAATATTTATTGGGACCTAAGAATAGGGCACTCTATGAATGCTATAGGAGATGCTGAAAGATAAAGTAGTTTTTTCCTTCAAAGAACTTGCGAATTTAGTTCTGCACATAATATTCATTAACTTAACTAATGCTTATTGGGCTTCCCTGGTGGCACAGCGGTCAAGAATCCACCTGCCAATGCAGGGGACACGGGTTCGAGCCCTGGTCCGGGAAGATCCCACATGCTGTGGAGCAACTAAGCCCGTGCGCCACAACTACTGAGCCTGCGCTACTTCGGGGTAGAATGCCTGGGTCACAGTAAATTTCTGTTAAACATTTTAAGAAACTACCCAGTGGTTTCCCAGAGTGGCTGTAGCATTTTACACGCCCATCGACAGAGTATGAGTGTTTCAGTCTCTACACACCCTCACCAACATTTGGTGGGGCCAGTCTTCTTAAGGGCAGCCATTCCATTAGGATGTAGTGTATCTCAAGTTCTAATTTGCATTCTCTTTCCATTTCAGACGTTATGTCCTCACGTGGCCACTCGACAGCACACGTGTCCCTGGCCTTTATGCCACCGCCCAGATGCCTCCTCGGTCTGTAGTGTCATCTCACAAACTGTGACAGGTCTACAACGAAGTAACTCAGAAATAACAAGGAAGAGTTGAGAAACATAGCTAGCTATAGGACAGAGTAATTTTATGACTGTTGAACCTAATAAAAATGCTGGACTTTTATGTATATCTATTGTTAAAATTTTTTTCTACTAATTCATTTTTATTTTATTTTACAAAATTATGGGTCCACAACAGATTGAAAGATTTGAAAACTTCTGGTCCCCAGACAGTTTGGGAGCTCACGCTGAGTGCTGGAGGGCCCAGGGCTCGGCCCGGCGGTCTTGCCTCACCACTGCTTTAAATCATCAGCACCTCCTGCATCCACACCCCCTGTGTATGTCACTTCATCCCTCAACTCCACAGTCAGGTCTTTCTATGATTTTCACTTGGATGTCCTATCAGCCTCTTAAACTTAAAAGTGTCCCAATTCCTCGTCTCTCTACACCTGGTCTATCAGCTGCCTTCCCATCTCAGCCCTGTTCTTGCAGACAACATGCCCCGCCATGAACTTAGCTGTCCTCTGCGATTCCTCTTTCTCTCACACCCACAGCCCCTCACCACAGCAAATCCAGGGGCTCCACTGCAGCCAGAACCACTCTTTCTCACCTCCACCGTTTCCTCCTCTCCCCTTTTTCCTCCCCGCCCCGGCGTGGTCAGACCTTGCCACAGACCAGGTCTCATTCACAATCACAGCCCTCCCCTCCAGCTTTGCCCACCTCCCCCTGCTGATAGCTTGGTCTCCATCCCAGGGCTCCAGCCACACGGGGCCTCCTTGCGGTTCCAACGCGCCAGGCACACTCGCACTCGGGGCCTTTGCCTAGCTGTCCCCTCGATGCTCTTCTTCCAACGTTCAAGGGGTTGTGCTTCCGCTTCCTTCCCTGGCTACCCCCGCCCGTCAGCCCCCTTACCTGGCTTCCTTTTTCTGCAAGGCTCTGGTCGCCGTCTGGCGCTTGACCTCTGCGCACTGCAGCCCCCTCTCAGCCAGTCTCATAGTCTCTCATCCCCTCCAGGTTTGCTCTCTCAGCCGCTTGCCGGGACGCCCCGCCCTGGAACTAACCCCCAGTTTCCTGGCGGTGTGCCTCAGCACCTGCCCAGTTCAAGCGCTCGCACCTGCTGGGGATGGCCCAGCCCCTGCCGCCAAATACCCAAGGAGTGGAGGGGCTGTCTGCGAATGACACCCTAACCGGCGGCACCCCCTTAGCAGAGACCGGAGAAGCGAGGCCGAGGGAGGAAAGAGCGTCCCAGGCGGTGGGCACTGCACGTGCGAAGGCCCGGATTGGTGGAGAAGGTTCTGGAGGCTGCAGCAGGCTCCTCGGGCGCAGGTGGGGCGGGGGGCGGAGGGCGGAGGGCGGAGAGGGGCACCTTCTGGGCTCTGGCCTGGGCCACGCGGAAGGGCAGTCGGCGAGGGGGCGCCAGTCCGGGGGCGAGGGTCCGGGGGCGGTGCCGAGGGGGCGGGACTACGGGGTTCGGCTCCACGGCAGCCCCGGATTGGGCGGGGCTTGGGCTGCAGACCCCGCTCTGCCCCGCCCCGGCGCAGGCGCAGGGAGGGCTCCGCCGTCGGTTCCCAAGGCAACCGGTTTCAACAGTTGGAGCCCAGCTCGCGTCTGGAGGCCTCCTGGCGCCCACCAGCCGGCATATGCGCCGCCGAGATGGACCGTCACGTTGCCCAGCGATACCTGCTCAAGCGGTGGCTTGGGAAGGGGGTGAGCTCGGGGAGGCGCCCGGGCGTCCGCCTGACCAGGCCACCTGCAGGGCGTGGGCAGGGCCAGTCAGAGGACTGTGGCCTTCCACTCTGCCAGGGACTCCTGGGCTTGGGTCCTGCCTCCCCCACGAGCTGGAGGTGTGGCCTGTTCCCAGGGAGCTTGTCACCTGGCTCTGGGAGACAGGTGACAGCCAGGACACCCAAAGGACTCAGTTCGGACCCTGGTGCCCCATCCACCCACCGTCCCCACCCACCACGCCCAGCTCCCGGGGTGCCTCTCCCGTGCCCACAGAATGCTCTAGGGAGACCAGGCACACGTGATCCAGTCGCTGAGGGCGAAGGGCAGATCCGAGGCTCTGCCCAAGAAGGGCCTGAGCCAGTAAATGGAGTGGGCAGGGTGGAGGCCGGGACCTTGTGTGAGCCCATGTGCATTTGTGATTGTGATCATGTGAGCATGTGGGACTGTGTGAGAGTGTTCGTGTGAAGGTGTGTCACTGGGTGTGTGCAAGTGTGTGACGAGGGAGGGGAGAAAAGACAGTTTCAGACAGTGCAAGCAGCCGTGCAAAGGCCCCGAGGCAAGGACCTGCTGGGCTGTTGGGAAACAGCAGAGTTGAGGTAACCGGATAGGAGTTCTAGGGGGATGGTCTTCTCATGTGGGGCTTTGGGGAACTGCAAGGACTTTGGGTCCTACTGTGAGTGACAGGGGGAGGGTGGCAGCCACTGGTACCACTTGACAAGGCTCACCCCGCCCACTCTGTCGAGGACGAACAGTGAGAGTGGGGGAGAGAGAGAGTTAAGAGGTCAGTGTAGTGAAACGGGCTGGAGGTGCGAGAGGCTCAGACCAGGGCGGCGGCAGCGGAGATGGCAGGAAGTCTTCGGATTCTGATGAATCCTGAAGGTGGAACCACCGGGCTTTGCTGACAGGCTGGATGGGGTATACGAGAGAGGCATCAGGGTGACCGGAAGGCGCCCAGTTTGTCTCCAGGCCTTGGTTTGGGGAGGGGAGAACAGCTGGAAATGCCTTGCGGGGCTCAAGGCTCCCTTCCTTCTCTGGGGTCATCACCAGGCAAAGGGCCTGGTGCGAGCCCAGGCTGGGGTGGGGGGGGGGTTGCCCAGCGGGCGCCGAGGTGTCTCCTGGTCCCATGCGTGCCTCACACCGCGTCTGACCCTGGGCAGCGGTCAGGACACAGGGAGGCCACTTCCCGGCTGCATTTCTAGAGCCCGAGGCATAGCCCCAAGCGATAAGCAAGGGGGACAAATGAGACTATAGGATGAGGGCCACCGCCCAGAAAGGGGCAGGGGGCCCAGGAAGTCCAGCCCTGAGTGCAGAGGCAGTGCTGCTGGGACTGGAGGGCCAGGGAGGCCCAAACAACTGGACAAGTGGCTGCTTGGCCCCCAGGCCAGGGGAAGCCCCAGGCCAATGGGAGCTTCGGGACGAGGCTGGGGAGTGTCTGCTGGGCTGGGCAACTAGGGGCTGTGCTACAGAGGGGGCCAGGCGAGGACAGGCCGCGGGCAGCTGAGTGTGGCAGGGAAGTGAGGCCTGCCCAGGAAGGGGCTGAGAGGTGCAAGGGGTCTGTGTTGGTTAGAAGATGCGGGTAGAGCTATGGCAGTACAGAGGGGGAGGGGACTTTAGTACACTCCACAGGGACAGGTGGTGGGCTCCAGAGGGAATCTGAGGAGTTCGTAAGGCTAAAGGCTGCAACATATAACTGGGTGATTATATACATATAATTATATACACACACACACACGTTTATTTGGGAACATGCTGGAATATCTTGTGCATTGTTTTATTTTTAACACCAAAATGTGCAGAATCACATTTGAGGAGATGTCTTACTGAGCACGCTGTGGCGGATGCAGATGGGAGGCTCTGAGGGCCTCTGGCCTCTCCCTGGGCAGAGCCTCCATTTCCTGCGAGGGCCTCCCTCAGCGATAGGCCCGGCCAGGTCTGCTAAGAACCAGGCCAGGGCACCAGGCCAGGTAAAACCAAACTCGCCGACAAGCACGTCAAGGGCCAGAAATGCTCCAGCTTGTCCGGCTCCCCGGTGACCTTTTCCATTCGAACCAAAGTCTCTGCTGTTACCCCTACCTGGGCGGTGGCTTTGGTAAACAGCCTGCGAGCCGCCAGGGAGCAGGTGTCCCCCTACCCCACCTCCCCTCCCTTTTGCAGCTGCTCAGTCAGAACTACTGCCTCACTCGGCAGTCTTGTTCCTTAAATCCTTTCCCAGCCAGAGCAATTGGGGTTCCTTATACTTAAACAAACAAACAAACAAACAAACAAAACCCACCTATTTAAAAAGAAATAGCACAAACACTAATTTAACAGTGCTAGCACCTACTGTGGGGGGCTTTCTAAGCATCTGGTGCCCAAACGTGTCATTCTAGATCTACCATCCGGAGGCAAAAAAAAAGATACAAGCTAAGTGGGGAGCCTTGGACAGATTTTTGGGGGGTTGGTGACAAAGGTGGAAAGAACGCAGATCAGGGTGGAGTTGGGGTCTGCTGGGCGCCTGCAGGGCAAGGACCACTCCCACCTCCGGGGCACGGAGACCCCTCGGAGCAGCGGGCTGGGGCTCAGGTGCCACTGCACCTCGTCCTCTGCCCTCACAGGACACGAGCTCCGCGTCCAGCCCCTTTCTGCGGCGTGGCTGGGGATGGCACCTGTGAACCCGCATCTGCCGGGGACCCGTGTGAGGGGAGCACCCACCTGACGGCTGTGCCGCAAAGCCTGGCACTCTCGCTCCTCGCCGGCGCCCCGCGGGGGCAGCCTCCCCACGCTGAAGGGGCGGGGTGCCGGGAGGGTGGAAAGGGGCAGGGCAGGAAGTGAACCCGGCGACCTAGGATACAGGTGCGGAGGACAGGTCCTGAGGAGGTGGGAGGCCTCGAGAGAGGATGGGGCTGCCAGGCACCGAGGAGAGGCCGCAGCACAGCCAGAAGGCCACGAGAACAGGGGACGCCTGAGACACAGACACCCTGAGACACAAGGACCCCAGAGACTGGGGGACTGAGGCACAGAGGCGGGCCCCCTGAAAGATGGGGGACTGAGGCACAGAGAGATGGGTCCCTGAGGTGATCCAAAGGGGACCTGAAGCCCAAAGAAATGGTGGAGTCACACGCAGAAGGGCGGGTGGCGCTGAGGGTCCAGAGACCGAGGTGTGAGAAGAGTGGGAACCGGGGAAGTAGGGCGGGGGGCAGCTAGGGGCTGGAGCCCCTAGGGAGGAGAGGCCAAGGGGCAAGAGGCAGGGAGGGCCACCAGGTGAGCCTCAAGTGGGGCCAAGCCCTGGCTGTGCTCGGCCAGATTCCGAAGGCTTTGGCCGAGGACCCGGTGTTCTGCCTGACCGTGATGCCGGCACCCCGACCTGGAACGGTGGGCCAGGAGACTCACTTCTTGCTTTTGAACGTACCCAGGAGCTTGGGCATGAACTTGCCCACCTTGCTGTCCCTGGTGTCCTCTGCCGGGCCCTCCCCGGCCCCCAGGCCCCCGGGCTCCTCCTTTTTGCAGAAGACCTCGAAGCGGCTGTAGACGCGCTTCTCTTTGCGCATGCTCTCCATGCGGCGCAGCAGCCGGTCGTGCTCCTCCGCGCTGGCTGGCTGCGTGCGGTTCAGCCGGCCCTGGGTCCCCAGGCTGTCTGAGAGGAAGACGGCAGGACATTTGTCCTTGTTGGACATGTCAGGGGCCAGGCCGGCGGCAGCTGGTGGGTGGCCCAGCTCAGGGCTGCTCTGGGTTGGGGTCGGGGCGGGGACTCCGCGATGCTTCTGGCCATGGGCGCTGATCTGCTCCAGAATGGCTTTCGTATCATCCCGCAGGTTGCTGCTGTACAAGGCGTTGGCCGTGGCTGAGACCGCGCGCGCCCGCGGGCCCCGCTCATCTCCTGTGGCAGCCTCGGTGCTGTCAGCCCAGCTTGGCGACGGCCGCCGGGGGCTCTCAGGTTGCCCATTCTCCTGTGGCACCGGGAAGCTACCCTCATCCACTGCGCACCGCTCACCCTTGGGGCTCAGCAGCTGCCGCAGCCGCGCGGAGCCCTTGCGTAGGATCTCCATGGGGCCACCGGACGCCTCCTCTGTGGGCCCGGTCTTTGGAGACTCCCCAGAGAAGGCGAGGGGGAGGCTGCCCCTGTGCTCCGGCACCGGGGGCACCGGGCTCCCCCTGCACTCAGGGTAGGCGGAAGCAGGACTCCCCTTCTGCTCGGTAAGTCCCGTGGTGGGCCCGCCCCTGCGGCTGGGAAGCCCTGCAGGGGGACTTCCCTTCCGGTCGGGGTAAGCTGCGGTGGGGCTCCCTTTTGGCTCAGAGTGCGGCGTCGGGCGCGCCCCGGGCCCCTCTGCTGGGGGGCTGTCCCGCCCTTGCAGGGAGGCGGAGTGGAGCTGGGTGGAAGGGAAGCACGGGGGCGGCCGGTCAGCGCCGCCGCTGCGCCCGCCCAGCGTGTCCAGCAGCTGCGTGGCGGTGAGGGCGGCGGCTCCCGGCTGCCGCTCAGCCTCCTGGTGCAGCTGCTGCGTGAAGGAGTCGCGCAGGTCTAGCAGGTGGCTTTCGAGGCTGTGGCGCTCGCCCCCACCGCCGCCGGGTGCCAACACCTCCTCCCGCCACGCCTGGGACAGGACAGCCTTGCTGTGGCTGGCGACCGTGACTGCGGCCCCCACGCCGCCGGCGTCTCGAGTCAGGCCCTTGTATTTCTCCAGGAGCTCGGCCACCTTGGTGGAGACGGCGGAGCGCACGGCCTTGCCACTGGACGCCGGCATCTCGCTCCCCACCTCCTCCTTGGGCGGCAGCTGCACCTTCTCCGTGGTGGCCGCAGCGGCTCCGCCCGTGCCCTCCGCCTGCGATGCGCCGAAGATGAGCGAGGAGCGCAGCCGCGAGCTGCGCTGGATCAGCGGGTTCGGGCGCAAGCGGAAAGAGTCGTGCTTGGCCAGGCCTGCCTCCAGGCCCTCAGGCTCGGGGCCGTCGCCACCGCCGCTGCCGGAGCCCGGGAGGGACGTGGGCACGCGGAAGCTCGAGGCCAGCAGGTCCCCGGAGGCCACCCGGCCCCCAGAAGCCAACACGTCGTCTTCGTAGGCCTCGGCCTCCATGGGCGCGGGCAGGCCCTCGTCGCCAGCGTCCTCGCCGTGGCAGCCGCTCAGGTAGGAGGCGAGGCGCCAGTGCCGCAGTCCCGCCCGCCCCTCGGGCCGGCCTCTGCGCTCTGGCTCTGGCTTGGGCACAGTCTCTGGGCCTAGCCTCGTCACCGCTTGGCGGGGGAAGCGCTGGCCCAGGTTGGGGCATGAGGCCCCGTCCGGTTCCAGACCGCGGGGCCCGGGCCCGAAGGCCGGGTCAGAGCCATGGCGCACCTCCCGTGAGGCACCGGATGCCACGTAGTCCAGCCGCTGGTGTCCGTCCAGGCCGAGCTCCGGAAGGCGCTGCCCGGCGCCCGGCGCGAAGCCGTCCTGGTCCGCGAAGCCAGGGCGGCCAGCGCGCAGCTTCTCGAACGGGCCCTGAGGGCGCGCCGGTGCGAGCTGCGGGTCCCACTGGTAGTGCTGCTGGTAGAGCTGGTCGCGGTGGAAGTGGCTGGTCTGGAAGCGGAAGTCATCACCGTGGCTGAGGAACAGCTGCCGCGACACCTGCCGCGCGGCGGCGAAATTCTCCACGGCGGCTCCCGTGCCGTCGGCGGCCGCGTAGCTGTGCCTTTTGAAGGCGTCCATCTCTTGGTGCCGCGCCTGAAGGAAGCCCCGCGGGCCCAAGAGCTCCCCGCCTGGTTCGGCCTCGGCGTCCAGATGCCGCGACAGCGGCCACAGCCCCGCGTGCGGCTCCAGGGCGCCCCCCGGCATCCGCGGTGACTCCTCTCGACGGAGGGGTGACAGGAAGTGGCGGTCGGGATCGAGGAACGAGGGGAAGCCCAGGCCTTCTTCCCGAGGCGGTGGGAACAGGAGGTGGGTTCGTTTGGGTAAGGAGAAAGGGGTCAACGCCCCGGTCATGTGGCCACCCACGGGGGGCCCAGCCCCCACATATGGAGCCAGGGCGTAGGCGTCCATGCGGGCTAGCGCCCCGGCGGAGGGTACCAGCGGCTCGGACTGTGCGAAGAGGATGCGGAATTCCTCATCGAAGCTGGAGACCAGCTCGCCCTGGAACACGTGTGCCAGACTCCGGTGGATCTTCTCGAAGGACCACATAAAGCTGGGAGGAGGGTGGGGCCGGTCAGAGGGAGGGGGCGAGACCAGTCAGGGGAAAGGGGGGCGGCCAGGGTTAGAGGGAAGGGGCGGGGCCAGGCAGGGGCAGGACCACTGGAGCCGTGTCAGGGGGTCCAGGAGGAGGGCTTCTGGAGGGGAGGCCCTTTAATGGGGAGGGGCTGGGGGGGCAACGGGGCTGGGCGCACCTGTAGCTCCCGCTCATCACCACGGCACAGTCCACTAGGAGGAACTTCTCCTTCACGTGGCCCTTGAAGGACTTCCCAGTACGGCAGTAGTAGGTGGGGCCCGCCACAGTGCGCACGCGTAGGAACTGGGGCGGGAGAGGCAGAGGCGTTAGGTCTCCGAAGAGGGATCTTACCCCTTCCCTCCCAGCCACCCCCTCACCGCCCTCCGGTCACTCACGTCCACGTGGTGCAGGTTGATGTGGCACTTGTCGGCCATGTCCAGGAAGTGCTGTGCGTTCACCTCATCTAGGAGGATGTAGACCGGGACGCGGCGCGCAGCGGCCTCCAGCACTTCACTGAGAAGGTCCACGTCGGTGAACATGTCCATCACCACGGCCACCACCTGCGGGGGGGCCGAATCAGGGACGGAGGACAGACCCTCTGCGGTCCCCACCAGTCTCTGGCCAAACCTCCCCGCCCCCGCCCCCAGGGGAGAGTGGGGCCCTGTCATGGAATGGGGGTCAGAAGGAAGGGGGCTGCCAGAGGGGATATGGGGCTGCTGGTCCGCTAGGTGGCCCATGATGGAGCCTGAGGCAGGCGCAGGGCCTGCAGCCTGTTGGGGGCGGGCTGTCTTTCAGCTGGGGGCGGGTGTTCAGCCCAGGGCGGAGAGCCCTGATGGCACAGGGGGCAAGGCAGATGAGGCCCCCCAAGCCCCCCTGCCTTACAGGCAGCTGAGCTCCCGGGACCCCAGGGCAGGTATCAGGGCTGAGCCCCAGGCTCCATTTTGGCCTGGAGAAGCCTGGCCAGCCAGCCCCGGCCCCGCCCTTGCCCCCTAAGCTGGGCATGGATTCTTCTCCTTCACCCTCACACTCCTACTCAGGCTTCAAGGCCCCGCTCAGGCTGCCCTGCCCCACTGCCCGCTGAGCCCGGGACAGCACACCTGCTGGGCAGAGCGGATCATCCTTCGAGCCTCATCCTTGATGCAGGGGCTGTCAGGTGGCGGCGGCTGCACCAGCGTGGTGACCTCGGTGCCCTGGAAGCCGAAGGTCAGGGGCCAGCCCAGGTCGAGTTCAGGCACTGCCTGGTCTGAGTTCACAGGCCAGTAGGTGCCCGAGGAGCCATCGAAGTCCACGTTGGGAGGGCTGCCTTCGGGGGCCTCGAGGGCAACGTGCTGTGGGGCCCGCAGGTGGCGGCTCACGTGCTCCAGCTCCTCAGGGCACAGGAAGGCAGGTGCTCCCTCGGACGCCAGGAAGCGGCTATAGGCCTCTGGCCCGCCCTCAGCCAGCGCATCCACTGCCAGGCGGTAATATTCTTTGTAGTGGGGTGGCAGGTACCCGGGTGCCAGTGGGTTATCCCCCTGCGAGGAGCTCTGGGAGCGACGGGCCATGTCGGGGCCAGGGACCTGGGGGAAGGGCAGGGAGACGCGTTACAGGAGCAGGGGCTCTGGCCCCCCCACACACACATGTGGACACGCGTCATAGAAGGGGCTGTCAGTGACCTTGCGCGGGCTGTGGAGTTCAGCCTGTGCCTGGAGCTCTTCCAGGGCACCCCCAGAACCTAGCATGCCCCCTAGCTGGGGGAGCATCAGCAGAAGGCCCTGACACAGGCATCCCAGGTGTCTCTCGTCGCTCTGGCCATACTGGCCAGGCCCCTGCTTTCACCAGGAGCCAGGGAGCACCTGATGCTCCAGCTTTCCGCCAGCGGCTCCGGCTCCACACAAACCCCATTCACGTTACTTTATGGCCTCTGTGGACTCCTTCCTCCATTAAAAAAAAGAAAACATCAACGATATTTCATGATAGTTGGAATAAAGAAAATATAATCCAGGCTTTACTATTATATTTACTTTTTTCTTCTGATTTTATAACATGAACGCGTTTTCGTGGCCCCTGGCACTGTGTGCTGGACAGCTGGGCCGCTGCCTGTGTGTCTCTGCCCCCAGTGCCGGGGGAACCTGGGCTGCTGCCTGTGCCTCTCTGGCCTGTTACCGCCACTGTAAAATGCACCTGTCTCGGCCATAAAGAAGAAGGAAAGTTTGTCATTTGCAGCAACGTGGATGAACTTGAAGGGCATTATGCTAAGTGGAATGTCAGTCAGGGAAAAACAAATACTGTATGATATGACTCGTGTGTAGAACCTAAAAGAAATACAACCAGTGGATATAATAGAAAAGCAGCAGACTCTGACATGGGGGAGGGGGAGGTACAAAGTACTGGGTGTAAGACGGGCCCAAGGATGCCTTGTACAACAGGGGGAATAGAACCAATATTTTGTAGTAACTGTAAATGGATTGTAACCTTTAAAAATTGTATTAAAACATTTTTTTTTTTAATGCAGCTGTCAGGGTTGACCTGATAGCACACCTGGCCCAGGACACAGAGCTTGTCATGGGACGCGTTACGCCCCATCCACAGACCCTGGCCACTCCTGCACCTGCCCTACGGGGTCACACACTCTAAGCCCCACGATCCACTCGCTGAGCTCTCAGCTCTCCGAACCCTGACCCCTGTCCACCGTCCCATCTGACACCTCCTTGGGCCACACCCTAGGCACCAGCCCTCCCCGAGGCCTGTAATCCTGGCAGGAGCTTAGAGGCCTGTCCCTGCCAAGCCCGGCCCTGTGTGGCAGCAGCAACCTTTCCAAGTTTCTGGTCACTGCCTGGCTCCCTGCCGCACTCCAGAGGAAGCCAGAGCCCTTTGCGGTGGCCACTGGGCTCGTCCTGGGCTCCAAAGGTGCCTCTCCACCTTCACCCCAACTTCACAACAACAGCCACGCCCCACTGGCTCCACTCCAGCCCACCTGCCTCCAAAGGGCCCGCATGGAGGCCTGGCCTGGGTAAAAGCGGTCATTGGTCCTGGAAGGCCAGGTGGGGGTCTTTACTTGGCTCCCAGGGCCCATCTCCCCAGAATCCCTGAACTACCTGGATGCTCATCCCCCTAGCCTGGCAGGAGGGTCCGCTGGAAGCCAATCCTGCCTAGCCTGTGGCTTCCTGAACATCGGTCCTGGCTGGGGGGGCGGTTCTGCCAGACAACCCAGAGTGCGCCCCCCCCCCACGCCCTGCAGGTGCAGCTGGATGCTGCTGACTGGATGGGATCCACGGCCCGCTGGAGGCTGTTGCCTGAGAAAGTTGGGGAGTCAGGATGCCCTGGTGAACCTCTCCTGCCTGCCTTCCCTGGGAGGTGACAGGCTACTGAATGTGACGTGGAGGTGGGGGTGGGGCCTACCTGTGTGTCATTCAGTCAAACCTGGCGGAGACGCCACTTGGTCTGATTGTCTGAGGAAAAGCTGCTCTGCCACGCCTTAGAGGGGGCACCGTCCCCTTACTGTATCTGGTTACATACGGCTTCACTGTACCAGGACCAGACTGAGGCTGAGCACACGCGGGTATGAGGTGTGGGCCTGTGGGTACTAGGTTTTCACCCTGTACCTGATGACGCTGTTTCGGTGGGGGTGGGGGTGGGGGTGGGGTCGCACTGCATCTTTTTAAGATTTAATTTTTATTGCAGTGTAGTTGCTTTACTGTATTGTGTTGGCTTCTACTGCACAGCAAAATGAAGCAGCCACACGCATACATACATCCTCTCCAGTTAGGACACTACAGTGCGTTAGGTAGAGCTCCCTGTGCTGTAGATAGGTTGCCATCAGTTGTCTATTTTATATGTAGCATCAGTAGTGTATATGTTGTCAATCCCAATCTCCCAATTCCTCGCCCCCACACACTGCGGGGGACCCCCGTATCTGACAGCAGGGTGTGTGTGTGATCTCAAGCCGTATGTGACTGGCGGGGGGCGCTATCCCGCCGACAGCCTTTGAGGGTGCCGCTTCCCAAGCTGCGGAGACCTGCTAGAAGGGAAGTCATCACCTCCTACTTCACTGGGGAAGGGAATCAACACGAACTGTCCAGGCAGCAATGCAGTGCGGGCACAGGGGATGCCAGGTGGGCAAGCAGCCTTCTCATCCCACGGGACTGGTCAGGAAGGGGTACCCGTCCAGGGTGAGCCCTGGGCCAGGTGGCCCTGCCCTGGCCCACACAGCTATACCCATGACCCCGAAGACCTTATTCCTTTGCCTGCTTCCTTTCGTGGGTCTGCACACCCCTGAACTGTGGACCGGGCAGTGGCCGCTCGCAGCCAGCTGTGGAGCAGCCAGCAGCGTGCCTCACATCTGCCTACCAAGTGCCTGCCCTAAAGGAGGGAGGGGCGCTTATCCCACCCAGACCGATGACTCAGCAGGAATCCAGCTCTTTGGCAGCTGACCTCTGACCTCTGACACAGCGACAAAGCCTCCAGGCACGGCCCTCAGGGCTCTAGTGGGCTCCCTTACCAAGGGCCTCCACCGGAAGTCCTTCCCACAGGGCAGGCCTGGGGTTTTATCCGGAGGGAAGGATCTGGGGCGAGTGCACAAGGCGGACGGACCCTGCGCCAGGCAGACAGAGGCATTAGGCTGAGGGGGGGAGGATGGGGGTGAGATCCCGGCAGGGGAGGCTCATGGTCTGGAAGTGAGTGAGCTGCAGTTTTCCGGTGCACACTGCAGGGCCAAAGGGGGTTGCTGAACCCCAGGGAGTTAGGTTGACTGGGCCGGGTGTCCCATCCACCCACCCACGTCCAGGGACTTGGGCGCCACGGACTCTGCTCTCCCTGCACCCTACGGAGGCAACCAGACCGAGCCCTGGCCACTCGGGCCACCCAGAGGCCATGACGGCCTAGAAGGGGCGCCCAGAGGCCATGACGGCCTAGAAGGGGCGCCCCAGGGAAGGGGCCAGGCCAGCCCCGGCACCCTCTCCAGACTCCAGCTAGGCCGCGAGGGCGGGAGCAAGTCGGGCCAGCCTGGGCTGGCTCAGCCCGGGCTGGCTCGACCCGGGCCCGGCTCCTCCTGGGTCGGCGTCGAGCGAGGGCGCCCGCGTCCATACCGGTACACGCGGCCGCGGCGCCCCCTCGCCCCCAGCTCGGGCAGACCCGCCCGACCCCCGTGCACGCGGCCGCGCTTGCGCTCCCAGCGCCCCGCTCTGGGCTGCGAGGACCCGGCCCAGGTGGGCCGCCCAGGTGAGGCCGCGCGGGGGCGGGGGGGCGCCGATGGTGCCGACCCCGCCCCACCCCGCCGGCCCGGCCGCGGCCTCCTCCTCCCGCGCGCCCCGCCCGGCTGAAGCCCGGGGAGGGGGCCCTACCTGGCCAGGTGCGCGGGGTCTCGGGACAAGGGCAGCAGGAGCCGACCGCCGCCCAGCGGCCTCGCGGTCCGGTCGGTCCGGCAGCCACTCCCTGCCGCGGCCCGCCCGCCGCGCGGCCTGATTCACGCTCCCGCCCCCGCCCCGCCCGCCGTCCCCGCCGCCGGCCTGCCCAGGCAGCACCTGGGGGCGGAGCGGCCCCACCCGCGGCGCGCCCGCATTCCTCCGCCGGCCGGCCGCCCGCCGCCGCCCCCGGGACCCCCGCCCGCGCCCCGGGCCCCCGCCCGCGCCCCGGACCCGGCCGTGCCCCCAGGCGGCGCAATCCGGTACACCGGCCCGCTACCCCCGGAGACCGCTAAGGCCCCGACTTCCAGGGCCCCGCGCCCCCAGGCGCCCATCTGTTCGCCGAAGGCTTAAGGTCCCTGAGCCTGACCCCTGAACCCTCGCCCCGGAAGTCAGGGTGACTCGAAGTTCCGGCTCAGTCGCTAGGAAACGGGCCAGCCCCACGCGGGGGGCGGCGCTTCTGGCCTCGCCTACTGGCTGCGGAAGGCAGGTGAAGCAGGTGAGACGGTGGGGGCGGCGCCGAGTCCGGGGCAGGGCAGGGCCTGGGGACCTGTGAGCACAGGGGCCCCGCACCACACCCGGACGTCCCCCACTCCGACGCCGGCACAGAGACGCCCCCATACTCGGATGCCCATAAGTACCTGGGACAGCCACCCCCCACCCCCAGGCACACAGGGACCCTGACCGCAGATCCCCGACACACGCCGACCCCACACACGTATAGGAAAAGCACTGCACCCAAGGGACCTTCATTCCCACACGTGTGGACACCACCCCACACCAGTCCCCTCCCAGACCGATCCCGGCACCGAGCCCCCCCCACATAATTGGACCCCTCTGGCACGCCCACGCTCATATGTAACAGACCCTGATTGCATGGGGTCCTCTGCACACACCTGTGGACAGGGGACTCTACAGGCACACAGTGACCTGCACACACAAGGGATGCCACACGCACGCTGAGCGCCCACATACATAGGACCCCCCGTGCACATAGAACCCTGAATCCATACAGGACCCTACAAGCACACCAAGTCCTGCGCCTGCCATACTTGGGCACATGCCAGTTTACACACATACAGGATGCTCTGCATGCACGGGGGGTCCCCCATGCACTGACCCCCCACAGAACCCTGCAACATACAGGACACTGCATGAGCACTGAGAGTCCCTCACGAACCGAGGACCCTGCATTACCGACCCCCACACGGACATGGGACCCTGCAAGCACTCTGAGCCCTACATGCTCCTTCCGTGTGCATGTGTGCACACACGTGCACAGACACACATGGAAGCCCTCAGCTGCCCCTAGGTGCCTCGGTCCCCGCAGCGTCCCCCGCAAACACTTCAGATCCCTACTCAGAACCCACCGCCTGGGGCTGGCCTCCCGAGGAAATGAATTCTGGGGTCAGCTGAGTGGACTAGGGAGGGGGGTGTTGCTTCCAGGCCCTGACAACACCACCTGCTGAGGCCAAGACGAGAGAGGGTTGGGCGTGCCCGGTGTGGGCGAGGTGGGGGGGTGTTTGTCAGTGTCTGGCGGTGGTGCTGGGGACAGTGGGGGCATGGAGGCTTCAGCAAGGCAGGGTTGGCTCAGGCTTGTGTTTAGGATGAAGCTGGTCCAGCTGGCAGCCCAGTGGTTTGGAGCAGGGAGATGGGTACCCGACATCGACCCTGGGGTGAGGATGGGTGAGCCAGGGTGGTGGGGCCAGTGGAATAAGGGCAAGGGGGACAAGCTGTGGCCAGATGTTCTTGCCAGGCATTCCCACTCAGGCTGCTGGGCACACACACCCCAAGAACCAGGGGCAGGCGGGTGGGCCAGGAAGCCGGCAGGAAGCTGTGCTGTTGGGGTGATCCTGTGTTCCCCAGTTCGGCACCTGCTGTCCGTCCACACAGGTCCAAGCCAGTGTGTGATGCTGCCCCTACCCCCGCTGCCATTCTGACCACACCCTCCCTGACCTTTCCTACTCACCCCCAGGAAAATGAGCAGTAAGAAGGGGGGACCCAAAGCTGCGCCAGGGAAGTGGCAGACGTCCTTCCACAGAGCCAACTCAAGAGCCGCTGCTGCCGGTGAGTGTGAGCCCTCTGACCTCCAACCCTGCTCAAACTCTGACTTGTGACACATGCTATGCAGCCACCCAGGGACACTCCTTCCGGGAAGACCTTGCTGTCTGAGAATGGCCTTCAGGGGATCTCTGAGTCAGGCTTGAGTGTGGTGCACTGAGAATTCAGAGCTCAGATGTCCATTCCAGACCCTGACCCTGAGTCTTGTACCCCTGGGGCTGGGACTGGGCTTGGGGTCCCGGGGACAGTGTTCAGAGGAACGTGGCCTTAGGACACATGGAGATGGGAAGCAGGCCCGCGTGGCCTGAATATAGGTTCTGAAACAGGGCGGGGCTTGAGTTCATGTTGGGGATTCTCATAGACTAAGCATGTGGTCCACTCTGACCCTCTGCTCCACCTAGGCTACCCTGTGCTTTTTCTTGTCTGCTGTCGCTCCCTCAGGCCATCCTCTCTTTAGCCACTTCCAGCCTGAAAGATGACAGCTTGTCCTCGGCTTCCTGGTCGTGCTATGGGCCAGGAAGGGCATCTCCCCCATGTCCGCCTACCCATTGTTTCTCTTCTTCTCTGAGTCCCATTTCTTCTCCGTCACGACACGCATCTGGGTTCTTTGCTAAGCTGCCAGCACCTTCCGGGCTGCGGCTGCGGGTCCTCCCAGCGCCCAGGCCCGTACCGGGGTCTGTGCTTGCTAAGAGAGCCCCATACCCTGTTGCTCTGCTGCAGCCCCTCTGCTTGGCGTGGGCCTGGACCCCAGAGGCCTCCCGGATCCCAAGGTCTGGAGGGAGGGTGGCGACTGCTCTTCACGCCAAGCCAGGTGAGCCCCTAGCTCCCCAAAATAGCCCCAGCCGCGTCTGAGGCGGCAGCTGTCCAGGAATGAGGATGACAGGCTCAGGCGCCGCGTGCGGCTTCCGCCGTCTCAAGCCCTAGGAACAGGCTCTGCAGTAGACAGGAGGCCGGCCCGGTGGGCCAGGAAACTGTGGTGGGGAGGGAGGGGGGATGACGGACCTCAGTTCTGCTACCTGCTGACTGTCCACCTGGGCCCTGGACCCAGCCCTCAGCCCACACATTGCTGGCACTGTGCTGGGCAGCTCCCGCCCGGGCCCACCTGGCCAGGATGCCTGGGTTCTCTGCAGAGACACCTCTGCCTCAGTTTCCCTAAACAAGCTCCCTCCTTGGGCCCCCTCTACCTGGCAAGCATTGGGCTGGCCCGAGAGGGCTTCCCGTGCAGCGGTCTTTGCCGTGCCCTGTGTGGCGGGCGCCAGCCTCACTGAGCAGACATGAAAGCCGGCCCACAGGTGTGCCGCGGCGCACATCCGCCGGGCTCCGGCCTCCTGGAGCCCTGCAGGACCTGTAGGTGGCTCGCAGGGTCACCACACCCCCGGGGCTTGTCCGGAGCCTCCCACACCTCCACACCCCCTCCAGGCCTTACCGGGTCCTGGGTCCGAAGCGCCTCAAGGCCCTCACACCGCAGTTGCTCCAAGGCCATGGCCAGCTCCAGCCCCTCCACTTGCACCCAGGCCTGCTCCTCCCGGAGCTGCTGCAGCCACAGCGGCTCCTCCTGCCACAGCTGCATCTGCAGCTGGACCCACCGCCGCCGCTCCTCCAGCAGCAGCTGCTCCTGGGCCAGGCGCAGCTGGACCTCGCGGAGCCTCGGTGGCTCCGGGCCCCGGCCCAGCGTGAGGCCGCCCGCCCCGCAGCCCTCCGTGTCCGCAGCGGGGACCGGCACCAGCTCGGAACCCAGAGCGGTGGCCTTCTCCGGCCTCTTGGCGACCTGTGGCCGCTCTGGTCTGGCCACTCTGGGCTGTCCCCGGGGAGGCAGCTTGCTGCCGGTCACGTGCCCCGCAGGGGCCACCCCTGCCTCGTCCCGAGGGCCCCTGGGGTCAGGGGGCGGCAGCTTGGCCTCAGGGCCCTGCTGGCCTGTGGTCTTCCGTGCCCTGCCCGTCCTCCTGGCCCGGGGTTTGCGAGCTCGACTTCGTCTGCCAGACATGGCCCTGATCCGGCGCCCGTGTTGCCCGGTGTCTGCTCCCCGGGGGCCCAGGCTCATCAGCTGGCCGGCCTCGATCAGGCGGGCTCAGAGGGCATCCCTGGGAGGCCACGACGGTGGGCCCTCTGCTCCTGCAGCCCCTCGTGTCTGCCCTTGCCCTGGCTGGTGCCACGGCTCCGAGGAGGCTCTGGCCTGGGCTCTGGCTTTGGCCTCACAGCCCCACTCTGCACGCAGGCTGGGCCACGCCAGAGAGTTTATAGGGACTCGGCGGTGCTGTGGCTCACCCGGCGTGAACGCTGCCTGACGGGCTGACACGGCGCAGGACTGGATGGGCACGGGCCTCTTTGGCCAGACTGGGAGGGAGACTGAGAGAAACCGGAGGAGGTGACTCCTGCAGCCAGACCGCCGGCTGTGTGTGGCGACGAGCCTGGTCTTGCCCTGGGCGGGCACCGGTGCCCCACCACCCCTGTCCCACCCCGTCCACCCCAGGTCGCAGGAAACCCCAGGTGCAGCCCACAGGGCTAGGAGCCGCCTCCCCAGACTCGCTGGCCATCCAGACAAGACGCTCACCAGCCACAGACGATCCTAACCCAACTGCCACAGGAGCCCCTGGCTCAGCCCGCACGCACTGGGCACCTCAGCCCCCGCCAGCGTGCTCGGAGGAGCCTGGGCCGCCCAAGCTTGCCTGGGGCGTCCTGTGGAGCTGAGGGATCGCTCCCTCGTGGTGGAGTCCTGCTGGGGGCCAGGCTGCGCCGGGGGCTGCTGGAAGAAACTGGACCTTGAAAGGCCCAGGTGGCATTTTGTGGACTGAGATGGGGCGGTAGGAAGAGCCCGCCTGCCCTGAGGTGGGGCAGGGCTCTTGGGGACGCCCTGGTTGGGGGGTCCGGCTGCTCAGCCCACAGGGGCCCAAGGAGACCCCGCCCGGCCAGCCTTTGCAGCCCTGGGGACGCAACTGGGGGAGGAGGTGTAGGGCCGGCCTGAGTGCTGGTGTCCGTCCCGTCCTTTCCCCCCCCCCCCCCCCCCCCCCCCGCCGCCGCCGCCGCCGCCTCCTCCCGCTTCCTGGTGGGAGGGAGGCTTGGGACCGACTCCTCCCCAGCATTTCTCCAGCCCGGGGCCGCTGACTCACGCCCACGCCCAGGGCCCCATCCCAGCCAGCTCTGTCACACTGGCTCGACTGGTTTGCCTGGCGCAGCCCTGCCTGCTGCGCCCCCTCCCGCGCAGCCCTTTCCCCAGAGGCTTGGCGGGGAGGTCGCCGGGGAGCAGGGTGGGCGCCCCGCAAGGGAGTGGCACGGGCGGGGGGCAGTGTTGGGGGGGGTAGGGCGGGCGGAGCGTCCGCCCACCGGAGGTCTCTGCACACCTGGGCTCGCGAGCCCGGGCTTCGGGCCCCGGGTGCGGGGCGGTGCTGACGCGGGCGCCCCGCGGAGGCCGTGGCCCCGTCGTGGCGGCTTCGCGACGCGGCTGCGGGCGGCCGCTCCTGCACAGCCGGGACGCGGCCCCTCTTCCGGGGGCCCGTGCACGTCCGCACCTCCGCCGCGCTGGCCGCCCCCTCCCCGCGGGAAGCCAGGAGAGAGGAGCCAGCCGGCGACGGGGCCCGCACCCCCGGAGCGCCCCGAGGCCCCGACAGGTGAGCGCGCGCGGGCCCCGTGTGCGCGGAGCCCCTCGCCCCGTGCCTCCAGCCGCAGGTGGGCGCCCGGTCCGCGCCGCCGGCCGCTCTGCGTGCCGTGGCGGGAGCCAACCTCGGGGCGTGGGCAGCCCGGGGACGGCGGTGGGCGCCCTCCGTCCCAGGCCCTGTCTTCTCAGCGCGCAGCCTCCGCCGCGGCTCTCGGCAGCGGCGTCCACAGCCGAATCTTTACCCAAGTCTTTCCTCCTGCGGCCCAGACCCACATCCAGGCGCGGCCCAGCCCTCCCCTGGGGGTCCTCAAGCCCCACGGCGCGTCCGGAGCGCACACGCCGCGCGGCCTTCCTCTCGCGTGTCTGGTCTCCCGCGACTGCGCCCTGCCGAGCCTGTGCCCAAGCCCCCACCCCCAAGGACGGCTCTCTGTGCTCCGGCCCCGGCTTCCTTCACTCCCTCCCGCCTTGCTGGCCGCTCACCCCGCTCCGAAACGCCTCTCCATTCTGCTCGTCTGGTGGCCGCCAGCAGCCAGTCTCGCGTGCGGGTGTGATCCGTCCCAGGGTGGTGCTGGGCTCACCCCGGATCAACTCCCAGCACCACCGGTCTCCTTTGTACCTCGACCCCCCGCCCCCCTAACGGGCCAGGGCAAGGAGCCTGACCTTGTCCTGAGGACAGAGCCAGACCACAGAAGGTTTGCAGAGTCCTGACTCGATTTTATGGAAGTTATATATGCCCAACGCATGTATCAGAAGGGTGTCCAGCAGCAGGGGACTGGGGCTCGGCAAGAGGCAGAAATGAGAGGAAGTGGAGGACACGGGCAGGTCAGGCCCCAGAGGACGTGCCGTCAGGATGTCCAGAGGCTGCGGCCGCTGCTGTGCCCTCGACTTGGCAGCTCCGCCGAGCATTGCCTCTAATTGCCCACGTCCTGGTGTCTCTTTCTCAAGACCCAGGCGCCTGGTGAGGAGTCCAGTCTGCCCTTAGGTCACGCTCCCATCGTCAGGCAAAGGAGGGACGGATGTCTGCCTCCCTCCCCCCATTTTGGTTTCTGTAGTGGGAAGTGGGCTCCCACTGAATCTTCTAGAACAGAGCCCAGACTTACAAGGTAGGGGTTCCGAGTCTTCAACAGGCCAGTGTCATGTGGAGAAGCTGCTTTCCCGCTCTGGGTCTGTTGCAGGCAGTCCGTCCAGACAGCATCTTCCCCAGCCTCCCGTCACCACCCACGTTCCTGATGATCTGTCCAAATTGTCAGCCAGAGTGTATGAGTTGATATAAAGAAGGGTATTTGGTAGGACGGGGTCTGGTCTGGATCAGCCTTGATTGGAGGGCCTTGCGCTGTGGGCCCACGTGTCACTAGCTTCTCTGCCACCACGGCCACTCTGTTCATGGGCCTTTGCCTAAGCACTGGGTGGCCGAGGAGAAAGGCTGGCCGACGTCCATAGGACAGTCGTGATGTCTGCCTGGGTGTCTGACGCCTCCTCTGCAGTGGACTCTCTCTGGGGGCGTCACCGTGAGACGCAGAGCCAGCCCCGCGTGCTTGGTGCCCTCAAACCTGCGTCCCCGCTGCTGGCCCCTCCGCACGCCTTTCCCTGGGCCTGCCTGTCACTGATGTTCCAGACTCGTTCATTTCAGGCTCCCAGTGAACCAGCCAAGCCCTTCACCGGTGCCCTGCGCGCCGCAGGCCACTCTTTCCCCATCCACGGGAAGTTGAGAACCGGGTCCCCTGGGAGATGTCCCTCCTCCGCTGTCCTTTGGGGCCTCCCGAGAGAAGAGCTGTGATGTGGCGGTGGTCAGTTTGAGTGGTGCCACCCTGTGGACTGAGCTCTGTGAATCAAGCCCGAGTCCCTCCTCCACCACCTCCCCCAGGAATGCCGTTGGCGTGGGCTGGGGTCCTGGGAAGCGGCACCGACCCTCAGCACAGAGAGGGGGGTGGACACCTTCCTCCCGCTGGATGCGTCCTTTCTGTCGTAAAGGACCGCTCTGTGTGTGCCCAGTGCCTCAAACCCGTGGAGCGGGGACCCCGGCTCAGGGTGGGGAATTCAGGCTGCTTGTCCTCCGGTGCCCCCGTTGGACTTCCAGGCTCCACTGGGGCCGGCAGCATCCCGAGAGCCGTTCTCCAGACCCAGAACTGTGTTCTACCGGGGAAGGCACAGCCTTGCTCTGGAGCCTGACGTCTGTGCCGCGGCCCTCCCACCGGCTTGGCCGGAGGTCCCCCACGGCATCCTTCTCCCCACAAACACCTTCAGCTTATCAGACCTGCTGGCCACCTGGCCTGGCCGCCTGGCCGCCTGGCAGCTCACGCCTCTGCCACGACCTCTGGGCTTGGCCGTTAGCCTTCTGGGTCCCCCAGGACGTGGGTGGGGCGCTGTTCCTGAATACGGCACTTGCTGCTCCAGAGTCTTGAGAGGCCTGCCAGGCGCTGGGCCTCTTTCTGGACGGAAGGAGGTCCAAGGCGTAGCAATTTATGTTTTTCCTTTAAGGTGCCCTGGCGTGTCCCAGCATGTAAACCCTAAAGACTTCATTAGCGTGGTTCTGTCTCCCACCCGCTGGAACTTCCTGGATCAGTGAACTGTCAGGATGACCCAGGTTCCTGTGTTAGTTCCCTGTACCTGCTATAAGAACACGTAACGTACATTTAGTGTCTTACGACGGCACAGATTTATTATCTCGCAGGGCTGTGGGTTAGAAGTCCGACATGGGCTTCAGTGGGCTAAAATCAAGGTCTCGGCAGGCCAGCCATGCTTCCTGCAGGCTCGAGAGGACCATCTGTGTCTTTGTCCTCTTCGGGCTCGTAGAGGCGCCCACGGTCCTTGGCTGGTGGCTTCTTCCTCCGCCTTCAAAGTCAGAGACCTTCGTCCAAAGTCACAGCTTCCTCTGCTCCTCCCCCGTCCTCCTCTTCCACTCGTGAGGTCGCTGTGATCCCGTTGCACCTACGCGGACAATCCCGGGCGCTTTCCC
This sequence comes from Kogia breviceps, assembly GCF_026419965.1. Taxonomy (NCBI): domain Eukaryota; kingdom Metazoa; phylum Chordata; class Mammalia; order Artiodactyla; family Physeteridae; genus Kogia; species Kogia breviceps. The sequence goes on from NC_081326.1 coordinate 76,861,061, forward strand.
TATCTTAAGCTCAGCTCATGGGCAGCCTTGGTTCCATCTCCAGTCTCGGTTGCCTTTTGCCACGTAGCACAGCGCATTCACCGACCCCCGGGCACAGGACAAGGACGTCGTTGGGGGCTGGCGTTCTGCCCTCCGCCGTCCCTATGAACTATATGGTGACAGGAAGCCAGAGAGCAACCATGGTCCTGAGACAGGACAGGGAAGGGCTGCTGCGCGGACAGGAGGAGAGAGCCGTGGCCAGCCAGCCGTTACACGCCACGGTGCCCCGGGCTGTGTGCATCTGCTGCGGTGGAGACGCCACTTCCAGCCTGGCAGCCTTGATTGCTGCTTCCGCCGGAGTAAGTTTCCTGCCATCCACCCTCCTCCACGGTTTAATGGAGATGTGATGGGCCCCACCACACCTGTTTTCCTCAAATCTTTTGTTGTTGTTGTTCGGTTTTTTAAATGTAGGCTTTCTTTTTTTTTTTTTTTTTGTGGTACGCGGGCCTCTCACTGTCGCGGCCTCTCCCGCTGTGCACCACAGGCTCCGGACGCGCAGGCTCAGCGGCCACGGCTCACGGGCCCAGCCGCTCCGCGGCACGTGGGATCCTCCCGGACCGGGGCACGAACCCGCGACCCCCGCATCGGCAGGCGGACTCTCAACCACTGCGCCACCAGGGAAGCCTAGGCTTTCTTTTTTGAGAGCAAAATTGAGGGGAAGGCACCGAGCTTTCCCATAGATGCCCAGTCCCCACACATGCACAGCCTCCCCCATTATCAGCATCTCTCACCGGAGTGGGACACTGGTGACAAGTGATGAGCCGTAATCACCCAGACCCAGTCCGTAGGTTACATTAGGGTTCTTGGTGTTGTACACTCCGTGGGTTTGGGCCAATGTACAATGACGTGCACCCCTCACTGTGGCATCATCCAGAGTATTTTCACTGCCCTAAAATTCCCCCGTGTCCTCTCAATCCCTCCTACCCCCTTCAGTCCCTCACAGCCACCCATCTTTTCACTGTCTCCATAGTTTTGCCTTTTCCAGAATGTGAAATAGTTGGAATCATACAGTATTATAGCCTTCTCAAATGGGCTTCTTTCACTTAGTAATCTGCATTTAAGGTTCCTCCATGTCTTTTTTTTTTTTTTTTTGCGGTATGCGGGCCTCTCACTGCTGTGGCCTCTCCCGTTGCGGAGCACAGGCTCCGGACGCGCAGGCCTAGTGGCCATGGCTCACGGGCTTAGTTGCTCCGCGGCATGTGGGATCTTCCCGGACCAGGGCACGAACCCGTGACCCCTGCATCGGCAGGCGGATTCTCAACCACTGCGCCACCAGGGAAGCCCCCTCCATGTCTTTTTGTGTCTTGATAGCTCATTTCTTTTTAGCGCTAAATAACATTCCATTGTCGGGATGGACCACAGTGCATTCATCCACCCACCTGCTGAAGGCCGTCTTGGTCGCCTCCAACTTTGGGCAACTGGGAATAAAGCTGCTGTAAACATCCGTGTGTTGGATTTGATGTGAACATAAAATTTCAGCTCCTTTCGGTAAATAGCGAGGAGCACAACTGCCGAATCATTAGAGTATGTTCCGTTTTATAAGGAACTGCCTGTCTCCCAAAGTGGCTGCGCCGTCCTGCGTTCCCACCAGCAGTGATGCGACTTCCCGCGGCTCCACGCCCTCACCTGCGTCTGGCGGCGGCGTGTCTGGAATCGGTGTGCAGTGCTATCTCGCTGTTGTTTTAATTTGCATTTCCCTGCTGACAGATGATATGGAGCGGCTGTCATATGCTTATGTGCCATCGGTGTATGTTCTCTGGTGAGGTGTCTGTCTGTTCAGGTGTTTGGCCCATTTTAAAATCAGGTTGTTTTCTTCCTGTTGGGTTTTAAGAGTTCTCTGTATATTTCAGATAACGGTCCTTTATCATTTGTATTTTTTTTTTTTTTTTTGCACGGTACGCGGGCCTCTCACCGCTGCGGAGCACAGGCTCCGGACGCGCAGGCCCAGCGGCCATGGCTCACGGGCCCAGCCACTCCGCGGCACGTGGGATCCTCCCGGACGGGGGCACAAACCCGTGTCCCCTGCATCGGCAGGTGGACTCTCAACCACTGCGCCACCATGGAATACCCGAAGTTTTTAATTTTAATGAAGTCCCGCTTATCAATTGTTTCTTTTTCTTTGGATTTATAGCTTTTGCTTGATATTTGGCAAATGCCCTTAGGATTAAGCAGCTTTGAACGTTGGGCTTATCTCTCTGGGTTCTGCCTTACTCTACATGTTGTTGTCCCAGGAATTCCTTACTATTTTTATTTGTTCTTTAATACTTTCAATGGACTTAAAAAAAAAAAAATTATTGGAGTGTAGTTGCTTTACAACGTTGTGTCAGTTTCTACTGTACAGCTAAGTGAATCGGCTATACGAATACATCTGTCCCCTCTGCTTTGGCTTTCCTTCCCATTTCGGTCACCACAGAGCACTGAGTAGAGTTCACTGTGCCATACAGGAGGTGTTCATTAGTGATCTATTTTATGCATAGTATCAGCAGCGTATACATGTCAATCCCAATCTCCCAGTGCCTGGTGAACGCTGGCAGAGGCCACCGAGCCCTCCAGGGGAGGCTTGGGAGAATAGTCAGCATCGGGAGAGCACTGGTAGAAGCAACGCACGGTCCTCCTCCAAGGGCATCTGGCATCTTCTTCAATCTAGGAGCTGTGAGGCTTTGACCTTGACTGATGTCTGGGAGCTGGACAGTAGTGGCTGCTGTCAGGTTTCCGGTTGGCAGAGCCTGGCGTTTCTCTGACTACACAAACCGAGCAACACCCCGTAGACGGCCCGGCGTCTCGCCCCGCGTCAAGGCCTCCTGACCGCCACCCTGCCTGCTGCCTATCGCGATACCCTCTTACCTCCGAGAGTTAAGTGCCGCTGCTGAGCGTCTTCTGTTCTGGAATCCCGTCCCCGCGTTGATGTTAGGGCAGTGAACCTGGCCTCCCCAGTACCAGCCCAGCCTCCAGAGGAGAGCCACCACTGAGCTCACGGGTGTGTTTTGTCATTGTTTTGATGAAGGGGTGCCCTCTGAACCTTCCCAGGGGTCCTAGTCAGGTGGAGGCTTCAAGGCTAACATTAGCCATTTCCTGTAAGAACAAACAAACGTCGTTTGGAAGTAGTTCGCCTCTTTCTGGAGCCGACCTGCAGTTCCCCGCTCCATCGGCTCTGACCCCTGACTCTGACTGCCGGCCTGGGTGCAGCAAAGGGGGACCTAGGGGCCTCAGGTGAGGTCTTCGTGGTTCAGTAAGACCGCTCTCCTCTGGCAAAGGGGCAGGAGACGTTTTCTGGTGCGGAACCAGCAGCTGACGCTGGCGAGTGCGGCCACTGCCCGGGCAGCACGAGAGCGTGAAGGAGACAGAAGAGCGGAGCCCTTACGCTGCCTCCTGCCTGCGGGTCCCCTCTCGCGCCCCCTGCCGGCCGGGAAGCCGCGGGGTGTGCTGCGGCGCCAGCAGCACAGGGCGGACCGTGGAAGGGTGGGCTGGATGCTGAGAGCGAGGGCGCGCTGGCCGACGCCCTCGGCCCTCGGCTGTGACCTCCACACACGCCCTTCCCACGCGCGTGAGCTCCCACACGGCAGCGTGTGCTTCCGCCTGACCGTGCAACGGTCCTGGGTGTGGCTGAAGGTGGTCTCACTGTCTTTCCAAAAAGCGAAAACAATGTCCCGGGGGCCTCTGCATCCCTGGGTGACATTCATAGCACCTTAAATTCATTCACGTCTCACCTGGAACCTGGATTTCCTGAAACTTAAATACAGCATTGTAAAGCTTACCAACACCAACAAACCTGACATAAAATAGAGGAGAATAAAACAGAGTGGAAGAGGAAATTAGTCAATATATATGAATACATGGAACAAACAGGGAAGAAACAGACGCAGCCACTGCGGTTCTCATCTCCGTAACTGACCATGGGCTCCCTCTCTCCACCGCCCATTCCGTGTGCCCTTTGCCCTCAGCTAGGACACCTGCTGGTCTGGGTTCTTTACCTGAAGGATCTGAATCGGTGCTTATTTGTTTGTTGTTTGTTTTCAGTTGCTTTAGTTTTGCGTTGACGGCTCCTATGAGATGGGTGAGTGACAGGGTCCCCAGGGAACACCTCGGCTTCCAGACAGTTCTTACCGCGTGAGGGGCGGTGAACTGACCTCCCTGCGTAGTCAGAGTCTATCACCCCAGTCAGCACGGTGACTCCCTTCTTTGTCCGCTCGTTTAGTGGTCAGGCAGAGGTCTCAGTGTTCAATTCAAACCATCCTCATGTCACCCGGTGGAAGTGTTCCTATCCTGGGAACCAAGACTTCTCAGCCAGCAGACCTCAGAGTCATGGAGGGAGGAAACAGAAATACCTCCGGTGGGTCATTAGACGTAACAGCGCGAGAAGCCGCTTCCGCTGTGCCTGCCGGCTCCCGGCGAGTCCTTCGGCCGGGGGAGCACCTAGTGCTGCTTCACGGGTTGCAGATCTAGTGGCTGTCGTGTTACCCTGTGGTCTCTGTGGGTCAGGAATCCGGGCACAGCTCAGTGAGGCCCTCTGTTCAGTGTCTCACTGGCTGCTACCAGGCGTTGGCTGGCGCTGTGGTCTCACCTCGGGGCTCGACTGGGGAAGGGTTCGCTCCCCTGGGGACCTTGGACGAGGGACTCAGTTTCCGGCTGGCTTTCGGTCTTGGTACGTGGGCCTCTCCAGAGGGTATCTGACAATATATATTTTACTTAAACATTTAGGAACCGGGGAAGCACCCATAGGGTGGATCTGCAAAACTACCAGGACCGATGCAATGTGAACTTGGAGCCAAATTCCATCTTCTCCTGTGCATGCAAAGCCCCCACTTTGACTAGTGGGCCACAGGGGTGTTTGGGGGCCCCTGGAATCGATTCAGAACCAGAGGTTAGTCCCCGAGAAGTCCGGCTGTTGCCCTTCCTCTCCTCCAGGGCATGGTTGCTCTAGTGAGTGGCCAGGGCCCTTTGGGAGGCTGGGAGGCAGATCTGCTCACGCCGGGGCGGGTTGTGGGCCCCCTCCCGGAGGGATGCAGGTGCGAATTGGGTTTGCTGCGACACCTACCGCTTCTCACCTGGATTACTGGCATCTCATTTCCCATTGGTAGGGAGCTCGGTGCCAGGTCAAGGACAAAAACATGACTGAGTATATTGCGTGCTACTCCTTATGTTCAATGATTACACAGCCACACTTTGTAATATGTTAATCATTTTGAACAATTGTGTGCTAACACTAACAGTAACGACAGCTCAATACAGGAGAATTTTTTTAAGTCCTCAGGATTATGTTCTGTATTTTTATTAGCTAAACCTGGCAACCCTAAGCCCTTACCCAGTGCTCTGGAATACAGATTTTGTCCCCTTGTTGCTGAGACCTGCAGAAGCCCTGCTCACATTGTGCCCCTGCCCTCCCCCTGGTACTGTGCTTCTGGTGCTGGTGGCTGCTGCCAGGGGAAGCCTGTCTGCTGGTCTGGGGCCACTCCTGCGCTCTCCTGCCCCGAGCTCACCTCCTTTGTCTTTGCAGTGCCTTCAGACATGTTTTACAGCATATTCATTCTGTCTTTTTTTAAAAAATTAATTAATTAATTAATTAATTAATTTATTTATAGCTGTGTTGGGTCTTCATTTCTGTGCGAGGGCTTTCTCTAGTTGTGGCAAGCGGGGGCCACTCTTCATCGCGGTGCGCGGGCCTCTCACTATCGCGGCCTCTCTTGTTGAGGAGCACAGGCTCCAGACACGCAGGCTCAGTAGTTGTGGCTCACGGGCCCAGTTGCTCCGCGGCATGTGGGATCTTCCCGGACCAGGGCTCGAACCCGTGTCCCCTGCATTAGCAGGCAGATTCTCAACCACTGCACCACCGGGGAAGCCCTCCCATCTTGTCTTTGATCCCTTGTTCTGTTGAATTTCTGCTTTTATTAAGTTCCTCCCTAGCTTGCAGTGCTTTTGGAGAGCTGGCTTTTCTGCTTGTTTTCTTCCAGTGTCTTCTGAAAGCCGTGTCATCCCTTCCCTGTGGTATGTCTGCACCTTCTCGCCTGCCAGTTCTTTCACAGTGAGCATGGCCACTGGGTCTGGCTCTCCTCTGCTTGGAGTCTCAATTACGGAAACATAGGTTGAGCAGTTACTTTCAGGACTCACAGTGTTCTATTATTGGACTATTGGAAAGCCCTGTGGGGTGTAGCTACCATCACCCCATTTTAGAGAAAGGGACACTGAGGCCCAGAGAGGCTAACTGCTCTCCTCATCACATGGGCAGAGAGTGGCAGGTGGGTGTGGACATCTCTCCTAGGGCAGGCGTTCGGACCCTCCCTGTAGCCAAGGGCGCTGCTGGGGCGAGGCAGGGTGTGCCGCCAGTGGATCACAGCTCTCAGGGGCCTTGGGCTCCCTATTCTGAGTTCTAGTGGGCTTGTGGGTTGAGACACCCCCACTTCAGCCCAGTCAGCCCCGCCTATGGATGCGGGTGCCTGAATTCGGAAGAGGTCCTTCTGGCTTTCAGAGGGAAGGGGTCTTGTGGGGATCCACAAGGGGCTTCTCTGTCAGAAGCCTTTTTTCTCAGACTTCCTCGGGTTTCCCACCAACATCTCCAGACCATCTTCCCAGGCTGGGGGCTCAGAAGGTATTCGCAGGGTCCCAGCTGTATCTGGGGTGGGGAAGGGCAGGAGACTTTGTGCCGAGACCCGGCTCCTCTCTCCGCTCTCGGCTGCCACTCCTTGTACCTCCTCACTTGCTCCCTGCTGGTGAATTACTCTGGCTTAGTCGTGTTTGTGGATTTTAGAACATTTTTGATCCTTTCGCCAGGTCAGGAGGGAGTGCGCCTGCTCCGCTCGGCTTGTTAACCTGGAGCTCGGCCACACCTGGTGTTGGTCCTGCAGCCGCGTGGACCGCAGCGTGGAGGGGAGCACTGTGATCCATAAGCCCTCTCCCCACTAGCAGGGCCAACCGCGGAGGACCAAGCAGCCACCACCATCCAGCGAGCCTTCCGGAAGCTCCTGGCGAGAACGGAGCAGGCCCGCCGTGAGCAGGACCACCAGGACTACCTGGAGCTGATGGAGAAGCTGCAGAGGGAGGTGAGGTCTACGGGGGTGGGTGTCGGAGTGGGGGCATGACTGCAGGGCTGGGGGTGGGGACGCAGGGCTCGGGGGCGGGAACTGCAGGGCTGGGGGCGGGGACGCAGGGCTGGAGGCGGGGACGCAGAGCTGTGGGCGGGGACGTAGGGCTAGGGCGGGGGGACGCAGCGCCGTGGGGGACGCAGGGCTGGGGGCGGGGACGCAGGGCTGGGGGCGGGAACTGCAGGTTTGGGGGCGGGGACGCAGGGTTAGGGCGTGGGGACGCAGGGCTGGGGGCGGGGAAGGAGGACTCGGGGGCGGGACCTGCAGGGCTCCGGGGCGCGGACCCAGGGCCGGGGGCCCGGGGTTGGGGCGGTGACCGCACAGGGCTGCCCGCAGGCCTTCGTGGCCCTGTTGCGGCGGGAGCAGGAGGCGGCCCGGCGGCAGTAGGAAGAAGCGGCGGCGGCCGAGCGGCGGCGGCAGGAGGAGCGGCAGCGCGCAGCGCGCCTACTGGAGGCGGCCTTCGACGGGAACCTGGGCGAGATCCAGGCGGTCCTGCGGGAGGGGGGCGGCGGGCCCTGAGCTCGCGGCGCCGCTGACCGCCGCCCGGCGCAGGTGGACGCGCTACTGAACCGCGAAGGCGTGAGTTGCGACGCGGCGCGGGCGGTGCCTGGCCCTGGTGGACTTCGAGGACAGCAGCGGCGGGCGGGCAGTCCCTGGCCATCCAGCTGCTAGCCAAGCAGGGCGCCAGTCGCAACAGCAAGGTGGGCGCCAGGCGAGGACTGGGGGCCGCGCCTCGCCCGGGCGGGCCGTGCTCAGTGAGCGCGTCCAGCAGGGCGCCTTCGGCCGGACGCCGCTGTACCGAGCGGCCTTTGGGGGAAACCTGGAAGCCGTGGAGTTGCTTCTGAAGCTCGGAGGTGACCCCCGGGTGTATGCGGACGACGGAAGCACCCCCGAGCAGGTGCGCGGGCGTGGGCAGAAGCCCCCGGGGCGCTTGCTCCCCCACCCCCAAAGCTGTCAGGAGCCTGGGGGCCCCGCCCCGGCTGGTCCTGAACCTTCCAGGACCCAGAACCACCTGCAAGGCCTTTGCAGGCCCTTCCCCTCCCGAAGTCCTGCTATGAGCCTTACCGGGCACACGCTATCAAGACCACAGCTCCCGGTTTCTGGGTGCCTCCTGTGGCCGGGGTTCTACTCACGTCCCTGGACCCTCAGCCCACCTTGGAAGCAGTGTTACCATGGGAGGTGGAGAAACAGACTGCGCGGGAGCTCTGGGGCATTGAGGGCAGCACTAGGCCCGCCCACCTGGCCCCTCATTCAGAATTTCCACGTCTCTGAGAAAATTGAGCCCTAGGGCTCGGAGCCGTGACCCTGCCCAAGGCAGCTCAGCCTGGCAGCTCCTCCGTGGTGCCCAGGAACGATGTCAAGGGGCCTTTTCCCAGACCCTGGGCCAGGCTGGGGACACGGGTGCTTGGACTTCTTCCCGGCCCAGGAGGCCAGGTCAGATGAGGCTGACCCAGGGCCTGTGGGAGCAGCCGTGAAGCTGGATCACCTAATGCCACGGTCTTAATTTCTTCAAATGAGTCTGACTGGAATCTCAGGCCCTCGCCCACCTCTGCCGTGTGTCCTTCCACCCCAGCCTGTAGAGCCGAGGTGTTGGCTGGAAAATGTGGGACTGGCCCAGGTCTGCTGCTGAGCCCCTGCTTCCAGCCATGGGGTGCCAGGGCCTTTGCCACCTGGGGACCCCGTGTCCTGGGCACCACCTCCCCCCAGCTGCCTCCTCAGGGTGCTGCTCCAGGCTTCCCCTTGTCCCGGAAGGCATCCCCTCTGCTCTTCTTGGCTTCTCCTCTTTAATAAGCAACAGGGCAAGCTTTAAAAGACCAGCAGAGCCTTTGGCTTCAAACTCCTCCTGCTTCCTCCTCAAAGGAGCAGAATGTGAGGCTCGGAGGACCAAAGGGCCTGGCCATGGCCTCGGAGGGGCTGGAGCGAGGAGGGGGCACAGGGAGGCCCACCTCTGCGCAGGTAGTGTTGCGGCAGGCCCGGGCGGTGGGCACGGAGCATGAAGGCTGGAGAGGCATGCAGGTGGACTTCTGAGGGGTGCCGAGGAGGCTGTCCAGCCCGCCGGTGCCTGAGGGGGGGGACAGGGGCACTGAGAGGAGCCGCACGCTGGAGGCCACTGGCTGCAGGAGGGACAGCCTGGCGCTGGAGCCATTGGACGCCTACAGGCGAAGGAACGAACCTTCACTGAAACCGCACACCCTATAAAAAACGAACTCAAAATGGATTAGGATTTAAATGCAAAGTGTAAACTGTAAAACCTTTAGAAGAGCACAGGAGAAAATCTTTGGGACCTATGGCTTGGCAAAGGGTTCTTAGACAAAAAGCACAATCAATCGATAAAAGAAGAAAAAAAGAACCCCAACAAATTGAACTTCCTAAAAATGTAAAACTTTTGCTCTGCTGAAGCCCCTGTTAACAGGATGAAAAGACAAGCCACAGAGAGGGAGAAAATCCTTGCAGACCACATAGCTGACAGAGGACCCATATTTATGATATACAAACAACTCTCAAAACTCAATGGTAAGTGATACGATCCAGTTATAAAGTGAGCAAAGGGCATGGAGAGAAATTTCACTGAAGAGGATATAATGATGCCAATAAACACAAGCTGTTCAACACCATCACACGTGGGAGAGATGCTGAAATGGAAACCAGTGAGGATGGCACAGGGTGCAGAGAAGCCAGCTCTCACCCAGTGCTCATGGGCACGTAAAGAGGTGCAGCTGCCCTGGAATACAGTGGGACTGTGTCTTAAGAAACTGAACATACATTTCCCACGGGACTCAGCACACCCTGCTAGGCATTCTATTCCAGTAAAATGAGGACTGTGTCCACATAAAAGTGTGCACACGTGTGTTCACAGCAGCTTTACTTGTAACAGCCCCAAACTGGAAGCAACCTGGATGTTCTTCAGTAGGTGAAAGGTTAAGCCAACTCAGGCCAGTCCACACCTCAGAACACTTCTCAGCGGTGAGAAGGAAGGAGCGAGTGATACAGCGACACCTGGACGGGTCTCAAGGGCCTTTTGCCAAGTGAAAAAAGAGTGCATCTCACAGGGTTACATACTGTCTGACTCCATTCACATAACATTTTCAAAATGACGAAATTATGGAGACAGAGGCCAGACCAGTGCTTTGCGGGGTGGGAATAGGGGCAGGGAAGGAAAGGGGAGAGAGGTGATGTGACTAGAAGTGGTGACACAGAGGAGCGTTGTGGTGATGGGACAGGTCGCATCTTGACTGTGGTGGCGGGTACACAAATCTACACGTATGATGAAACTGCATGTAACTGTAGACATACAAAGGGATACATGTAAAATTGTTGAAACAAAGTAAGTGGGGTCTGTGGATTACACTATGTCCATATCCTCCTTTGTATATTGCACTATAGTTGTATAAGATGCCATCACTGGGGAAAACTTGTTAAGGGTACATGCAACTTCCTGTAAATCTGTAATTGTTTGCAAATAAAAGTTTAATAAAATTACCAGTCATGCAAGAAAACAGGAAAATATAACCCATAGTGAAGAGCAAAATCAATCAAAACTGACTCAGAAATGACACAGATCACAGAATAAGTGGACAAGGGCATTAAAACTTACACCTGTATCTCACACAGCACACCTCTACATCCATCTGTCTCTATTTTTATGTACCTACTCCTAAACTTCTGAAAACCGCAATGTTGGAGGTGAAAAACACACTGGATGTGATTAATGGCTGATTAGACATTGAAAGAAAAAGTAGTTAATTAGAAGACATAGAAATTACCCAAAATGAAACACAGAAAGAAGGTTGAAAAAAAATGAACAGAGATGTCTGCTTCTAGGATGGAGTAAATGCAACCTGATTTATCCTTCCACCTGAAATACAACAACGAAACCCAGAGAGAATATATGAAACAATGGTTTTCAAGACACTGGGCAACAGGGAATAATCAGTGATCCCCAAGAGGCTGGAAATAAACTACATGAGCCCTTTGATTGCCCAGCTAACCACCTTGAGAGCAGGTCCAGGCTGCGGTGCAGGAAGGGGGAATCCAGGCAGAGCCTGGTCAAGTCCCTGAGTTAAGGAGACAGGGTTCAGAGTCCAGGGATTCCAAGGCAGTCAGACTGCAAGTGCCAGAGAGAAGAGAGCTGCAAAGGGAAATAGCATTTCAGAAATAATGCCATTTGCAGCAACATGGATGGACCTAGACATTGTCACACTGAGTGAAGTAAGGCAGACAGAGAAAGACAAATATATGATATCGCTTATATGTGGAATCTAAAAAAATAGTACATTATTTACTAAACAGAAATAGAGTCACAGATGTATACAACAAACATGGTTACCAGCGGGGAAATGGGGGGAGGGATAAAGTGGGAGATTGGGATGGACATATACACACTACTATATATAAAATAGATAACTAATTAGGACCTACCGCATAGCACAGGGAACTCTACTCAATACTCTGTAATGGACTATATGGAAAAAGAATCTAGAAAAGAGTGGTTATATGTATATGTATAACTGATGTACTTTGCTGTACACCTGAAACTAACACAACAGTGTAAATCAACTCTACTCCAATAAAATTGTTTTTACAAAGAGAAGGAGCATCCCAGAGGCGTGTAGGGACCCCTTTAGGGATTCAGGCGAGTACTCGATGGCTCATGCGTGTGACAGAATGTCTCAAGGTTGGGGACAGAGCCACCTGTCGGGGGAAGGACGCAGTGCCTAGCCTTCTCCCCCCGGCCCAAGCAGGAAACCTCACAATCCAGCGGCACCGCGTAGTGCGCTTAGACGGATCTTGCCTCAGAGGAATAATTGTCGTAGAGTAAATGCCACTCTGGTACAGCCTCACCAAGCTTAAAGCAAGACCCAAAGGATAAAACTTTCCAAGTAATTTAACTTTATCCCAAAACAAAATTCAAGAATACATATAGAGATACAAAATATACAGCTCCTAACAAGGCAAAATGTACATTGTCTGGCATCCAATTACATATTACCAGACATACAAAGATGCATACAAATGTGACCATAATGAGAAACTCAACTAATCAGGACAAACCCAGAACTGATGTGGACATTAGAATTAGCATAAGACATTTAAACAGCTATTATAACTGTATTCCAGATGCTTGAAAAATTGAATAGAGACATGGAAGGTATAAAAAACTTAAATTCTAGAGGTAAAAATGACAGTGTCTGAGATGAAAAACAAACAAAAAACTATGGATAGGATTAATGTCAGATTAGACAGAACAGAGGTAAAGATTAGTGAATTTGAAGGCTTAACAATAGAAACTACTCCAAATAAAACCACACAGAGAAAAAGGAATTCCTCCAAATGAAAAGAGGATCAACGAGCTGTGGGACAATTTCAAGAGGCCTCGTATATATGTAATTGGAGTCTCCAAAGGAGAGAAGAAAGGACGGACTTCCCTGGTGGTGCAGTGGTTAAGAACCTGCCTGCCAATGCAGGAGACACAGGTTCGAGCTCTGGTCCGGGAAGATCCCACATGCCGCGGACAGCCAAGCCTATGCACCACAACTACTGAGCCTGCGCTCTAGAGCCTGTGAACCACAACTACTGAGCCCGTGAGCCACAACTACTGAAGCCTGTGCGCCTAGAGCCCGTGCTCTGCAGCAAGAGAAGCCACCACAATGAGAAAGCCCATGCACCACAATGAAGACCCAATGCAGCTGAAAATAAATAAATAAATTAATTTTTTTTAAAAAAATGAAACAAAAATATATATATTTGAAGAAATAATAACCTTAAGGTTTCCAAATTTGATGAAAAGTATAAACCACATTCCCAGAATCTCAACAAACACCAAATTTCAACAAGAAGCAGGAAGAAAAATCAGGCTAAAGCACAATTTGATAAAATTTCTCAAAGCCAGTGATAAAGAGAAAATCTTAAGAGCAGCCAGAGGAAAAAAAGACGTTACAGACAGAAGAACAAAGATAAGGATTGTGGCAGATTTCCTGTTGGAAACAATGCAAGTGAGGAGACAGCAGAGAGCATCTTTAATGGTACTGAAGGGGGAAAAATATCTTGTCAACCTTGAGTTCTATACCCAGTGCATATATCTTTCATAACTGAAGGCAAAATAAAGACATACCTTTCCAGACATACAAAAGCTGAAAGAATCAATCGCCAGCAGACTTGCACTATAAGAAATGTTAATGGAAGCCCTACCAATAGAAGGAAAGGGATGCCAGATGTGAATACGGATCCACTCAAAGACGTGAGGACCACTAGAAAGGGTAACTACCCAGGTAAATATATGAGATGGGGCCTTATTACTTAAATTGATTGAAAAGGTAATTGAAGAAACAAAAATAATGGCAATATGTCGTGGGACTTTATAACACATGTAGATACACATACTGAAAGCTGCACAAATTATAGTTGTTTGGCTCAGATGTGTGACAAAAATATTATAAAGGTTGGCAGGGGGAAATGGGAATACACTGTGGAAGGTTCTTATACTATATGTGAAGTGGTACAATATCATCTGAAAGTAGACGGTAATAAGTTACAGGTGTATATATACTGTAAACCCTAAAGTAAGAACTAAATACCAACAGTTATAGTTAATAAGATAATAAAGGAGATACAATGGAATTCTAAAAAATATGCAATCAGAAAGGAGGCAAAAAAAGAAGAAAAGGAAAATAAAGAACAGGGACTTTCCTGGTGGTCCAGTGGTTAAGATTCCACGCTCCCAGTGCAGGGGGCCCCAGTTTGATCCGTGGTCAGGGAACTAGATCCTGCATGCCACAGCTAAAAGATCCCACACGCCACAACTAAAGATCCCGCATGCTACAACTAAAGATCCCGCATGCTGCAACTAAAGATCCTGCATGCCACAACAGAGATCCCGGACGTGGCAACGAAGATCCCATGTGCTGCAACTAAGACCCAGCACAGCCAAATAAATAAATAAATAAATATTTTTTTTAAAAGAACAGATGGAACCAGTAGAAAACAATAGCAAAGGGTAATTTTTAACTCAACTATATCAATAATCTCATTAAATGTAGATGGTCTACAGACCCCAATTAAAAGGCAGAGATTGTCATTCGGATTTAAAAAATCCAACTATAGGGACTTCCTTAGTGGTCCAGTGGTAAAGAATCCACCTTCCAATGCAGGGGACACAGGTTCCATCCCTGGTTGGGGAACTAAGATCCCACAGGCCACAGGGCAACTAGGCCCGCGCGCCTCAACAAGAGAGCCCGCGGTGCCGCCAACTACAGAGCCCATGCACCTTGGAGCTTCCATGCCACAACTAGAGAGAAACCTGCAGGCCACAACTAGAGGGAAGCCCGAGTGCTGCAGCAAAGAGCCCACGCACCACAGCGAAAAAGATCCCACGTGCCTCAATGAAAGATCCTGCGTGCTGCAACTAAGACCCGACGCAGCCAAAAGAAATAAAGATAAATTTTTTAAAAATCCAACTATATTCTGCCTATAAGAAACAAACTTAAAATATGGGACTTCCCTGGCGGTCCAGCGGTTAAGACTCCGTGCTTCCACTGCAGGGGGCATGGGTTCAATCCCTGGTCGGAGAACTAAGATCCCACGTGCCGTGCGGTGTGGCCAAAAACTAAACTAAACTAAAATAAAATAGATACAGATAGGTGAAAATTAAAAGGATAGAACAAATATGCCAGTATAACACTAAATATAAGGAAGCTGAAATGACTATATTAACATCTGAAAAAGCAGACTTCAGAACAAAGAATATTACTGAGAATAAAAGAATCATTTCATAAGGACAAAGGGATCATTTCATCAAGAGGACGTAAGAATCCTAAACGTTTCTGCAGCTACTAACAGAGCTTCCAAATACATGAAGCAAAAACTGACGGAACTACAAGGAGAACTAACTCCACGATTATAGTAGCAGATTTCAACATCCCTATCTCAATAATTGGTGAAACAAGTAGACAGAAAAATCCGTAATGATGTAGAAGAATTAAATAACTATCAATCATCATCGTTCATCTACCCATCTATCATTGTTTTCATCAGTTTATCCATTGAATACTATCTTTTTTCCCAGTACTCGACTTACTGTTTCATCAATTCACACATTTTCTCATTAACTTATGAATCATTTATTGATAAACTTGCCAGTCTACCCCCTCATTACTGTATCCACTTTAGCCTTACTACCATCTTAAGTCACCCTCACGTATTCATTTATTTAACTACTGTTAATTCACACATCTCTTCATCCATGCATTCATACACACATTCATGCTGTTTACTTGAGAGAAAATTTCGAGAAAGCAGGGACTCTATGTTAGTTCACTCCACAGTTGTATTCTCCAATGTCATACATTTTGGTTGTCACATGAAAGGCACTCAAAAGTTGTGTTGAGTGATTGAACTCACCCATCAATTCATCTGTCCATTTGCTCAACCAACCATCTACTTATCTAAGTTATTCATCCATTAAATCCCTTCATCTATTAATTTTTCATGTATCAATTCATATTTCATCCATTCATTCAATTAATCCAAGAACCCTTCATCTTTTATCATTTAATTCATTCATTAACTTATTCATCTACTCATTATTTGTCCATTCATTAACTCATTCATAAATTCATCCATTACATTATTATTTTATCTGTTCACTCATTTAGTTTTCCATTTCTTCTACTTGCAAACTAACCTTTGGCGAGTTTTTAAACTTATTTGAATATCAGCTTCCATATATTCATAAATGGGGCTAATAACAGTTCCTGTATTTGGAAGGGGAGTGAGACAATGAATGGAATTCTTCAGCACAAGTCCTGGCACACAGTGCTCAGGAAATGGCAGCTGTTGTTC
This sequence comes from Kogia breviceps, assembly GCF_026419965.1. Lineage (NCBI taxonomy): Eukaryota > Metazoa > Chordata > Mammalia > Artiodactyla > Physeteridae > Kogia > Kogia breviceps. Next base: position 76,877,014 of record NC_081326.1, read on the forward strand.
TTTTGAGGAGGTGTTCGCGGTTCCTTCGGTTGGTAATTCGTGGACCCATTCCTATGTTCACTCTTCCATTCATCTGTCTGCTCCGTCCATCCATTCCTCTCTCATCCTTGATTTTACACATCTTTGAACTTTCCTTTCTAAAATACAAACCACATACTGAACATTGTACAAATCAAAGTTGTGTGGCTCGATTAAATGATAAAGGAAATACTCCTGGATTAACCTCCTGAGTCAAGAAATAAAATACTGGAGAAACCTCTCCCTCCCTTCTGAGAACCCCGCTTTCTGTGGCCCCTTTGTCACTCCGGGGTGGGGGTGGCGGTGGGGGGGGGACTTCAGAGGAACAGGAGTGGTGAGATTTGGGATGTGTGGCCCCAAGGGCTGTGTCCTGCAGACTGAGGTCTGTAGGGAGACCGCGAAGGCGGGGAACTGCAGCCAGGGGCCAGCATGCAGCGGACACAAGCAGGGAGCCCAGGGGGCCGGTGGCAGGGGTGTGGAGGGCGGAGGGCAGGAGAGGAAGGTGGAGGCCTGTGTGGTCTTGGCAGGGGGACTGCAAGGACCTCGGGGGCTTGGCTTTGGGGGGCGCGGCACCGTGATGGTCAGAGCTTCAGGGCTCATCCCTGGCCAGCTGTGAGGGCCACATTTCTGTGAGTCGGTGTCCTTTTCTCTGAAGTGGGAGTGTAACAGCATCTCCTCCCTAGGTCAGGCAGAACACAGAACACACCCTGAGCTTTTGACCACTGTCCTCTGTCGCTAGGAGGCCTCGCTGGACGCGGTGGTCAGCATGCTGCAGTCCTGGGACCTGAGCCTCACAGATGCCATGCTCCAGAACATGGAGGCCCAGCGGCAGCGCCGGGGCCAGGAAACCAAGCAGCACAGGGAGGCGGAGGCCAAGTGGTGCTGAAAAGACGGGTGGGGGTGGGGGGAGGCGGCCAGGAGCTCCTCTGACCCGCCTCCCCCCACCCCAGCATGAACCTCAAAGTGCAACAGCTGCCCAAGGAGCAGCAAGTGTCACCAACAGGTGTGCAGCCCGCCCCCCGGAAGGAGCCGGTGGGAGGAGGAAGAGCTGGGTGCTGAGAGGCGCCCCGCGAGCCCCCAACCTAGTCCGGAGGGCTTCAGCCGGTCCTGCCCCCAACCGGCAGCAGGCCTACCGCAAGCTCAACCCGAGGATCGCGAGCTCAACAAGGGTTAACTGAGGGGCGCGGGCATGGCTGAGCTCACTCGGCAGGTTGGCTACTCCCCCTCGGCCCGGACTCCCAAACCTGGAGTGTCACCTTCCAGCAGCTGCGTGGCAGGGGCAGGGCGGCCCCCCTCCCAGCCCCTTCCTTATGGGTCCTGGCTGCGCCCGGCAGCGCGGGGGTGGGGGTCCGGCCTTGCCCTGAGCCGAGCGTAGGGCCCCTCCTCCAGGCCATCAAGGACGCGGAGGCCCAAGTGGACAGGCTCCGGTAGGAGGCCCAAAAGGCGGAGGAGACGCTGGCCCTGGCCAGGCTGGAGCGCGGGGGGCGGGCCCAGGAGGGTGGGCGGGGCTTGGGCTGGGGGCCAGAGGGGCCCGGGGAGGGGATCGGGCGCGAGCCCGCCGGTTGGTCCCCCACTTACATCCCCACAGGGGAGGAGGCACCCGGGCTGAAGTGTCAGGTCACCGAGCTCCACAACATGCTGTTGAAGGACGTGGGTGATCGCATCCGCGCTGACGGCAGGTCACTGGTCCCGGCCGGCGAGGGGCGAAGGATGAGCCGAGGCTTCGGGCGGACGGCAGTGACCTGGCAGCCACAGCCAGGTAGCCTCTTGTCATCGACCCTTCAGGCCAGGCGGCACCTTGCTGCGCTACCAGGACACCAACTATGTGGACGCCGTGAACCCAGACCACCTGAGGCCGGAGAGGATCAGGCTGGCGCTGCCGGGGGCGCTCGGGTGAGGCTGGTGGAAGGCGGGAGGCCCCGGCCCTCCCCGCGCCCCCCCGCCCTCCCCGCAGGTTCGGGAAGCCGCGGGTGTCCAACCTGCGTGAAGTGGACCTGTTCCCAGCGGTGCAGCAGCAGCTGGAGGCGGTGCAGCCGGGCCTGGTGCAGGATCTGCTGGGCCGCGGGCTGCTGGAGCGGGAGAGGTACCTGCCGCTGGCCGAAGGCCCGAGTACAGCCCCAGTGCCAGGAGGCGCGCCTGGGGCACTTCCGCCCCTTCGGAGTCACCAAGGTTCGGTGGCTGCTGCGCCCCAGGGCGCCGGGTCCGCTAACGTGCACGCCTCCGCATCAGGGCTCTGGGCGTGCCGCGCAGGGGAGGGGGCCGGCCTGGAGCCCCAGCTGGGGGACCCCGGCCGGCGGGCCCCTGGGGGCGGAGTAGGCGGGCCCAACCAGTTCCTCCCGCTGTGGAGCAGTGCACAGTCGGGGCGACGTGGGAGTTTGTGGTCCCCGCACCGGCCCCAGATTTGGAGGAGCAGAAGGGGTGGGCGTTGGGGTGCCGGCGGGTGGACAGACAGACAGACTAGAGGTAAAACGTAGTCAATTTTATTCTCCTTAAACCACAAAATAGAATCTTTGGTTGTACAAACATCACTAGTTACAGTCTCGCCAGGAGGGCCCGGCTGGGGAGGGGGCAGTTAGCGCGGCCAGAACTCCTGAGGGGACCTCTGTAAAATGCTAATGGCCGGGTTAAAAGACTCGAGACAAGGGTGGTGTTGGAGCTGGCGGGACCCCCACCCCAAGTCGGGGGAGGTACCCTGACCCTCTAGGAGGGCACCGGGCCCAGGCCCCGGCGCCCTGGCCGCACGGCGCGGCGGCTGCTGCACAGGGCCACCTCCTCGGGGCCCACGGCGCCTGGAGAAGGCCTGCCCAGAAGCACCATGGCCACCTCTCCATCCTCCTCTGGCATACCTGGCCGACGGGGGCAGGGAGTGAGCTGATGGACCCCAGGCACCCTGGGAGCACCCGGGGCCGCGCCCGCCAACTCACCAGGGCTCGGCGATGGCTCCAAGGACCTCAACTCCTCAGCGCAATCCGGGGACTGTGATGGGGAGAAGCGCGGCTCAGGGCTCCACCCCAGACCTGCCTGAAACCACCCACCTGAGCCTGGGTGGGTCCCTGCTGAGCCCTGGCTGGAAGATGGGAGGTGAGTGGACAGGACTGGCCACAGAGAGACAGGACGGGTACCAGGGGGGGGAACAGGGCTGGGGGACAGGCACAGCAGGAAGGTGGCAGGAGCTGGTCGGGCTGTCTTGCAGAAGGGCCAGGAGGGCCCGGTACCTGCATGTCATAGACAGGTCTGGAAGAGGGGAGGGCTGCAAACACCCTGTAGTCAAACTTCCTCCCAGACAAGGCCTTGAAAGGACAGCGTGAGAAGAGAGGTAAAGAGCGTAAGAAGAAAGAGGGCTGGGGGCATCTGGATCCCTGCCCCCCACCAGGGGAGGCGTGCAGGGAAGGGTGAAGCCGCTGGTTCCTCACCAAGCGTCCCGGGGAGGTGCTGGTCTGGAGGCTGAGGTCTGGGGGAACAAGAAGGGGACGTCGGGAGAGGTCCGCGCCGCAGGTTGAGCCCCCCCCCCACCACGCCTCCCCACGACGCACAGACCTTCCAAGGGGGTGGGTGACGGGGTGGGTGCGGGCGAGGGGGCCTCGGCCAGGCGCTCCAGAGGCCCCCGCTTGCTTCGGCCCTCCTGAGACTTGCTGAGGACCATCTGTGCGCGGAGAGCGTCCTGTTCCAGAGACTTCATCCTGCGGGCAGGGGAGCGGAGGGCGAGCTGGGCAGGGGCGCGGAGGGCGAGCTGGGCAGGGGCGGAGGGCAAGCTGGGCAGGGGCGGAGGGCGGGGGCGGGGCGGGAGCAGCGCGCGGGGCGGGGCCTCACCTGGCCGCCCTCCACAGCGCGCGCTTCTCGGCCTCCAGGGCGCGGCGCTCCGCCGGGGACAGGGTCCGCTCAGGCGCCGGCAGCTCCGGGCTCTGCACGCGCAGCCGCTCCTGGTGACGCCGCTCGGCCTTAGCCGTCCGCACCGGAGCGCCGCCTCCCTGCGGCGGGGGGGACGCGGGGCCAAGCCTGGGCCGGGCGACAGGAGAGCCGAGTGAAGGGGCGCCGCACGGGCGGAGAGGGGGGAGGGGGAGACGCTGGGGGGGCGGCCCCTCTCCCTGCTCACCCTCCGGCGGGGCCCCGGCCGGCCCAGGGCGGCTCCTCCTCGGGCTCCTCGTCCTCCGCGGCCTCGCCTTCCGGGCGCCCCGCGTCCGCCGCGTCCCCCGCCGCCTCGCGCAGCATCTGCGTCCTCTTCTGTTGCAGCTTTCGGGCTGGCGGGGGTGGGGGGTGGGGGGGAGTGTAGTGGGGGGGTAGGGGAGGGGTGGGTCAGGCTGCGAGTCGGTGCTCCCCTCCCCGACCGCCCCCACCCAGTCGGCTGCTCACCTTCCTCCTCCTGCATCTTCCGCAGGTCGTCGGCACCCACCAGCGACACGCGCTTAGGGGGGCCCCCGGTCTGGGGCACCCGCACCTCCAGCTCGAAGTACTTCTGCCGCTCGCGGAAGGACAGCTGCTCCGGGGAGGCCGTGGGCCCAGGCGTGGGGGGCTGGGGAGAGCGCGCCCTGAGAGCCGGTCCCTCGGGGTCTCGCACCCCGGCAGGAACACGCAGCAGGGGACCGGTGGGCCGCCCACCACCTACCTGGGCAGGGGCCTCCAGGGGCGGGTGCAGGCCGGGCACGGCAGCGAAGGTCCTATATGCCTGCTTCACGTTGGCGGGCAGCTCGTCAGGGGAGGGCGGGGAGGGGGGCTGGCGGACGGGGCACAGTGAGCTGTGTGGTGACAGCTGTCCCGACTGCACCCACCACCCGTCCCACCACCAGCTGTCCTTGCTGACTGCCTCCCCTCCCGCCCGCCCCCGCCCTCGCCCCCGCCCCCGCCCCCATCCCCCCGGGTCAGGGCACTCACGGATTGGGGATCACCTCTGCCCCTGAGGGCCGGGGAGCCCCTTGGCCAGGCCTGAGCCACTGGCTGGATCACCCCAGGCTTTGTCTGCAAAGGGCAGGTGCAGGGGCCAAAGGACAAATCGGTTCAGGTGAGGGGATGTGAGGATGGGGGGGAGGGCGGGGAAAAAAGAGAGATGGAGCCAAGGTGGGCGGCTGGGTGGGTGTCCAGGGTGTGAGGCCAACACTCACCCATCTGCCGTGTCAGGAAGGGGCAGAGGCTGGGAGCTAGGCTCCAAGCTGGCACTTCCAGTGCCTACCCCTACCCTGCCACCAGGCGAGAGGGGGGTGCCCACGGCCTGGCCCTCCGCATGCAGCAGAACCGGGGAGCCTCTGTAAGCAGGTGGGGGTGGGGGCGGGGCCAAGCTGGCCCCCACGGGCTCCCAGACGGGAGGACGGATGGGGGTGAGGCTGCCCTGACCACCCACAGCCCATCTGCCCAGGGAAGCCACAGGAGCTCCCCAGCCCCACACCACCCAGCTCTGCCAGGAAGGGGCCCACAGATTGTGTCCTCAAGAGTGACGGCTGGCAGCTGGGGGGAAGCGCTGTCCCCTGGCAACCCCCTTCCCAGAGGAGGGGGCTCTGCAGGCAGCACCCCTCTGGAGTCTTCCACCCCCCTACCCCCGTGTGCACTCACCTGCTGGTGGCCAGGGGAACAGGGGGCCTCGGCCATCTTCGCGCCGCTTGCCCCAGACGGTACCTGGAGGAGCGGAGTGGCGGGTGGAATGGGGGCTGGGGCCCCACAGGAGGACCTGGGGGGTGGGGTGCTTGCTGTGGTTGCAGAGGCTGGGCCTCGGCTCCCGGACCTGACCAGCCCAGGGAGCATCCCGAGATAGGCGGGCTTTCCCCAGAGCGGGGCCACCCGCCGTTCCCGAGAGCCTCAGAGATCCATGAGCCAGGGAAGCCCCGACTCCTGCCGGCCACCCTGTAGCTGTGCCCCTTTTGGTCAGAGGACACTGGGCTCCCCCCCATCCTGGGGACTTCCTGCTCTTGCCTGTTTGTGGCCAAGGGAGGGAGGGTCTTCACAAAGGCCCTGAGCAGGCTCCCTCGGCTTCCAGGCCCCACTCGGCCTCTCACCCAGCGCAGCCTCCCCACTGCGACTCCCGGAGCCGCCTCCCGACCCCGGCAGCTGGTGGGGCACAGCCTCCGGGAGGGGTTATTTCCAGCTTGGGGAGAGGAGTGAGAACCACCCCCTCCCGCCGGGCATCCCCGCCCCCAGCCGGGAGTGCTGGGCCTCCTCGCCAACCATGGTCTCTGGGGCTCCCGCAGCTGCTCCAGCCCGTCCTCCCCACCCTGACCGCTCCGGCGGCCTCAAGCTGCCCCTGCCTCTGGCCCTGTCCCAAGCCCTCTGGGCCCACACAGCCCCTCTGCCCAGCCTGCCTGGTGAGTCTGAGGGCAAGAGAAGGGTTGGGGCGGAGGCCGAGGGCCTTCTCAGAAGCTGGCCCTGTCGCGCCGCACCGCACGTTCCGGGCTCTAAGGAGGGGCAGAAGCATCTGCTTCACGGCTTGGTTCACCGGCTCAGGAGGACAAGACGTGTGCCAGGCTGGGAGGTGGCGCTTCTGCTTGGGCGCCCTGGCCAGTCCCCTCCTCCAGCCCCTGTGCCACGTGAGGGCCCTCCGCAGGCCTCAGCCCTCCCCCTGGGGGCAGCCGCCTGAAAGCCCTGCCCTGCAAGGGTCTCCGGTGGAGGGAAGGAGGTTAAGACGGGGGCAGGACTGGTGAACAGGTAAGCAGACAGAGGCCAGGACAGGGGTGTGACAGTCAGGGACTGACGCCCGGCACGCTGCCGGCGCTGGGTGCGGCGGCCAGGGCACGGCAGTCCAGCTTCCGGCTCTCCAGGCTCCAACGCTGGGGAGCGGCGTGGACACAGGGCTACCAGGGGCTGTGCCCGCCACCGAGCGCGGGGCGGGCAGCTGCGAGGGGGGCGGGGCGGGCAGCCAGAGCTCGGAGCCGTGGGCCCGTGTGCAGAGAAGCCCACCGTGCGGGGCAGGGACAAGCCGGACACTCACCACGGCCTCCGACCCCCACTGTGGGGTCTGTCCAGGCAGGTCCTTCTCCTGTGAGCAGAGACAGTGGTCAGGACCGACGGCCTTAGGCTCCCGAGCCCTGGGGCTGCTGGCTGCAGGCGGTTCTGACCTTGCCGGGGCCCTCGGGGCTCAGCTCCCGGTCGATGGAGGAGATGCTTTCCAGGCTGTTCCGGCGGCCAATGCCCGCCGCAAAGGGGTTGGCGATGATGCCTGGGGACACCTGCGGGAGGAGCGGGCTGAGTGACCGCACGTGCCTGGGGTGGCCTCTGGGGGCGGGCTCTGTGAGCAGTGCCGCCGCCCACTCAGGACACCATACCATCATCCTGTGACTCGGGGCGCTCACAGGTCGCGTGTGTACACCGCGTGCACCAGAGGATGTTCTGAAGCGGGGCAGGATTCCCAGGCAGTGACGCCGGGCCATGGGGCACAAAAGGCTGGCCAGGTAACAATCACCCCGGGGGGCAAAGAACTGACAGCAAGATGGCGGGGGCGGGGGGCGGAGCTGCAGCGTGCCTGACAGCACAGAGAGGGACTGAGGCGGAGGTCCCAGTGGCCAGGAGGACAACACTGGTTCTCACGTCAGAAAAGTCTGTTCGAATATGGAAGAGCTGACCCACGGTGCTGACTGGAATGAGTGATAAAGGCGTGACGTGAACACACGCTCTTCCAGAATTACAGAGAGAATCGCGGATGCAAACGTGCCCACATTCACAGGTGTGATTCCAGCCACTGAGAGGTCCTGAGACCATGACACCCCGACAGCCGTGAGCATGCCCAGGGCCAGATTTTGGCTTCTAAGTATCACTTTCCACTAAAGGAACCAGTGCTCCCGGGTGGGAAAGTATGAAATGACCCCAGACATCTTGTACCAGAAAGTAAGCTGCTTGAAGGAAGCTGGGTCATGCTAACAGGGCCAGAAGCCCCTTTCATCAGCCAAGTCTGGGACGGCTTGAGCACCAAAATCAACAGCAGTAGTGACAAACTATCACCTGTGAAATAAAATGGAAACCGGCAAATCTATGCTAAGGAAGAAGGGAAAACTCCTCCTCAGGGCAGGAAGCCGCCCAATACGTGTGGAAGGGACAACGGGGATGGCGCACGAGCTCCCACCGGGGACGGAGGCACGGACAGCAGCGGGGCTGATGCCCGGGGGGAGCCTGAGGCACAGCAGGATAGTGACAGTCTCTCAGCAGCTCCCCGCAAAGCACGTGTACGTTTCAAGGGGAACGAGTCACTCTGCGCAGACGCGCCCGTGGAGAGGGTCACTGACGGGACGCCACCGTCCACGCACCCTGGTGGGAGGCCCTTGAAGACAGCGTCACGTCTGTGACGATAACCCCGCCAGGACGGCGTCCACTGGAGCCCGTCCTGACGGGACGGTGGCCAGACCCACAGTGAGGGCTGCTCCACACAGTGATGGCCCGCGCTCATCCCAAGTTCAGGCCAGAGTCAGGGAGACCTGGGCAGGCGTGGCAGCCAGACACCCGCATGCCCCGGACCGTCGCCTTTGGCGTTACCCCAAGACCGCTGGTGGCACGCACGCGGGGCCTCCGAGGGAGTGTTCTCGATGCCTCCCTCCAACTTTAAAGTTATTTTATATACTTGCTGGTATCTTTCAGAAAGGAAATAACGGCAGGATAAAGCAACACTAAGGCAGATGACGGCCTGTGGGGCGGAGGTGGGACTGACTCCTCAAGGTGTGTGTCCGTAGTTTTGGCTTTGGGGCCACGTAAGACTTATAATGAGGAAGTGATCTCTTAAAGTCATCTCTAAAAACGGAAAACAAGTAAGCCTAACTGTATATCAAGTTGGCAGTAGAACAATTCAGAGAATTATTTCAAGTGACTTAAAAACACAGTATTTCGACCGCCTCCTCGGTGGAGAAACCCTAAGGACGTGAAGGAATTTAAGATGCTATTAATGGGGACCTCCCTGGCGGTCCAGTGGTTGGGACTCCACGCTCCTAATGCAGGGGGCCCGGGCTCCATCCCTGCTCAGGGAACTAGATCCCGCATGTTGCAGCTAAGAGCCTGCATTCCACAACGGAGATCCCACATGCTGCAACTAAGACCCGGTGTAGCCACATAAATTAAAAAAAAAAAAAAAAAAAAGCTGTTAATGGTTTCATTATTAGTAATAATACTGATATTGCTTTTTGAAATTATAATTATGGTAGTGTTACTTAATTTGCTGAAACAGTTTTTAAGATGAGAAAAACAAATACAAATATAAAATCAAAAAAGCCAAAACCCCATAACCTTAAATATGAATTCAAAGTAACAGTACAAATTCATGATTTTTCTCCTTCCAAAAATATCCACTTCCCAGGATTCATGTGCTGCAGAGGCCCAGGAGCAACGACAGCTCAGAGCCACAAACACCTGGCCAGTGACAGCTCTGAACCCCACGCCCAGGGCTGGGGCAGGAAATACATGGACACCTGGTCACACCAGAGAGCAGGACGCTAACGAATGACAGGTGTCACACTCAAAGGACACGGGAGCCACACCGCCCAACGAGGACGGCACACCAAGAATATACAGACCCTAAAAACAAAGACAGAAAAACACCTCTGCTCTGTAGCCATCTTTGGGGGTTTCCAAGGCACCAGCTTGTTATTTAAAAAATCAACAAATGGGGCTTCCCTGGTGGCGCAGTGGTTGAGAGTCCGCCTGCCAATGCAGGGGATGCGGGTTCGTGCCCCGGTCCGGGAAGATCCCACATGCCGCGGAGCGGCTGGGCCCGTGAGCCATGGCCGCTGAGCCTGCGCGTCCGGAGCCTGTGCTCCACAAGGGGAGAGGCCACAACAGTGAGAGGCCCGCGTACCACAAAAAAAAAAAAAAAAAAAAAAAAAATCAACAAATGAAAGGAAAGAATCAAAGTATTTATCACACCTCTCCTGTATAAAATCTTATTTTAGGATTAAAAAAATAGCTGATAAAGAAAATTTCTTCCTTACAGAAAAGTCAGTAGAATAACTAAGAACAACAGACGTAGAAGGAGTAAGTGAGGCATTCTTCTGTAGAGCAGTAATCGAGGAAATACGGAAAAAGAAAGGCAGTCTTGATCAAAATCCTAAAGCCGGTTATTTGAAAAGTCCTTTCAAATACGCAAGACCTTGGTAAGTACGATGAGGAGGAAGAAGCAATGGAAATCAGATCAAAAAGGTGACAGAACCACAGAGGAGGAGAAGGGGCGGAGGAGAGAGAATGTCCCCAACCTCGCACGGACATGCTGAGGAGGACAGCGAGGAGGCTTCTTGCAAAGTGCACAGTGGCCTCCGAGGCCCTGCAGCCGAAGACCGGCCACCGGGGCTGTCCGACAGTCCAGGAGCCCCCAGGGCTGCGGCCCAAGAGCAAGACAGGCAGGTACTAACAACAGGCCGCCCCAGTGCCGCGCAGAGCGCCGGGGCAGAGGGACAGGGCGCGGGCTGACACGAAGGCAGGTTTGCAGAATCCAATCAAAGTTTGGGGAAATGGCTGCGAACTCTGATTCCTATAGGGGTCGAATGGGTCAACGCAGATGAGTCCGGTGGGCCGAGGTTAAGAGAAATGGGGATGGGGGGACGAATGGTGTTACCCCTTTTCCTTTCAAACACCAAGCCAGCCAGAGGAAACCTGTGTGCTGAGCCTCAACCCCACTTGGCACAGGGCTGTAAAAACCATCAATGAAGGGACTTCAGAAAACTCAACACCCACTTCAGAGAATAATTCTTACAGGTTATAAATGGAAACAGCCCTCCAAATTAAAAAGAAACGTGATAATGTTATATAAACTACAGCCTGGAAGTCAGCACAAGGGAAGGCCACTGGCCACCACCACCACCGGCTCCCGGGGGGGACGGAGGGGCCTGACCTCCCAGGTCAGGTCAGGCTGCACGCAGGGCTTCCGCTAGGGGATAAAAGAAAGTCACCGACGAGAATTAATAAGGAAACAAGAGCAACCTATGAATGTGCTTGGGGAAAACTTACACAGTCAGAGATCAAAGCTAATCCCTGAGTCCCAACCAACTTTTGTTAGGGAACTTGGCAGGTCCATTTAGGAAACACATGAAAAGAGACTAAACTTTTCAAAAGAAAGAAAAGTGGGTGACTTCACGATGGTTAGGTCTTGAAACACAGTCTGAAGTGGCCGTACTAAGGACAGCAGCCCTGGCCCAAGAGCGCGCCCGGCTCCCCAGGGCCACAGCCTGGGCCACAGGAATGTGGATCTGACCCACAAGGAAGTCGGATTTCCCCGGAGCAGTGGGAGAACGACAGACGTTTTAGTGCGTACCATCGGGACAAAAGATCCGTTGGGTTGAAAAGCAATTCCAGGTGGATTATAGAGCTGTGTGTTTTCTAAAAAAGTGCTTTGACAATCTTGCAACAGAGATTTTCCTAAGCAAAAACCAAACCCAGAGATCATAAAGAAGTTTAGAAGACTTAATTCATAGACGTCTCCATTTCTGTAACCCCCGAGAGGCCGTTCCTGAACCGCAAAAAAAAAAAAAAAAAAAACCCATGCGTGCCCTATGTAATAAAAGACTGACACGTACAACACAAAGGAGCAGCTGCAAGTTACGCGAGTTACGTGAATCAGTGACTAAAGACAAACTCCCAAAAGGAAAAGGATGAGGAAACTAGATGGCATTGCCTGCCAGATCCCACGGGAAACAGAAGCTGGTGCTGCCTGAGGCTGGGAGGGGGTGGGAGACAGGGCAAGCCTGTGGCCTCTGGCCCAGCACCCACTCTTGCAGGACTCTTTCCTGCAGAAACTCCCCGCAAAGCATAAAGATGGGCTCCTGAGTGCTCTGGCTGGTAACACAGCACAGATCCAGCAACCCTGGAGAGAAGAGAAGGCCAGACGCAGGAAGTCAGAGAACAGCTGGCAGAACACAGAGAGGGCCCCCCATGAAGTGTGGGAACACCGGCCCCACCCTTCGCCGTGAAGCTCTATTGGTTCCCTTTCTCTGTACAAAAAGCTTTAAAATAAGTAAACGTATGGGCTAACACACTTAAATACACGTTTTAATTAAGGAAATGGAAGGCAAAGCCTTCTCTGGAAACCTGAGAGAGACTGCTCCCCACAAACGACAGGGTCCCAGTGACTACACAGAGACGTGGGCACAGAAGCCAGCAGAGGGCGGCCCCAGAACCCAGGGGGTGGGGCCTCCAGCCCAGCATCCAGCCCTGGAGCAAAGAGCACGAACGCAGAGTCCTTCCCCATTCAGGAGACAACCCACAGAACGAGGGTGACCTCCCCCCGGCGGCGCAGGGAAAGTGGGGCTGTAAGTCACCCGCCCAAAGGTCCACCGCAGGCCAAGCCAAGGTGCCTGCCCCATCCCAGAGGTTGTGCCAGCAAGGGCACCCTCAGGGTGCAGCCGGCAGCCACTGCGGGTGACGAGCCTTTGGAGGCCCGGGCGGGCATCAGCTTATGCTGGGAGCCCGGGGACAGCCGTGGAGAAAACAAAATGGAGAGGAGCAGGACAGCGGGACCTTCCCGAGCGGAGGGGACGCTGAGGCTCGGAAGCCAGGCCTGTCCAGGACACAGCCCGGGCCAGGCACCAGGCCTCCAGAGCCCAGGCACACTCTCCAGGGGGCTAGGAGAGAGGACAGCTGGGTTCCGCCACAGGCCCACCTGGGATGCGGGGGATCCTGGGCGCCGAGCTCCCCGCTGAGGCGCTGCCAGGGAGAGCAGAACAGCCCCTGGGCCAGCAGGGTGGGGTCCTGTGCGAGTCTGCAGGGAGGCTGTGTGCCCGGCTCTGTGCCATCCTGCCCTGGCCCAGCGGCCACACGGTACAGGTACTGCTCACCTCGAGGCAGGTGACTCAGCCTTTTCTTTCAAGACACGACCAGGCCATCTGTGCACGTGCTTCGTCCAAGCCGGGCCAGAGCCTCCACAGGCCGTGAGCGGTGGCCAAGACCAGGGCCCAGCACCGCCCTGGTCACCCCTGGGGCTGACTCACGGCGGCCGAGCACTTCCCAGGCTTGGAGGCGGAAAGGGTCAGCTGTCCCGGCCCGCACAGGGTGAGGTCACCGGGACCCCTCCAGGGAAGGACCCAGTCCCCGTGGCACAGCACCGGCTGGGCGGGGGCACTGACCTCGGGAGTGCTGGTGTCGAAGCCGTCACAGACAAGCACAGTCAGGGTGTCGCCCACGCTACGTAGCAGCTGCACGGCTTCGCCGTGCGTCAGGCCCAGCAAGCTCTGCTGGTTCACCTCCAGCAGCCGCAGCCCCACCCGCAGGCGGCCATCTCGCCCGGCCGCTCCTGTGGGGCTCACCTGTGGGGAGACCCGGCCCCAGAGCTCAGGACCAGCCCATGCCCGAACTCCCTTCTGCCCCGAGGAATGCAGTGGAACGGGGCCGACGAGGTGGGGTGCTCACCTTGGAGATGAAAATGCCCTCGTCCGTGGGGTCACAGGGGTTCCCTGCGTGGCCCTTGGCACCCCCACGGATGCTGATGCCCAGCTTCTCTCCAGGGGCCTTCTGGATACAGAGCTCCCGCATGCCCGGGGGCGGTGGGTCCCTCCGCACGAGCAGGACCAGCTCCAGGCAGGGCCGGAGCAGGGCGCTGACCGCTTCCTGGTGGGTGGCGTCCCGCACATCCTGCCCATTCACTCCCAGGATGCGGTCCCCAACCCGCAGGCCGCTGCGTGCAGCCAGGCCCCGGGGGAGCACCTGTTGGGGGAGGGTGGCGCGCAGTGGGCTGGGGCTCCGGCTGCCCTGTGCTGGGGCCGGGCCCTCTGTGCACAAAGACGCCTGCGGGGTCCGCTCTACCTTAGAGATGAACACGCCGGGCTCCTGGACGCCAAATGGGTGGCTGGAGTGGTCGGAGCCCCCAACAATGCTGAGCCCCAAGGGGCCCCCAGCTCGCGGCAGACAGATCTCCTGGGGACGTGGAGGGGCGGGAGGGGTGGCTGGACCAGGCTTGGCAAAGTACCAGAGGAGCGCTTTCCAAGCCCAGAGGGCGTGTGGGGGCAGGGTGCTCCGCTGCAGGGAGGCTGTTTTGCGGTGCACAGGAGGCCACAGGAAAAGGAGACCCGCTACTGAACGACGCCCCGGTGTCCTGGAGCCGCAGAGGGCGTAAATACTTGCTTTCCCACCGGTGCGGCTAGCACCCCATACCTAAAGCCGTGTGGACGTGGAGAAGGGGGCCAGGGGGTGGTCAGGGGTGGAGACTGGGGTCTCACCTCCACTGGGTACGGCCCCTCCAGCGCAGCGGCCAGCAGGCTGGGGGCCAGCCTTAGCGGCCCGGGCTGCCCAGGGGTGGCAGTGGCCACGGTGGTGGTGGTAGCAGCAGGGGGTGGGGGGGAGTGTGGCGGAGGACCGGGGGAAAGTGGCCCCCCGGCCTCCCGTTCCAGCAGCAGGGCGATGGTGGGAGAGGCAGCGGTCAGCAGGGAGACTGCGTGGTCGTGCCTGGCTTCCGTCATGTCCACCCCGTTGATCTGCAAGAGTGTGGCTGGTCAGGGGGCCCCATGGGGCGAGTGAGGCGGCTGGGTACTGGGAGGGCCCCCCTGCCCCCACTCACGGAGAGGACGCGATCGCCGACCTGCAGGGTGCCTGCCCGGTGGGCGGCGCCCCCCTCAGCGATGCGGGAGATGAAGATACCCTGCCGGGGAGAGGGAAGGAAAGCTCTTTACTGCAGGCTGGCCTGGCCCGGCCCCCCAGCACCCCTCCCTGGCCCTGCCCACCGGCCTCACCGGGTCTCCAGCCCGGTAAGGTGTGGAGCCTTTCCCCCCGGCGATGCTGAAGCCCAACCCCTTCTCGCTGCGCACGAGGCAGGCCACATGGCGCTGGCGGAGGGGCCCGGGGGCCTCGGGCTGGTGCTGGAGCGGGCGCGGGCCGCCTCCCCACCGCTCTCGGGGGCTGTAGTCGTCCTCAGGCCGCAGAGGCGTGACGGTGACCGCGTTCTCGGGCTCCACCATACGCTCCCGCCATAGCCGCATGTGCACCGTGGTGCCCGCCCCACGCAGAGCCTCCACGGCCTGCTGGTGCTCGGCGTCCTGCAAGGCCACGCCGTTCACCTGCAGGCCACAGCGCTCATCAGGGCAGGCCCCCCTACAGGTGGGCAGGCAGAGCAGGGGACAGGCCACAGGGAAAGCGGTGGGCCGTCACGGCCCTTGCTCGTGGGCATCAGCTATCTACGTGCCCAGCGCCTGTGCCAGCCCAGAGCCAGGACGCCAGCAGGCCGAGCAGAGCAGGCGGAGGCCCCTCCTGCTGGTCCACACCTGGGTTCCCAGAGCTGGAACCCCCTGCCACGTTCTCACCTGAGCAATCCCACAGCCAAGCATGCCTGTGGTTTCTGGGCTTCTGGCCCCTTGCCTCCACCCCGACCCTGACTCAGGCTCTCCCATAAAATTCGGGTGTAGGACCAGCCCTGCCTGGCCCTGCAGCCTTCCGCCCACTGGTCCCCCTGCCCCGTGGGCTGGGCACACTGCCCTCAGAGCCTGCCCTGCTGTGCCAGCTGTGAGCACCGGCATGTGACCCCCACGATGAGCTCACCTGCCAGGGCTGGGCGGCCAGGAGCACAGGCAGAGGCTCTGGGGCAGGAACCAACCCACCACCCAAACGTGTCAGCAGTCCGAGCCTCTCCTAGACCAGCCCTCAGGAACGGATCCCTCCTTGAGATCTCTGCTCCTGGCACGGCCAGAGCCCCACCCCACCAGGCCTCCCGCCCAGATGGGGGTCTCTGCCCCAGGAGCTGGCATCTGGGTTCCCTGAAGTTCTGGCTTATGAGCTGCATGCCTCCCCAGGGATCCTATGCTTGGGGCTCTCAGGAGAAGAGCTGGCTGCAGGAGAGGCAGCCGAGCACCTGACAGCCAGGATGTGAGGCCCCGAGGGCCCAGTACTTCACTCAGACAGAGACCGGGGGCTGCCGACTCACCTCGAGGAGCTTGTCACCTACTCGGACCCCAGCCTGAGCCGCAGGGCCCTCCTCAGATACCCGGGAGATGAATATGCCCTGGAGGATAGACAGGAACTGAGCCCGAGAGCGTAGGCAGAGGCCACGAGGGGCCTCCTCCCTGCCCTTCTGAGGGAGGGGCCCTTGGCAGCTTTGTGAGGCCCAGAGGCCCCCCAGTCAGGGCTGCAGAGACACCCAAGGGTGTGGGAAAAGCAGAAGTGGGCCTGGGGTGGTCAGAGGGGCTGGGCGCGGGCCATCGTGAGGTCCCGGTGTCGGGGGGCGAGAAGGTGCCAATCAAAAGCTTCCAGAGAATTTTGACCCCAAGCCTAGCACAGCGGCAATGAGTGAAGGAAGGCGAGGCTGAAGAAGACCGCGGGCAGGCGGGGCAGCCCCGACCTCCAGGTCCCCGTTCGTGCTCTGGGGCACGGGGACCCCACAGCCCCAGGGCCACCAAGCGGCGCAAGCAGGACGGAGCGGGCAGGGCGGCAGCGGCTCCTCACCTCGTCGTCACCCTTGTAGGGGGTGGAGCCCTTGCCGCCCGCGATGCTGATGCCCAGGCCCCCCGCCGTCTGCCGCACGATGGTGAGCGCCAGCTGGAAGCAGAACAGACACGTGGTGTCCAGGGAGAGCCGAGGGAGCGGGGCTGCCGGTGGACTCAGCGGGAGGCGGGGAGGGCCCAGGCCCCCCCAGCCACAGGCCACCTCTCCCAGGGCTGGCTCGGGCCACAGAGGAGCTGGACAGGGCGGGCGATGCCGGAGTTGAGGGAGTACGACCCGGAGAGAGCCCTCGCCCGAGGGTGACGAGGCTGCCCTACAGTGCCCGGGCCGGGGTGCCGCAGGCAGGGAGGCGGGGGACGCCCGGCAGCCCCCCCAGATTGGCCCCCCTCACCTGGAGGCCAGCGCCCTGTCCCCCCCGTCTGTGCCAGAGGGCCCTCAGGCGCCCCGGGCCCCGGCTCTGAGGTGGCCAGAGGAGGCCTGCGCAGGAGCGGGGGAAGGAGACACAGAGCCCGCAGCCCGGGAGGCGAGGCCAGCGGCAGCCGGGGGTACAGAGCACAGAGCGGCAAGCGAGTACAGACCTCTTCTTCCTCAATGCGAGCGGGCTCTATCAGCAGGTTATTGGCCTGGTCAAACGACACCCCCTGTCAGGACAGGACCAGCAAAGGCATGCAGGTCAGCCACGTCCAGCCCCGCCACCGCCTTGCCCGGCCCCACCTCGAGCAGGAAAGAGAGAAAAGACCACCCGAAGCTCCCACAGCCTGAGCGCCGGGCCCTTCCTGCCTGTGCCCGTGCCTGAGCCTGAGCCCGGCGCTGCCCCCAGGCGCGGGGTCCCCTCCGGTCTGGAGGCCTGGCTGCTTCTGCCAACCTGCCAAACGGGGTCACAGGGGGGCCCCACCACGGGCTGAGCCTAGGCCTGGCTGTCCCGGTTTTGACTGTCCAAGGCCCTCTCAGCTGTGACGGCATCGTGCCGCCATGCTCAGGGCGGAATCACTGATGACGCAGATGCAAGGGCGCTGTGGCAGCGGGGCAGCCCACGGAGGAGACCGGACCCCAGGGGCCCCGTGAGAGCCACCTGAGGACCAGGGCAAGGAGGCAGGTGAGGGCCCCACGCCTGGCCTGAAGGCCAGCCCTCAGGAGAGCCGGGGAAGGCAGAGGAGCCCGGGCAGAGAAAGAGTGGCCGCCAGAGCCCTGGGACGGGGCTGCGAGGCCAGCAGGGAGCTCTGGGTGGAGCCAGCAGCCAGCCTGGGGAGGAGGGCAGGCAGGTGGGGACAGGCACCTCCCGCACCAGCTGGTTTCAAGACACAGGCCTCGAATGTCACCTGAGATCCCGCCAGTGCGGACCGAGGGACCTGGCCGGCCTGGCCTAGGCTGGCGAGTGGGCTCAGACCCACCTTGACAGAGGGTGCAGAGGCCACAGCCTCCTCCCTCTCCTCCTCCTTCTCGCCCGCCTCCTCGGCTCCTGCCGCCGCTTCCTCCTCCTCCTCGGCTTCCTCCTCGTCCTCCTCCTCCTCGGCTCGAGGAGCCCAGGGCACGTGGGGGCCGTTGTGCCAGCCCCCAGACCCTCCTGGGCCCTCGCTGTCTGGCTGTGTCCCCTGCAGCAGGGCCACCACGGCCTCGGGCTGGGGCAGCTTGGAGATCTTGAAGTGCTTCTTGTAGTGGGGCGTGTCCTTGCGGATGAGCCGCTGTCGCTCACCCGGCACGGGCCAGGGGGCCTCCAGCTGCCCCTCCTCGCTCTCGCCGTCCTCCCTGGGCAGGAGCAGCGTGTCCTCCGCGAAGCGCACTGTGGGCTGCGGGAGGCCGAGCGAGAGGACGTCAGTCTGGCCCAGCCCCGCTCAGGGGCCCGGGGAAGGCGGCAGCAGACAGGGGCTCTCTCTGAGAGGCTCCCCGCCGCTCGGATCGAGGAGGATGGGGATCGGGGGGCCAGGAGGCCCTGCCCACCCCGTGCACCGTGTTCTCAGCAGCCTGATGCTGGGATTCCCGTCAGGGACACGATAAAGGTCCCTGGGGGTTCTGGGAACAACCCAAAAGGAGGATGTGAGGTGGTGACGGATGTGGGAGGGCAGGGCCCGTGCCAAACCTGGCCGTGGGGTGGAGGCCCTGGCCCTCGCCCCTGCCGGGGGCAGCATGGCTCCTGCTGGGCTCCACATAAGAAAGAGCACACCTGTGGTGCCCACTTGCACCTTGACTGCTTCTGACAGCGACCTGCTTGGGAAGGAGGATGGGCAGGCGGGGGCAGGCAGGCCCACCCCTGGGCAAGTGGTCTCCAAGGCCAGTCTCACCTCCTCGTAGATCTCCTCTGTGACCTCCTCCTGGGATGTTGGCGTGGATTCCTGCTGGCTCGGCCCCTCCACCTCAGCCAGCGGGCCCTCGGGCTCACCCTGGGAGGCCGTGCTGGCAGACAGGTGCGAGTCCGCACTCAGGCCAGACTCGGTGCTCAGCCTCTTCTCCTGTGGCAGGGTCAGGTGGTAGGTCAGGCCACCTACCGGGGGACCCCACATTGCAGGCCACCCACCCCGGGGCTCCCTGCTGCCTGACCACAGCACCTCGTGGGCTCCCCCCACCCAGCTGCTCCTTCCCTGCAGGGAGTGGAATCTGTGCTCGGCCCTCTGGGGTGCCCACTGTCCCACCTCCAGGAAAACCACACTCCACCAAACAGCTATGGGCACGCAAAGCCACTGTTCTGTGTTGCGCACCCTCAGAGGTCTTTCGAGTACCCGAGATACCACCAGCACGGGGAAGGACGGCCACCCCAACGTTAGCACGCCTCTACAGGTGAGCTGTGGCAGCGTCCCAGGGTGGAAGGCTCTGTGTCACAGACACAGATCCTGCCACTTGTCCCCCGGGCACCAGATGCCCTGCTGTACCCCAGGGGCCCTGAAGCTTCCCCTAGCCCTGCTGCCAAAGCTCCTGAATGAGTAGAGTTAGGCCTGCCTGGTTCCGGTCCCAGCCTCCTTCACAGAAACTGACAACACAGGCGCCCAAGAAAGACGCCACAGGGAATGAGCCCAGTATTCGGTCCTCTCTGCCAAGGACCCAGCTGCTTCTGTCTCCCCTCTCGTAGCTACCCGCACATCCACGCCTCACGACGCCCCGTGTCTGCCTGGCAGCCCCCGGTGGAGGCGGCCTGCTCTGCGGGAGGGTGTGGGCGCCTGGCCCTGAGCCTCCCCAGTTGCAACCTGGCACCTCTCCTGGCCGGCTCCCCAT
This sequence comes from Kogia breviceps, assembly GCF_026419965.1. Classification (NCBI taxonomy): domain Eukaryota; kingdom Metazoa; phylum Chordata; class Mammalia; order Artiodactyla; family Physeteridae; genus Kogia; species Kogia breviceps. The sequence continues at coordinate 76,896,544 of NC_081326.1, forward strand.
ATGCCCACACCGGGCCCTGGAACCCTGCAGCCAACCTGGGGCTCCCGAGCAGGAGAGCCTGTAAGGCGGGCATCCCTCCCACGCCCCGCGGGTCCCCCCAGGCACCTCCTCCGAGGGTGGGGGTGAGGGTGAGCGCTGTGCGGAGTCGGGCCTGCAGGACACAGCTTCGCTTCGGCGCTCCACACCCCTCTTCATCACCTTGAGCTCGCTGGGGTGAGGCGTAGCCCGACGCTGCAGCCCCTGCAGTGGGCACAGGGGTGAGGGGCGGGGTGGGGCCGGGGTCAGGCGGGGGTGGGGAGGAGGGAGCCCCCCGGGGACCCCACCCCCCCATACCCGTTTCTCGGCAGCGGCTTCCTCTGCGTCTTCGTCGACCGCAGGGGCCTCCAGGAACTGGATGACGCTGACGCGGCTGAGCGGGGCATCACTCCAGCTCTCCGAAGGGCTGCTCCGCGGCTCCGGCTCCGGGTCCTCTGCGGACGCACGCGTCAAGGGGAAGTCCCGCCCTGCCCCGCCCGAGACCACACCCCATCCCGCCCCCCAGCAACCTACCAAGGCTGGGTGGGGGCTGCTGGGGCAGCAGGTAGCAGGTGAGCACCTTCTCGCCGGTCTGGGCATCGTCCTCAGTCTGGAACCGAAGCATGGGCTGCGCCTGGTTCTCTGCCAGCCACAGGGCCTTCAGGTTGAGGTGAGTGAGTGCAAACGGCAGACTCTGCAGGCTGAGGGCCGGGGGCACAGTCAGCTCCGGGTGGGGGAGGTCGGGGGGCACGGCGGGCACGGTCAGCTGAGTGGGAGCCGGGCCGGGCGGGCGTGGGGGCTACTCACCGGTTGCCGGCCACGTCCAGCACATGCAGCTCGGCCGTGCGGGCAAGCTCCGGCGGCAGGACAACCAGGCGGTTGTCCCTCAGAGAGAGGACGCTGAGGGCCACGCAGCCCCCAATCTCAGGCGGCAGGGCCTCCAGGCGGTTCCGGTCCACGTTGAGGTTGGTCAGCTTGCTCAGCTTCCCCAAGGAGCGGGGCAGGGCCTGGCCAGGAAGAGGGAGGGTCAGAGGTCCGCGGAAGCCCCCGGGGAGCGTGAGGAGGGAGATGAGTGCTCTCGGGGGGACCGTCTCTGCCACAGCTCCAGGGCCCCGACCCCTCCAGCCGCTGGTCTCCCGCCACTCGGCACGCCTCCAGACGTCCCCCCCTCTGCATCCCATGCTAACTCTGAAACCAGCCACCAGTGGGGCTGGGCCCCACCGTCAGCAGGTTCTCCGTGAGGACCAGCTCTGACAAGTTCTCACAGTCCCCAATGGCCTCCGTCACCTCGCAGAGGCGATTCTGGTCTACCTTCAAGATGGACAACTGCTTCAGCTGACCTGGCATTAGGAAGACGTGTTGACAGGGCTCAGTGAGGCAGAGAACCCAGTCACCCACATGACTGAAATAGCCTGCCCCTCACCCTGCCTCCTGTGCCTCGAGAACACTGAGAGCTCACCCCCCCCACCCTTGCCATCCTGCTGCCAACCTGACCACGCCCACCAGCTCCCACGCACCCGGCTGTCCCCCGACCTGCCATCGTGCCCTCACGAGCTCACCATCCCCACTCGCCACCACAAACTGCCTCGGCTCCTCAGAAGCAGCACCACCCATCCCACTCCGGCCTCAGGCCAGTCTCCCCCTTCTCAGGGCTGTGTCCCAGGACCCAGCAAAGTCAGGGTCCTTACCCCAAGACCCCTCTCTAGACCTGGTTTCACCATCAGCCACACCCCTCCCAGCACTAACCAATGCCGTCAGGAAGCCGCTGCAGCAAGTTCTGGGAAAGCAGCAGGTCGGTGAGCAGCACCAGCCCCCCGAGTTCCACAGGCAGCTCCTCCAGCCGGTTCTCTGACACATCCAGGCACACCAGGCGCCGCAGATTCCCAAGTTCCTAGAGGGAGGTGCAGAGAGTCAGGGGACGGACAAGCGTGAAGCGGGGGCAGCCACACCCTCACTCACCGGGGGCAGGGCCGACAGCTGGTTCCGGTCCAGCCACAGCTCACGCAGGTTGGGCAGGGCCCCCAGGGTGTCGGGCTGCAAGAAGAGACAGGGACAGAGTGACGGCCAAGGCTCATCTACCCTGCCTGGCCCCACCCCACCCACGACGGCCCCGCCCTCTCCACACCAGCACTTCCAGATCGTTGCCTCCCAGATCCAGCTGTTCCAGCTTGACCAGGAAAGACAAGGACCTGCAGAGGAAACAGAGCAACTTCTGTCGTGGCCACACGTCCCATGGTCCTTGGGGCCGAGAGGCCTAGGCCGGCCACTGGCAGGGCCAAGCCCACTCACGCAGGCAAGGACTTGAGCAGATTCTCCCGGAGCTCCAGGGTCACCAGGTTGGCGAGACTGAAAAAGATCAGGGCGGAGTGTGAGAAAGGCAGGACGGTGGAGAGAGGTGCAGGAACAGGGCTCTACTCAGCGCCCCCACCCCCTAAGAATGCACTTACTTGCCCACATCCCCAGGCAGCGCCTGCAAGGACACATCATTCAGGGCCAGATGAGCCAGGCTGCGCAGCTGAGTGAAACCTTCAGGGAGCCTAAGTGGAGCAAGGGGTCCTCAGATGCCCAGGCAGAGGCTGCAGGACCTCCCAAGCCCCACTACCGCCCCTGCCGTAGCCACCACCCACCTGGACAAAGGATTTCCACTGAAGTCTGCAATCTCCAGAGCTTTACAGAACTTGATGCTCTCGGGGATCTCAGGGATGTCTGTGAGGAAAGAGGGATCACCAGAGAGACACGCCCGCAGCCTCCAGGAGCTCAAAGCCCTTCCTGCCATGCTCAGACTCCACCCCAGACCCGCCCCAGACTCCACACCGTTCCGAGACACGTCCAGCTCCACCAGTTGCATGAAGTTGGCCACCTCGGGGGGCAAGCGCTGGATCTCGTTGTCACTCAGGCCCAGCTTGCGCAGGTTCAGCAGCCGAAAGAAGGGCTGTGGGCAGGGGGTAGGGTCAGGGGCAATGGGCCCTGCAGCAGAAGGCCCCTCCCTGCTCCAGGCCACACAGGAACCCCGGGTCCTGTCCCATCACCCTGGTCCGCGGTGAGAAACGCAAGCAGACAAAAACAGATACACACACATCTTCCCGCACTTCTGATTTGTGTCACCTCAGTCATCCCCCCCAACCACACGACGCTGCCACGTGACTTACCTTACATGTTCCAATCTTCGCGAGAAAGTCACTTCTTTTTTCTGACCTGATGAGTCCCTGTTCCCTGCTCTCTGTGTTCCCTCAAGGCTCCACCCACCCCCTGAATCACCTCTTCCACCCACCCAGCAAGTGGGCCCTCCAAGGCCTGTGGTGGTTTCTGCTACTGCACCCCAGCAGCCACCCCAGCCTGAGCCAATGACAAGAATTTGGCAACTACCAAAAAATCGTATAATGAAAACAGAAAAGGACCACAGATACGGGCTGCATGCGTGCAGGGGCTGCAGGCAACGTGTGGTGGGACCTGGAGATGACCATGAGGAGCCCTGGTCCAAGCCCAGAGTGGAGCCACACCCTTTGTGGCACGCAGCCCCCAAGCATTAGGCCACTTTGCACCCCATTTCCAAAAGGAAAATCCTTTCGGGGCCTGCTTCTTTTAATCTCATCTCCCAGTAGACTTAAGAAGAAGAAAACAAATTGTCCAGAAGGAACAAGGCAGCTGCAAGTAAACAAACTACAGACCTGCCAGGGACAAGCACCTTAAGACGGCTGCCCCCCGACCCCACCCCAGCACCCAGGAGAAAGAGAAGAGCAGTCCAGACAGAAGCTTGGCCTCCCCACCTCCAGAGCAGTCCAGCAAGTTCCTATCTGTCAGTCACGCCAGGTTCACCTTCCACCCTGATGCACTCCAACCCCATCCACCTTCCCCCACGCCTTTCAATCTGTAGCTCCTCCTCTAGGCTGTGACCATCCCCGCCCCCAGGCAGGCACCTGATGACCGCTGCCACCTGGTGCCAGCGCCGGCGGTGGGTGAGGAGGGTGGGGCTGGCCTGGGTGGGGCTCTGCCCAGTAAGAACCATCAGGGCCGACTGGAGACTGCGGTGTTCCGCCCGAGCCAGCGCCTGCTGAGGGCTCAGAGGAGCGGGCTGTCGCAGCCAGGTGCGAGGGCTGGGCCGGCGGCAGGTCCAGCGGCCACTCACCTTGGGCAGCTCACGCAGCTGGTTGGCGTCGAGGAGTAGCTCCTCCAGGCTGCGGCTGTAGCGGTAGATCTCCTCGGGCACGGCCTGCAGCGAGCAGTGCCGCTTGTCCACCGACTCCACGTGCCGGTTGCAGCGCCACAGCGGGATGCACTTGAGCATGGTGCGGGCGGGCGCGGGCTCAGGCGACGGGCGGGGGGCGGGGCTCGGCCCGCATGAGCCCCGGGCCGGCCCGGGCGGGGGAAGAGCCGGGGGCGGCCCGGGGCGGCGGCGGCGGCGGCGCTGGGCCCGGCCCGCGCTCGGAACGCTCGGACCGCGGCGGTCTGGGCGGGGGGCGCGGCCCGGCCGACGCTCAGACTCTCAGGAGGCGGCAGCGGCCCCGCATCCCGCCCGGCCCCCTTGACCCGGCCCGTCCGCTCACCAGCCGCTGTGCCGCAGCCGGAACCGCCGCCACTACCCGCCGGACTGGCCCCGCCGACAACCGCCGGCAGCCGCGCAGCCCGCCGGGAAGCCGAGGCCCGCCCTCGCCGCCCCTCGTCGCCCCGAACTGCAACCCCCACAAGGCCTCGCGGCGCCGGTGCCTCCGAAGACCCGTAGCGGCACCGCGCACGGTCTGTCGGGAAGCTCGGTTCCCTCCCCCCTGGCGCAAGGCACGGTGGGAGCTGAAGTCCGTTCAAAGCCTGAGCTCCCAAACGCCAGCGCCCCAACCGTTCCCGGCACCGAGGCTTCCTGCCGCCCTTCCCGCCCGCCAGGCCCCCTCCCCGGGCTTGGCCCCAAGACCCCACGATCCTGCCCGCCGCCCCTCTCACAGGGACGTGGGCTCCCGGAGGGTAGGGCGCCGGGCCAAGGCGGCGCTCATTTGCCTGACAGCCTAAACATGTCGCGGGACTTCAAGGGCTCTGGGCCAGCCCTCTCGCGGCACTGCCTGCGCAGGTGACAGTGGGGCCCCACAGAGCAGGAAAGCCACCCCCACGTTCCTCCGTGGCCCCATGCGGGTACCAAGTAACCAGGCAGCCCCTGCTGACCCCGGCGAAATACCCTCCTCCCGGCACTCAGGTCTCGGCCGCCAAGGCCCAGTGCCTCCGCACGGCCCGGGTGCTTGCCCTGAGCCGCGCCCGCGCCCCAACGGGACCCAATAAGCACAAGACCACTATCAGGAACGTTCAGGGCCAGCAGCATCTGCACCTTTATCCACAGGCTGGGCGGCTGGGCGCAAGATACCACCGATCACTCTATAAAACCCAGAGGAAACAAGGAGAAAGTGCAAGTCCAGGGAATGGGTCTAAGGTCACGCGGAGAGGTCACTGTTATCAAAACGCTCCTGGTCATACACTTCAGCCACCACCTTGCGGCCAGCAAACCAGCGCCCATTGAGGGCCTGGATGGCCTTGTGAGTCTCAGAGGCTACGGAAAACTCCACAAAAATCTTGACAATGATCTCTGCATCCTCCTCCTCGCCCTGCTTCTCCTGGTAGATGATGACACGGTTGACAGCACCAAACTTGCCACACTCCTCGGTCACCTCCCCCTCCAGGTCGTCATCGATGTCCTTGGGGTCCACCATGTTGCGCAGAACCATCACTGTGGACTGTTGGGGGGGGACAGCTGAGAGCTGTGGCTGGCTGGACCGCCCTGCCCGACCCCACCCCGCCAGTCCCGGCTGCCCACCTCCTGCTTGCGGAGGAGCTTCTGCATCACCATGTGGCGGGCGCTGCTGCCAGAGATGCTCATGTGCTCCTGCTCACTCAGCATCTCTGGCCGCTCAGACTCAGGAAACAGCTCCTCCTCCTCCTTCTCTTTCTTGGGCTCCAGGAGACCGAGTGTTGGAGGGCTGGCCAGGATGGGGTTCACCACTCCCACAGAGGGGATGGTGACCGGAATGGGAGGCCGGGCTGGGGTCACACCTGCAGCAAACCCACCAGGTCCAGCAGTCACTCCCCCGACCTCCACCACTCCCAGGAAGGAGAACAGCACCGCTGAGCATGGCTGAACTGACCAGGGCACAGGGGACTAAGGAAGCTCAGTAAGGGCAGCTGAAGGCATCAAGCCCAGAGGAGGGGGCAGGGGAAGGAGGGAAACCTCGACCCACCCAGGCTCACCTGTGATAACTCCCGGGGCCTGGGCAGCCATGACAGCCTGGGGTAGAGCCCCCAGGGGCTGGGCCAGAGTCAGGGCAGGGGACACCAGTCCAGGTGTGGCTAGAGTACCCAGTACCGCTGCTCCAGCCACTGCTTCCTGCAACCAAGGCCACTGTGCTTAGTCCCCGGTCTGGCTGCCTCCACTCAAGACCAAAGAGCCAGTCGGCACAGGATCAGGGGAGCCTGGTGCCCACCACCAAACCCACACAATTCCACCAGCCCTTACCTGAGCCGTAATCTTGGCTGTGGCTGCAGCTGCGGCCACAGCAGCAGCAGGCGGGAGGCCTCCAGGTGTGGCAGGTGTAAGCAGGGGCATAGGGGGTGTGACAGCCTTGCCCACCCGCAAGTACTGGCCACCCAGGTCAAAAAGGTTCATGGAAGACACGGCGTCCTGGGACGACTGGGCCTTCTCATATTCTGCAGAGCAGGGAGCAGCAGTGAGGGCCAGCCACGGTGTCGGGTGGGCTTCACCACCACCCCGCCTCCCCAGGCTCACCAATGAAGCCGTAGCCCTTGTGCTTGCCAGTCGTGGGGTCCCGAGCCAGCGTGCAAGATTTGATCTTGCCGAAGGCCTCAAACACACTCTTAATGTCGTCATCCGAGAGGTCCTGGTGCACAGAAGCCACGTAGATGCGGTTGAAGGCTCGCGCCTCCTCGGCCAGCTGGTCTATGATGGGCTGGGCCTGCCCTATGTTGCTGGGTCTGCCCACCTGGGGGAAGGGCAGGGAGGAAGAGCGCCCAGTCAGCCTAGGCCGGGTCGCTGCAGGCTCCCGGAGGGGCTGCTCTGCACCTCGGGGGGGCTGGACACAGAGCACACCCGTGCCACACGCTGACCCCAAGGTCCACCCCCGGCCTCACCTTGATGTTCCTGCCTCCCAGCATCACGGAGTTCATCTGCTCCAAGGCCAGCTGGGCGGCCTCTGGGACCTCGTACTCCACAAATGCAAAGCCCTGGACGCAGGAACACGCTGTTAGGCCTGGAGAGCCCGGGGGTGGGGCGAGGCAGGAAAGGTGGAGCCTCACCTTGTGCTTCATGGTGACAGAGTCCCAGGACATGTCAATGCTCTTGATGGGCCCAAAGGGGGCAAAGGCCTGGCGAATGGTGTCCTCCCCCAGCTCGTAGTAGATGGAGCCCACGTAGACCCGGCACATGATGGCCAGTGCCCGCTGCCGCTGAGCTGCCATCTGGAGCGGGACACAAGGGGAGAGAGAGCCACTGGCTTGTGAGGGGGTGGTGGGAGGCTGGGCAGCCCCTTCCCCTCCTGGCCCACCCACCCCGCTCCGCTTGGGGAGGGCTCCCCACACGGCAGCGTGGTGCAGGCTCAGCCCCTGCAGTCAGGGTGGTGGGGGTCGGCAGGACCCCACCCCCAGGAAGGAAAGGCAAGCCTGGAGGCAGGAAACGGACGCACCCCGGCCCACCCAGGTCCCGGGCAGACTGACAGCGAAGCTGACAGGTGGTCGCAAGGCAGGGCCGCAGCCCTCCAGTCTGGGGCCGGGCACCCAGGTGGGCTGAGAGGTCCTCCCAGGGTCCTGGCCGTGTACTCCGACAGAGAGGGAAGGGGGAGCCGCCAGGCTGCAGGGACCCACTGGTGTGGAGGCGAGAGAGGGGACAGAAGACAGGGCAGCTACCGCCCAGAAGAGACCCCGGGGAGGAGGGGAGGAGCCCAGACAGGGGCTCCCTGGAGAGAAGACGAAGAGCAGCCGCTCACGCAGGGCCCCAGGGCCTCAGGGCCTGAACCCTCACAAAAAAGGGCTGTTACTCCCCGGGACCATCAAGAGGTGGCAGAGCCGCCAAAAGGAGAAGCCCCTGGGCTCTGCTCGGGCAGACATGCCGCCTCCCCGCTGGGGTGCCGAGGGACCTCCCCATTCCCTCACGGAGGCAGTTCCCACCCTGCCGCCTCACACATGCTGTGCCTGGTGGGGAGCGTCCTAGAGCCACACGCCACGGGCCACTGGGAGGAGCTGGGCCCAGGGAGGAGACCACAGGCCCAGGGCAGGCAAAGGAGACGGGGCCCTGGCTCTAGCCCCTCAACAGGGGAGCCCCACACCCTCACGAGGTTCCCCATAACCAGAGGCCAGCTTCTTTCAGATCTATCAATTGGCCTAGAATAGGCCGGGCCCCCCGTCCCTCAGAAAGGGGCCTACAAATAAGGTCCACATCTCCCTCAGATGAGAATTCCCCCCCGAAATGGGACTCCCCTCCTCAAACTATGCTCTCAACAAATAGGCCTCAGGCTCCCTGCTGAGACCAAGGACCGCCCCCAAAAGTAGAATTATGTCCCCTCTCGCACCAGGCTCCCCAGACATGAAACCAGCTGCCCCTCAGGTCAAAGTTCTCCAAGATAGGAGCACGTCTCCTCTTCAGTGTGGGCTCCCCAACAGCAGGTGTGCCAAGAGCCCTCTCCCTGACCTGTCCCCACAGACAGACGCTTCCTAGAGAGGACACAGGGACTGTCTGGTCCTCGAGGTCAGGACTGCGTCTCCCCTGCGAGAGCAGCACGCCCAGGGATGACCCCCAGAGAAGGCCACGTTTCCCCCTCAGACTCCCCAGAGGGGCCTGGCCTCCTCCTCAGCCTGCCTCTGGGGGATGGAGGGGCTTCTCCTTCCCAGACTCCTGCTGACAGCAGCCAGGGCCACAGCCACCGCCTACGTCTGCTCCCTGGCCCCCTCTGACCACCGCCTCTGCCTGCTCCCTGGCCGCGTGGCCTCCGCCCCTTGCTGACAGCCAGGCCCGAGGCCCAGTCCTTGTCCTTCCCTCTCTCATTTGCTTGGGTCCCCCCAGCCCCCCACCCCATCCATCCGTCCTCCCTCCAGGGTTTGATGGGGCCATGAGTTAAGACCCTTCTCTCCTCGGGGGCCTGACCCCAAGCCAGGAGCCCGAGCAGCCTGGAGACCGACGGAGCTGGAGGCCCGGCGGTGCACCCCGTGCGTGCAGGCGGCATGGGTGCAGGCGGGCCTGGCGTGGGCAGCTACCCTCCTGGCCGGCTGCCCTCCGCAGTTACCTGGCCGGTTAGTTTTAAGGCGGGCCCTCAGAGCAGATGTAGGCCTCCCCAGGGGCGGTCCCGGGGTGGGTGCCCCCCACACCACTGGCCCCGCCACGCCTGGCGCTCTGTTGCGCTCGTCCCGAGCTGGCGGGCAGGGCCGGCTACGGGGAGCAAGGTCCCCAGCACGCGGGCCGCACTGCCCCCCTCTAGCCCTGACTAAGGACATGAGCCCCGGAAGAAGTGAGCATGTCTATTGACCGATTGCAAAGGTGAGAGAGGATCTCCAAAGCCCATTGTCACTGCTGCCATCTGAAAGACAGTAAAGACAGAGTTCAGTCTGTTGGAGCCGAGCAGTCTCCGCTCTCGTCACACCTCACGCAGACAGCGGCAAGGCCCGGAGTCCCCGCCCTGCCAGGAGGCCCGCCTGCCTTCCCACACTGCCGGCCAAGTGGCCAGCCACTGGCACCTGCCCAGGGGGGCCTCAGAGCCCCAGGTGCCCCGCCCCGCAGCCTGGCCGGCGGGGCAGAAGGAAGGGGGGGAGGAGGAGAAGGAGGAGCAGGAGGAGGAGGGGGAGGGGGAGGGGAGGGGGAGGGGAGGGGAGGAACGGATGGAGCACAGTGAAGAGCCAGGGCATCTCCTGGCAGCGTGAACATCTAAGGGGCAGGGGGGCGGGGGGTGGGGGGCTCAAGGCCCAGGCACCTGTCAGCCTCACCCTGTCCTCTTCCCCAGAGCCGAGGCAGCCTTTGGCCACAGGCCTAGAGCAGGGCCCCGTGGAGGCATCCCCAGCCTGTCCTCTCACAGTCCTGGGCCCCAAGCCGAGGACTGAACTCCTTACAGGGGGGCCTGACTGCTCTTATCCAAGGCCGTGGGGGTGGGGAGGAACGCTCCTAGGGGCTGCAACACCAGCCACGCCGCCTGGGGGCACACGGGCTCGGGACCAGTCTGAAGTCCAAGAAGAGGAGCCGATTCGGGAAGGGCGGCGGGGGGGGCGCAGAGGAGGGTTGGGGGGGGGCTCTCAACAGGTGGGTCAGGCTGGGCCACTCGTGCCTCAGGGAGGAACCTGGGCGTCCCAAGGAGTCCTTGAGAAACCGAGCAGCACGACACCTTGCGGGGACAGCCGCAGGCACGAGAGGAGGAAGAGAAGGCAGAGGAGGCAGTGGAGGGGCGGGGAGGCAGCTCACCTGCAGGTTGGTGAGCTGCTGCTGCTGGTGGGCGATGGTCTGCTTCACCAGCACGCTCTTGATGCTCTGCTCCATGGCGTACTTCTTGGCCTGTGAGAGAAGGTGGTAAGGAGCACTGGGGGGCCTGGCCTGCGGGGAGACGGGCCTTCCCCCGCCCAGCGGCTTCCCCCTGCCGCAGCGCCCCAGGCAGGACGCACATTCTCACCTTCTGGAGGGCCTCTTGCTGCTCAGGCGTCAGGGGAGGCAGTCCCAGCTTTGCGGCTGTGCTCTGCCCGTTCTCCATCTTGATGGAGTCTGTCCCCTGGTGATGGGGAGCAGGGAAGTCGTTAAGAACAAGTTCAAGGCCTCCCTCACACGGCCCCAGGAGCCCACCCCACCTTCTGCCCCGACAACCGCACGTGACCCGCAGCTCAGCCCACTCCCAGGGGCAGACAGGCCCTCACACAGACTGTCTCCCGCCTGGCCTGGACGTAGGTCTGCCCACCTGACATCCCTATGCCTGTCCCAGGCCGGTCTCCTCCAGGACCCACCGGGAGGACACACACCGAGGATGACAGACACCTGGGGGCCCTTGGCCAACCCAGAGCAGCTGCAGGACCCAGGCTTGCAGGAGTCACCAGGCCCTCGTGGCAAGCCTGACCCCAGAACCCCCGTCCCATGCTGCACAAGAAAGCCGGCCTCAGCTGTCCTCTAAGACAAGGGGAGGGGGTCCGGGCTCTCTGGAGGTCCTGGGACTCCTCACTCCCGGACTGTCTGGCACCCATACTTTCTCATGGCCCCAGCCATGGCCACAGACTCAGCTTCCCTGCTCGGGACGAGATCCAGGGGCCACTCAAAGACCAAGTATGGGCAAGGGCTCCCTCCCAGCACAGCTCCAGGAGGTAACCCATCCCTGCACACTGGGCACCGGCCCGGAGAGCGGCCCCGAGGAGGGCGCCAACCCACCTCCACCAAACTTCGCCCTGGGCCGTGCACAGCACCCTGGCAAGAGAAGCCAGAAGCAGGCCAGCCACAGGGGGACAGACGTGGACACCCACCAGCACCCTAGGCGAGCACAGGGGTGAGGAGACGCTTTGGTGGCGGTGTCCCAGCCTGCTGCAGACCACAGTGGGTGCTACTAGGATGGTTTACATGCCCTCTATCAAAACTCATTGCTAAGCTGTTTGCACGGGGAAGAAAAGTTGTGTAGGCTGGAAGAGAAGTACGGCCACCAGACCCGGAAGAGTATGTGTGTCGGGAGTCAGAACACACCTGCCTATCCACCAGTTGCTGGGTGGCCAGCAGATGCTCCAGAGGGGGTATTCTGCAGCCCCCAGCATGAAGCCTCGGGAGGGACAGCAGAGAACAGAGGCAGGTCGCCAGCACAGGAGTGACGAGCAAGGACAGAGGTACAAAGGGGGCAGGAAGGGGCTGGATGACCCAAACCCCAAGAACCACCATCCTGACCAGCTGGAGTGTGGGATTTCCAGCACAGGGTCAAAGGGCAGGAAGCCCTGGAAGCCCCTCCCCTGGCGACCCAGTCTGGCCCCTGCCAGGCTGTCCTCCTTCCCATTGGCTCCAAGCCCAGTTCTCCTTAGTGGGAGAGAGGCCCGAGAGCCTGGGGCTATGACTCCAGAGCAGGCTGTCACCATGGTAACCAATGCTACCCCCTTTCAGCCCCTTAGAAACTTTTCAATCTCCTCTTTGTCTTGATAAACAAAAAGCCCTTCTACCAACCAATGGCTGGCTAGCCAGCCAGCCAGGGTCGGGGAGGGCTGGCTAAAGGGGCCCACCAGCTTCAGCCCCCCTAACTTCCTAGGGTCCAGGCTGCGTGCCATGGCCCTCCCCCGAGCGTGCTGGGGGCCCAGCCGAACAGCCCCCCAACCCTCTGGACGCAGGCGCTGCCGTGGAGAAGCGTGAAGAACCTTCTTACCCGGCTCCCCCTCCCACACTACCACCGGCTCCGCCACCAGAACTGGCCAAGATCTCCCACGTCTACCCTGAAGCCCTGTCCGAGGCCCCCAGACTTGTACTTTGACTTACACATGGTTCTGCTTTCACATTTTACTTAAATCAGAGATCTGAAGTGAAACTGTATCTCTGGCTCTTAACAACACCCTGCACGTCCTGGAACAAACACCTCTGCCCTTCTGTGTGACACCGACGGTGAAGGGCTCCCACCGGCTGAGGTGCACGTCCCACCTGACCACAGCCACCGTCTGCCTGGTGTCTGAAGACACATGAGGCTTCAACCCACCACAGAAGCAGGGAGGACGCCAAGTAGAGGCGGGGAGGAGGAGGCTACAGCCAGGCTGGAGGCTGGGTGGCGAGAGGGCAGGACAGGCATCTCTGCCCAGAAGGCGGAGAAGAGTCCCTCGGGCTCCTCCCGCCCCACCCCTGCCAGGTCTCTCTGGGCCCAGGGACGCGAAGGCAGGCGGGCGGGCGGGCAGGCGGGCAGGCGGGCCTGAGGGCGAGGATGCTTAAGGTCAGTACCTGTGAAGGTTTCCATTTGTCTCCCGCTGCCGCCGCCGCCGCCGCCGCCGGCTCGGACCCCCCTCCTTGCTGGCCATTGACCTGCTGCAGGCAGGAAGGAGACGATGTGACGGACATTCAGGAGACCCAGCCACCCAGGCCCTCTCTCGTCTTTCCTGGTTAAGAGCTGAGCTCCGCCCAGACCAGGAAGGGAGGCCGGCAGGGGCCCAGGAAGGAGCGAGCTGTGACACGGCCCCTGAACACTCCTGACACTGCCTCACTGCGCCTCACCCTGCCCACTCCTCCAGCACACCTGCAGCTGCCCAGAACCCAGCACAAGGGGCTGGCCTGGCAGAAACCAGAGCAGAATCTGGGGCAGCCCCGAGCTGGCGACGAGGCCCCACAGAGAGACTCGGCGGAGAGCTGAGCTGTGCTCCTGCCCCAGGCCAACAAAAGGCAGGAGTGGGTCGAGAGGTGCCCTCTGGCCACACAGCTGAGGTCCTAAAGATCACTTCCTTTCCTACTGGCAGGCTGGGCCAGGCCGGGCAGGACAAGCTGACACGGAGCACAGATGGCCGTCTCCCTCGAGGCAGACAGAGGCACCTCTTTAGCCCCTGTACACACGCCCGGGCCAGCCCACAGCTCAGCATCAGCCCCAATGCCTTCAACAGTCTCTGGCCAAGCCTCTGGGGCAGGTCCCAGGCCCCTCCTGAAGCAGCTCTGAGGAGGGCCGCCCTCTGAGTGGCAGGGCCGGGCAGGGGTCTGCGTGTGTAAGCCTCCCTCCCCAAGCAAACCGTCCAGGGCTGTCTAACTCAGAGCAGATGAGAGCTTGGCCACGCCTAGAGGGGCCGAGAAGCACTGCCGTGCAGAGCCAGCCCAATGGAAGAAGCTCCCGACCGGGCTTAGAAGGGTGGCAGGCCAAGGGCAGAAGGCGGGCAACGTCACAGGGGTGAGGGTCTTAGTGGAAGGGCCCTGAGACTTCCCCACCTTCTCAGATGCCACAGAGCAGGAACCCGCTCCCAGATCAAAGACGAGACCCACAGATATCTTGAACACAGGTGACAGCCATGCCCACCCTCAAGGATCCGTGCACAAACAAAGCCAAAGGCTGGGCCAACCTGGCCAGAGCATGTCTCAGGAGTTTCAGCCTCAAAGGAGAGACAGCAGCACAAACCTGACTGCACTAGAGACGTGGCCACTGGGCACAGAAGCTGAGGCCGACCCAGCCCTGCTGCCTCCCTGGAACCCCTCTGAACTCGGCACCACTGCTGCTTAGAAACTGTGCCCCAGAGAGAGACAAAGGAAAGGGGGGACCTGCTGACACAGGTCTCACCCAGTGGGTACATGACATCTGGGGACAGGGTTGGAGTCTGGCTTTGCCCCAAGTTCCCTGGCAGCCCCCAGAACACACCCAGAGCAGAGGCTGCCTCTTAAGACCCACAGCAAGAGATCACTTCAGGTCTGGGGATACAATCCAACCTTTAGACCCCTGTGAACAGAGTCAACTTGAGGGCACACTTGTAAACCACTTCCCCAAATGACTGTAATAGCCAACCCAGGAACCAGGACAGTGCTGAGATCAGAACACAGCTCAGAAGAGACTTCCCAGGAAAATTCAGTTCACCAGGAACTCTAGGAAGGACATCCTACCCCATTCATGGCAAAAACAAAGTTTCCAGTCCCACAGAGCCTAGGATCTGTTCTAAACAGATGCTAAAACAGCTTAAAGGAAACTGTCATTTATCATTACAGCTAGTCCTATGCTGTCATCCTCTGGCAATGAATGCAGCATGCCCTGCGGTCACAAAGCCCCCCACCCCGCCCCCCACCAGGCAGCAGTGCTTTGAGGGGTGCAAACCCCCCTCTGGCAGGTGTGTGTGTATGGTGGGGTGGGGTGCAGTGCTGCCCCATGATTCTGGGCCCCAAACCCCAGCACTGTCAATGACCAACAGCACAGGGCAAAAGGATTATTTCCACTAGAAAAAAAGAAAAGTTACGTAATTACTTAACATCTCCAGGCTCAGGCTCTCCAGGCCTGGCTCCTGGGGCTGACAGGAAGATTCAGTGAATGGCTCCATATAAAGTACTTAAGACAAGCTATCTGCACATGGCAAGCAATCCAGAGGTTTCAATGGCTATTAGTATTATTACAACATCCAGAGTCAAGTCACCACAGCAGGGCCACTGCAGGACACTGCTTTCCTTCCGTTCAGTCCCCTTCACACGGCGCCATGCTGTCCACTGCACGGCCAGGCTCCATGCAGGGCACTGCAGATGCAGCAAAAGAAGACAAGAGACATGCCAAGCAGCACCTACGTGCGACGAGTTCTGTAGCCAACAAGCGCTAAGGAGAACATCAAGCACAGGGTGGGAAGAGCGGGGCTGAGGCGCACCGGGCCACAGAGCCCAGGAGGCCTCTCTGTGAACGGATGTGCAAGCTGGGGCCCGCAGAAGGAGGAAAGGCAACTGTGCCCCTGGGGAGGGGGAGGGTCCCAGCGCTCCCGCCACATGGAAGCCAAGGAGGATGGTCCCAAGTGGGGGCGAGTCCGAGTGTCAGAGGAAGGGGCTATGGACCGTTTCTGCAGCCACCAGGTGGAAGGCGCAGCAAGTCAGAAGAGGCACTCCTGTATCTTCCTGGGTCCCTCCCCACGAGATCACTGTGCCATTCCACTCCACCTCCCACAAGAGCCGAAGCCACAGCTTAGGACAGCAAACCAGCACTGCTCAGCGTGCATGGACCAGAAGACAAGAGGCCAAGCTCTCAATATGCCCCAAAAGGACTGCAGGGAAATGGGTAACCCTTCTAGAAACCTATCCATTCAAAAGGTAGGAGGAGGAATGTGTTGGACCACAAGCTGGACTTCACTCCCACAAGCTGATGAGGTAAGCCTGGGCCTTTACAGTTTACATACGCCTTTTAACATACATATATTAACCTCTTGAAAGGAGTCAGACGGTCAGTGAAGACGCTTATTGAAAACCCCAGCTTACAGGATTTAGACTCAGTGCCCCCATCCACCTCTACTATGACACCACCTGTGTCTGGCCCTGTGCCACAGCAGAGCTGAGTCCCCCTGAGCAAGGCTGGGGCATGGTGTTGACGCAGGTTTGTGGACGCTTGGGGACATGACTCTCACTGGCCTCTCCTGCTCCTACACCTTCCCAGGAGTTTGGGGGGCCTCCAAGCCTCCACCTTCACCTCTTTTCTCTCTAACGTACCTCTCACAAAGGTAGTTGCTCTCGTGGCTTCAACAGGAAGCAGGACACGGCAGAAAGAGAACAGTGAAGTTAGCTAGGCCTGAGAATCACACACTGGGCCCCCCTCATAGCCTGGGGCCTCTCTCTCATTGGGGGTCAGTTTCTTCCCCAGTGCGACAGGTTCGGCCCCCTCTCGGGTATCAGACCCTAATAGCCAAGGCAGTCTAAGTACACCTCCTGACCCTCAGACATCTCCCCTATTAGTCCAGCCTCCATCTATCTGCAAAAGCTGCCTTCGTACACAGACCTCACCACATCTGTCTGAGGACAGGTCGGGGGAGAGTGGCGGGTAAAGAAACGGATGAATCGTGTGAAGGGTCCCAGAGGGGAGTCGGTCGCACAAGCCTGGGAGGAAGAAGAGTGAAGGGAGACTTGACCACGGAAGTGCTGTGTGAGGAGGGGTTGTCCACCTATGCTAACTGCTCCACGTGGCAGACGGACGCGAGCACTAAGCAGGGCAGGAGGGGTTCCTTCCTCTAGGTGCCCGCAACCCCCTAGCACTTCACGCACCCTGGGTGGGAACGGGTCTCCAGTGCCCACCAGACCCCGGAAAAGGGCAAGACTGCCTCTGGTTCCCCACTGTTTCCCCAAGTCCTCGCAAAGCGCTTGGGACAATGTGATCGCTCAGTAAACATGCAATGAGTCTTCCCTTCCTGAGTGGGGATAGCAGGACGGAGTCCCTGTTGGCTGGAAACCTCTTCCCCGCTGAGAATCCGCGGAGAGCAATTCACAGCTGTGTACGCAAGAAGCCAAGGCCTCCCTCCTCACCAGGCCCGATCGCTTCCTACAGGCCCCCGCACGCCCAGCGGCCCCTCTCACACTAGCGGGAGGAGAAACACCACGGTTCCCAGGAGCCCCGCCTTCAAGTCAGGGACACAGGCGCACCCCGTCGACAGAGGTGGTCGACCGCCCTCACCGCGAAGGGACCCGGCTCGGCGCGCGGCACGGCCCCCAGATGCGCCCCGGGTCCCCAACGCGCCAGGCCCTCCCGCGCCGGCCGCCGGAAGCTGCAATCTGCGGGCCGGAAGCTGCGGCCGCAGGCCGGCCCCCGCCTCTCGCCCGCCCCGCCCCCGCCTCGCGCGACCAAAGGACGCGCGCGGGAGCTCGCGCGGGGCCCCGGAGCGACCGCCACATCCCTGGAGGACCCTCGGCGCCCTGGCCGGGCCGACAACCCGCACCCACCATCTGAGCGGCGGCCCGCGGTCACGGGCTGCTCACTTACTAGAGCTATGGTCGCCGTCGCCATCTTGCGCCCGTCGCGGCCGCCGCGCGCGCGCCGCACGCTTCGGCTCCTGCCGCGGTCTCGCGCGATCTGGGTGCCGGCGGAGGAACTCTCAAGAGGACGGAACTCTCGCGATTAAGGCCCTTTCCCCCGGCGACGTGGAAAGAAAAAGGAGCGCGCTTCCGGTGAGGGGAGAAACAGTTAACGCTCCGGGAGGGGCGGGCAGAAGGGGCGGGGCCGGAGGGTGTCGGGGGCGCGCGCGCTGCCGCCCTCCCTCCGCTCGCCGCCAGCCCCGCCCTCCGCCGGCCTCGGTGCGTCCCAGTCCACCCCTCGCTTCGTCCCGTGCCGCCCTCCGGCCTCTGCTCAGTTTTCTGCCTGCTTTGCAGGAAAACCCGAGGCAGGGCACAGACGGCCCGATCCTCTCCAGGGCTGCGGTTGAAAGCAGTGACAAAGAATCGCTGTATTTCGGACTCAGATTTCGAGATGTATCTTTACATCATAACATCTCTGAATGCGCCTACCAATGCATGGTGTGCTGTCACCTAATGGCCGCATTTTCTCTTTCCTACTGATCCATAAAACAGTGCATCTTTTGCACTGATGGCGTCGTAGAGTCAGACATACAGTCGGTAGAACTGCAACCCAAGAGACAGGCTTCTGAACCAATCCCGTGGGAAGGGTATGCACTCAGCGTCCACTTAGTTCTGAACTGTTTTTTAAAGGCTCCAGGTATCCATCCCTGGTGTTGAACTGCCCTGGACGTTTGCTGCATGCCCACCCAGTCCCAAGACCCTCACTCAGTGAGGCTCAGGCCCTCAGGTTGTCAGCTTAGCAACTTCAGCCTGCCTGAGGCAGCAAGGTGTCTTCCCCAACTAGGCAGGTCTCTTCTCCATCCTGGGAGAGTTTGACATGAAATACAGACACCCCTGGTTAAACCCAACAATATTTGCCTCATCTCCCTTCTCTCTAAAATGATAGGAAAAGGATTTTATAAAGGAAGCAACCCATGAAGACAAAGGGGTGGAATGTTGTGGAGCTGAAGAAAGGTGGACAGCGGCAGCTGCTTTCGCATCTTGGAGGTCGGGGTCCAGGAGATAGTTCACGCAAGTGCAACTGTGAAAAGGAAGAGACTCCAGGGCTCAGCCCCTACCGGCAGTGGCTGGGAGGTGAGCTCCAGCAGAGGCGCGCTCGGTTGGTTGAGTTGGCCGTTGGGGGCAGGGTCCTGTTCTGAAAGTGGGGGGATATACGTGAGATTCCCGCCTTTCTGCCACCTCCACCCCTGGCTCCAAGTCCGGCCCCAATCATGTGGCACCCACAATCCTCAGAGAGAAGAGCTCATCTCTGCAGTAGCTCCCAACACAGAAGAAAAGCCTGGCAGTTGGGAGGTGGTCAGGAGAATGGCCTGGCTCGATCCTTGATCTCAAAGCTCACCAGGCAATAAGCCCCAGCCACTAAGATTAAATGCAACTGGGCAACCCAGGAGCACCAGACAGTTGAGGGAGAGGAAAAAACAAAAAAAGCAAAAGGAAGAGGGCCTCAGAAGGAACACAGCCAATAAAGCGAGAAGGAGGAGGAAAAATGGAAAAAGCTAAAACCGTGTCCTCAGAGATATCAGAGAGGCTGTTGCACCGAAAACACAAACAAGAGGCTATGAAGCAAGAACATTCAGCAGGCGAGAAAGAGCACTTATGAATGAAAAGCATGAGCAGAAAACGAACAGTTAAACAGAAAGGTTGAAAGATAAAGCTGTAATTTTCCAGAATGTATGACAACAACAAAACCATATAGCTAGAGAGCACACAATGGGGTCATTGTCCAACTTGTCAACACTCCCCAGTGCTAGAGCCGGCCGGGAGCCTTAGAGGCCTCCATAATAGAGGGGGTGGATAATGGGGTGGATGGGCTGGGACCTGCCACCACCATTGTGGGGGGCAAAAGCACCCCCCCGGCGGCAGCTTCCCCTGTGAAAATCTGGCATTGCTGCATTCAGAGCGCTTGTGTGCTGGGCTCTGTTCTCGTTACTTTTCACGGTTAACTTGTGCGATCTCACAACCACCCCATGAAGTGGGGACCGTTATTATCCCCATCTTTACAGGTGAGAAAGTGGAGTCACAGACCACTGTCACACAGCAGGAAGCAGCCGAATGGCTCCAGAGCCTATGCCCTTAACCAGCACATATTGCACCTGTCAAAAAATAAGTCCAACATCTAAGTAAGCATTCCAGAAAAGGAGAGGGGAGAAATCACCAGAAAAGCAAAGAAAACTTCCTAGAACTGAAGGGTTGGGACCTCTGGACGATAGATGAAAGAGGTCATAAACAACAAGGTCCAGGGACTTCCCTGGTGGCACAGTGGGTAAGGCTCTGCGCTCCCAATGCAGGGGGCCCAGGTTCAATCCCTGGTCAGGGAGCTAGAGCCTGCATGCATGCTGCTACTAAGAGTTCGCATGCCACAAGTAAGGAGCCCTCAAGCTGCAGCTAACACCTGGCGCAACCCAATAAATAAATGAATAAATATTTAAAAATCAAAACAACAAGGTCCTACTGTATAGTGCAGAGAACTATATTCAATATACCATGATAAACCATAACAGAAATTGCTGTACAGCAGTAATTAACACAACACTGTAAATCAACTATACTTCAATTAAAAATAATAACAAAATAAAAGAAAGAGAAGGTCTACGTCAGGACACATCGTTGAGAATTTCCAAAGCACTTGGGTAAAGAGAAGACCGAGAGAGAGAGAGAGAGAGAGAGAGAGAGAGAGAGAGGAGAAATCACAAAGGGTCAGAACTCAGAAAGGCATGGGAGTTCTTGGGACTGGAAGACAGTGACAGGATACCCTCAAAGTCCTGGCAAGAAGTGATCTTCCACCAGCCCAACGCTGTCCCTAGTTGCACGAACAAGCAGATGTGAGAGTAGCGAGGGCCAACAGGATGACCCCGTGACTCTCCGTGCATCCTCGCTCAGAATGTTCCTCCTCAGACAGGGTGAATGAAGGAAGAAGCAGCATGGGTTCCAGAGACAAGAGGAGGGAGGTGCTGGTGAAGGCGTAGCCCATGCTGACAGCTGGGTCACAAACCCAAGAACAAGCAGCCGGGGGCAGAGAGTGGGCAGGCTGGGGGCTCCGGGAAAAGATGACACAGCAGCCAGCTATGCAACAAATCTCAAGACTGAGAGTAGGTTCACACTTCTGCGGGAGAATCTAGGGAGGAATTAATGAGACGCGTAGAAAACTAAGCCCCTCAAAAGGCAATGATTAACTCCAGGGGAAACAAAAAGTTGTGCAAGAAGGCAAATACAATCCTAGGACACCTTGTTCTCTGCTGAGACCTGTGGGAATGAAGCGGTAATACCCACCACGCTGGGATGGCGCTGGGTCAGGGGATTGAGGCCAGTGACCCCCTTCCCCTCAGAGGACACCAGCAGGTGACATGTGATGTAAAAAACCAATTAAAAAAAACAGTAAAAGCATGCGTGCAATTTTGTGAAACATGCATTTGAAATGCCTGAAGAAACAGCTAAGAGAGTTGAATTTGGAAAGGGTCAGGGTTAGAGACAGTATTTATTGTTTATTTATTATTGGCCTAAGAAAATTCCACTTTTAAAATAATGTGTATATAACTTTGGAAAGATAAAAATTAAAGTGAAAACCTCAGCATAGGCATTAAACGAAGCAATGATAGTATTGATCCTTTTGAGTTCAGTTTAATCTCTGGTACAATGTTATGCATTGGACACTCAAACTGTTTAAGATGACGCAGAATCAGACAGCATCAGCGTTTCCAACTAGATGTGTAAGTTATTTTAGATTGTAATTTTAAATTGAAAAGTGTGAGAACTTGAATAATTTTGTAAAGAGTATTGGAATGTTTAAGATAACTTGAGATTCAGCGTGTTGGTGCATTTATTTCATTTGATACATCTGGGTAAGGTGTTTTGGTTTAGGGTTTTGGCTAGGGTGATGTGGTAGGTGGGATAATGACACTCGCCCCCTGCCCCTTGCAAAGATGTCCGTGTCCCAACCCCTAGAACCTGTGAATATTACTTTACTTGGTGAAAGGTATTTTTGCACATGTGGTAAAGTTTAAGGACCTCGAGATGGGGAGATCATCCTGGATTATCCGGGTGGACCCAACCTAGCCACACGAAGCTTTCCTGGCTGCAGAAAACCAGACACACAGTTCATGAGACAGACTCCACCCGATGTTTCTGACTTTGAAGACAGAGGACGGGGCCGTGAGCCAGTGGAGGTGGCTGCCTCTAGAAGCTGAGAGTGGCCTTCAGTTTACAGCAGGCAAGGAAGTGGGGACCTCGGCCCCATCACTGCGAGGAAATGAAGCCCCACCCTGTGCCCAGCGCCGCGCCCGACACCTGCAGGCCAGCAACCTGAAGGAGCAGGAAATGGATTCTGCCCTAGAACCTCCAGAAAGACACGCAGTCTTGTTAACACCTTGATTTTAGTCTGGTGGGATCTGTGCCAGACTTCTGAGCTACAGAACTATCTAAGGGTGCTGGTTTAAGCCACTGAGTTTGTGGTAAATCCTGACAGCAGCAACGGAGAACTAACACGGTGGTGCGCTTTTCTTGTTTGACATTTGAAATGCTTAGAAACCTGAATGTGCTAAATCTATACATGCAGTTTAAAATCTTTAAGAGTGATCAGCTACATCTGAAAATGAAAGGAGGTGGTCCAAGTGAATGGAGGCTAGGGTTATGGGGCGTAGGGGTGGGGGAGACAGGGAGCCGGGGCTGGTAGCCTTAGGACCCAGGAAGGCAGCTGCCCCAGGAGGAGGTAAGAGAGGTAGCAGGAGGGGTGGTGAGCTTGGGAGGAGCAGGGAGGGTGCCTGCCCCTGACCACTCGAGGCCAGGGAACAAGGACAGAAAATAGCCCTTTGGAGGGTCTGCACTGGCCAGGGCGCGGGGTGCGAGAGCCACCTGGAGCTGCAGGGCCGTGGCCCTGCCCAGTACCCAGCACCACGCCTGACACCTGCAGGTGGTTTACCATGGGTTTAAGGCGGCGATTCCGGTTCCTCGTGTGGCTCTGCGGTAGCAACTGGGCGCGCATCTGTCCAGGGCCGACCCCCGCCCCTCAGCCCCCCAGCACTGTGCCGCGTTTCCCTGCAGGGCAGCCCCTCATGACCAGACGGCGTCGGGGGTGGACGAGAAGGGTACGGGAGGGACGCTGAGTTGTGGAAGCTGGCCGACGGGGGGATCCTGATCCTCAGGACATGCGGGGCCTAACCAGCCCCCCAGCCCCAGCCCCAGCCCCCTCACCCATGACGGGCCTGACCCCACCCCCCTCGGCCCCACCGCGGGGTTGCTGGAAGCTGTGGAAGGGGGAGGTTCCTCACTAGCAGGCACACAGGCAGAGGGGGCCCCTGGTCCCCCACCCAGACGCCGGGCCCAATGCCGAGCTGCCCCACGGGGGCCACCAGGTCTGGTTCCGGGGGGCTGGGGAGCTGGAGCGCTGAGGCGGGATCAGGATCACGGCTGAGCTCCGCGGCACTTGAGCAAGGTGCTGTCCAGGAAGGCGGACAGCTTTGGCCGATCGTCCTGCAGGGCAGGAGGGAGGCATGGGGGATGGTGGGGCGCGGCCCACCCTGAGGCCCTCCCAGGCTGGCCGTAGCGGCTGCGCACCTCACCTCGTGCACGAAGCCGTAGTGCACCAGCTCGGCGGCCAGTTCCTGGGCACTGTCGGCTGCGGCGGGGGCGTGAGGACCGGGCGTGAGGCCGCAGCGCCGCCCGCCGGGCCCGCCCCCGCCCCCGCCAGCCCGGGGCCCCGCCCGGCGGCCTACTTGGGAGCAGGTCGTAGGAGAGCTGCCGGTGCAGCCTGTCCTCCAGCACCAGGAGCAGCGTGAGCTGGGGAGGCGGGAGGGCGGGGTGGGCTCGGGAGTCGGCCCCGCCCCTCCCGCCTCCCGCGCCTCTGTGGGCGGCGGCCCCCCTCACATGCCAGCGCGCCTGGTCCTCGCTTCTCTCCAGGTTACACTGCATCTGGATCACCTGGGGGAAGGGGGAGGCCAAGGTCACCCACGTAAGCTGGAACTCAGCAACTGGTCAGCAAAAGCAGATGCTGTGTCAAAGAGGCACAGACACAAAGGGGTCGTGAAGACGGGAAATGAAGAAGGTCTCCAACGGGAGCCTAGGAAGCACATCTCACTGCTAGGAGCCTGGCGAGTTGAGGGAAACTTCCAGAGTAGATATGGAAGCTGGGTACCGAAGGATGGATAGGAGTTTTCACAGGTGAGGAGAACACCTGAACAAAGAGAGAGCTGTGGGAAGGGGGTGGGGGGGGAGCGAGGTGCGCAGGGCCATGACAGCAGAAGCACAGGATACCAGCAAAACCAGGCCTCAGAGTGCCGGGCGTTGGGGGGTGGGGGTTGGGGGCATATGCACTGAGGACCCCCAGCTGTGGCTATTAGAACATGAATTCTGGCTGGGAAGCCGGGGGAGGCGGCCAGGCTGGGGGCTGGTGCAGCATCCAAGTGGGGAAGAGAGGGGGGCCCGGATCAGGGAGGTAACCCTGGAGACACACCCAAGGCCAAAGCCAGAGGCTCTGGAGTCCAGTGGGTGTGGACAAGGAAAGGGAGAGGGTGGCCGGGGAGGCCACCCCTCTGGGCAGTGGGCAGGCCTGTGGAGGCTGGAGTCTTACCTTTCTGGTCTCTGAGTCAAAGGGTTCTGGCGTCGGGGTCTTGGCCTTTGGGGCTTCCTCGGGGGGTGGGGCCAGCACACGGGGCAGCCCCAGGGGCCGAGCGGCAGCAAAGTTCATCAGTGGGTAGATCCCGTTTCTAGGGACGCAGTGCGGGGTGGTGGCGGCTGAGGCTCAGGCCTGACGGCTGCCCACTCCCCAGCCTCACTCCAGCCCTCACCTGACGTCCTCCAGGAACTTGTCAAGCTCCAGACAGGACACCTCTGAGTACCTAGTTACGGGTGTCAGGAGAACACGAGGGTGGCGGCACTGCTGGTGGGTGGGGGTGGGGGCAGGGCTCGGGGGGCGTGGCCAGGAGGAGAGGGGAGGCCTCTGGGCTGCAGGCCGCTCACCGCCACTGCAGCGGGGGCCCGGGCGACCGGGGGATCTCTGCCAGGACCGTGTGCGGGTCCGTCGCCTTGGTCTTTTCCTCCACCATGTTCTCAGGCATGAGGTCTGCGGGCCGTGGGAGCACACAGGGCGGTGGGCCCTGAAGCACGAGGTCCTGCGGGGCCTCCTCCTGCATCCCGACCCCAGGCCCTGGCCCACCCCCAGGCCGGCCTGCCCCTCACACTGGTGCTGGATGAAGCAGTGAGCGGCCAGGAGCTTCAGCGAGTGCACCTCAAACAGCACACGGTGGAAGAGGAGGCTGTGAGCGGAGGGCCGGCGGGCAGGGTCCCGGGCCAGGCAGGAGAGGATGAACTCCTGGGGTGTGGAGAGGGGGCTGCAGTCGGTGGAGCCCCCCAACTCTGGCCACACCGTGTGAAGAGAAGGGGCCCCTGCAGGGTCCAAGCCCGTGGGAGCCTTCACGGAGCAACGTGCACAGAGCAGAGGCATCCCGTTAGCAGCCAGGCCAGGACCTGATTCTCCAAACAGGACGGTCGAGTCTGCCCCTGGGCCCAGAACTGCCCACGCTCTACTTCCAGCACCCCTCACAAAAACCGTGGCGGGGTGGCCCTGTCATCCCCAATTCACGGGCAGAGCTGCACTGCTCAGGGAGGACACCAGCCCCCGCCTCGCAGCCCTGGGGCTGGGCAGAGGGCTGAAAGATCAGCACGGGCCCTCGAGGTCAGCGCAGCCTCGCCTGAGCCCACCTACCTACAGCCTGCCCCTCTTCTGGTTGCCTCAGGTCAGGCCCGACTCCGGAGGTGACCTTGAAGTGTCCCTGCCCTGCCCCACATCCATGCCCTCCACTGCCTCGCCGGTCCATCCTGGCTCCACCTCGTCAGTCCTGTCCAGGCCCCGTCACTTCCCTCCCCCATCCCGAGGTCATGCGGTGAAGCCAGTCGCCAGACTCTGACCAGAGAGGTTGTGGCTGCAGCTTCTGTCCGTCCGCGTTCCCTCTGCCGGCTCCCCACCCACCTTGCCCCCAATACAGGATATAGGACCACGTCCTTTCTAACTGGTCTCCTTAAGGCTTTCAGGTGGGGATGTGGAATCGGGCAGACCTGGATGCAAACACCGGCTCCACCACTCGCTCTAAAGCCTCTCTGAACCTGTTTCTTTATCTATAAAATGGGCATAAAAATTGTGCCCACGTGGGAAGTATCTCTCTGGTCTCTCTGTGCTTAGAACGTGCCCTCAGAGCCTTCACATTGGCAACTCAACATGCACGCTCAGTAAGGCCCTCCTTGCGGGGATGGTGGTGTGAAGGCTTGCGCAGCGGGCCCGGCCCTGACCTGCTGCACCTCCAGGCCTGCCCAAAGCACCGCGCGGGCCCTCCTTGGAGCGCTGAGAGCCAGCGAGCAGAGGCAGGGCCAGCTGCTCACCCGCATGTTGGGGTCACTCAGAGAGTGCCTGGCGCGAGCGATGGCTTCCTCTGTGACCCGGGTGTCCCCATTGGCCTGGATCTCCAGCACAGCCATCTGGGGGGCAGGGCAAGGTCAGGCATGGGGAAGGGACAGCACAGGAGGGATGGGGGGAGTTAGCTGGGAGGGGCCCAAAGACCACGGGGTTAGTACCTCCAGCGCACACATCCCAAAAGAGAAGATGTCCACGGCAGTGCCATCGGCAACCTCTGAAAGGGGAGAGCAGGTCAGGGCAGGTAAGGCGGATGCCGGGGGTGAGGGGGGACCTCCCAGACTCACCTCCGTACTCTGGCGGGAAGAAGTGCAAGTTCCGAGGTTCCTCCCGCTCAACACGGATGGGGCTTCGAAGATCGTCTGGGAGAGCTACGGAGAGAGCGCAGGATGAGCATACTGGACCTCTCTCCCACGCTCCGTCCCCCCAGGGTCCCCACGCACCATTGGAGAAGATCCGGTGCCACACTGAGCCGGTCACCAAGGGGAAAAAGAGCAGGCGTCAACGTGACGGGGCACTGGGCATCGTCCGCCCCTGTTCCAGACAGGTCCCCCAGCCCTGCCCCCCGCCCTTGCCCAGCCCCCCTCCGCCAGCACCAGAGCCGATCTTGATGAGGCCGTTGTGCTGTATGAAGATGGTGTCGCTGGTCAGGTTCCCGTGGATGATGGGGGGACTGCAGGCGTGCAGAAAGCTGGAGAGGAGGGGAGAGCAGGGGGAGCTGGGTCAGGGGTGCCAGGGAGGCGGTGGCGCCAAGGGCAGGGGCTCGGGCAAGCCCAGGCCCTCACCTGAGCGCGGACAGGATCTGCGTGCACCAGCGCTTCCAGGCCTGGCGGCGGACGGACTCCGTGGGATGAGCGCAGGAAAGGCAGCTGGGCCTGAGGTGCCCCAGCCCAACCCCGCTCCTGTGCCCAGGGCCGCCCAGCGCCCCCTCACCGTCTCTGTCCCCAGCGCGCCCCGACCCCACCCTGCCCTGACGCTGACCCAGCCCCTCCCTGTACCCTGGTGTTCATGGCCTTGTGGTTCTTCTTGGTCTTTTTGAGGAACTGCTTGAGGCTGCCCGATGACACGTACTCTGTGATGAAGATGACCTGCGAGGCGGCAGGCTCACGGGCTCCACCAACGGTGGGTGCCCACAACCTCCCCACCCACCGGTGCCCCCTCCCCGTGGTGTGCCCACGGCTCACCCGTGCTCGGGCCTCCGAGGCGTCCAGCCAGTACTTGTGCAGCTTGACAATGTTGGGGTGGTCCACCAGCGCCAGCTGCTCAAACATGACCTGGATCTTCTCCTGGGAAGGGGGGGCGGTCACCAGGCTGGGGGGGGGTGGGCGGGGGGTGGGGGGCAGCAGGCCTTACCTCGTGGGCCAAAAAGGCCTTCCTGTCAGCGAAGTGCAGCTCGTTCCACACCACCTCCACTCCCTCCTCCGTGTCCATGGCCAGGAAGGTGCTCTGGACGCCAGGCATGTTCCCCTGGTTCACCTGGTGGTGGGGGGGGGACCGAGTGAGCTGGTGCGTGGGGGAGGAAGAGGGTGCGGGCTAGGTCTCCGCTCACCTCCCTTCCAGCAGCCCGAGCATGTGAGGCAGGCGCTGGCCTGCTCTGGGAGGAAGCTGCGCACCCAGGAGCAGAGGCTTGGTATCCTGGGGCTGGGCTGAGGGGATCTGGGGCATGTTCCCGGTGTTTTTGAGGCTGGTCCCCAGAGAACTAACAGCTGGTCCCAGAGGCATGGTGGTCTCGGGAGGAGACTTAGGGAATCGGGGGTTCCTCACCAGGGCGTGGGCGCCAGGCTAAAGGAGTGCAAGGGCCCATCAAGAAGGGGGCCGCCTGCGCGACGCTTCGAAGAGGTTTCGGGCCTTCCGGCTCCCCGAGAGTCCGCACGGCCCCGCGTGGTCTCAAGGGCCCCTCCCCGTCCCCCCCCCCGCCCCCCCCGCGCCGTGCCCACCTGCTCCCGCCGCTTCTGCCAGCGGCCGCACGGGCTCTCTTCCAGGATGTCGCTCTCGTCCTCACTCTCGTCCTCCCGCTCCCGCTCCCGGCCCCGCCTCGGCACCGGCTCCGGGGCCGCCATGGCTCGGCGGGTCCAGGCCGCCGCCCTCCGCGCTATCCGCCGCCCGGCGCCGCCGCCGCTCCCCTCCCGTCCTGGCCCCGCGCCCAGACGCCCAGCTGGGAGCGGAGCCGCCGCCGCCACCACCTCGAGTCCCTACTCGGGCTCCGGGAACTGGGAGGCGCGGGCGCGCGGCCGGCCCGGGGGTGGAGCCCGCCTGCCCCTCCGGAGCCGCCTCCCCTGGCCGGAGCCCGAGCGGAGATTCCCCGTAAGAAGGCAGAGCCCTTGCGACGCCCGGCTTAGACCCCACCTGTCCCCCGCCCGGGGGCCCACCGCGTGGATCCCCACCCCGGCCAAGGCCCCGCCCACTATACCCGCCCACATCCACGAAGGCCCCGCCTCTAGGACCCCGCCCCGTCAGAGGCCCCGCCCGCCCCGTCTAGGGCCCAGACCCTAGGCCCCGACCCTCCCGAGGCCCCGCCCCTCCCGAGGTCCCCCTACCGGCGGAGCTGCCTGGTCCCAGCCAGGCTCCTCCCGGGACTAGCTGTTCTCGGCTGCCCTGGCACCAGCTTGAGGCGAGCGGCCCGGCCGCAGGGGTTTCCATGGCGGCCCGGAGCCGGGTCCATCGGGGCCTCCCCGGGCGCGCGGAGGCCTGCGCCGACCGGCCCTGCGCAGCCCTGGGAGCCGCTGGTACTTCCTGCCCCGGTTCCCTGCCACACACATCCTGAAACCCGGCCCAGGCCCTGGGCGTCCGCCTTGGGGTGAACCCAGCGTGGAGCAGGCCGGGCGCAGCCCGCTCGGCCCGGGGATCACCGCGATGGTCTGGGGGAAGGCCAGGGATGGGCGTCGCCGAGGCCAGCTCTCCCGGCGCGTCCCCCCTCCCCTAAGGAACACGTGGGAGGGTCCCCGAAGAAGACAAAAATACGCAAGCAGGTGGACTTTAATTAGTGACCACAGACCTCCCACCGGCCTGCAATTCGGTGTTTCCCTTTCATGTCCACACACCCACCTTCCCCCATTCCGGGACGGCCTTCTCTCCGCTTTCTGCTGATGGCTCTTCTGGAACAGTGGAGCCATCACAAGGGAGCCCCGACCCCAGAGCCCCCCCCCCACTCTCCAGCCATGTCAACAGGGGATGTGCTTTAGAATTCTTGTCTAAAACCCCCTTTCTCCCAAACCCCCACTACCTTTCAATAGTCTCCTCCTGCTCACACCCTCCCTTCACTAGGCCTTTCTGGAGAGAAAAGTAGTGCACACGTGTGTGCCTTCTCTCAAACTTAAACCACAACCCTGACCTCCTGCTCCTCCCCCGGGGTTCAGAGGCCTTCAGCCTGTTGGTCTCTCAGAGTCCCCTGCACCCCTCTCTTCCTCCCAACCCTCTGCATAGACATAACTCCACTGCCGTCATCCTGGTGGACCAGCATAGCCCCCAAACTCCCCACTTCCCCCCCTCAGGCGATCCTGTGAAACCATCACACACGCTGTTCAGAAGGAGGGACCAGCAAGACTTGGCCCTCTGTCACCTGCCCCAACCAGACACTGTGCAATGAGTGTCTGAAGTTCCAGGCTCATCCGAGAGTCTGACACCTGAACTGCAGTGTAAGCAGAGACCATTCTGGATATGACTGTATGCCACCCTAGGTTGTCAATGCTTATGTCCCGTGACTAACCTCATATCTACAATAAGGATAAAGAGTTCTGTGGATGAACCTTCAAAAAACTGAAATCAGGGCTTCCCTGGTGGTGCAGTGGTTGAGAGTCTGCCTGCTGATGCAGGGGACACGGGTTCGTGCCCCGGTCCAGGAAGTTCCCACGTGCCGCGGAGCGGCTGGGCCCATGAGCCACGGCCACTGAGCCTGCGCGTCCGGAGCCTGTGCTCTGCAACGGGAGAGGACACGGCAGTGAGAGGCCTGCCTAGCACACACACACACACACACACACACACACACACCAACCTGAAATCAAAGAAAAAAGCTTTGTTGACATACTAACAATTCTTTGTATGTTGTAAAGACCATACCTCCAGAACAAAGCTGGTGATGCAAACCAAGGGGGTCATACCAACTGGGAGAGCTGCACCCGGGGTCAGAATCAGCCTCTGCTCCCTCAAAGCACAGCCATAGGATGGAAAATAATGGCAGGTGGACCCCAAATTGAGACCCAAAAGGCACTTACTACAGTGAGAAATGGATGGGAAATGGTTTACTCAACAAACAGGAGAAAAATCGATAACTGAAAGGAACAGGTTTAATTAAAATGGGAATATAACAAACTGATGCATACACTTCAGTGTGACAGGCCAAGGAAACAAAGGAAAGTTCTTCACTCTAAATGCATCAGAGTCTATCAGAAATGGCCACTTGTGAAATTTTAATTGAAAATTCACAACTGATAGCACCAAGGGTGAAGAGAAAAAAATCATAAAGGACAGTGCCTTTCCTTTAATGCAATGAGGAACCATGAGCAAAAAAGTCTGGAAGAGAGTCGAATGTCACTGTACACATAAGTTGAACACATTGCACACAGATACCGGCATGCTAAAAAGTGTTTAAAAATATTGTCATATATTTTTCAGGGTTGAAGAAAACAACCAATTAGAGAGAATACCCACTCACTTTCCAGACAGAGAAGCAACAAGAGGCCTGTTTCTGGGTCCGGAGTAGCCCTCTGGAGCAGCTGCACGTAGGTGAGGTTCTCGTGCGCGTTGGGGTCGAAGAAGCCCTCGGTGTCGTCGCTGGGGTCCGCCAGGACGTGGTTCATCCCCTCGTCGAAGTAGCCGCGCCGGTAGGCCACGTCCACGG
Organism: Kogia breviceps; assembly: GCF_026419965.1. Lineage (NCBI taxonomy): Eukaryota > Metazoa > Chordata > Mammalia > Artiodactyla > Physeteridae > Kogia > Kogia breviceps. The sequence goes on from NC_081326.1 coordinate 76,927,243, forward strand.
GCAGGCGGCGGCTGTGCACGGGGTCGATGACGCCGCCCGTGGCGATCTGGGCCTCCAGCAGGCGGATGCCGTGCTCCCGGACGACGAGGTCCTTCTTCATGGCCTGGAAGAGGGAGATCTGCTCCCCGGTGTAGGGGTCGGTGTAGCCCGTGACATTGCGCTTGGCTGACAGCAGCTTCCGGTAGGTTTCACTGCTGAACATCCCGGCAGCAAAGCCTCCTGCACAGTCAGCTTCCGGTTCTCCATGGGGTAGATGACGAAGCTGGTGGCCGCCTGTGCCTCCAGCAGCACCAGGGCTGTGCCCGGCCTCAGGATGCCCTTCCACATGGCCTGGTAGATCCTCCTCTTCTCCTGGCGCCCGGGCTCGTCCTTGGCGGGCCCCAGCATGCCCGCGATGCAGCTGGTGCCCTCCAGGTAGCGCTTTACCCACTGGCTCTTTCCGCGTCCTCCACGGTGGCCCGCCCTCCCTCCGGTCCTCCTCAGTGATGATGCCTGACTGCAAGAGTTCAGAGGCTGTGATCCGCCTCCTGACCCCTCTGAACCATAGCTGTCGATCGCTCTTTCCCTTCTCATCAGTTATCTCGAAAATAACTTTTACTACCTTCTCTAGTGCATGTGTCGTGTCCCTCTTGTATTTTACTACTAACTCACGTTTTTTTGTCCTCTGGCAAGTATTCTGAGTTCAGCAGTTCCCAGACCAATGGTCTCTGGCCCTTGAACCTCCTCACTGTGACATCCACCCGCTCGGCTTTGGGGGCCCTTCTGGTTGCCTTGTTGATGAAGCTGGAGTCCCGTCTGCCGCTGACCCTGGGGGACAGGGCCCAGTCCGCGCCCTCTTCCCGGTGGCTCCTCTACTGCAGCTCCTGGTAAGTCACCTTCTCCTGCGTGTTGGGATCCACAAACCTTTTTTTTCTTTTTTGCGGTACCCGGCCAACGACCAGCCCTCCTTCTGGCTCCCAAAGGCCCCGTCCCGGCCCTGCCCTTGGGCGGTCTCCACACATGCGTGCTCTTCTCCCTCCCCAGTGACCCCTCCAAATCCTCCCCCACCTTCACCCGCTGCTGCCCTGGCCTCTGCTCCGTCCTGGCTCCCCACCGGCTTCAGCCAGACCCCTGCCCTCTGTCCCAAGTCTCCCACCTCAGCCCGGCTGTGTCCCCCTCTGCCACCCTGGCCCCGTGTCCTCTGGGCCATGGCCTCTGGAAAGAGGGTCTTTGCAGATGTAATTACGTTCAGGTTAAGGTGAGGTCACACTGGTGTAGAGAGGCCCTTATTCCAACACGACTGTGTCCTCGCAGGAAGACAGACGGGGGGACGACGCCCAGCCAACAGAAGCAGACTGGAGGCAGGCAGTTTGGGGCAGCTTCAGGCCCCAAAATCCAGCATTGCCACCAAACGCCAGAAGCACGGATTCCAGATTCTGGCCCCTCAGCTGTGGAAGAATGAAGTCCTGCTGTTTGACGCCTCCCAGGCTGTGGTACTTGTTCCCTCCCGGCCCCAGGAGCCAGTCCACGTGCTGGTTCCACAGAACTACACCTGCAGTCCCCGGTCCTGGTCCACACCTGTCCTCGCCTCCCGCAGCTCCCCAAAGCCTCACACGGGCTCTCGGGAGAAGGCCCAGCCCCACGCGCCCTCGCCCCCGCTCCGCGGCTCTTGCTGAGCTGACCTCGGACTCCAACTGCCAAACCCCACGAACGCATTTCCGATTTGACCTCCCGACCTCTGGGTCACAGGGGACCCTCCTCCCTGGTGACATTGCCCCGTTCGGCCGGAGAGCTCCCCTGACCGCAGCCGGAGCCCAGCCTGTCCTGGGGTCGCAGAACCGCGTGTCCAGCTGCCTCCTGGACACCTATGCCCGCGGTCTCGCAACGAGCCTCAAGTTCCACGGTGCCCCCAGAGGTGCTGGCTGTGAGCAGCTCTCCGTCACCCGCTCTGCAGAGCCTGAACCCTAAATCCCCCCACGGCCCCTCTCTCCCCATAGCTGGGCCCAAGAGGTGCTCCTTTGTGCCCGCTGAGACCCCTGGGCAAAATCCTGTTGCCCCCTCGCCCTGCCCGGATGCTGGGCCCCGAGCCCCGGTGGCGCCTGCAGCTGGTCTGCTGAGTCTCGGAGCGCGTGCCAGGCCCGGGCGGACGTGGAGGTGGTGGCTGGGCGCTCAGCCGCCCCCGCCCCCGCCCCCGCCCCGGTTCCAGGAAGCACGGCACTTGTTCAGCTTTCCCAAAGCGAGCAGGCCACGCGGTGCGGGCGCGCAGGGCACATCACCAGGCCTTTGAGAAGGTGGGAAGCGGACGTGGGGTGGGGAGAGAGGAGCGTTGCTAAGATGCAGGCCTTGGGAAAGAACACAAAAAGGCTTTGTTCGAGTGACCAGCTGGATGCCTGAGCGGGGTTCCAGGGGACACGAGGTTGCCCTGCCCTCCTTCTAGGGGTGCCTGAGGCTGCACCACCAGCCGGCTTGTCGCCCTGCCACCCGCTTCCTCCCCTCCTTCCCCAGGAGCCTTCCCGAGGCCACTCCGTGTCAGACTCTGCTTCCCGGGCTGACCTGGACGCGTGCTGTGCTGCCCACCTGCCCAGTGACCAGCCTGCCTCCTTTGTATGGTGTGTCTCGTCCCAGGACGGCCTTCAGAGGGTCTGTGAGCCAGAGGCAGCCTCAGGTAACAGGGCCACCGGGGTGGCTGGAGCAGTGAGCCCATCACCTGAAGTCTGGCAGGGGACCAGGGTGGGAAAGAAAAAAGGCACATCGCTACCCAGCAAAGGCGGGAGGGCTTTCTGGGCCACGGGGTCAGGAGCAGCCGGGGTTGCCTTGCAGGCTGTGCTGTGCCGGGCCAGGGAGCCCAGCAAGGGAAACCAGGGGAGCAGGACAAACTCCTGAGCAGGAGGCTCAAGTTTCCTGCACAGAAGGGATTGGTGGGAGGGAGGGTGCTGGGGCCCTGAGGGCCATTGTAGGGGAGAGCGGGAGGGGCTGGGAGAGGCCCTGTGCCTGCGGGGGTCTGCCGACGCAGCTGGGTGACCGTGGCTGGGCCATGGCCTGTTTGGTCAGCAGCCACCTTGGGCCTTGTACGAGCCTCCCTGGTCCCTGACCAGGCAGGACATGAAGAGGGGCCTTGAGTCTGAAGTGGGGACCTTGGGGAATCAGCTGGACAGAAGGGTCTGGAGCTCAGGAGAGACAGACCAGGGCATGTGAGGGGTGTCCAGGGCCTGGGGAGTGGGAGACGAAGCAGTGTCAAGGGTGGGAGACACAGAAGAAGAGCCCAATCGCACAGAAACCAAAAGACAGGCGTCCCAGAGACGCGGCTACCAGCAGAAGTGGCGATGGCATGTGGCCAGAGGGGAGGGTGGCCTCGTGGCTGGGGGGAGGGGCCGAATGGATTTCCCAGGACTGGAAAGGGACTCTGAGAGGAGGCCCCTCCTGTGGCTTCCTGGGAGCAGCCCCACTTCAGGTGGCCCAAGGGGACAAGAGGTGGGAGGGCAACGCCTGAGGAGGGTGGGTCCACATGCCTGGGAGGGGGCGTCACCTATCGGTACCCTGAAGGGCAGCCCACTCGCGCCAGGACAGGCTGGGGGTTGCGGAGGGGCCTCTCTGGCTGTCCATCTGAGCCAAATCGGAACAGAACCGGCTGGCCAGGTTGCTTCAGGCTCACACACGGAGGCAGTGACCTTGGCCTCTGGCCCGCTTTGAGCAGCGTCAGAAAGATCCCGCCCACCTGCCCTGGGTGCAGACTGCAGAGACCAATGGCCACACAGAAGCTCCGCATGATGGGCGGGTAAGGGAGAGAGCAGAGTCACGGAGGCTGGAACCCATGGCAGAGGCCCTCCCGCCTCTACCTCCCAAGGGTCTCGAGGTGGCCCCACGCAGGGGTCCCTGGTGCCCACCCACCCCCGAACGGCAGGTAGCTCCCTCCATCGGTAAGCACTGGCCTCCCTCACCCCAGCAACGGGCCAGGAGCCGTCCCACCCTCTCAATTTGTCAGCCTAATTGCCTCGCGCCCTGGCCCTCGGACCGGCTCCAGCTGCAAGGCAGGGGTTGGGCCAGGAAGGAATCGGACCTGCACGGCCCCACCCAGGCGCGCACCAGTCCTGCCCGGAGACCGCCGGGCAGGCGAGGCCCCCGCCACGTCTCCCACGCCCGTGCGGGGAACCAGGCTCGGGGGCGACTGCCAGGACTCCCGCGCACCAGGGCTAGTTGGGAGGGAGCCGGGCCTCAGCGCCCCGCTCGCCCGGAGCGGAGCCCAGAAGCCCGGGCCCCCTCCGGGCGCGTGGCGTCCCCGCCCCAGCCTCTGCGGGCCCCGGGCCGAGAGCCCCCGTAGGTGTCTCGGCTTCGCTCGGCGGCCGCCCCGACCGTCCCACCTGCCCGGACGGTGCCCGCAGCACTCCGTACGCAGTCCCTCCGTTCGCTGCTGGGCCTGCGACCGGCGCCTCCCGGTTTAAACCCGCTCAGGCCCCTCCCCGGGGCGGCACGTGGTGCTTCCGACGGCTGCGGGCGCCCCAAAGCCGGGAGGGGCGCGGGACCGGGCAGCCCACGCGGGGCGCGGGGCTGGGGGGGACGCCCCCGCGCGCGCCCCTTGGCCACCACAGCCGGTGAGCACGCCTAGGCGGGGAGGAGGGCGGCTGCCGAGGAGCAGGTCCTCTCGCTCCTGCCCCGCCCCTTTCGTCAGCTCCCCCAGAGTCAGCGCGAAGGAACGCGGGCGCCCGCGGGGAGCAGGGTGCGTCCCGCGCCGCCCTGACGGCCTTCGAACGGCGTTTGCAAGGTAAATGCGGCCCCGCCAGCCGCGCGAGCAGCTTCGCTTTACAAACGTGCCTTTATTGCCCGAGGGGGGCCGTGGGGCCGCTGGCGCAGGCGTCGACCTCGACCCAGGTGCCCCTCCTGTGCAACGTCCTTCGTCGTCCAGGCCCTGCTCACCGCCTGGGGGCCGGCTACGTGCGCTGCCGCTCGGTCCTGGGGCTGCCGGGCCAGGCTCTCCTCCGAGGCTGCCTCCATGACCGAGCGGCTTCCCTGCCTTGACCGTGGAGGAGATGGGGTCTCCGCCCCCAGCGGGCCTCCAGTCTGTCTGGAAGGGACGACCAGGCCTTGCCCCATGGGTTCAGCACCTCCACCTGGGATCGGAGCCGGCGTTCTGTCCACCAGGAGGACCTGGGCCCCGTCTCAGACGCCAGTCCTAGCACTCGCCTTCCGGCGCCGGGGACTCCTGGAGGTGCTGAGGAGGAAGGCCCAGAGCCAGGCAGGCTGGGGCCACAGCCCAGGACAGGAGCCGCTCATGGATCTTCTGTCTGGCCCTCCCCTTTGCTGCCCAGAGATCCCAGATGGACGGGGTGGAGCAGGTGCCCCTTGCCCCCCAGGGTCAGGACCCAAGGCCTGGCCTCCTGGGTCCCCAGTCCCGGCCCTGAGGACTTAGCCTTTCTCCTTCCCCAGGCCTCACCTCTTTCCGGGTCGTTCTCGACCCGATACTCCTCCGGGGCCACCCAGCCACCTGCGACACGGACCATGAGGGCACCTCGAGACACCTGCGCAGGCGCAGGGGCCGGGGGGCCGGGCTTCCAGGGTACAGGGTGCCAGGGCTGGCTCCCGTGGCTCTGTCCTCACTCTCACCCCCAGGCCTACGCTCACACCTGCTCACCAAGGCTTCCTGGACCCTGGGCCGACCTTTGGCCGCCTGTGTCCTTGTCCCCGTCTGCATACCCCACGTTGGCTATGCTATGTGGCTGCTGCTGGCTGCTGGAGAGGCCTGACCCGATAGAGTAGTGAGCTCCGGCCTGGGCCCCATCCCCCCAAGGCATGTCAGGGCAGCTGCCTTCACCCCGTCCCTGCTCACCAAACGCCAGGACCCCGTCCATGAGGTCCCGCTGGGAAACATGCCGAGCTGGCTGTGGCTTGTGGCCGGGAGTGCAGCCCGGAGCCTTTTCTCCGTGGGGTCCAGTCACGGCAGGCAGCACTGCTGCCAGGCCATGAACCTCAGGTGTGGGCCAGCGCCTCGCTGTGGTCAATAGATATATTTTTAAGTAATATAGGATGGTAACTGAAAGAGAAAGATTAAAAACCAGAAAGCTGGAGTAAAATACCACTTTTTGTTAGAACAAGACACTTTGCTGCCATCTGCTGGAAAACTCTCATAATAAAAATCCACTTTTGCCACCAATTGTTGGAGGCCATGAAGCCACGACTGAAATATGTTACGATGAAAACGAGAAGCACTTGTCTGAATCAAGAAGGCGCTGGTGCCTCCTTAGAGCCACGTCCTCGCGGCCAGGGAGCCGGAAAGTCTCCCCGCTCCTGCCTGCCTGGCCTGGACCAATCATGAAGGAAGAAAGAGTCGGACCGAGGAGGCCCAGACAGAGTGAACCGAGCACCCCGATGTAGACACCGCCGCGCCCTGGTTCCTCGGCGGGCCGAGGGTGGGAAGCGCCGCCGGCCCAGAGAGGGTCGGGGCAAACCCGTGTTTGCACCGTCTCTGTCCGGTGGCCTCAGGTCAGGCCATCGGAGAAGTCCCTGTCCTCTCCAGCATGGCGGGGGGTGCATTTCCCAGCCTCTGCCCTCCTTCTCCCCTTGGCTGTGGTCCCTCGGGTTGTGGCTGCCCCTCGTGGGGGGAGCAGGTGCTCGAGACCCCAGCCCGTCAGCCTACTCCCCTCTTTGCAGGGCCCTTGTCCAGCACTCACGGCCCCTCGGTGCCCCCTGGGAAGCCCCCTGCTCCGAAATGGATCAGGGTGGGACAGGGGTGAAAGCATCTGGGGTTCTGGCAGGTCTGCTCGTGGTCTGGCCTTCCGTCAGGAGGCTCAGGGTGGCAACTGTGTCCCATGCAGACGTTCCCACCTGCTACCCGTCCTTGCTCACTGGCTGGAGCGTCTCTGCAGAGAGAAACTCCTGTCTCCTACCGTCTGGTTACCCAGTGTCCCTGTTTGTGTAGCAAAAGCAGGATAAATGCTTGATTCTTTTTTTTTTTTTTTCAATTGAATAATTCTCCAAATCTTGGGTACTTAAGTCGTTTCCAATTTTTCACAATTATTCCCTTCTTTCCTTTTTTCGCTACTGAGGTAAAATACGCATGCCGTAAAAGTTATCACCTGAACCATTTCTTAAAGAGTACAGTTGGGCTTCCCCGGTGGCGCAGTGGTTGAGAGTCCGCCTGCCGATGCAGGGGACGCGGGTTCGTGCCCCGGTCCGGGAGGATCCCACATGCCGCGGAGCGGCTGGGCCCGTGAGCCATGGCCGCTGCGCCTGCGCGTCCGGAGCCTGTGCTCTGCAACGGGAGAGGCCACAACAGTGAGAGGCCCGCGTACCGCAAAAAATAATAATAATAAAAAATAAAATAAAATAAAAATAAAACAATTGTGAAAAAAAAAAAAAGAGTACAGTTAAGTGGCATTAGGTGCATTCATGACCATAACCCTTCATCCTGTAAACAGAAACAGTATCCAAGGAACCGTAACTCTCCCCCTGCCCCCAGCCCTGGCACCACCCTTCTACTTTCTGTCTCTGTAATTTTGATGACTCCAGGTGCCTCATATGAGTGGAATCCTGCAGTCTTGTCTTTCTGTGACTGGCTGACTTCGCCGAGCATAATGTCGTCCAGTTTCATCCATGGTGGTGGCACATGTCGTAACTATAGCTGCCTTCCTTTTGAAGGCTGAATAATGAATGTCCCGTCGTATGTACAGACCACAGTTTGCTTAGTCACACATCCCTCCGTGGACACTTGGGTTGCTCCCGTGTTTTAGCTATTCTGAATAATGCTGCATTGAACGTGGGTGTACAAATATCTATCTGAGTCCTTGCTTTCCATTGTTTTGTGTATACACCCAGAAGTGGAATTGCTGGGTCATGTGGTCATTATATTTTTAACTTTTTGAGGACCCTCCATACTGTTTTCCACAGCAGTTGTACCATTTTACATTCCCACCAACAGGGTACAAGGGTTCCATTACTCCACATCCTCACCAGCGCTTGCTATTTTCTGTTTTTCTCATAGTAGCCGTCCAGGTGGGTGTGAGGAGGTGTCTCACTGTAGTTTTGATTTGCATTTCCCTAATGATTAGTGGTGTTGAGCGTATTTTTGTGTACTTATTGGCCATTTGAATATCTTCTTTGGAGAAATGTCTGTTCAAGTCCTTTGCCCATTATTGAACTGGGTTGTTGGTTTAGTTGTTGTTGAGCTTTAGGAATTCTCTATAAATTCTGAATAATAATCAGGTATATGATTTGCAAATGTTTTCTCCCGTTCTGCGGGGTGCCTTTTTACTCTGAGGATGGTGTCTTTGGATAAACAAAATTTTCAAATTTTCATAAAGCCTTATTTGTCTTTTTTCTTCGTTTGTTGCCTGTGCCTTTGGTGTCATACCTAAGAAGTCACTGCCAAATCGAAAGTCATGCATTTTTTATTCGAAAATTTATTCTAAGTGTTTTATAGTCTTTGGTCTTAAAATTAAATCTTTGAACCACTTTGAGTTAATTTTTGTATATGGTGTGAAGTAAGCATCCAACTTCCTTCCTTGCGTGTGGACACCCAGTTTCCCCAGGGCTGTTTGTTGAAAAGACTGTCCACTCCTCACACACGGGGTGTGTGAAGCTGCCTCCTGCCAGGCCCTCTGCCAGCAGCGTGCATGGTCCCCAAAGGGCTCAGCTTCATGCCAGGGGGCAGCACTGCCTCAGTCCCTGGAGGATGGACCCCCCCCCCCCGTATGTGCCAGGGGCTCTGGCCCCGTCTGGCAGCATCTTAGTCCATTCCTAGACTGAAGAGGGCCCGGCAGTCTGACCAGGAGGTGACTGCCGGCAGCACGAGTGTGGCAATCGCTGGGTTTCCAGAACTTCTGGGCTCCCCTGGGCTCCCTGACTGGGGTCAGCTGTTTTGACAGTAAAATCTGTAATATTACGTGGTCCCCATGCACCCTGCAGAGCCGGCCTAATAAACAGCAGACAGATCCCTTAGAAACGGCGGAAAGAGAAGCGCGTTCTGCCCTAACAGTGTGGGTGAAGAATATCCCCGGACATATCAGTAAACAAAGGATGTTGCGGCGACCCACACCCTGCCACGGCGTGTCCTGAGGAGGCTCAGGAGGAGAAAGCCCAGGACACAGCCCGCAGGTAGCTGAGCTGCGGCCCGGGACACAGCCCGCAGGTAGCTGAGCTGCGGCCCGGGACACAGCCCGCAGGTAGCTGAGGTGCGCGTCAAAGGAATTTCGGTGAGCCAGGCTCTTGCATCTTCCCATACATAGAAAAGAGCTAAATTCCTTAACCCGAGACGTCTGGTTTTCTTTAAAGAACGGTAATCTTTTGATGTTCCGACTACCTGATCTTTGTCGCAGAAACTGCTGTGTATCCCGGCCCCTCCCTGACCGCTTCGGAGCAGAACCTCAGAGCCATCTGAGAGGCTGTGTTCCGGGCGCAAGTCCTCGGTTTTGTCCGCCAGAGGAAACACGGCTCTCAGCTTTTCCGTTGTGCACTCTTTTCGGTCAACAGCAGGATCAGCCGTTCCCAGCCCAGATCGGCCTGAGGCCACGCAGGCCCCAGCCGGTGGCCTTCCCGCCCACATCTTTGTAAATAACCCCGTTTGTTACACTCTACACGTGCCTCACCTCCCCAGCTTCACGTCGGGACTCACGACCACAGACACACTGTATTTCCACTCCTTTAAGGGTCAATTTTAACATGAATAGTTAACAAAGTGGAGAATCAATCAAAATCCACATCCTCGTCCTGAAAAATACTAAGGCATTAAAATGTTTTCGACCAGGTGTGCCTTCTATTTTATATGTTACTGACGTCTGATATTTTAAATCCACCTTTTCTTTCTAATTTTAACCTCTACTTGTCACAGTACATGAATATCTCGCCCGTTGGAAGTAACTTGGGTTACATGGTGTGACGTAAAACTCATATTTTATGGCAAGACAATAAAATTTTAAACAAAAAAGTCTCTGCCCTTTGGCCCCCTCTCCCCCCACCATGAATCATGTATCTGCATTTCGCAGCGACCAGAACTCCCCAGAGGCAGAAATACCTGCTCAACTGCAAAGAGCAGCATCAACAAGACAACTCCTTAAAAGAGAACATTCCTCCTCCATCCTGTAGGGGGCACGTGACCCACTAGGATGACACTTCGACCTGGATTGTGTAAACTGTCAATAACACATCATTTGACGTGCAGCCCTCCGTCTCAACAAACTTATATAAACTGTGTCTTGACTTCTAACCAGGGAACAGTTTCTCAGAGTTTTCTGAGATGTTCTTTCTGGGTTTTCATCCTCAAATTTGGCTCAAATAAAATTTTCCATTTCTTTCTCCTATCAGCTGATTAATTTTTCATCGACAGTGGTTTACTTCCAACTTTACCCTCTGTCCAAGAATGCCGCAAATTGGCCATGTCTCCTTGGGCACGTGTGAGACTTCTCATTGTAGAGACCTATTTGTGAAAAAGCCAGATCACAGGGGTTGATTTTAAATAGGTTTTGGCCGATGGGTTCCCCAGGCCCTCCTGAATCTCTCCTCGACCCCCTCCAACCCCTCAGCCCCAGGCATCCAATGGGCTGCTTTCCATCACTCTAGGTTAGTGTGCATTGCCCAGAACTTTCTATAGATGGGATCAAACAATGTGTGCTCTTTTGTTGCCTGGATTCTTTCATTCAGCATAATTATTTTGAGATTCATCCATGGCGTTGCAGGTATCAGTAGCTCACTTCTTTTTATCCCTGAGCTGTTTTACGTGGTGTGGTTAGACCACGATTGGTTTATCCACCAACTAGTTGATAAACATCTGGTTACCCTCCAGGTTTTGGCTGTTACAAATAAAGCTGCTATGACTAGCCAAGTCTCTGCATGGACACGTTGCCCTCTGCTGGGTAAATACCTAGGACTGTGGCTGGACCTTTTTTTTTTTTTTTTTTTTTTTTTTGCGGTACGCGGGCCTCTCACTGCTGTGGCCTCTCCCGTTGCGGAGCACAGACTCCGGACGCGCAGGCTCAGCGGCCATGGCTCATGGGCTTAGTTGCTCCGCGGCATGTGGGATCTTCCCGGACCAGGGCACGAACCCGTGACCCCTGCATCAGCAGGCGGATTCTCAACCACTGCGCCACCAGGGAAGCCCTGGCTGGACCATTTTACCAACAGCTTCATCGAAGAGCTCCCGTGGCTCCACATCTTCACCAACACTTGATGTGGTCAGTGTTTTTATTTTAGGTTTTCTAGTGGGTGTGTAATGTTCTCTCATCATAGTTTTAATTTTTGTTCCCTGATGACTAGTGAAGTTGAGCATCTTTCCACGTGCCTTTCACCATCCTTATGTCTTCATCGCTGAAGTGTCTGTTCAAAACTTTTGTCCATTTTCAAACTGATCTGTTTTCTTTGACTGAGTATTGAGAGTTCTTGGCTTGTGGGATCTTAGTTCCCCGATCAGGAATCGAACCCAGGCCCTCAACAGTGAAAGCACAGACTTCTAACCACTGGACTGCCAGGGAATTCCCATAAATTCTTAATTTTGATGAAATCTAACTTATCAATTTTTTTCTTCTCTTGATCATGCTTTTAGTGTTATGTCTAAGAAATCTTTGCTTAACCCCCAAATCACAAATCTTTTCTCATCTATTTTGTTTTAGATTTTTATGGTTTTAAGATTCCAATCTGATCCATTCTGAGTTCATTTTTATAACACTGTGAGGTTCATTTTCTGCATAGAGACATCCGGTGGTTCCAGCATCATTTGTTGAAAGATTACCCTTGCTGCACTGAATTACTTTTGTGCTTTTATTTCAAATCAAATGACAATACATGCATGGTTCTACTTCTGGACTTCATTGATCTATGTTGACATCAATTCCACACTGTCTTGATTACTATACATTTACAGTAAGTCTTAAAGGCAGAGAGTATAAGTCCTTCAAATTTACTTTTCCTTTTCAAGGTTGTTTTGGTCATTCTTGGTCCTTTGCTTTCTCATAATAGTTTTAAAATTAGCTTGTCAGTTTCTTTAAGGAAAGAAACTGCTGGGATTTTGATGGAGCTGCATTGACTCTATAGTTTGATTCAGAGAGAAATATCTCCACAATATTGAGTTTTCCCATCTATGAACAAGGTCTATCTCGCCATCAATTTAGTTGTTTAATTTCTCTCAGCAATGTTTTGTAGTTTTCAGTGTTCAAGTCTTACACATCTTTTGTCAGAATTACTCCTATTTCATGCTTTTGATGATTTTTTTTTTTTTTTGCGGTACGCGGGCCTCTCACTGTTGTGGCCTCTCCCGTTGCGGAGCACAGGCTCCGGACGCGCAGGCTCAGCGGCCAAGTCTCTCGGGCCCAGCCGCTCCGCGGCATGTGGGATCTTCCCAGACCGGGGCACGAACCCGTGTCCCCTGCATCGGCAGGCGGACTCTCAACCACTGTGCCATCAGGGAAGCCCTGATGCTATTTTTAAACGATCTTTTAAATTTCCATTTCTAATTGTTCATTATTAGAATACAGAAGTACAATTGATTTTTGTATCTTAATCTTATATCCCGCAGTCTTGCTAAACTCATTTACTAATTCTAGCAGCTTTTTTGTAGTCTCTGAGATTTTCTACGTAGACAATCATATCACTGGTGAATAAAAACAGTTTTACTTCTTCCTTTCCAATATGGATGTCTTTTATTTATTTATTTATTATTTTTCCCTTACTGACACTGGCTAGAACCTCTAGTACAGTGTTGCCTTGTTCCTGATCTTTGGGGAAAAGCATTCAGTCTTTCACCGTTAAATATGATATTAGCTGTGGGTATTTCCTAGACGCTTTTTTTTCAGTTAAGGAAGTTCCTTCCTCTTCAATTTTCTGGGAGAGTTTGTATAGAATTGGTATTATTATTTTCTTTAAATGTTTGGTAGCATTTCCCAGTGAAGCCATCTGTGACTGGAGCTTGTTCTGTGGGAAGGATTTTAAACCACAAATTCAATTTCTTTCACAGATACAGAGCTATTCAGGTTATCTATTTCTTGGGTGAGCTTTAGTAGTTTTTACCTTTTAAGAAAGTTGTGTCTTTCATCTAGGTTGTTGAATTTATTGATACAAACTTGTTCATAACATTCCCTTTTCATGTTTTTAATATCTGTGGTGATGTCACTTCTCTCATTCCTGATATTGGTAATTTTTATCTTCTGTCTTTTTTTCCTGGTTAGTTTTTCTAGATATTTAGTAATTTTATTGTCTCAAAAAAGTAGCTTTCGGTGTCATTGATTTTTTCCCTATTCCTTATTATTTTTCTGTTTTCCATTTCATTGATTCCTGCTCTGATCTTTGTTATTTCTATTCTTCTTCTTACTATGGGTTTCATTTCCTCTTTTTTTGTTTTTCTAGTTCCATAAGATAGTAGCTGAGGTCATTGCTTTGAGACCTTTCTTCTTTTCTAATATAGGTACTTAATGCTATAAATTTCCTTTTTTAATTTTAATTTTATTGGAGTATAATTGATTTATAATGTGTTTGTTAGTTTCAGGTGTACAGCAAAGTGATTCAGTTATACATATACATACATTCATTCTTTTTTTTAGTTGGAGGGGGGAACACTGCACGGCTTGTGGGGTCTTAGTTCCCTGACCAGGGATTGAACCTGGGCCCTTGGCAGTGAGAGTGCAGAGTCCTAACCAATGGACCACAAGGGAAGTCCCTATTCATTCTTTTTTAGATTCTTTTCTCATATAAGTTAGCCGAGAATATTGAGTACAGCTCCCTGTGCTATACGGTAGGTCCTTGTTGATTATCTATCTTATATATAGTGGTGTGTGTATGTTCATCCCAAGCTCCTGATTTATCCCCCCCGCCATGTTTCCCCTTTGGTAGCCATAAGTTAGTTTTCAATATCTGTAATTTTGTTTTGTTTCGTAAATAAGTTCATTGGTTTCATTTTAAAAAATTAGATTCCACATATGAGTGATATCATGATATTTGTCTTTCTCTGTCTGACTTACTTCACTTAGTATGATAATCTTTAGGTCCATCCATGTTGCTGCAAATGGCATTATTTCATTCTTTTTTATGGCTGAGTAATATTCCACTCTGTGTGTGTGTGTGTGTGTGTGTGTGTGTGTGTGTGTGTGTGTGTGTGTGTATGGGTGATTTTATATATATATATATATATATATATATATATATATATATATACCACATCTTGTTTATCCATTCACCTGTGGATGGACATTTAGGTTGCTTCCATGTCCTGGCTATTGTAAATAGAGCTGCTATGAACATTGAGGTGCATGTATCCTTTCGAATTAGAGTTTTCTCTGGATATATGTCCAGGAGTGGGATTGCTGGATCATATGGTAGCTCTATTTTTAGTTTTTTAAGGAACCTCCATACTGTTCTCCATAGTGTAGGAGGGTTCCCTTTTCTCCACACCCTCTCCAGCATTTATTATTTGTAGATTTTTTGATGATGGCCATTCTGACTGGTATTAGGTGATACCTCATTGTAGTTTTGATTTGCATTTGTCTGATAATTAGTGATGTGGAGCATCTTTTCATGTGTTTGTTGGCCAACTAACTGTATGTCTTATTTGGAGAAATGTCGGTTTAGATCTTCTGCCCATTTTTTTTCTTTTTTTTTTTTCTTTGTGGTACGCGGGCCTCTCACTGCTGTGGCCTCTCCCGTTGCGGAGCACAGGCTCCAGATGCGCAGGCTCAGTGGCCATGGCCCACGGGCCCAGCTGCTCTGCGGCATGTGGGATCTTCCTGGACCGGGGCACGAACCCGTGTCCCCTGCATTGGCAGGCGGACTCTCAACCACTGCGCCGCCAGGGAAGCCCCTGCCCATTTTTTTGATTAAGTTGTTCGTTTTTAAAAATTATTATTTATTTATTTATTTATTTATATTTTTGGCTGCGTTGGGTCTTCGTTGCTGCTGCACGCGGGCTTTCTCTAGTTGCGGAGAGCGGGGGCCACTCTTTGCTGCGGTGCGTGGGCTTCTCATTGTGGTGGTTTCTCTTGTTGTGGAGCATGGGCCCTAGGTGCGTGGGCTTCCGTAGTTGTGGCACGTGCTGTTATGGCTCACGGGCTCTAGAGTGCAGGCTCAGTAGTTGTGGCCTATGGGCTTAGCTGCTCCGTGGCATGTGGGATCCTCCCGGACCAGGGATCGAACCCGTGTCCCCTGCTTTGACAGGTGGACTCTTAACAACTGCGCCACCAGGGAAGTCCCGAGTTGTTCGTTTTTTTGACATAGAGCTGCATGAGCTGTTTGTATATTTTGGAGATTAATGCCTTGTCAGTTGCTTTGTTTGCAAATATTTTCTCCCATTCTGTGGGTTGTCTTTTTGTTTTGTTTATGGTTTCCTCTTTTATGCAGAAGCTTTTAAGTTTTGATTAGATCCCATTTGTTTCTGTTTTTTAAAAATGTTTCATTACTCTAGGAGATGGATCAAAAAAGATATTGCTGCGATTTATGTCAAAGAGCGTTCTGCCTATGTTTTCTTCTAAGAGTTTTATACTGTTGGCCTTGCATTTAGGTCTTTGATCCATTTTGAGTTTATTTTTGTGTATGGTGTCAGGGAATTTTGTTGTTGTTGTTGTTGTTTTTCGGGGTTATTGATTGTTTTTTGGCCATGCAGCATGCAGGATCTTAGGTCCCTGACCAGGGATTGAACTCATGCCCCCTGCACTGGGAGCATGGAGTCTTAACCACTGGACTTCCAGGGAAGTCCCTAGGGAGGTTCTAGTTTCATTAGCTGTCCAGTTTTCCCAGCACTGCTTATTGAAGAGACTGTCTTTCCTCCATTGTATATTCATTGTATATTCTCGCCTCCTTTGTCATATATTAATCGACCATAGGTGCATGGGTTTATTTCTGGGCTTTCTATCCTGTTCCACTGGTCTATACTTCTGTTTTTGTGCCAGCACCATACTGCTTTAATTACTGTAGCTTTGTAGTTTAATGCTATAAATTTCTAAGTATTGTTTTAGCTGTATCTCTCAACTTTTGACATGCTGTATTCTAATTTTCATTCAGTTTGAAATACTCGCTAATTTCCCTTTTGACTTCTTTGACCCATGAACTATCTAGAAGCTTATTATCTAGTTTCCAAACATTTGGGAATTTTCCAGATATGTTTTTGTCATTGATCTAATTCCACTGTGTCGGACAGCACACTTTTTAGTGCCTGAATCATTTTAAAGTTGTTAAGATTTATTTTATGGCCCAGTATATGGTCTATATTAGTAAATGTTATGTGTGCACTTAAAAGAATGTATTCTGCTATTGTTGGGTGGAGTATTCTAAATGTTAATTAGGTCGGGTTGGTTGTAGTGCTATTCAAGGTTTCTATCATCTTACTGACTTTGTGTCTATTTGTCCTATCAGTTATTGAGGGAGTGGATTTGTCCATTTCCTGTTGCATTTCTGTTACTTTTGTGTATTTTGAAGCACTGTTATTAGGTGCATAAAAATTGGATTTTTATGTCCACCTGATGAATTGACTGCTTTGCCATTATGGTATAAGCCTCTTTATCCCTGGCAATATCCTTTACTCTAAAATCTACTTTGCCTAATAGTAACAGCCTCTCCGGATTTCTTATGATTAGCATCAGCCTCGAGTATTCAGCTGAGTCCTGATCAGTGCACTTGTGTGAGAAATGGCTGGGGAAAGAACACTCAGAAGAATTAGAACAATCCCAGGAGGTCACATAGAAAATACTGTTAGATTTTATTTAAAACGTTATTTATGTTCATAGGTGACAGGCTTACTGTTTTTAGCTTTTTCTCAGTTTTTATTTCTTATTGGTAAATATTGATGAATAGGACCCACATCATCAAAACTCTTGTGGTTCTGAGTAATGTTTAAGACTGTAAAGTTGTCCTGAGACCAAAGATTTGAAAACAACTGGTTTAGACAAAGTCGCATATTTGCCATTTTATTCCATGTCAGACGATCTTTCTAAGGTAACTTTCTTTTTTCCTGGGGTAACTTTTAGGAGTTTCTTTGGTGAGAATCTCTTGGTTTTATATCATCATAGATCTTGTCTTTAAAAAAATGTTATTTCACCTATTACTTTTAAAATCTTTAAAAAACTTGTGGTAAAATACACCTAACATAAAATTGATCATTTTAACTACTGTAAGTGTACAGTCGATGGCATTAAGTACATTCACAATGTGACGCAACCATCCCCACCATCTACTTGCAGAACTTTTTCATCCCTCCAAGCGGAAAGCCCACACCCATAAACAGTCACTCTTCTTCCTCCCTGCCAGCCACTGCAAACGAGTTCTTTTTTAAAAGGACAGCTTTATTGAGACGCAATTCACATACTATACAACTCGCCCCTTGAAAGTGTACGATTCAGTGGTTTTTAGCACATTCCAGACTTGGGAAACCACCATCAGTTTCAGAACATTCTCATCACCCCCCAAAGGAATCCTGTACCCATTAACAGTCACTCCCTACTTCCTACCAAGCCCTCTCGCCAGCCCTAGGTAACCACGAAGCTACTCTACTTTCTGTCCTTATAGATGTACCCATTCTGGACATTTCTCATAAATGGAATCATGCAATAGATGGTCTTTTATAATTGGCTCCTTTCACTTGGCATAATATTTTCAAGGTTCATCTATTGATGTAGCATTGTTGTAGCATGTATTAGTATCCATTCCTATTATTTTAGCTAAATAATATTCCATTGTATGGATATACTACATTTTATTTACCCATCATCATTTGATGGACATTTGGCATGTTTCTAGTTCTTGGCTATTATGAGTGATGCTGCTGTGAACATTTGTGTACGAGTTTTTTTTTTTTTTTTTTTTTTGGTGGTACGTGGGCCTCTCACTGCCGTGGCCTCTCCCGTTGCGGAGCACAGGCTCCGGACGCGCAGGCCCAGCAGCCATGGCTCACGGGCCCAGCCGCTCCGCGACATGTGGGATCCTCCCGGACTGGGGCACGAACCCGTGTCCCCCGCATCGGCAGGTGGACTCTCAACCACTGCGCCACCAGGGAAGCCCTGTACAAGTTTTTGTGTGGACGTATGCTTCACTTATCTTGGGTCGACGTCACTTATCTTGGGTCGACGTCACTTATCATCTTGGGTAGACGTCTAGGAGTGGTACTGCTCAGTCATACGGTAACTTTATGTTTAACTCTTGAGAAACTGACAAAAACTGATTTTCAAAGCTGCTGCAGCATTTTACATTTTCACAAGGTATAAGGGTTCCAGTTTCCCCACATCCTCTCCTGTTGTTACCTCTCTTTTGTTTAATCATAGCCATCCTACTGGCTGGGAAGTGGTACCTCACGGTAGGTTTGATTTACGTTTCCCTGATGGCTCATGACATTAAGCATCTTTTCATGTACTTTTTGGTCATGTGTAAACTAAAATAAATTTAAAGTTTGTTTTTAAATGGCATTAATGTGCATATATTTGTGATAATGCAGATTGTGATTCGGTAGACCTGTGGCAGGCCCCAGGATCCTGCATTTCCAAAAGACCCAGGATGCATGGACCACACTGTAAGAAGATTCCACTTTTGCTAATGAGTTTAAATGTCATCCTTTTGTAGGTCATCTGTTTTTTCTTTCTGACCGCTTTAAAATTTTTTCTCAGGGACTTCCTTGGCGGTCCAGTGGTTAGGACTCTGTGCTTTTGCTGCTGTGGCCTGGGTTCAGTCGCTGGTCGAGGAACTAAGATCCCGAAAGCCAAGCAGTGCAGCCAACGAAATAATAATAATAAAATAAAATTTTTTCTCTTTGTCTTTGGTTTTCTATACTTTTGCTACAGTGTGTTTTGATATGGATACTTCATTTGCCACGATTGGATTTTATTGTGCTTCTTGGATATAATGATTCATGTTTTTCATCAATTTGGAAAATAATTATCAGCTATTATTTCTTCCAAAATTATCTCCCCATTTCCTTCAGGATCCTCTTCGAGAACGACAGTTAGACCGATGTTAGAGTATTGTGTTATATGCTGTCTGTTAACCTCTTTCATACTTCCGTGTGTCTCTGGAATGAATTCTGAGCAACTTATTCAGATCTATCTTCCAATTTACTATTCTTCAACTGTGTCTAATCCACTGCTGAATCAATGCACTGAGTTTTAAACATTATTACATGGTTTATTCCTAGAAGTTCAACTAAATTCCTTTACAATTTTCTTGAGTTTTTTGGATGGAATCTCCTTTCTCATATTGTAAATTCTTTCACTTCATGATCATTTTCAACAGCCTTACTATATATTCTTTATCGAATGATCCAATGTCCTAAGTCCCTTGGGTTCTAATTCTGCTTTTGTTTGTGCTGACTTATTCATGATGGTTTGTTTTCATGCCTTGTAATTTTGAATTGTGAGGTCGTGTTCGAAAGACTGTTTTTTTTTTTTTTTTTTTTGGCCGTACGCGGGCCTCTCACTGCTGTAGACTCTCTCGTTGCGGAGCACAGGCTCCGGACGCGCAGGCTCAGCGGCCATGGCTCACCGGCCTAGTTGCTCTGCAGCCACGTGGGATCCTCCCGGACCGGGGCACGAACCCGTGTCCCCTGCATCGGCAGGCGGACTCCCAACCACCGCGCCACCAGGGAAGCCCCGAAAGACTGGGTTTTAACCTCCGGGAATCCCGCGAGGCCTTGCGGGCAAGACCCCCAGAGAAGGTAGTGTTTGCTCAGGCCAGGCACAGCCACGGCCCACCTGTGGCAGCGCGGGCTTAGTTTCTGCGCGTGGGCTTCCCCGGAACGTACAGGCAGGAGGCCTGAGGTGGCAAATGTCCAGTGGAAACTTTTGTGCACCCGGGGGGTCTGTCTCTCGGCCTCTGCCCGGGCTGGGGAGTCGGTGGTCTGCGTGCTCACTCAGCAGAGCCCCCTGCGGACACAGGTGCCGTGTAGCGCCGGCCTGTGCGGCCCAGGCCCCCGTTCTTGCCCCCGAGGTTTGGGGTTTCTAGGGTCTGCAGACTCCTCAGGGAAGTGTCAGCCCCCGCTCTGAGGTTCTGCTTCATTTTCCACCCCTCAGGATTTCCTTTTCTTTCTTGTGACCTCAGGTACCCGAGAAGGTGTCTGTTAGTTTTCTAGGAGATTGACGGCGGGAGGGTTTCCCGGGGTGTCTGGGTCTGTCATGCTGCTGCCGCTGCAAAGCTGTCGTCGTTTAAGCAGGTGCCGTTGGTGATCCACTCAGAGCCCATCGGGGGGAGGGGGCTGTGCCCACCCCGCAGCTGCTGTGGGCTCACAGCGCCACCCTCAGCAGGAGGCGCCCTTGGATGACAGAGCTGCCTGGCTGACAGGTGCCTGGGAGCCGCCCGCCCGCACCCAGGGCGGCCCGAAGTCCACGGCTGGAGGGGGGACATCAGCCTGGACCCCTTGTCGCTGGAGAAACAGCCCTCTGAGGTGACACTCATTGTCCTGCCACCCCACGGATCCGGCCGCGCAGGCCGCGCGCGGTGGGCTTCGCCGAAGCCACACCTTCGCCCAGCGCTTTTCTCACACCCTCTCGCGAGAGCGCACCGCCCCGTAAACCAGGTGCACCTGGGCCGCCGTCGCGGGCTCTGCTTCTGGGGAACTGATCTGAGACAGGTGGTGCCGGGAGTGGTCCC
The DNA here is from genome assembly GCF_026419965.1 of Kogia breviceps. Lineage (NCBI taxonomy): Eukaryota > Metazoa > Chordata > Mammalia > Artiodactyla > Physeteridae > Kogia > Kogia breviceps. The sequence goes on from NC_081326.1 coordinate 76,947,751, forward strand.
GGAAGCATCCTCCCCAGCGGGCTTTGGGGTTGGACGCCCACGGCTCCCCTCCGGCGGCGGGGGACGTTGTTAGTCCAGCACCTGGAGCAGGACTGGCGCTCAGACCGTATGTGGTGAAACGTGCTGCGTATGGCTGGGGGGACGGCACAGGTACCACGGCGGGGCCGCGGCCCAAACCGTGTGCCTCGAATCCACGTGCGGCAGGGCTGACTCCTGGACCTCAGGATGGGACTGTGTCTGGAAATGGCATTTTTAATTTTTTTTATTATTATTATTTTTTGCGGTACGCGGGCCTCTCACCGTTGTGGCCTCTCCCATTGCGGAGCACAGGCTCCGGACGCGCAGGCTCAGCGGCCATGGCTCCGCAGCACGTGGGATCCTCCCGGACCGGGGCACGAACCCACGTCCCCTGCGTTGGCAGGCAGACTCTCAACCGCTGCGCCACCAGGGAAGCCCCGGCAGACGGCATCTTTAAGGAGGTGATCAAGGTACGTGAGGTCATAAGGGTGGCCCCAACCCAATCCGACAGGTGTCCTCGTGAGAAGAGGAGGTCGGGACATAGACACGCACCGAGGATTGGCCCCATGAGGGCTCAGAGTGAAGACGGCCGTCCACATGCCAAGGAGAGAGGCCTCAGGAGGAACCAGCCCTGCTGCCTTTTTTTTTTTTTTTTTTTTTGGCAGCACCACGGCTTGTGGGATCTTAGTTCCGCGACCAGGGATCGAACCCGGCCCCTCAGCAGCGAGAGCGTGGAGTCCTAACCACTGGACCACCAGGGAATCCCCATCCCTCCCTGCTGACAAACTGATCGCAGACTTCGGCTTCCAGAACCGAGAAGAAGTACACTTCTGTCATTTAAAAGCCCCTACCCTGTGGTATTTGTTGTGGCAGCCCTGGCAGCGAGAATGTGATGGGGGGGGGTGGTCTCCGGCGAGGCCCCGAAGGAGAGCCTCAGCTCTGAAGTGAGGACAGAGCATGTGTGGAATCCACAGAGCTGTTCCTAGAGTGTCCTGGGGCTGGGGGGCTGCACATGTGGCCACAGGACATGGGTGACCGTGTGACCACAGCTCCCTTCAGGAGCCGGTGCCCTGAGACCCACCGACACACAGTTGGCGGGCCGGGCGAGGGCTTAGGGTGCGGGGAGTGGACGCCAGGCTCTGGCGCACGTAGAGCCAGAGGGCTGCACGGGCAGGTGGCCCACACCCCCACGCCCCCCACTACTGGCAGACCCCAGCCTTGCAGAGGGTCCCCGCGAGGGCGCGGAGGAGGAGGCCTGGCCGGGTGCGCCGTGGCACCCGGTGTGGCGGGTCGGGCTGCACACGGGCACAGCCCCGCCCGGGGCTGCCGACGGGGGCCGGGGAAACCCCTGGCTGGAGCCTCTGCGGCGCACCGGGCAGCCGCGGGAGTGGGAGGACAGCGGCTCCCCGGGCGGCCGGGAGGAACGGCCCGGCTGGCCGGGCAGGGCCTGAGAGCGCAGGAGCGGAAGGTGGGAAAGGGGTGCTGGGTGGCCACGGGGCTGAGGTCTTGCATCACGCGCCGACGTGCTGGGAGCACCGTGAGGAGCCACTGGGCCACCCACGGACTGCAGGACTTGACCAGTGGGTGCTGGGCTCAACCGGGGTGGCCCCGCAAGCACAGGCTGGCGACACGCCCCCTCCCAGCCTGGCCCGAGGCCAACCAGCAACGGGGGCGGTGGATCTCACTTCAGCTAGCTCAGCTGCCTTTGCCTCTCAACCTACCTGTGGGTTCCTGCAAAACATCACCTTGGACCTCAGACCCCTCTTCCGGCAAGGGGGTACCGCAGGGGTCCAGGCCTACAGGACACCACGCCCTCCAGAAGCTGCAGGTCTGGCAGAATGTTGGACAGCCTCATAAGGAAGTAGCTGACACCCTGAGGGACTGCAGCGCCGTCCTTCCGGATGTGGGTGTGACCTTGAGTCAATGACCCCAGAAGGCGGCCCACCCGCAACAGGCCCCGGGACCGGCTGGGGTGCGGGTGCTTCTCGTCCCTGCAACTTCAGGCTGCGAGACCCTCGCGGTCCTGGTCGGCGGAGGAAAACACGGCCACCCGGGGCGTGGCAGGAGCGGCCCACTCAACTCACAGCCGCGGCTACCACGCGGCCGGGCGGCTGCTCGCTGCAGACGACCGTCCTGGCCAGGAGGACCCTGCCCATCCGTGGAGGCAGGGCTGCTGCCCCGGGCATCTCGGTTATTCCCACGCCCAGGCTTAAGTGCCAGCGGGCCCGAGGGCAGAGCCCGACGAGGGCTCGGTAGCCAGGACTCTAGACCCCCAAGGGTGAGGGGACACCCCCGGGGCAAAGCAGGGAGACGGCACGGGTCGGGGCCTCGTGGCCTCGGAGCCCGTGGCTCAGCGGGGCTGTGGTCTGCCCCACTCACCCTCCTCCACCGGCCGCCGCCCAGGCTCGTGACCGCATCCTTCTCCGGAGCGTCACCCTCGGCCGACGCGGACCAGCTTACCCAGGGGTCACGCTGCCTCTTGCACACAGTCGACGACCGACTGACGGGCAACGTTGAGACCCCCGTCTCAGACGTAAGCGCCAGTCACAAACCCAGCCTGAGGGGCTGCGCCGAGGCCGAGGGACAGGTCACCACCTGGACTGAGCAGGCCCCGGCTGGCCCGGCCCCCACCTCACCCTATGCTCTGGATCACTCGGCCTGGGTTTCTCTGAGGGGTGCAGCCCCTGGCCAGCGTCTTCACGAGGCCCCGCTCTTCTGCCGCAGGCCGGGACACAGTGGCCAAGCTCAGAGCCTGGGGCTGCAGCATCCCCTTCGCCCAACACACAAGCTGACCTCAGGACAAAAAGTGAGGCAGGACCCGCGGGAAGGTTGGAATTGCTTTTATTGGGGCGAGCGCGGCAGGCCCGCCGTGGTCGGGTTAGTGTTCTGTCCTCAGAGGCAGCCAAAGCCTGGGCCTCCACCCGCCACCTACCTGGGTTAGTGGGACATGCAAAGCTCAGTCGGAGAGCAGAGGTGGGGGGCGGAAGCCACCGGGGCCCGGGGCTGGATGGGACAGGACTGGTGGCACCGGGCTGGGCTGCCTTGTCCCCAGGCCCGACACAGGGGTTGAGGCGCCCTGGGAGAGGCAGGCAGGCAGCACCCAGGGTGGGGTCCCCCAGGTTCCAGGGGACACTAGGCCCACGGAGGGGTAGAGGCCCGCAGAAGCCCAGTTGGCACGCCCGAGAGCCGGGCAGTGGTGAGCCTTTCACCAGGAGGGCCTGTCTCCCACCCCAGGTCCGGGTCCTTGGGGCCTGGGGTGCGAAGGGGGACACAGAAGGCACTTACTAGGGAGCTGAGGCTAGAAGGCTGAAGCCAGAGGCGTGGGGTCTCGGGTGCAGGTGGGGGGGCTGGGAACGGAGCCGGGAACAGGCTGGGGCCTGGCCCGGGCCAGCTGGGTCTGCAGACCGTACCCTCACCTTCCCATGGGGAAGGGGCTTCCCTGGGCAGCCTAGAAGAGATGACTGACCCAGGACTCCCTCCGTCCCCGCCCCCAGCAAGGCCCACCGAGCAAGCAGCTCGGTCCCGGAAACGGGAGAAAAGGCTGGCGCCGAGGGCCCTGCTACTGGCGGGGCCGAGGCCTGTTGCCCGAGCAGGTGGCTGGGGGTTGGGTGGGGCCGGCCGACAGGGCTGGGGGAACCTCGCCCAGATGGAAGCCCCCTAGGGACCGGAGAGGGCTGAGTCGGGGGCCCAGCTCTGGACCCTCCAAGGCACCTGGCTGTGGTGAGTGACAGGTAAAGAGGAGCAGGGAGAGGGAGAGGGGGAGGGGGAGGGGGCGGGTGGGGTGGGGTGGGGCGCGCGAGGTGGTCAGCGGGGCTGGACTGGCCCCGGCCCCCGAGAGACAGGCCGTCTGGACAACAGATATATGTTAACGTGTTAGTCTGTACTTTTTGGTTAAACTTTAGGCACCGCTTGGGAGGAAGACACCTTGAAACGTTGAAGTCCCCAGCGCCTGGGCGGGGAGTCTGGCCACATGCAGAGCGGGAGGCGGGGAGCGGGAAGGGGTCAGGCTGCCGCTGACTCGGGGCCCCCCGGGGAGGGCGCGGGCCCCGAGGCGTAGCGGCGGCCGTAGCCCGACGAGGAGTAGGACGAGGAAGAGAAGGTCATGGAGAAGCCCGAGCCGGTGGCGTCGAAGCTGCCGCGACGGGACCCAGCCCGGGAGCCGGTGCGCGAGCTGGAGCGCGAGCCGGCCGCGGAGCCGGAACCGCTGATGCTGTAGGGGCTGTAGTAGCCCTTGCTGGACTGGGCGGCAGCCTCCAGCAGCCGCAGGCCCGTGCCCTCCTCCACCATGCTGCGGTCCAGCGCGTCCTTGTAGGAGATCTTGAGCTTGGTCTTGGGGCAGGTGAGGTACTTGGAGTAGGCGCTCACGTCGCGCAGCTTCTGGGCGGTGCGGGCATCCACGGTGCCGCGCTGCAGGGCCTCGTCCAGGGCCACGCGGCCTGGCGTGTCGGGCTCAATCAGGCCGCCCGTCAGGTACTGCACCTCCAGGAAGCGCTGCCCCGCCTCGTAGTAGAGCCAGCCCTTCTTCAGGGCCTGGGCGGCCGACATCTTGGTCTTGGTGCGTGGGTCCTCGAAGCCGCAGAAGGCCTTCTGGGCCAGGTTGATGCGGTCCACCATGATCTTGTCCACCAGGCCCTTGTTGACGGCGTCGGTGACGGGGAAGCGCTCGCCGGTGCCGGGGTCAATGATGCCCCCGGTGCAGGCCTGCGCCTCCAGCAGACGCTGCCCGGTGATGTTGTCCACCAGGTTGCGGTGCATGGCCTCCGTGATAGACACCTTCTCCAGCGTCTCCGTGTCCAGGATGCCAGCCACGGGGCCCGTCTCCTCGGCGGGGTCGGACCAGGAGGCCAGCTGGGTCCTGGAGACAGCGGGGCTGATGGGGTAGGAGGAGGAGGAGCCCACGGAGGACGAGCGGGAGCGGAAGCCGCCGGCGCTGCCTGAGAGCATGTCGGCGAACTCGGCGATGGAGAGCGTGCCGGCGCGGTACTGGTCCAGCGCCGAGCGGTCGATGAGGCTCTTGGCGATGGCCTCGTCGATGTCGTACTGGCGGCCCGAGCGGCGGTCGATGATCATGGACTTGACCACGCCGTCCGACGAGGAGGTGGTGATCTCCTCCCACTCGCACTCCTGCTCGGACAGCTCCAGGTAGGTCTGGTGGTCGATGAGGCCCTTGCGGTAGGCCTCGTACACCGACATCTCCTTGCCCGTGTCCGGGTCCACGATGACCACACGCCGCTTGCGCACCGAGGACTTAGAGGACGTCTTCCGCTCCCGCTTCTTCTCCTTCAGCGGCAGCAGCCGCAGCCCCGTCTGGGGGTCAGTGACGCAGCGCTCCGTCAGCTGCAGGTAGGTGAGGTTCTCCTCTGTGTTGGGGTCGAAGAAGCCCTTGGTGTCGTCCGAGGGGTCGGTCAGGATCTCGTTCATCTCCTCGTCAAAGAGGCCGCGCTGGTAGGCCACGTCCACGGGCAGGCGGTGGCTCTCCTCGGGGTCGATGATGCCGCCCGTGGCGATCTGGGCCTCCAGCAGCCGGATGCCGTGCTCCTTCAGGATCAGACCCTTCTTCATGGCCTGGAAGAGGGAGATGAGCTTCCCGGAGTAGGGGTCCTTGTAGCCGGTGACAGCGCGCTCGGCCGACAGCAGCTTGTCCTTAAACTCGGGACCCACGATGCCCATGCGCACAGCCTCCTCCACGGTTAGCTTGAGCCCCTTGATGGGGTCGATGACGTAGCCGGTGGCCGCCTGCGCCTCCAGGAGCTCGAAGGCCGTGCCGGGCCGGATGATGCCCTTCTTCATGGCCTGGTACACCGACAGCCGCTCCTTGGTGGCGTCGACGAGGACGCCGGCGATGCTGCTGGTGCCCTCGAGGAACTTCTGCAGGTCCTTGGAGACCTCCTCGACGGAGACCAGGCCCTCCTGCAGCCGCAGCGCCGTGGCCTCATCCATGACCTGCGAGCGCACCAGCTCGTCCACCGTGATCTGCTTGCGCAGGCCGCGGAAGGTCAGCTTGCGGGCGTCCGCAAGCGTCAGGAGGAGCGGGCCGCCGGCCTCGTCGCGGCGGCACCGCCGGAGCAGCTGCGTGTAGCTGAGGCGCTCGTCCGTGGAGGGGTCCACGTAGCTGCGCACCTCGCTGGGCTCCGACAGCTGGTCGTGGGTGTCCTTGTCGAGGTAGCCACGCTGGTAGGCCACCTCCAGCGGGAGGCGGAAGCCTAGGCGCGGGTCGACGATGCCGCCCGTGGCCAGCTGAGCATCCAGCAGCCGCAGGGCCTCCTCGGTGGGGATCAGGCCCTTCTTCATGGCCTGGAAGAGCGAGATGGTCTGCTCCGTGTAGGGGTCACGGTAGCCAGTCACGGCCCGCTCGGCCGACAGCAGCCGGTCGTGCAGTTCGGGGCCCACCAGACCCTTCCGCACGGCCTCATCCACGGCCAGCCGCTCGCCCTTCACCGGGTCCAGCAGGAAGCCCGTGGCCGCTTGTGCTTCTAGCAGCTGGCGGGCCACCTCAGCACTCAGCTGCCCCTTCTTGAGGGCCTGGTAGATGGTGAGCGTCTGCCTGGAGCTGAGCCGGTAGACGCCGGCCACGCAGCCCGTGCCGTACACGTAGCGCCAGGCGGACTCGGCCTCCAGCACCTCGTGGAGGGTCCTGGTGCCCTCGCGGAGCAGGTCGTAGGACTCGCGGGAGATGATCCGGGCCTCGTACAGGTTCTCGGCGGTGAGGCGGCGGCCGACGCGATCGTAGGAAGCCAGGTTCTGCTGGCGGACGATCTCGGTCTTCTCGATGATCTCGATGATGATGATGATCATACGCTCCTTGGTCACGCGGCCGGCCTGGAAGTCGGCCATCAGCTGGGCCCGCTGCTCCTGGGGGATCAGGTCCGACTGCATCACCTCCCACAGGGACATGGTGGACCCACTGTGGCTACCGCTCCCAGGGATGTCGATCTGTGTCTCCTCGAAGGCCCTCCGGGTCTCCTCCTCGGTGTACACCCGCGTGGTCTCCACCACCTCTGCCTTCTCTGCCCCTTTTAGCGGCAGCAGCCGCAGGCCCGTCTCGGGGTCCTCCACGCAGCGCTCCAGCAGCTGCACGTAGGTGAGGTTCTCGTGCGTGTTGGGGTCGAAGAAGCCCTTGGTGTCGTCGCTGGGGTCCTGCAGGACGCGGTTCATCTCCTCGTCGAAGTAGCCGCGCCGGTAGGCCACGTCCACGGGCAGGCGGTGGCTGTGCACGGGGTCGATGATGCCGCCCGTGGCGATCTGGGCCTCCAGCAGGCGGATGCCGTGCTCCCTGAGGACCAGGCCCTTCTTCATGGCCTGGAAGAGAGAGATGGTGCTGCCTGAGTAGGGATCCTTGTAGCCCGTCACGGCCTTCTCGGCCGACAGCAGCTTCTCGTGCAGCTCGGGGCCTATGACACCGGCCTTCACGGCCTCGTGCACATACAGACGCTGGTTCCGCACAGGGTCCACCAGAAAGCCAGTGGCCGCCTGGGCCTCAAGCAGGAGAGTGGCGGTGCTGGGCCTGAGCAGGCCGCGTCGCATGGCCTCGTAGATGGTCACCTTCTCCTTGGACTCCTCCAGGTAGATGCCAGCGAGGCAGCCGCTGCCTTGGAGGAGTGTCCGCACCGAGTCCAGCTCCAAAAGGTCCTTGACCGATGTCTCGCCGTCCTTGAGCTTCTCATACTGGGTGCTGTCGAGGACCCCGGCGGCCAGGAGCTCACTGGCTGGCACAGGGGCTCGGAGGCCACTGAAAGAGAGCCTCTCCCGCCGCACGGTCTCTACTTCCTCCACGATGGTGATGAGGATCTTGATGATCTTCTCCACGGTGACCTTGCCCGTGCGGAACTGGCGCAGCAGCTCCTGCCGCTGCTGGGCCGTGAAGTACTCAGAGCTGATGAGCTCCCACACCGTCACCGTCCTGCCCTGGAAGCTGCCCACGGGGACCTCGACGGTGGCCTTCTGGAAGGCCTCGTGGGCCTGGAGCTCGGAGTAGAGCTCCTGCCGCTGGGCCCGGGCGGCCTCCTCTGAGAGCGGCAGCAGGCTCAGCCCCGTCAGCTGGTCGGGGCGGCACTGCCGCTGGAGGTGGCTGTAGGTGACTGGCTGCCGCGTACGGGGTTCACAGTAGGTCTTGGCGTCATCCTCGGCTGCCGAGAGGGCGGCGCTGGTCTCCTTATCCAGGTAGCCCCGGGCACAGGCGACGTCCAGGGGCACACGGTGGCTCTTGCTGGGGTCCACGATGCCACCTGTGGACAGCTGGGCGTCCAGCAGACGCAGGCCCTGCTCCCTGGGGATGAGGCCTTTCTTCAGGGCCTGGAACAGGGACACGCTCTGCCCTGAGTACGGGTCCTTGTAGCCCGTCACGGCCTTCTCGGCCGACAGCAGCTTCTCGTGCAGCTCGGGCCCCACGAGACCGGCGCGCACCGCCTCGTCCACAGTCAGCCGTGCGCTGGTGGCGGGGTCGATGATGTGCCCGGTGCCGGCCTGGGCCTCCAGCAGGGCCACAGCCGCCTCTGGCTGCAGCAAGTCTTTCCTCAGGGCCTCGTAGATGCTCAGCTTCTGCCCCGCCTCTTCCAGCCACACACCCGCGATGACGCCAGAGCCCCGCAGGGCCTGCCGCACGGCTTCCGCCTCGGCTACCTCCTGCACGGAGCGCTCGCCGCGCTGCAGCTGGAGGAAGAGCCCGCGGTCGATGACCCCGCTCTCGAGCAGCGCGGTGGCGGGGACGAGGGCCCGCAGGCCCTCGAAGCAGAGCTGGCGCTTCTGTTCCTGCTCCTCGACCACAGTGACGACGATCTTGATGATCTTCTCCACGGTGACCTTGCCCGTGCGGAACTGGCGCAGCAGGTCCCGCCGCTGCTCGGCCGTGAAGTACTCGGAGCTGATGAGCTCCCAGATGGTCACTGTCCTGCCCTGGAACCTGCCGAACGGCACGGACACGGTGGCCTTCTCAAACACGTCCCGGGCCTCCGAGTCGGTGTAGACCAGCTCGCCACCCTTGGCAGCCTGGTCTGTCAGCGGCAGCAGCCGCAGGCCCGTCTCGGGGTCCTCCACGCAGCGCTCCAGCAGCTGCACGTAGGTGAGGTTCTCGTGCGTGTTGGGGTCAAAGAAGCCCTTGGTGTCGTCGCTGGGGTCCTCCAGGACGCGGTTCATCTCCTCGTCGAAGTAGCCGCGCCGGTAGGCCATGTCCACGGGCAGGCGGTGGCTGTGCACGGGGTCGATGATGCCGCCCGTGGCGATCTGGGCCTCCAGCAGGCGGATGCCGTGCTCCCGGACGACGAGGTCCTTCTTCATGGCCTGGAAGAGGGAGATCTGCTCCCCGGTGTAGGGGTCCTTGTAGCCGGTGACGGCGCGCTCGGCCGACAGCAGCTTGTGATGCAGCTCGGGGCCCACGATGCCCTCCTTCACGGCCTCGTTGACGGCCAGCCGCCTGTTGCGCACGGGGTCCAGTAAGAAGCCTGAGGCCGCCTGGGCCTCAAGCAGGATGAGGGCCGTGCCCGGCCTCAGCAGTTGCCTCCTCTGGGCTGCGTAGATGGTCAGCTTCTCGTCAGCAGGTTTCAGCAGCAACCCGGCAACGCTGCTGCGGCCCTGCAGATAGTGGCGCACGTCCTCCCGCTGAGCGAGCTCGGCCACCGTGGTGCGGCCCTGCGCCAGCTGCTGGAGGTCCTCTGCGCTCAGGATGCCCACCTCCTGCAGCCGCTGGGCTGGCACCTTCCGCCGCAGGCCGTCGAAGGCATGCTCAGGCTCTGCCACCGCGGCTGGGCCGTCGGCTGCGTCTTGGCCACTGGGCAGGGCTCTGGCGGCCGCGGCCTGAGAGGGAGCGATCTCCTCCGAGGGTGCCGGTGCAGCCCGGCGCTCCTCCTCCAGGTGCCGCAGCCGCTCACGCAGCCCCTGGTTCTCCTCGGCCAGCAGCCTCTCCTGCTGCTGCCGCTGCAGCTCCAGGCGCTGCAGCTCCCCCTGCTGGCGCCGCACCCCCTCCTCGGCCTCACGCTGCCGCCGCCGGGCCTCCTCCAGGCCGGCCGCCAGCTGCCGCTGCTCCTCGCGCAGCTTCCGCGCCTCGGCCGCCTCGTCCTGGAAGAGCTGCTCCAGCTTGGCCTTCTCCTGCTGGATGAGCTGCTCCCGCTGCAGCAGGCTGTCCTTCTCGGAGAGGAAGCTCTGCTGTAGGGCCTGAGTCTCCTGCAGCAGCTGCTCCTGCCGCACCATCTGCACCTGCGAAGCGGGAAGGGGGCGGTGAGGGACGCGCGGGCACCCCGGGGAGCAGCTGCCTGAGGGCAGACCCCGCCCCAGATCCCTGCCCACATGCGGGGAGATACCTCCTCAGACTTGAGCTGCAGCAGCTGAGCCTCCCGCTTGAGCTTGTCCTTCTCGAGCTCCAGCTCCGCGATGGCCTCCCGCAGGCGCTCGGCATCCCGGTCGCTTTGCTGCCGCTGGGTCTCGAGCGTCTGCACCAGCGTCACCTTCTCCTGCGTGGCGAGCTCCGTGCGGTATAGCCTCTCGCCTATCTCCTCCGCCTGCTTCCGGAAGCGCTGGGCGTCCTCCTCCGCTCGAGCCTGAGCCCGGCTCATCTCGGCCACGCGCAGCCTGAGCCGCTCCGCCTCGGCACTCATCTCCAGCTGCCGCTGCCGCTCCGTCTCCAGAGTCTTCTGGAAGCCCTGCGCCTCCTGTGCCAGCTGCTGCGCCATCTGTTCCTTGTCCTCCTGCAGCCGCCGGGCCTGCTCCTGGGCGACCTCCTTCTGCTGCTGCAGCAGCTCTGCCTCCGCCTTGAGCCGCGTGGCCTCCTGCACCGCCTGCATCTTCTCCTTGAGCATCTTCTCTGCCAGGGCCCGCTGCTGAGCCAGGTCTTCCTCCGCCAGCTGCCGCAGCCGCGCCGCCTCCTGGGCCGCCACGCTCAGCCGCGCAGCCTCCTCCGCCACCTGCTTCATCTTCTCCGCCTCCTCCTGCAGGAGGCGCTGCGTACTGTCCTTGTCGCGCAGGATGAGCGCGCGGTTCTCCGCCTCGATGCGAGCCTTGAGCTTGCCCAGCTCCTCCATCTGCACGCGCAAGGAGAACAGCTCTTCCTCCACCTGGCCGCGCTGGCGGGCCGCCTCCGTCACCTCCGCCTTCAGTCGCTGCAGCTCCTCATCCAGGATGCTCTTCTGGTGGTCGGTCTCCTCCAGCTGCAGCCGCAGCGCCGTCAGCTCCTGCTCCACCTGCGCCTTCTGCCGCAGCGCCTGCTCAGCGAACTTCTTGTGCTTCTCCATCTCCGCGTCGGCCGCCTGCTTCTGCCGCAGGGCCGCCTGCTCTGCCTGCGCCCGCCGCGCTGCCTCCTCCTCGGCTTCCTTGCGCAGCTTCTCCGCGGCAGCCTGCGCCTGTGCCTGCGCCTGCGCCTGCGCCTCCGCCGACTGCTTCAGCCGCTCCGCCTCCTCCACCTGCCGCCGGCACTGCGCCGCCTCGCGCTCAGCCCGCTCCCGCGCCGCCTCCGCCTCCTCTGCCGCCCGCCGGGCCGCCTCGGCCTCGTTGCGCAGGCGCTCCAGCACGCTCTGCTCTTGCTGGAGCGTCTGCTGCAGCTCCTGCTCCTTCTGCTGCACCGCGAACGCGTGCGCCTTTTCCTCTGCTTGCAGCCGCTTCTGCGCGGCCTCCTGGGCCAGCTGCAGCTGCCGAGCGGACTCCTGCTCTGCTCGCTCACGCAGGCGCCGCGCCTCTTCCACCTTGGCCTTGAGCCGCTCCACCTCCTCCAGCGCGGCCTTCCGCTGCCGCGCCGCCTCCTCCTCAGCCGCCAGGCTCTTCTGCACACGCTCCTCGGCCTCGCGGCGCCGCCGCTCCTCCTCTGCCGCCAGCTGCCGCTGCCGGGCGGCCTCCTGCTCCGCCTGCTCCTTGCTGCGCAGCGTGTCCTCGGCGCTGCCACGGATGCGCCCCAGCTCCAGCTCCAGCTCCGCTTTGCCGGCGGCCGCCTTCTCGAAGCTCCCCTTGAGCGCCAGGATCTCCTCCTCCACCTGCCGCCGCTGTCTCAGCGTGTCCTCCACCAGCCCCTTCTGTCGCTCCAGCTCGCTCTCCGATGCCTTGCGCAGCTGCGCCAGCCGCTCCTCGATGTCGGCTTTGTGCTGGGCCGCCTGCTCCTCCAGAAGCCGCCGCTGGAAGGCCTCGTCTTCGGCCATCCGCCGCAGGCGCTCGTTCTCCGCCTCCTTCTCCTTGAGCGCTATCTCCGCCTCCGTCTTGAGCCGCGTGGCCTCGCCGATGGCGGCCAGCTTCTCGGCCAGCACCCGCTCCGCCTCCGCCCGCTGCCGCACTGCATCCTCCTCCGCCAGCTGCCGCTGCCGCTTGGCCTCCTCCGCCAGGGCACGCAGGCGGGCGGCCTCCTCTGCCAGCTCGCGGAACCGGCCGGCCTCGGCTTCCAGCTTCTGCTTGGACTTCTCGCTGGTGGAGCGGGACTCCTCCTCGGCCCGCGCCTTGCTGGCCAGCAGCACCTCCATCTCAGCCCGCACCTTGGCCAGCTCGGCCTCCAGCTCCCGGCGCTTCTGCGTGGCCGCGTCCGCCTCCCGCTGCAGGCGCGCCAGCTCCTCCTCCAGCAGCTGCCGCTGCTGCTCGCCCTGCTCCGTCTCGGCGCGCAGCCGGATCAGCTCCTGCTCCGCTGCCAGGCGCTGCTGCGCGGTGCCCTCCGCCAGCTGCCGCTGCCTCTCCAGCTCCTGCTCGGCCAGCTCGCGCTGCCGCGCCGCCTGCTCCTCCGCCTTGCCGCGCCGCCGCGCCTCCCGCTCCGCCGCCTCCTTTTGCTTCTCCGCCTCGGCCTGTGCCAGGCTCTTCTGCTGCGCCACCTCCTCCGCCTGCAGCCGCAGCCGCAGCGCCTCGTTGGCCTTCAGCTGCCAGCGCTCCAGCTCCCGCTCAGCCTCCGCGCGGGCGCGCTCGGCCTCGGCCTGCTGCTGTGCCCGCCGCGTAGCCTCCTCCCGCAGCTGCACCACGGTCACGTGCTCTTCCTTGAGGGTGCGCTCCAGCTGCGCCGTCTTCTCGGCGAAGGAGGCGTGCTCGCTCTGCAGCTCTGCCTCGGCGCTGCGCTGCGCCGTCTCCAGGGCCACCTGCACTTGGCGCGCCCGCTCTGCCTCTGCCTGCCGCAGGCGCCGCTCCGCCTCCTCTGCCTGCAGCCGCAGCTCCTCCAGTGCCTGCAGGGCCCGCTGCTTCTCGCGAGCCGCCTCAGCCTCCGCCTGCACGCGCAGGGCCAGCTCGGCCTCCGCCTGCCTCTTGCGCTGAGTCTCGTCTTGCACCTGCCGCCGCAGGCGCTCTGCCTCCTCCTGGGCCTGCCGCTTCTGCGCCTCGGCCTCCTCCGCCCGCGCACGCAGTGCCTGCAGCTCGCCCTCTGCCCCGCCGCGCTGGCGCTCGGTGGCCTCCAGCTGGAGACGCACCACGCGGATTTCCTCTTCGATCCGCAGCCGGCTGCGCTCGGCCGCCTCCACCTGCCGGGCCTTGGCCTGGATCTCCGCCTCCGAGCTCTGCCGCAGGTGCTGCAGCTCCTCCTGGATGCTGCGCTTCTGCTGCTGCGCCTCCACCGCCACCTCCTCCCGGCGCGCCACCTCCTCCTGCATGCGCCGCTGGAGCTCCTGGGCCTCGCGCTCCGCCTGCGCCTTCGCCTGTGCGTGCGCCTCGGCCAGCTGCCGCTGCTTCTCCAGCGCGGCCTCCACCTCAGCCAGTCGCTCCCGTTCCTCTGCCCGCTGCTGCTCAGCCAGCCTCTGCGGCCGCAGCGGAGAGAGGGAGAAAACCAGAGAGACGGGTGAGCACGGAGCAGGCGCTCCCGGCACGCGACACGGTGCCACCACGGCTCACCCCAACAGCGCGGTGCAGGGCTTGGGAGGGGACAGAGGCCCCGGCCCAGCCGAGGGAGGCTGCGTGCACCCACCCAGGGCACTTGGGGCAGCGAGCGCAGCCTGGCCCCGTAGTGCTCACCAGCCCGGGGTTCTCCCCTCTTCCCGCAGACAGGCGACAGAGACACACAGACAGGGAGAGAAAGAGAGAGAGAGCGCGCAAAGCAGCAGGCTCCCAGGGCCTGGGAGGTGCGCCCACCACACAGCCCAGCCTGAGCACCGTTGAATGCCCGGCGCCCTGGCTCTGGCCACGGGGCCCCTTCTCCCTGACCCGGCGGGGCGGGGTGGCCAGCGTGGGACATCAGCGCAGGTCTGAGCCAGTTCGGAAGGGGGGACTCGATAGCCTGCGGTTCTGAGCAGAGAGGAAGCTGCAGGTAGGCCAGACGGAGGGGTCACCCAGGAGGCAGGAGGAACAAGACGGAGGAGGTACCCCTCCTCACCCAAGCACCTCGGGGCACCCCTCCCCAGCCCCCGTGACCCAACAGCCCAAAGTTCTTCCAGAGCAAGTGCCCAAGTAAAGAGGCCAGTGCAGAGTCCCGAAGAGGCACACACACACAGAGAGAGCCGGTGGGACGCCTGGCGGGGGGGGTGGGGGGGTGGGTGGGGCAAGTGCCAACACAGGAGCGGAAGAGAAGGTGCCAGCCGCCACAGGGAGAGCAGTGCAGCATGGGGCCAAGGTGGGCTGGCCCGCAGATGAGGCAGGCCTGGGGACGGGCCGTGCTGCGGGGAGCTGGGGGGCGGGGGGGCGCTGGCAGCAGCAGGCAGGAGGAGGGAGTGGGGAGAGCTCAGGTGGGCTCCTGGGGGCCACGCCGGGGGCACGGTGGCAGCAGGACGGGCTCCCCACCCGGGCGGGCCGTACCTCTTCCTCCTCCATCCGCCGCAGAGTCTCACCGATGAACTTGATGTACTGGCTCGTGAGCGTGCTCAGCTCACTGTAGCGGGTGCGCAGGTCCACGTACTGGGGGGCGGGAGGGAGGGGGCACCCAGAGTCAGCCCTGCCCCTGCTGCCGCGGGCTCAGCCCACCTGCCAGCCCCGCCCCTCAGCCTCACCTCCTGGATGATGCTCTCGGACCCCGACTGGACCTTGGGCTTCTTGGCTGGCGAGGCCACCGGCTCCAGCTGTGCCTTGTACGTGACCAACTGAAGTTCATAGTCCTGCAGGGACACACTGGTTGGCCCTCGGCTCTGCCCTCCCCACCCTGCCCCTGAACCTGCCCACAGGCTTTGCCCAGCATGGCCTGGTCTGCAGGGCACCCCCCGAGGTCCCAGGCCCACCACCTGCCTCCCCCGGGACACGAGGCCGCAAAGGCCTCACCTTGATGGCGTTGATGTACTGCTTCGCGAACCTCTGGCACTCCTCCACCTTCTCCCCGTGGCGCTCGATATCGTCCAGCAGCGCCTGGGGGAGCAAGGTGGTCAGCAGCCAGAGGGTGCACCCCGCCCGCGCCCCACCCCTGCCCGCCTGGCCGGGACCCACCTTCTCCCGCCGCAGCTGCTCTCGCACGGCCTGGCTGTTGGCCAGCGGCACGGCCTGGATCTGCTCCTGCCTCCGCTTGGCGTCCTGCAGCCAGGTGCCCAGCGGGTCCGCGCTCTCACGGTAGTAGCGCAGCTGGCGGCCCAGCTGCTCGAGCTCGCGCTGCCGCACGTCGCTCTGGGCCAGCACGGCCTGCCAGCGCTCCAGCAGCAGGGCAACCCGCTCACGCCAGCGCTCCACCTCCACGTCCCGCTCGCCGTGTCGCTGCTGCAGCCGCTCGCCCACCTCCTGCGCCCCCCGCAGCTCGTCCCGCAGGGCATCGAACACAGGCTGCTGCGCCTCCGCCCGTGCCCGGAGCTTCTGTTGGGTCAGAGGAGAGGCTGCCATTTCAGCCCGAGGCCCCTGCCACTGGCCCCGGCGTCTCTGGGCCCTCACGGCAGGGCGCGGGCCCGTGGCAGTACCTTCAGCGCGGCCTTGGTGGCCTCGAGCTCTGGGAGGGTGGCGGGCACGGCCTGGGCCTCCTTGAGCTGCTCCTCGTGGGCCCTGAGCACCTCCTCGGCCCCCTGCGTGCTGCGGATCACCAGGCTGATGGTCTTGAGCCTGCGGGAGAGCAGGGCTCAGAGCGGGGCTGGGGGGGGGCTGGAGGGAGCAGCCAGGCCACCACGGTGGAACCCCAGACCTGGCGGCCAGCTGAGCCCTGTGATCATGCATGGGCTTCAGGGAGAAGAGCGGTGCAGGCAGAGGTGGTTGGGGACCTTGGACACGGGGATGCTGCAGCCTGAGTCCTGGAGGGAGCCCCCATCAGCCTTCCAGCCCCCAGACTGACAGGGACGCCCCTCACAAACAGCACGTGGGGTGCGTGCAGGAAGGCTGGGTGAGAGACAGAGACGAGGACTGGGGCCTCGGAGGGCGGATCACGTTGGGGCTGAGGGGGGAGCAGCGGGGGGCTTATCGCTAAGCTTCCGAAAGCGATCTTTGAGCCGGGAGTGTGCACCCTGAAACGAACTGCGAGGGAAAAAGAGGTACCCGTGTCCGGGCGCGGGGGGGGGCAAGGAGGAGGCAGGGGCCCTGGTGAGGACTCCGCATTCCCTGGGAGGCACTGGGGTGGAAGGGCCTGTGGGAGAGCCAGTCGGGACCCTCTCAGCACCCTGGCGCTCTGCTGTCTCATCCGCTGCCGCCCTGCCTGCGCTCCGCAGGGCCTCGTCCCCACCTTCTGCCAAGAAGCCCCTCCCCCACGGTTGCCAGTGCCCCCAGGTGCCCGGTCCTGCCCTACCCCGCGATGCGCCCCAGCCCTCACCTCTGCCCGCACACCTTCCACGTCAGTGACCCTCCCACGGGCGGGGCGGGCCCTAAGTCCTCCTCCAATGGTCCCTCAGCCCCTCTCGCCCCACATCCAGTCGTCGGGAACCCCTACCTCCGAGGCACACCAGGACTCAAGCCCTCGGGCCACCTCTGCGACCCCCACCCTGGTCCACACCGGCCAGGCCCCGCAGCGGACCCCACCTCGTTGGCACCAGTGCCCTGCCAGTCCACACACTGCCCGAGACGCCCCTCCGGTCACAGCCCCTGGCCGCCGTCAGGTGCACTCACTTCTCCAGGTAAATGGCGGACAGGCTGCGGACCTGCTCCAACTTGCCCAGGGTCAGCTCCAGCTCTGAGCGCAGAGTGGGGGCGGCGGGTGACGGCTCGGGCAGGGCCAGGACCTTCTCGGCCTCGGCAGAGAGCCGGGCAACCCCCTTGCCCAGTCCCTCCACCTCAGCCTGTGCTTTCTACGAGAGACGGGGCAGAAGGCAAGCTGAGCCCGCAAGCCCAGCGCACGGCACGCGTGGAAGGCCGGGGCTGGGGTGCGGTGGGGCCGGGGCTGGGGGAGGTGGGTGGACGGGGCCTGCCTGCTGCTCGGTGATGCGCTGGGCGCACTCCCGCGCGGGCTCCTTGTCCAGCGGCAGCCGCAGGCGGTGCACGGTGCGCGTCTCGCAGGCCTCCAGCTGCAGCCGGATGTCCTTGAGCTCTGAGATGCAGCGCTGACAGCGGGACTCCTCCTGCTCGCCTGTGGACACGTCCTGCTCACAGGCTGCCCCGGCCACGCTCTCCCGCCACCACACACACACACACACACAGCCCTGCCCCCCGGGCGGCACCCGCCTACCCTGCTCCAGGCTCTGCACCAGCTGCTGGTAGTGGCGGCTGCAGGAGCCGTACTCGCGCTCAGCCTGCAGCCGGTCCTCGGGCCCGAAGCCACCAGCGTCCTGGCTGTCCCGCAGGAAGGCCTGGTAGTGCAATTCCAGGCTTCGCAGAGCTTGACGCTGCTCCTCTGGTTTCAGTGTGCGGAACTGCAGGCGGCATGAGGGCTGAGCGCGGCCGCAGGAAGACCCCTGCCGCCCGGCACCACCCAGAGTATCCAGCAGGGCAGCCGTACCGTGACCAGGGACCAGGAGCGGATGAGCTGCATGTCGCGGCTGAGGCTCTGCCACGCCAGAAGGCTCTTCATTTCCGTGTGCAGCTGGTGCCACAACGCAACCAGGGCCTGGTGCTGGGCCTCCAGCCTGGCAGGTCAGGGGCACGGTCAGAGGTGTCCGGGGACCTGCCCGACACCACCCTCTCCAGCTGCGTACCCAGGACCACGCACCTGGCGATGGCCTCCTGGGCCTCCTGGTTGGGCGGGGGCACAAGAAAGCACACGGAGGGCACGGCGGCCTCGCTGCAGGAGCCGCTGAGCACCTTCCAGTAGAACGGCTGCGCAGGGCCTACCATCTGGCCCTCGTCACCCTTGTGCACGGTCACCTGAAGCAGTCAGAGCATCGTGGCGTGGCCCCACCCACAGCCATGCCCCGCCTACCCGGCCCCGCCTACCCGGCCCCGCCCTCACCTCCATCTGCTTATAGTCGCACACGGCCAGCAGCGGCACGCGGCCCCGCACGGGGTGCGCTGGGTTGCGGGGCTTTAGCTGCACGATGGTCTTGGCCCGCTTGGCCAGGCCTGAGAGGTGCCCCCTGTACTCGTTTAGCTGCTCCTTTTCGTCCTGCAGAGGAGGGACAGCTCAGAGACCATCATCCGGTGTCGGACACCGAGCGCCCAGACGAGGGTCTGTGAGGACCCACGCGCCCACCCCGGGAAACGCACGAGCACCCCTGGACCCCCGCTACGCCCTGAGAGCGGGTGTCCTTCCAACTGCCCCCAGAATGCTGTGGGGCCGGGCACTCCTTCCTTCCCCGTCAGGACCGAATGGCCTTCCCCGGCCCCCGTCACACGTGGCGTCCTGCAGGGGAGGGCCCCGTCCTGCCGTGGAAGGTCGCCCACCTCCTCCCATCCAGCCACTCCGAGGGACGGAGGACCGTCCGAGGCGGCAGGTCAGAGCCCACGCGGAAGCTGCCTTCACCTCTCCCGCCCCCTCCCAGGCCAATGCTGCCGCTGAGGGGGCCTCCTGGACCCCAGGCTTCGCTGACCCCCCCCACTCCTGACCGCAGGAGCTCCAGGCGGCAGGGCCTGCCAGCCTCCTCTCTCCTCCGTCACTCCCCGCCCCGGGGCACCTGAGCAGCACCCTCAGCTGCCTCTGTGTCCTCCTCGGCCCTCCCGACTGTGCCTACCCCAGACTGTCAGGCCCGAGATGCTGATGGACCTGCCCGCGGTGGCATGGCTGGCAACAGCACAGCTGACTCAGGCCTCTACTCCCTCCAGGGGCTCGGTGGTGGTGGTGGTGGTGGGGGGGGCTCGTACCAGCTCTGGCCAGCCACCTGCCCCCAGGCCAGGACCCTGCCACTAAGCTCTTGGTTCACCCATCCCCCCGCCCCACTGTGCTCACCTCCAGCCCCTATCGTGCCTCCTGACCCCCACTGGCCCCTCTAGTCACCACTCTCGGCCTCCAAAGGGACCTTTCCAGAGCATCGACGCAGCCCAGACACCGGGCCAGCCTCTCCCTGTGCCCCCCTGGCCCTGGACCCCGCCACCTCAACGCCTGCCGCTGCCTGTGGCCCTCCAGCCCCACAGGCCGGGCCGCAGCGTCTGCCTCTCGCCGGGCTGCACGGCCCTGGGCCCGGGTGGTCAGCTCACCTGGGCGTCCTGCAGTAGGTCCTCGAGCCGGGTGACGGTGATAGAACGGTCACAGGTGTACTTCCTGCGCAGCGTCTCCTGCAGCTTCCGCAGCTGCTCCTCGGCCTCCCGAACGTCCGAGAAGAACTGGGGTGGCAGAAATGGGTCACGCTAGGCCAACAGCCCAGAGCCCCCGACCAGAGCTGCCCCAGCACGGGCCAGAGGGGCTGGGCCCAGCAACTGGGGAGGATCCTGACGCGAGGTCAGTGGGACAGTGCGTGGGGTCGATTATCCACGTCTGCACGGACACGGGGAGGGGCCCCAGATCCGCAGCAGTGGTCGAGGGGCTCCTCGAGGTCACTGCAGCAGAGCCGGGGGTTGGGGAGCCCCGTTCTCACCTGGAAGTAGGCAGTGTTCTCCTTTAGGTGCGCCTCGATACAACAGCACAGCTGCAGCATCCAGCTCCACTGGGTCTGCAGGGCCGCCTGGAAGGACTGCAGCACAGCACGTGGCCACGTCGGGCTCTGCCCCACCACACCAGGGGGGCCCGGGGGGGTCCCCGCATCCCCACCCCACCACACCAGGGGGGCCCGGGGGGTGGGTCCCTGCATCCCCACCCCCACCTCTGCTGTGGGCCGGACAGGGTGGTCTTCCCGAAGCAGGCGGTCGCCGGTGCTCTGGATCTCTTTGATTTTCTTTTCCTTCAGCTCTAGCTCGTGCATCAGGGCCTGACACGGAGGCAAGGGGTCTCAGGGGTGGTGCCAGGGCCACGTCGGGGTCCACCCGTCTCCCGCCAAGCACCACCCGGGGCCTGGAGCTGGCCCCGCACTGGGGAGGGCGCTCGTGGGAGGGGAGGGCGCTCGTGGGAGGGGAGGGGAGGGCCCGGGGGCCGGCCAGCTGCCTCACCGAGTAGCCCTCCTTCTTGGCGGCCATGTTGGTGTTGCGGTCGCTCCAGTCGAAGCCCACCTCCTCCTCCTCCCTGTCACTCAGCCACATCAGCTCCTTGGTGGCGGCGGCCACAAAGCCGTGCAGGCTCTCCAGGGACCGGAGGCGGGCCTTGGAGGAGCTCTGTGAGCAGGCAGGCGGGGAGTGTGTCAGCCCCGCGCCCCCCCCCCGCCCCCCCCACCCCGGCTCCCAGCCGGCCGCCACTCACGAGCAGCCTGGCGTACTGCAGGTCCAGCCGACCCAGGCAGTCTCGGTAGGCGCCCCGGGTGGCCGGGGAGAGCTGGCCCTGTGGGAGATGAAGGGTGAGGCCTGCGGCGGCCGGACCTGGCCCGCCCCCGCCGCCTGCCCCCCCCGCAACCTCGTCGGTGCGCGCCCGCTCGATCTTGGTGCGGAACTCCTCGATCGACTGGTGCAGGCCTCGGTGGCTGCCCAGCTGCGCCTCCACGCTGGGCAGGTCCACGCCCCACTCGGCGCTGTCCAGCCGGCGCTGGTTCTCCTCCACCCAGGCCAGCAGGTCCTGCAGGTAGCGCAGGGGGGAGCCCTCGAGCTCGGGGTGCCTCGGCGTGCTCCGCAGACGCAGGTTGTACTCGGTGCGGATGGCCACCAGACGCTCATGCAGGCGGTACACCCTGTGGACGGGGCAGGGGTCAGGAGGGGTCAGCGGAACCGGGGTGCCCTCCCCAGGCCCTGGGGATGGGGGTGGGGGTGGGGGTGGCCCACCTGCGGTACATCTGCTCGCCCTGCGGGTGCCGCCCATCCTTGAGAGTCTGCACGTCGTTGAAGAGCGTCCGGATCATGCTGTCCGCCTTGTCCAGGTCCCGCTCCACCTCGCCCGCCCGCTGTGGTGCCTTGCCTGAGGCCAGCAGCCGGACATCCTGCAAGGTGGTCGCCCCGACTCAGAGCCTGGCCACCCTGCCTCCCACCTGCCTGCATGGGGCTCCCCTGCTGCCTCCGGGCCCACCCCCATCCTTTCCCTTTCCTCCCCGTCCACCACGGTACGTCCTTCGGATGTTTCTGGCCAAAGCCCCAGCCCCCACTTCTCTGGGGGTCCAAAGGCCTCCACTAGGGCCCAGGAGCCAGACGGTTCACGGTCTTGTCCTCCGGCTCCCACCCCTGGAAAGTTCTCCCCAAGAGAGCCCCTGTCCAGGCCCACACAGTCCTGCCCCTC
The DNA here is from genome assembly GCF_026419965.1 of Kogia breviceps. NCBI lineage: Eukaryota > Metazoa > Chordata > Mammalia > Artiodactyla > Physeteridae > Kogia > Kogia breviceps. The sequence goes on from NC_081326.1 coordinate 76,969,187, forward strand.
TGGGCCCCAGGGGTCTGGGTGCCTCCAGACAGCAGCAGCTCAGGGCGGGCCTCGTGCCCAGAAGCCAGCTCTGCCCGAAGCTAGCAGTCGGAGCTGGCTCCGCACCCAGAGGGAGGAGGGCTCAGGGCCCGCCTCCCTCCCCCAAGCCTCCCCGCCCAGGCCCACCCTCGTCCCCGCCCCGCACCCCGCCCCTCACCGACTGCAGCAGGGCGTCGGCCTGGTTCAGCTGCTCTTCACACAACCCGGCCTCCATCTGCAGTTTGCTCACGACACGCTGAAGACGCTCTAGTCTGCGGCCCAGAGCAGCCACGGGACCCCAGTGAGCGGCGTCGGCCCACCAGGCTCCCCACCGCAGAGCGCAGCTCCCCTCCTGCTCCTGGCCTGCCAGCCAGCCTGCGGCCCGCGGCCGAGCTGGCCCCAAGTGCGGGTTTCCCAGCCTCGGGGGAGGGGGGATTTCCTCCCCAGGCAGTGACTCACCCTCAGGGTGGCTTCCCTGCCACCGCGGGGGCCCCACCCGCCCACCAGCTGCCTGGTCCACCCCAGCGCCCGCCCACCTCTCAAACTCGCTGCGGAGCTGCTTCTCCCGCTCCAGGATGGCCACGTGCAGCTTGCCCCACTCCTTCTCCACGTCCAGCGGGTGGTAGCCGGGGGACACCTTGAGCTGGCCTGCTTGCACCGCCCCCTGTGGGCAGGGGCCTAGCTCAGGCCTGGGCCGACAGAGGCTTGGGGGTCACCCGGGCCCCCAGCCCACCCGACCTGAAACAGCCCCGGTCCCAGCTCCGTGGTAAGGCCGGGCCAAGCCTGCTGGAGGGGACCCCACAGGCCCCGGGCTCCCGGGCAGCTTCACTCACCTCCAGAATGCCCCCCGCTCCCCCCCCTCCACGCTCCCCCTCACCTCCAAGGACTGGTAGATGCCCTTGGACCGGTTCTTGTCCGCCTCCTTGGCTGGAAGCTCCGTCTCCTTAAACTTCAAGAACTGGCACCACAGGATCTGGGGACAAGAGGTGTCAGTAGCCAAACCTGGGGCCCCACAGTGGGCACAGGACCCCGGGTAAGCAGAGAAACCCACCTCAATCTCTTCAAAGCTGGAGGGGAAGCGGCGCTCCTCGAAGCCGGCCGTGTGCGCCCGGATCCACTGCAGCAGCAGCAGCACCAGCTCCCGGTACTCCTGCCAGCGCAGCTGCAGCTCCTGGGGAGGGGGGCGATGGGCCGTCAGGGGCCCACCTATCCCCCGCCCGCCCGGGGCCTGCCGGCCGGCACTCACGTTAGCCTTCACCCCGTCCTGCACGTCGGGCACCCGGGGCATGGCGTCGTACAAGGATGAGACGTAGGTGATGATGGACTTCTCGTCAGGCTGAGGGACGTCCACATCTGCGGAGAGGAGGGTCAGAGGGGCCTCAGCGAGCAGAGCAGCAGGGGAGGGGAGAGTGAGGCGGGGGCCGCGGCACGTACCCTCGGGGTCCAGGAGCCTTGTCACCCCCAGGTCCCGCTCCGCCACGGAGAAGGCCTGGTCCAGGTTCTCCAGGTTGGTCTGACGATACACCTTGTTCATGTCGATGAGCGTGGGCCTGTGGGCAAAGGCGGTGGGGAGCAGGCGGGCGGGAGCACAGGGGCAGCGAGGCCCGCCGGGCAGGTCAGCGCAGACATGCCCTCCGCAGGCCCCCCGAGAACACAACCCCCAGCCCACACTCATCCTGAAAAACACCCCCACCCCACTAGCGTCCAGCCCCGCCCACCCGGGCAGCCCTCCTGCAGGTGCTGCACACATTGGGCCCTGCCCCCAGGAGCTCAAGGGGCCTCCAGTGGGCACAGGCACAGGGCGGGGTGCCGGTCAGCCCGGGGCCCCCGCGGGGCCGACCCCACACAGGCCCCTTCCGGGGTGTCCCCGTGGGGCCAGCGCCCATGGCTGCGAAAACCAGCAGCCTGCTGTCCTCTGGCCTCAGGAAGGGCCCAGGAGGAGGCGCGAAGGGCGTGCTAGGGCCAGGCCTGCTCGCCTGCACCTTCCCAGGGAGGCGGGCTGGCGCTGGTGCCCGTCCCCGTCCCTGTGGGCGGCAGGTCCCCGTCCCTGTGGGCGGCAGGTCCCCGTCCCTGTGGGCAGCAGACGCCTCTCGCCATACTCTTTGCCCCCGCTCGTGTGAAGTCGCCAGCTGAGGGGCTGCAGGGGCGCCCCCGACCCACAGTGCCCTCCCTGCCCCGGGCCGCGTACTTGTGCCGGTGGATAATGGCATTGAAGAGGCGGCCATCTCGCCAGCTGGAGGTGAAGTTGTCACAGCGCAGGCCCTGGCAGCCCTCTATCATGCGCTGGGACCACAGCAGCAGCTTCTCCTTGGCCGTCATGTCCTCTGACTGCCCGCTCACCTGGATGTCCGAGATCTGCCCCACACAGCGGGCGGGAGACGGGAGCTCAGCCACGGCCGCCGGCCTGCCCGGTCACGGTCGCCGGGAGCTAACAGGCCAGCGGAGGCAGGCTGGGGCTGCGGGGACTCGCCACACCTCAGTGTCACAGGCCGAGGCCACTCTAGGCGGCGGCTGCCACAGAATGTCAGGCCCCCAGCCCCTGCCGCTGCCACACGGTGGGCGCCCTGGGCTCCCTCCTCCTGGGGCACACCCTGCACCCCGAAAGGCAGGCATGGATCAGAGTTGCTGGGCGGCGGGCACATGGAGCTCGCCCAGAAGTCCCGGGCCTAGAAAAGGCTGTCCCGAGGGGCAGGGGGCGGGGCAGGGGGCGGGGCGGGGCGGGGCCTCCCCGGCTGGGCTGCAGGCCAGGGTTAGGTCCCCGGGGACTGAGCATGCGCAGCCACAGCGACGGCCCCGCCCCGCACTCCGTCCGATCCTTCAGGCCTGGGTCTGCTCCCCCTGCCTGCTGGCCCTAGTTATCTGTCCGCCGGCCTACCCGCCCGTGTGACTCCGCTGCCGTGCCAGCCGGGCTCTGCCTGCCCAGCTCTCAGATTTGCGGCTTCCTGTGCGGCCGGGCAGGCAGTGGGTGAGTCAGCCCGTGCGGCGGGTGCTTCTCTAGAACCTTCCCTGGGGCAGGAGGCCACACCAAGAGTAGAGAATGCATTCCTCTGCAGGGAGGCTCTGCGGGCCCTGCCCAGTCAGGACCAGAGGGCACGGGATAGGCGGGCCTTGGAGAGAGGCCTGGGCCTTCAGGCCACGGAGCTAGCACAGGGCGGAGGCTCGGGCTGGCAGGATGGCTCCAAGTGCCGGGATGCTGAGGGCCCCAGCTCCCAGGCTGCACGCCTAGCCAGGTGCCAGGCCAGCCCCGGAGACTCCGCGGGTGGCAGAGGGTCAGTGAGCGGCCACGCTACCTGGAAGTGCAGGATGATGGTCCAGATCAGGCCGAGGGTCAGCTTGGGGTTGCCGTCGGCAATATCATCGTTCCTGATGTTCACCAGCTTCACCTGTGAGCAAGCTGCCCTCAGTCGTGCCCCGGAGCCGGCCGGAAAAGGGGGCCGGGGCCTGCGGCCAGGTGGGCAGCATTACCTGGCGGTGCCGGAGATAGTCCAGGGCGATCTGAACGTTCTGCAGCTTGTGGAAGCGCATCCTGCCCTTCTCCCGCGGCTGGGAGGGGAAGCGGGGCCGGTCAGCAGCCCCAGAGCCTGCTCAGAGCCCGTCCTGGGGCTGCGGCGTCTGCCCACCCTCAGATCCCTCGAAGCACCTAGAGCGAGGGTCTTCCCCAGAGAGGCAGCAGCCCTTCCCTGACCCGGGTCCATCCACCCGCCCCGGCTGGGAAGGGGGGGCCGCTGGCCCAGCAGGCCCAGCAGGGACCAGGCTGCGGGAAGGAAGGAGGGGGAGGGGAGGAGACAATAGCCAGGAAGCCACGGGTGGAGGGCAGTGGCTTTGGGGGAGGGGTCCTCCTGCCCGCCCGGTGGCAGCAGCCCCGGCGGGTCTCAGCCTGGCAGCCTGGCCCCAGGCAGTGCGGCAGGCAGGATGGCAGGCAGCTGGATGCAGGGCCGTTCGCCAGCCCAAGTGCCATCGGCCCCGGGTGAGCTGGGCTCCTGGTCTCAGGGAGCCCACGTGCCGCCGTGGCCAGCGGGCACAGCCACTCACCAGGCGCGAGCTCCTGATTACGTCCCGCTCTCTTGGCTGCCCGGCCAGAGCAGGGCAAAGGGTAAAGGGCAGAGGTCAAAGTTCAGAGTCCAAGCAGCAGAGAAACCAAAGCAGAGCAGAGCGTGAGGTTACGGTGTCAAGGCTCCAGGCTCCGGCACAGAGGGCAGCAGGGCTGTGCGCCGCGGGCCGCTCCCGGGCCAGGTCCGACGCTCCGGACCAGGAGGCGCGGTGGGGGGGCGAGGCCAGGCTGGACGTGGAGAGGGCACGGGGAAAGACCCCAGGAGGGAACGCAGGCGGGGCCTCGGAGGGGGCGGGCGGGCGGGCGCACGTACCAGGCTGTCCCCCGAGAGCACCTCCAGGAGGGAGATGAGGTTGTGGCCGTCACGGAGGTCTTCATACAGGTCAGTGACGTGCCTCTGTGCCTGCAGGGACAGCGGGCTGGGCTGGCGCAGGTCCCCAGAGCCACCAACAGGCCCAGAGGGCGTGGGGCAGGGCCCACAGAAGACACCCACCCCCGAGGAGGCACCTACCTCTGCCCTCCAGTGCTACACAGAGAGACGGAGGAAGAGGAGGAGGAGGAGGAGGAGGAGGACAGAGACGGGAGGCAGGAGCGGGCGAGGAGAGGAAGCAGAGAGAAAAGGACAGGTTTCAGAGGTGGGAGGTGAGTTGCCACAGGGCGGAGGGGGATGGCCCCAAGCGGCTGGGTGGCAGGAGGGGCGCGGGCCCTTGTTGGGGCTGGAGGGCCGGGGGCACGCTCCGTCACCCCCACCCGCAGTCTCCTCGGCCCCCGCGACCACGCGCACGCACACACCCACGTGCGCGCACACCACCGACCTTGATGAGGTGCTTGTTGACCCACTTGGTGAAGGTTTTCTTCTGCACACGGTCCCGCTCATCTGGGAGAGACAAGGCCAGGTCACCTGGGGCCTGGGAGAAGCCCTGCGAGCCCCCAGGAGGAGACCCCCCGGCAGATACAGTGGCTGGCGCCTGAGGAGGGCCTCAGCCTCCCAAAGCGACCCAGCCTCCCTGCCCCTGCCCAACGACACCCTCCTCAGCCCTGGACAGGTGGGGAGGGGCCGGGCACACGGTGCCCACTGCTGGGTCTCCCTGCTGCCTCTCCCTGAAGCTGGGAGGGTCCGGAGCCGGCAGCCGCACCTGGAGCCACAGCACACAGGTCCCAGCCTGCCCCCCCCCCCCAGGCTGCCTCCCAGGGCCCCGGGCTGGGCAGGGATGCGGCAAGGGGCAAGCTCTGTCCTCCCCACAGGGCAGGGGGTGTTTCTCAGACACAGAGAGCTGTCCCCCACACACCCACACACTGCCCGACACCCGAGGCCCACAGGCCACTGCCGGCCTCTCTGTGCTGGGCACGGGTGGCTGGCCCCCCGACCCCCGCAGCTCTGCACCTGGGCCAGAACACAGCGCGCTCCCCGTAGCGCCAGCCACCTGTCTCAAAGTCTGTCCCCCAAATCCAGATGCTCGGAGTCTGGGCCCCACCCCACCCGGTGCCACGCTTCCCGCGGCAGGAGCTGGGCCCTCCCTGCCCCACGCCGGCCCCGCCGAGCGAGGAGTGCCCGCTACCTCTCTTGCCCTCCGAGGCCCTGAGCACAGCCAGGTAGAGGTTGTCCTCCGAGCTGGTTCTCTTGTGGGCCAGGCCCTTGCGCTCGGGCACTCGGGGCCGCTTCTGAGACATGATGCCGCGCCCGACCCTTCCACGCTCTGTCCCTCAGTCCCCAGGTGCTGTGTTGCGGCGGCAGCGGCGGCCCGTGCGGCACGCGGCGGCTTGGCTCAGCTCAGCTCGGAGCCCAGTCGGCGGGCCCGCACCCGGCCCACGGTACTCCCCAGCTGCTGTCCCCGCCCCTGGAGCCCCACCCCGCCCTGCGCAACCCCCAGAGAGGGAGTGTCCCTGCGGGAAGCAGGAAGGCGGCCCCTCCCCCATGGCCACACCCACAGCCCAACAGAAACAGGAAACCCAGGGGTTTCCTCACCCACCCTGCCGCTGCAGCCCCTGGCGGGACCCGGGGGTACCGGGGGACCGGGCACCTCGCCGGGATCACAGGGAGCCACACGCCTTCCTCAAGGCCACTCCGAAGGAGGGCCCCCCACGGGGAGGGTACCTGAGTGCAGCTGGGCCCAGGGAGCCCACGGTCACACCTCTTGGGCAAAAGCACCAGCTCAGGGCTGCCGAGCCCAGGGCTACCCCCGTGCCTGCCCACACTATCTGCTGGAGGGGCTCTGAGGGGGGACCCCCAAGCTGAGTGCCACCTGGCTTGGGGGGGCCAAGTGCCCGTCCTTTCTTTGCATCCCCCCGAAATCATCCCTTCTCTCAGAGCTACATGCCCTCTGTGGGGTGGGAGCCAGGCTCCACTGTGCCCCTGGCTCCAGGGCCACTATGGTCCAGTGCCAGGAGGGCCCTTCCCGAGCTGCCCACCAGGCAGTCCTGGAGCAGTGCCCCACGTGAAGGCAGAGCACACAGCAGGGCGGGAGGGGGCACATAGCCGAGCACTGACTCACCCGGCAGGACTGCCCAGCCCGGAGCCGCAGGAACTCTGCCCCCCCACGGTCAGGAGGGGGGGCCTGGGGCCAGAGGGGAGCGGGGGTGGGCGGCGGCAGCCAGTGAGTCAGGGATGTGGAGGGACCCCCCCCCCCCCCCCGCACGGTGACTCACACAAAAGGAAGCCGCACCTGGGGGCAGTGAGGGCAGGACGGGTGGGGGGCAGTTTGCAGTTGGGCGGGGCGCACAGATAGCAGCTATTTGGGCTGTAAAGGTGGGAGGACAAAGGGCACAGGGGTGCCACCTATGCCTGCTCCCTCTGGTCTCGCACACAGCTGCCCCTGGAAGCGTGGGGCCTGCCCAGGCTGCCCGACCACTGCAGGAAAGAATGCACCACGCCGACCGCAGAATTTTCCAGTCAGATGTGACGTGATCCGGCTGTCAGCACTGCCCCCCCCATGCCCACAGCACCTCCGGCCTTGGCTCCAGGGAAAGCTCACCCAACCCCGTCCCCGCTTGCCCTTCTGTAGCCACGGGAGGGCACCCAAACCCCACAGGGTAGGGGGAGCCCAAGCCAGGTGGAGCTGCTTACACCCCACCCCCGGCCCTAGGGGCAGAGCCAGACTTCCGGGGCTCCGACGACTGTCACATCCCTCCCCACCTTGGAGAGGCCCCTCAGGCCTCAAGCCCAGACTCTGAATCTGCTCTACACACCCCGCAGCCTTCTGTGCAGGGCCTGGAGAGGCCCCGCAGACATCAGCTCTTCACCCTCCAGAGGCGCTCCAGAATCCCAAATCTGACCCCACGCTGGCCAGCACTCCCAGGACAGGGTCACCGGGACCGTCTCACACCCACTGCTCCTCCCCAGGTTTGGATCCTGCAGAAACGCCTCCTTCAGAGAGCTGCTCACCCTATAGCCGAAGTTCAAAAAGCCTGTACTGAGCACCTGCTGTATGCGGGCTTGGGGCTAGTCCAGCAGTGACAGGGAGGTGGGGTCTCTGCCTGCAAGGGTAGGGGTGTCATTCTTGGGAGGGGCACACACACAAGGCCCCTGGGAATGAGTCGGGAGCTGGAGCAGGGAACCCAGGACAAGCAGGACCCACAGGACTTGGTGAGCCCCCAGCCCAGGCCCCAGCCCCAGCCCCTCCTCCAGATTTCTCTCTGCCACCGAGGGGCCTCCAAGGATGCTGTCTCACCGTCTGGGATGGGGTTCCAGCGCCTCGCCCCCCTGGACGCCCTCCTGCCTCTGAACTCCCCCCAGGGTCTCAGAGCTCGTCCTCTTCCCCCGCCACAGCCCCCTCCCTCCAGCCCTGCCTGCTCGCTCCTCACCCCCAGCTGTAGATGTCCCTCCCCTGTCCATCCTACTCGGGCCCTCAACCCCAGAGTCAACCCCTCCCAGGCCGGCCGCGCCCTGCCTGACTCCCCACAGGCCAGGCTGCTGCACGTCTCAGCCAGCCCTCCCCAGGACATTCCCCAGCACTGGTGCGCCTGCCCATCTGCCCATCTGTCCTGTCCACCAGCCCAGCGTCCCCTAGAGCTGCGCATGGCCTCTGAAGAGTGTCGATGCCGCCTTCTACAGACTTGGAAATTAAGGCTGGAAGCCCACCCACGACTAGCGAAGCCGCTCCTGGGACAGGAAGCTTGTGGACGGAGAAGGGTACCTCGGCCTAGGAGAGGCGGGAGGCAGAGGGCCTGCAGCCCCGCCCCCAGCTCCTCCCTCTCCCCTCACGCGGCTGACTGCCAAGTGCCTGGTGCCCAGAAGCCGAGGCCCAAGCCCAAGCCGCCCAGCACCCCCCACCCAGAGGGAACAAAGGGGCAGAGGGGACCTCACTCTGCCTTCCTCCCCAGGTGTTTCCTGAACTGAGCCTGCGGGTGGGGCTGCACCTGGGCTGGGCAGCACCCAGCGGAGATGACAAGGAGACAGAGGCAGGTGCCCCCCCGCACCACCACCCTCCAGCCGCACGCACCCACCTACGCAGCACAGCTGCCCGTAGAGGTAGCCCCTGCGGGCCTGCTCGCAGCCCCCAGCCAGCCAGCACGGCCGCTCCAGCACAACCTCCTTCTGCGTGGCAAGAGCGACTCCCGCCCCCCGTGTGCCGGGCGCAGCCATGAGCTTGGGCGCCCTGGGGACAGCAAACAGGACAGAGTAGCGTCTGCTTCCCAGCCCACCCGTGAGGCCGGGGCGCCAGCTCTTCTCTCCACACCCTCCCCCCGCCGCAGCGGCGGGGTGGCGGCGGCGGGCCAGACTCCGAGAACCTGCCCCTGGCGGGCGCCCCGCCCAACGTGGGCCTGGAAGCCGCGCCCCTACGTGGAGGGAGAGGACCCGGCTAGGCCGGGGGGACTGGGGGCAAGGGGAGGCTGCGCTCAAGGACAGAGAGGCCTGGGAACTCCCTAAGATAACCGTTCCCGGGATGCTCCCTGCAGGATTCGCGGGAGAGGCAGGCGGCTGAGAACAGCTGAGAACAGGGCAGCAGCACCAAAGCCTCAAGGGGCACCGAGGGTGGCAGGGACGGGGGCAGGGGCAGGCTAGGACAGAGGCTGAAGGGGAGCCCCTTCCCCACACGGGCACAGAGCAGGCGGAGGGAGGGAGGGAGGGCCAAACCCCAGCAAAGAGGTCCTGGCCCCAGTGTTTTATGGACCGTCCCTGCAGCTGAGTCACCAGCTGCTCCCCAGCCCCCAAAGCCACGCCTAGAAACCCCATCCAGACTCAGACCTAGGGCCCAGTGGGCCCAGCACCCCTGCCAGCAGCCAGCCCCGGCCAGCCCCCGAGGGCAAGCCTCCATACTCCAGGCTATGCCCAGTGCAGACAGGCAGGTACCCGGTGGGGCAGTCCCTCTGGCCAGAACCCCAGTCCCCATGCCCCCGCCCCCCAGCTCATTCACTTGAGTGGAGGCCCCACCCTCCTGGGCTGCGCGCAGCTGCTGCCAAGGGCTACAGCCCAGAGCGGGTGACCTGGAGCAGGGGGGAGGGCAGGGCACACAGCCAGGCTGCCGGTCTCAGGCGTTCCTAGGCCCTGGCCACGGGCGCTCAGGCACCTGCCTCACCTCTGTGCAGGGGCAGGGAGGCTCCGCCCAGGCCCAACCCCACCTCAGTCCAGGGCGGGAACTCTCCCAAGACGTGACCCGGGACACCCGGCCTGTACCTGCCAGCTGCAGTTTCTGTGCTGAAAGTCACCTGTGCTCACCCTGTCCCTGACTGCTAGGGAGGGGCCTCCCTTCCGGACTGGACGCTCCTGCACTGCCCCTGCCGCCCACTCCCCACCTGTCCAGAGCCCCGCCCAGTAGGGGGATCCAGGCTGATGAAGCCACGGAGCCCCGGCCCTGCCCAGAGAAGCAGGGTAGGAGGCGGGGGCAACCCCGCTTCTGACCACTTGCCAGTGCTGCTTCCCCCGGGACGGAAGGGGAGGGCGTAGGGAAACGCAGGGGCGGGAGGGAGGCGGCCCCTTGCCCGCCCCGCCCTCAGCACCCTGACGGGGTGGCGGCTGGTGACAGCAGCCCGGGCAGTATAGCCACCAGCGGCCTTACCTTGCTCATCCTGCACCCGCCGGCGTCCCCTGTGCCAGTGCCACACAGCGGCCAGGGTGACAACGTGGCCCACGACCACCAGGGAAGGGAACAGGCTGCCTGAGGGCTCCATGGCTCCGGAGAGCAGAGCAGGCGGAATCGCCCTTCGGAAGGGCTGCTCGAGGCCGGGCAGCCCCCTCCCTTCCCCGAGCGGAGAGGACGGCGGGGTGGGGGGGTGCCCCGGGACCAGGGACCGCCCCCTGCAGGACCGCCCTACCACCGTCCGCCAGGCGCCCAGAGACCAGCCCTGGCGCTGCTGCTGCACCAACTGTGCTCCCGCCAGCCCCCCTCCCTCCCTCCCTCCCTCTCCCGGCCGCTCCGCGCTCCCCACCCTCCCACAGCCCCACAGCGGTGCCGCCTCAGCTGTCCCAGCGCAGCTATCACGCTGTCACGCTCAAGGTTAGCGGGAGCCTTAACCCCTGCCCACCCTCGGCCACACCCACCAGGAGGAGGGGCCTTCGGGGAAGCCCGGCCGAGCGGCAGCCCCCGCCCCAGCCTGGGCCCTGGGCGGCCTCAGCCCCGCCCCGCCCCCACCCCCACCAGGAGGGCGACCGTGGTGCCCGAGCACCCCAGTCTGCCTCCGAGGGCACCCTCTGGTGACAGCTGCCGGCGCCCCAGCCCTCGCTGGCCTCCCAGGCTGGCAGCTGAGCCAACCCACCACCCTCAAAGACAAGCGCCAGCGCCCCGACGCCCCCACACCCCAAAGGACGACAGACAGGGCGCGGGGGAGGGGCCCAGGTGCCGGCCTGGAGGGCAGAGTGGGCACAGAGGTAAGGCCAGGGCCTCCCACCCGCGGCCCCGGCCGGGCTTTCGAAGGCTGCCCCACCTACCCGGCACGATCTTCATTGGGGACGGCGGCGGGAGCCCACGGGTCCGACAGGGAGTGGGTGCGGGGTGTGGGGAGGGTCACAGGCCCCTCGGAGGCAGCAGTGAGGCCGGCAGTGGCGGTGGTGCCGCTGACAGCAGCAGTGCCTGTGTCCGTGGGGGAGGGGAGGGGTGGGCAGGGGGCCCGGGGGATATAAATATCCACGGAGGGCCAGCGAGGCCCGTCATGGGTCCAGACTTAGAACATGACGTGCAGAGCGAGGGCACCTGGGCCCAGAGCCTCACTGGAGCCCAGGCTGACTGGGCGGCGCCACCCCACCGCCTGACACTCCCCCCAGGCTCCCACGGGTGATTCTAATAATAAGAGGCCGCCTGGAACAGGCCGAGCACCGGCACGTGGGCCTCAGGGGCTCACGTCCCCCTCGAATGGGGCACAGCCCCGCCCTGCCTGCCTCGTGGGGTAGGGACAGCGGTGGGGGAGCACTCGGACAGGCCACAGAGGCAAGGGCTCCCCCCACCCCCCTGCAAGTCACAGGACGCAACACCTGGCCCAGAGGGACGGGACGGCCTCCCCAAGGCGACATCTCGGGCCACATCGGGCTGGGCCACATGAGCGCCCGCCCCCCAGCTCGGGCCGTGCCTCCCCACCCCAGGACAGTCCCAGTGTCTACGCTTACCCCACCAGCGGCGGGTCTGCAGAACGCGTGGGGCCGAGGTACCGGCCCACATCACATCCTGGACTGGCCCAGGCCTCAGGAAACAGGACGTGGGGGTCACGGTCCTTCCCCCCTCCTCCCAGCAGCCTGGACACCTCAGGCCCGAGCAGACAGAGCACTGGGCCTTGCACCCCATGTCGTAGTGCTTCCCCTGTGTCCAGCATCATTCTGTTCCAATCCTCAGAGACAGCTACGGAGTAAGCCCCGCGTACTACCGCATTGTACAGATGAGGAAGCCGAGGCACAGAAAGGGTGAGGAGCTCACCCTCGGTCACACGAGGCTGTGATGTCAGCCCCGGCGGCCCGCCTGGAGTGCGTGGCCAGCCTGCAGCAAAGCTCAGCAAAGCACACTTGGCCTCTGGCCGCTGGGGTAGGGGCCCCCTGGTCCACGTGGGGAGGCCAGGGGCAACAAGAAGGGGGCTGGAGGGGTGGAGGGCCAGGCCACCCAAGCCTCCTGCCCATCAACCCCATGCTTCAGAAACTCACTTCTGAAGGAAACTGGCCTACAGCGGCCAGCTCTGGAGGCTGGGACTGGGACTGGGCTCCCCAGAGAAATCAACAGCGGGGGGAGAACCAGCTCCCAGAGGCAAGGGTGTCCCTCCCTCGAGGGTGGCGGCAGCACCCCCGCTCCCCCCCCCCAGGACCTGGGGCAGGGCCCGCAGCTCCCAGAGCCTCCATCCCACACCACACACCCCCGGGCACCTCTGCGAGGGAGCCGTGCTCATCCCCGAGTCCCGAGTCCTGCCCCTCCAGGGCCCCGGCCACAGGCTGGAGGGGAGAGGCCTGGATCCCTCACTCCCAAAGGCCTGCGGCCCCCACCCAGCCCTGCCCTACCTTGGCCCAGCTGAATCAGCTCCTCCATGCTGTACCTGTCCATGGCTGCCGACCACGGGCCAGGCCGCTCCAAGAGCCGGCAGGGAGGAAAGGAAGGGAAGGCAGGAAGGAGGGAAAGGATGGGAGGCGGGGGGCAGGCTCGCTGGAGCCCTGGCCTCCCCACCCAGCCCTGGGAGCCGTGGCTCCTCCTCATGGCCACCCCTTAGTCAGCAAGACCAGCAGAGCCAAAGCTCAGCGGATCAACAGGTCGGACCAGCCCACCTGCAATCCCTGAGCCCTCAGGCGCCGGAGGGGCCACCGGTCTCCCTCCTGTGCCTGCCCGGCCCACCCCGGCCCACCCCACAGCCTCCCCCTTGCTGCACAGGCCCCACCAGCCTGCACCTCCCTGGCCCCTCCTGTACCCCTCCCCGCCATATCCCCCACGACCAGCTCAGGCGCAGCCACCGCAGCCTCCAGCCTGACAAAGGTGACATCTCTTGACTGAGCCCCAGCCCTCCCTGGGCGCTGGCCCGCCCAGCCACCGTAGGCCCCAGTAAAAGACAAATCTAATCTTGCCATACGCCGCTTAGGAAACCTGCCAGAGTTGTGCCGATTTCTCCGAAGACAGCCTAGACACAAAGCTGGAGGCTCACGGAGGGCTGGCTGGGGCGCCACGTGCTGTGCAAAGGAGCACGGCAGCTCTGTGTCCCCTGCGTGGGGGACAAGCCGTGTGGGAAAGCCAGGTGCACAGCGGGGTCAGAAGAAGCACGACCCCGAAGGCCACCTGCATCTGCCGCGTAAGACGCTGTTGGAGCACAGATGCTGAGGGCGTTCAGATGGTACCTCCTCTCTACAGAAGTTTCCGTTCACTCTGAATTTTATGCCACGCCGAGCATTACCACTTGGAACATAAATGAAATTCGTGTATAAAAACCCCTTCCACGAGTTTTCTGTCACACAGAGTAACCCCAAGTTCCCCGCCCCCTGGCCTCTCTCTGTCCCTCCTTCCGCCAGGCGGCTCTCGGCCAAGCGTGGTCCTCATCAGTCAGGGCTCAGCTCAGCGCAGCTCCGCACAGGGGCCCTCCCTGCTAGCTCCTCATCCAGCCCACCCCCAGCCGCTGGGGGCTCGCGGCCCGGGACTCGGCCTCGGTCTGGCTGGTAAGTGGCTGAACAAGCAAGGGGACACCTTCCCACTCGGAGGAGCAGGCCAGCGGGGCACGGGCGGGCACCGGTGGCCTCGCGGTGGGGACCGTAGCGCGGCAGGCACTCCCCAGCCAGGGCTGGACGTGCACAGGCAGCCCACCTGGCCAAGGCCACGCAGGCGAGCAGGGCAGCTGGCCCCGTGGGCTGTTGAGCCGGTCCTTCTGCAAGCTGACTGGAGGGCGAGGCTGTGAGGAAGGAAGGCGGCTGTGTGGCTCATCACTTGATAATTTTTAAAACTCTGGGAAGTCGATGGTTCTAAGTGTCATCAGAACCTTCCTAGCCGGAGTGTGGAGCATCACAACCCCTGCAGACCAGGACGTAGCCCCGTGCCACACCCAGCACCCAAGGCGCCCTAGGCGCCCTAGGCGTCCTCCCGTACCCAGAGTGGCACTCAGATCCCGTGCTAGGCCTGAGGGACCAAGGGGAAGGGGAGCCCACACCCGCCGGCCCTGACTCATCCTGGAGCTGGAGCTCATTTCCTGTTGGAAACTCTGAGCTGCCACCGGTGACCGCGGCCTGGGAGGGAAGACTGAGTCACCTCCGTCAGGGCTGGGGGGTCCCCCCATCCCCCCCCCAGCTCTGTCCACTGCAGCCACACCCAGCGCCCCCTCCTGGCCCACGGCCAACTGCCCGCCCAGCCCCCCTGCCCAGCCCAGCCAGGCCACAGACAAGGAAGGAAGGAGCAAAGGGGAGGGAGGGGCCTGCGCTCACCACACCCCCGACCCAAGAAGGGGGAGAAGGCTTGTCCACCAGCCACTGAGCAGGGCAGGGGCAGCAGCGAGGCGAAGGCTGGGGGAGAAGGCCCAGGCCGAGAGCTGGCCACCGGGGGCTTGGTCACAGCTGACCACGTAGTCAAGTGCTTCGCTGGGAAGCACTACTGTCTCTTCGTGGGTGTCACTGTCACCCCATTGACAGGAGCTGGAGAGGCCGTGTGGTGAGCCCGAGGCGGCCCCTCTGCCCACAGCCTCACTGATCCTCCCAGATGGGCTCCCACACCTAGGCCCGAGTTAGCAGGTCCAACTCAGACCAGGCCAGGGCCGGCGCTTCCGCTCAGCAACCGGGCCTGCGCCTGCGTCCCCCGACCACATTCATTTACCTGGCAAACTCCTACCTACCCTGCTAGCCTCACCCCAGGCCCCCTGCCCACCCCTCAGAAACCAAGTTCCTCCCCAGGTAGTGAGACACAGAGATGGAAGCAGGTGCGGGCTGCCCCACCTCAACGCCAAGGCCAATGAGCTCCAAAAGCACATGTGTGAGCCTCGAGCTGCACAGGACCCTCTGCCCACCTGGGTCCTGCAGCACAGGTGCTTAGGGACGGAGGGATGCTACAGAGCAGGGACACAGCAAGGGCTTGCTGGCCACCTCTGGGACAAGAGGACCTGTTCCATCCTCTGAGACCTGGCTCCCGCTGGGAAGGATCTGCCTAGACCCCAGGCTGGGCCCTGCACCCGCCATGCCTTGGCCTCAGGCCCAGTGGCAGATGTTCCTACCCAGGGTCTGCTCTCCTCGCCCCAACACAGGGCTGCCCGCTAGGCCATCACCAGCCCCAAGCCAACCAAGCAGCCAGTCACAATATCACATCTGTGCCACCCAACCATGGGGGCAGGCGTCACCCCCACTGGACAAACTCAAGGCTCAGAAAGGTCAGGTAGTCACCCACACTGTTGGAGAGAAGCTACACCGCTGTCCCATCCCAGCACCTCCTCTGCATGCCCTCACCTCCTGCAGAGAGGGCCTCAGGGCAGACAAGTCCCCGGGGTGGGGGTGGCCAGCAGGACACAGGACAAGGGCAACGCTGGGGAGAGGGCCGAGGGTGCCGGCCAGGGCTGTGTTAACAGCTGGTCCTGCCAGTCCAAGAACCACACAGGCCCCACCCCTAGCTCCGGGGTGTGCCTGGGGATGGGCTGGCAGTAACCCACCGGCTCCTCCTTGGCCTACCCACCCCAAGGTCCTCAAGCCAGGAGGAGGAGCCCTGTGGGTCCACCGACCAGAGAGCGCAGGCAGAAACAGCGCCACCTGCTGGCGGGAGCAAAGCTTTTGCACACTCGCTGCCCACCCCAGCCCACCAGGCCCAGGCCCAGGCCCCGGCACCCCTTCCCATCCCCCACCCTGGGGCCAGGACACAGCTACCTGCGGCTGGTGCAGGCTCCGGGCCAGGCCTCGCCAGGGTCCCTGGGGTGGTGACGGGCACCACAGGGGGCTCAGGTGCCCCCTCCTCAGGCTCCTTCCGGCGGTAGCCCCACCGCTCCTCACGGGTAGGGTCCTCGGCTGGCAGTGGCCCCCGCTTGGGCGGGCAGCCCAAGGGACCCTGCACGGCCTGCACGTGGGGGGTGCGGCGGGCAGGCATCACCATGGCGACAGGGCGGCGCACCCGCTGCAAAGAGGCGGGCACGATCTCCGGAGGCAAGTGCAGGTACTGGCGCAGGTGGGCAATGCCCTCGTTGGTGAGGTACCAGTAAAAGTGGCGCCAGGCGAAGGTCTCCCGCACCAGGCCCCGCGCCCGCAGGGAGGCCATGGCGCGCGTAACCTGCAGGTTGGTGACACCGGGCACGTGGGGATGCGGGCTGCGGGGCCGCCGATCCTTCTTGGCCACCATCACACCCTCGCGGAAGAGAACCTCGTAAATGGTCCGCAGCTGGTCCAGCGGCATGAGCATGCCGGCCACCATGGCTGCCGGAGCCGGTGCGTCGAGGGCGCTGGCGAGTCGAGGGCGGCGGGCGGGGCACGGGGACGAGGTCCAGTAGACGACCTCGGCACAAGGTGCAACTGGGGCCCGAGGGGCAGGCAGGCCGTGGTGCTGAGCTCGAGCGCGCAGGCTCCAGGCTTGTGGCTCGCGGCGCCTGGCTGCCTGGCTCCCTGGCTCCGTGCGATTCCTGCCGGCACTGTGGCCTGCCCACTGCTTGCGCGAGCCTCCCGCCTGCCCGCCCTTCAGGACGCCCAGGCCGGCCCCCTCTGACTCAGCAGCAAAGGCGGCCCCTCCCACCCTCAGCTAACAGGGCCCCTCGCAGAGTGGGGGGCACCTCGCAGCAGCGGCCATCCCCAAGGCAGGCCCCCTCCGCTCCCAGGCCTGAGGCTCCACGTCAGAAATTACATCAGTTTCTAAACACTTCCTTCAGGGTTCCTAAGCTTAGGGGAGGGTGGACCCAGAATCTAAAAGGCGGGCAGGAGGGTCCTCAGGCCGGGGACCCAACTCAGGGTTGTGGTCTCAGAGCCTCAGGGGTTCACAAGGACCTGAAGAGGAGGGCTGGGCCATCTGGGCAGGGGGCCCTCTAGGTCTAAGGGAGGAGAGCTGAGGTCTTGGGGGGACTCAAGGGCTGAGGGAAGGGCTGCGGTCTTGAGGGGGCAGAGGTCTGAGGGGAATGGCAGGGGCAGCTGCTGCAGCACATGGACAGGCTGTAGGCACCACTGGCTGCTGTCCATCAAGCAGGCAAAGGGACCGAGCCCCCACCTCCAACTGTCAGACTCAGACAGCGGCCACCCTCTTTAACACTTGCCATGCCAGGCCAGATCGAGGGTGGGCCAGGAACAGGGAGTCGGCTGAGAGTCCAGGCACTGTGCACAGGGCACACGGTAGGGGCTCTGAGTGGCCTGCATCCACCACCGCCCCAGGCCAGCTGTGAGAGGCCAGACGCTCTCAGCTGCCACAGGGACCCAAAGCCACCCGCGGCCCAGCGCCCCTGACACCAGGAGACACCCCACCCTGGGCAGCCTGAGTGCCTCCTTTGAGCCAGCTGGACAGATGAGGGGAGAGTAGCACCAGGCTGGAAGAGGGTCCGGGGCCCGTGGAAGGGGGAGCAGCAGCAGGGGAGGGGAAGGGGCTGTGTGCTTCACGCGAACACCCTGCAGCCTGGCCCGGCCACGCCCAGCAGTCACCCCCAGGCCCTCAGAGCTGAGGCTCCAACCACGGACATCCCGCGCCTCCCCCCAGTCCACCCAATACCCCGCTCTCCCACTTGGTGCTGCACCACTCACACCTGGACCCGCGCTTTCTCCCCTCCCCCCAAACGGACACACCCATTCCCAGCACTGCTAACTCGGGAACTGTTTATAAATAGGGCGGAAGGGGGGGGATCCCGAGGTGGGAGGCTCCGGCGGGCAGGCGGCCAACAGGCGGCGCGTGGGGGCGGGTTTATGAGGCCGTTGCCATGGCAGTGCAGAGCCGGCTCCCAAAACACACACACACACACACACACACACACACACACACACACACACACACACACACACACACACACACACACACACACACACACACACACACACACACACCACGAGTTGTGGCAGAGGAAACTGCAGGCACAGCCAACTGTTCCCACAGCCCGGCCCCCCAGCTCTGCGGCGCCGCTCTCTCTCCGCCGGCGGGAAGGGGGCCAGCCCCGCGGGACACCGGCGGGGAGGGCGGGGCGCCGGCTCGGGGAGGACGCCCAGCAGGCGCTGGAGAGGGCAACGGCCACGCCCCCTCAGCCTAGCGGTGCCTGCGGACCCTGCCGGGCACCGCGGCTGTGGCTTCGGGAACCAACACCAGCTGTGGTTTCAGGCCAGCACTCAGGCCAGTGGCCCGGCCCGGCCCTGTGCCCACGGAAGACCCACTCCTGGCCTGACCCTCAGCACCCCCCGGACCACCTGCGCTCCCCCTGCCCCACCCCACAGCCCCACTCTGACCTCCTCTCCCTCCCAACCGTTAACCCCATACGTCCACCGCACATCTCCCTGCTTTGATTCCCCGACCTAACCCCCCAACCCCCAAGCCTCCTACCAAACCGACCCCACAGCATGCCCCCTCCCAAAATGATTCCAAGCCACACCCAAGGCCCCCAGACCTAAGGTCTCTCCTCCTTCCACACAGATTTGCACAGGTCTTTGGCCCAGCCCCTCAGCCCCGTCACAACCCACGCCATTCCCGCAGGAGAGGGCAGCAGTGTGGGACGCTGAACGGGGGCGGGGCACGAAGGGGAATCCTCCTCCCTCCCACCAGCCCCGCCCCCGGGGGTTGAGGGGAGGAGCAGGCAGGAGCCTGGAACGAGACGTCCCCGGTCTGGCCCGCGGTGCCGGCCTCGGCACGCCTCTCTCTACCCCATCCCCCAACCCCCGCGCCCCCCAGGTCCCAGGGCTGGGAGAACATCCCTTTCTGCCCTGCCCCCACGCTGCGGGAACCGCAGCCGTAGTTGCTGATTCAGCACAGGAAGGACCGGGGAGGACAGACAGGGCGGCCCCCTCCTCCCCACTCCAGCCAGGCCCCTCCGGATCTCCAGGGCAACCAGTCGGGGTCCTTGGGCAGCCCCCAGCCACCCCCCCCATTCCGGAACAAAGAACCGCAGTGTGGACTTGCCCAGGGCCAGCCCGCCTGGCGCCTCCCCCGCCACTGATCGATCCCCAAGGCCCTGCCCTGTCCCCTTCGACGCTGGGGGGCAGGCCGACAAACGGGGCGGGGATTCGGCAGAGTTCGCGAGGAGAGAAAGTGCGGATCCGAGAGGTGGCGCAGGCCGGCTCCCACCCCCGCCCCGCCCCCGCCGCCGCAGTAGCCCGCCCCGCCCCCCGACACTCGCTGCAGGGTTGCAGGGCTGCGGGGCTGCGGGGCTGCGGGGCTGCGGCTGGAGTCACCCCCGCCAGCTCCGGGCGGACCTCGCACCAGGTGGAGTCCCGGCAGGACACGGACATGGGGTCTCCTGCGGCTCCGGCTCCCCACCCACAAAGCTGCCCCCAAGGCGGCAGACCCCGACCGCTGCCCTGTGGGGGCTGCACCCAGCCAGAGGTCACTGCCTGGTCCACACTCCCCACCCCCCCGGCTCGGTCCCTATCCCCGGCCCGCACCTTTGAGGGAGCTGATCTCATGCTGAATGGCTCGCGAGGGGTCCATGTCTCCACTGGGGCTGAGGGCGGCGCGCGGGCCGCCACGCAGAGTCCAGCCCCGCACTGCACTGCCCAGGCCAGAGCCGCAGCCTGGGGGAGGAGCCGGGAGGCGTGGGGCGGGGCTTGCCAGCCGGGGCGGAGCCTCAACTAATCAATGCGCAGTGCAAGGCCGGCCAAGCTTGCTCCCGTCTACTCCGCCCCCACCCTTCCAGACCCCTGCTCCCGGTCACCTGACCCCGGTAACTCCAGCCGGACTGCCAGGCCATCAGGCTGGATCCAGGCATGCTTGGACGGCCCACCCCAACCCCCAGTCCTCCACCGCTGGCCACCCCCAGAGTGCCCTTCTAGCCGCTCCTGCACGCGGCTTTCCTGGCCTCGAAGTCATGGCCACTCACTCCCTGCTGGAGACACCCACCAGTCTGCACCTCCTGGCGACCTCCCCAGCCAGCACCCTGGGTGAAGAGAGAAGGTAGATCCCACCAGGGCAGAGGCTGGAGGCTCCTTCACCACCACCATTCACTTCCCCCCCTTCCATGCCCTCTGCCTTCTCCCCTCAGCTGGGGGCCCTCCTCCACCCACATGCGCCTCTGGGTCACCTCACCCGGTCCTGTGACACTCTGACTCCCAAGGTGACACATTCAGCCTCTGCCTCTCCAACTCAGCAAATACCCACAAGGCTTGTCTTGGGAAGTTCCTGTCTTCCCGGCTCTGCGGATGTACCACCATCTACCACCCAGCAGCTCAGGCCAACACCCGAGGGTCCTCACCCCCATGGGTCAGCCCCACAGGTCCTGGTGGTTCCACCTTCCAGTCTGTCCACCTGCCACCAACTGTCCGGCCCAGCAGTCTCCTTGCACCACCACCCCTGTTGCTGACAGGATCAGCCTCCCGGACACTGACTGTCACTGCCTGCCCCCTGGGGAGAAAGACAGCGCTGGCACTGCCAGCGTGGGGTCAGCTCCGCCCCCCTCAGGCGCCGCAGGAAGCCGTAAACCAACGCGCAAGGCTTGCCCACACCTTGGGCGTGTGCACGCGTGCGTGCGCGGGGCTTCAACATAAGTCCCAGGATTGGGCCCTCCCGCTCCACCCTGGTCCTCTGTGCTGGGCTGTGGGGACAGACACAGCCTCCGTCTCCTGCCAGGCCCACGTCCAGATTCTTCCTCCATCCTCACCCCAAGGCCCTCCTGGCCCCTTGGGGCCCACACCTTGCCCAGCCAGGCCGCTGCCTTTAGGCGACCACTCTTCCTGCAGGCAGGCCCACCGTGCGTCAGGTCAGGACTGGGGGGAGCGCGTGATGATGGCAGAGCTGCAAAGCTGGCGGTGCCCACAGGTACCGGCTGATGAGCAAAGAAGCGGGCGCGGCCCTATACTGGCTCGAGGCCTGATGTTCTAGGATCCCTCACAACCCCATCCCCGCCCCTCTCAGGACTCAGCCGGTCCGGGGCACAGGCAGGTCTCAGGCAAAAACAGCGGCAGACCTGGGGTAAACAGGAATATGAGAAATTAATAGAGGATTTTGTGATTCCTTACACCTAAATTCCTATTACTTTTTTATTAGCCACGTCCAGATGAACCTAAATCCAACTGTAACTGAAGAGTACTTCCTAACTAAATCTCGAATGAAACTGATACTTAAACAGAACTAAAAACTATAGGAAAACTCACCCACACACAAAATTAGTGCTGGTTCTAGTTTTGAAACTGCATATAATTGAGAGTCCCCTGGCGGTCCAGTGGTTAGGATTCAGCGCTTTCACTGCTGTGGGCCAGGGTTCAATCCCTGGGTGGGGAACCAAGATCCCACAAGCCACACGGCACGGCCAGAAAAACAAAACTGCATATAACTGAATTTTATAAGATTATAATTTTAAGCTACTGAAAAGATGAGGGCAGAAAGCAAGTAATGGGGTAACGCAAGGATAAGGCGCAATTAGGTGGCTTTTCCTAACTTTTCAGAACCATGGGGACAGAGAAGGAATGCCCCAGGCCCTTAACGGCCCCCTCAAGTCACGCTGCCCACCCGGGAGTGGCCACTGCAGCCACCTGCAGCCGCCCGCAAACAAGGGCTCGCAGAGAAGGGGTGGCAGCCACAAGGCCCAGCGAAGAGGCCTTCGGCCTGCCCCCGCCCAGCCCGCCCCAAACGGCAGCCACATGGCGTGGCCTGGGGAGTGGGCTGTGGCCACGGCCCGTGGATAGAGTCCACGGGACACACTGAGCCCATTCCTTGGTTTCTTCCCAGAGGAAGGGGCAGCTAAAGTGGGGCCGTGGAAAGATAGGCTGCAGCCAGCCAGCAAAGGAGGCGGACGCACATACGAAGGCCCCAGGTCGAGAGGAGAGGAGTCTGGCCAACGCCAGGGAACGTGTGCGTGGAGGGAGCCTGGCCTCAGAGCTGTAGGCCGGGTCCCCCTGGGCCAAGGAGGCCCCTCGGACTGCGGCGGGCACGGGCCTGGGGTCGAGAGCTGGGGGCAGCGTGGCTCCGGCGGGTGAGATGCAACGGCCCTGGCCCGCCCGACAGTCCTCAGCTTTCACGGTCTCGCTGCCCAGGAGATCTAGTCCCAGGGTCCTCAAGAAAGCAGGCCGTCTGACCCGGCACGGCTTCCCCACGCCCAGCTGGGGTCCTGTCAGGTCACCTGCACCAGGGACTCGCATCATACGCGCAAGGCCGACCGCTCTCGAAGCCTTACTGCAAATTCCAGGAGGCAGCTTACACCCCTGTGGTCCCTGCAAGCCAAGCTGAGCCCCTACGCCACAGCCAGGCCCCCTCCTTCCCAGCCCCTCTGTCTGGGACAAAGCACCCCCTCCTCACAAGCCTCCCGAGACCCTGGCAGGTGTGGCCCCAGGCCACACCCCCTGCGATTCGGCCCGCCTGCTGCTCCCAAGGCCCGGTCTGCCTTCCAGTCCGTGTTCCTCACCAGGGTTCCCCAGCTTCACGCCCGTGCCCGGCCCCGGGCAGCCTGCCCCACCGGAGCTCACTAGTGACTGGTGGGCAGGTGACCCTGTGCAGGGGTGACATGGGACCGCTGTCGGCCCTGCCGGCGGACACCTTCCACACAGGGTCCCCCATAGTCACCCAGAGAGACCCCGCTACGGACTGTGTCTGTTCGCTGCAGTGGGAACGGGGGGCCCTCTCACCTGCACCACCAGGCCTCAGCCCACAGCTGTCGCCTGGCATTGGCCTTGCCCTCTCGGGAAGCTGGCAGGCTGGGCAGGAGGAGGACGCTCTTCCACGTGGGCAGCCGCTGGGCGAGGAAGGCGGGACCTCAGCTAGACCAGCCACCCTGTGCGGCTCCACCCCACAGGGCCAGGTCCACAGCCCCGCGGTGGGTGCCGCCAGGGCCCCAGGGGTCCTGGCGATGGCCCAGGATGCATGGCGGGTCCCCGTTTGGGCCCCATCCAGCTCTCTCCCCCTGTAGCCCAGTTCAGAAATGGCACCGTTACCAGGTGTCCGCCAGAGACCTCGGGCAGGGATCCCGGGTCCCACCCCCGCGTTCCATCCGTCAGGAGGTCCCATCATTTTGCCTCCCAAATACCCCTCAAACCCGTTCTCTTCCCACCGTCTCCACCGCCACCCTCCTCCCCTTGGAGACAGCCCTGGCCTCCTCGCTGCCGTCCGCCTCCAGGTGCTCGGTGGCCACAGCCCCGCTGCCACATCTGCTCCATCTCAGGGCTGCAGAGAGGCTCCCCATCCTGTCCTGTCCTGTGTCGTCCTGCTGCGCAGACCCCTCTGCCGTTTCCTCCAGCAGGGACAGTGGGGACAGCGCTCTCACACAGGGACACCTGCCTCAGCACCCCTGCACCCCAGGCCTGGTCAGAGGCACCCACGCAGGGACACCAGGCAGTGGATGCTCGCAGTTCAAGGATGAGGTACTTCCCAGGAACGCTATTGATAGAGGTTTACTTCATTAATAGATTAAAGGAGAAAACCTGTATATTGATCTCAAAACTGTGGATAACTCATTTGATAAAAACTCACCAATATTTCTGAGTTTTACAAAGTGACCCAGTAAACTGGGAAGGGAGGTCCAGGCACCCTCAGTATCTGAGGGGGATGGATTCCAGGACCCCAGCCAACACCAAAATCCTCGGATGATTAAGTCCCTTATAAAAACTGGAGGACTATTTGCATATAACCGAATACAGTGCAAATGCTATGTAAGTAGTTGTAAACACAATGTAGGGACTTCCCTGGTGGTGCAGTGAATCCACCTGCCAATGCAGGGGACATGGGTTCAAGCCCTAGTCCGGGGAGATCCCACACGCCGCGGAGCAACTAAGCCCATGTGCCACAACTACTGAGCCTGCGTGCCGCCACTACTGAAGCCTGCGCACCGAGAGCCCGTGCTCCACAAGAGAAGCCACCGCAACGAGAAACCTGCGCACCACGACGAAGAATAGCGCCTGCTCGCCGCAACTAGAGAAAGCTCGCGCAGCAACAAAGACACAACGCAGCCAAAAATAAATAAATATATTTATTTTTTAAAAAATACAATGTAAATGTAAGTAGCTGTCTTTGAGCACCCACAGCAAATTCAAGTTTTGCTTTTTGGAACTTTCTGGAATCCCCCCCCCCCACAGTACTTCTTTTTTAAAAAAATATTTATTTATTTATTTGGCCACACCAGGTCTTAGTTGCCGCATGCGGGATCTAGTTCCCTGACCAGGGATCGAACCCTGGCCCCCTACATTGGGAGCACGGAATCTTAACCACTGGACCACCAGGGAAGTCCCACCCCAATAGTACTTTTGATCTATTACTTAAATCCCCAGTTGCAGAACCGTGGATGGGGAGGGCTGGCTGTATATCGTTAACGTGAGAACACACGTCCCTCCAAATCTGACCAGGACACCGCCCCAGGGGCCCCCCCATAGGAAGTACTGGGAGCAGCAGGGCTGTAAGGCTCAGCACGGTGGCCAGGACACCCCCAAAGCCACGTCAACAGGCGGCCAGGGCGAGCCTCCAGGCTCAGCTGCAGGAGAGGCTGATCCAGGGCGTGTGAGGGGAAAGAACCTAGGCTCCCGATGCAGAGCACTGACAAGTGTTCAGAGTCTGCACCTTCTCAGCACCTAAACCAGTGCCTCTGATCACCTACCAGAACCAACAAAGGCGCTCACTAGAGTGACAGGCTTTCAACACCCTTCTGAAGACCCAAGAGATTTCCTATAGGCCAATAATAACGAGTTGGAAAAAGAGGGTGGGAAAAACCTTCATTCGCAGTGCAGGATATAAATTACTCTGGAACAAGATAAATAAAAATCAGTCAGAACTTAAGTTCAGGAAGCCCCACAAGCACAAAGCAAGAACCAGACCCATGGGGAGTCTCACATTCCCAACGCAGAGGTCTGACCTCGCAGGACCACTGTGCCCTGAGCTAGAACTGCGCTTCTGACCCACCCCTGCACCCCACCGCCGGCCCCGCCAGCCCTGCCCCGACTCTTTCTTTTTTTAAAATTAATTAATTAATTTATTTATTTTTGGCTGCGTTGAGTCTTCATTGCTATGCACGGGCTTTCTCTAGTTGCGGCGAGTGGGGGCTACTCTTGGTTGCGGTGCACGGGCTTCTCATTGCGGTGGCTTCTCTTGTAGCGGAGCACGGGCTCTAGGAGCACAGGTTCAGTAGTTGTGGCACGCAGGCTTCAGTAGTTGTGGCGCACGGGCTTAGTTGCTCCGTGGCATGTGGGATCTTCGCAGACCAGGGCTCGAACCCGTGTTCCCTGCATTGGCGGGCAGATTCTTAACCACTGCGCCACCAGGGAAGCCCTGCCGCACCGACTCTTAATAATTGCCTCCTTCAGACACTCACATGATTGTATAGCAGATGGGCAAGGTCCTGTTGTCTGTTTGAAACCCTGTCACTGGGTGCTGGGCAGGTGTAGGGAGCGAGCCGTTTCGGGTGCTGCTGTAACATCCAGCAAACACCTTAGGAACTTTTAAAAAATACTGTATTTGAATACGAACTATTCCCCGGATGCAAACATGGGCCATACAGGGAAACGTCTCCGCCCAGATTGTCCCCTCTCCACCCCGCACACAGTGTGGAAATCACTGTCAGCATTGCCTTCCTCTTTATCCCTCCGAAATTTCTTTATGTGGAAAGTCACGTAAATACAAACATGATTCTTGGTTTTCCCCCTTTTAACACAAAAAGTGACCGCTCGGGACTTCCCTGGTGGCACAGTGGTTAAGAATCCGCCTGCCAGTGCAGGGGACACGGGTTTGAGCCTTGATCCGGGAAGATCCCACATGCTGCGGAGCAGCTATGCCCGGGTGTCAGAACTACTGAAGCCTGCATGCCTAGAGCCCGTGCTCTGCAATAAGAGAAGGCACTGCAATGAGAAGCTCTTGCACAGCAACAAAGAGTAGCCCTAACTACAGAAAGCCTGATCACAGTAACAAGGACCCAACACAGCCAAAAATAAATAAATGAATAAATAATTTTTTAAAAAAAGTGACACCTCACCTGCACCATCTGACCCCACACCTGGGAGGTCTCCCGCTGCACCCCTGCATCCGCCCTCCCTCAGGGCGCTGGCTGCCGTCCTTGGCTCTCACACACACACTGCGTTCTTAGGCCTGATAGACATTTTCATTGGCCTGGTTTCCACCGGTTCACTAATGCAATCCAGAAATTCTGGGTTTCTGGATTTTTACCAATCTGATAGGTGAAAACACGGCACCCTGGTGTAGCTAGAGCTTAAATTTTGCATACTACTTGACCCAGAAATTCTATTTCTAACAATAGCCATAGACACACAATAATCCAGCTGCAAAGCTCTTCTATGTAGCAGTTTACAATACCAAAAAACCCCACAAAACTAAACAAAACTAAACCTAATGTTCCATGGGAAGAGATTAAATAGGATATGATTACCATATAAAAGAATATTATATTATAAATTAATGTCATAGAAAGATGTATTTGTTGTAACATTAAGTAAAAAGAAGTTACACGTGCTTAAAATACTTCATAATATTAGATTATAAAGTTATAAATAAATTACATTATACTATAAAATACTGTGCACATTTTTTAAAAACAATCATAGGGACTTCCCTGGTGGTGCAGTGGTTAGGACTCCGTGCTAGATCCCACATGCATGCCACAACTAAGAGTTCACATGCCACAACTAAGGAGCCCATATGCCACAACTAAGGAGCCTGCCTGCCGCAACTAAGACCCAGCGCATCCTAAATAAATATTTTTTTTTAATTAAAAAAAGTAAAACAACAAACATAGAACAAAAAGATGTGGAGGTTTTACAAAACACCAATCAACCACTGCAGGGCAGCTTGAGGGGGAAAGCACTGAACGGTGGCCCCTGGAAGATATGTTCACATCGAAATCCCTGGGACCC
The DNA here is from genome assembly GCF_026419965.1 of Kogia breviceps. NCBI lineage: Eukaryota > Metazoa > Chordata > Mammalia > Artiodactyla > Physeteridae > Kogia > Kogia breviceps. The sequence goes on from NC_081326.1 coordinate 76,996,051, forward strand.
GTGACTGTGGCCTTATTGGGAAATAGGGTCTTTGCAGATGTGATTAAGTTAAGGATGTCACGATGAGATCACCCTGGATTATCTGGGTGGGACCTAAATCTAATGACAGGTGTCCTTATAAGAGACAGAAGAGAGATACACAGAGGAGAAGCCATGTGAAGATGAGGCAGAGACTAGAATGGTGCAGCCACAAACCAAGGACCAACAGCCACCAGAAGCTGGAAGGGGCAGGCAGGGTCTTCTCTCGAGCCTTCACAGAAACTACGGCCATGCCAACACCTTGATTTTGGCCTTCTGGCCACCAGAAGTATGAGAGAATAAACTTCTGTTATTTTAGGCCACCTATTTGTGGCCATTTGTTACGGGAGACACGGGAAACTAATGAAGATATTTTTACCAGGAGTGACAAATATTTAAAAGCATGGCACTGGTTTTGGAATTGGGTAATGAACAGAGGCCGGAGAATTTTGAGGAGCATGATAGAAAGAGCCTAGATTGCCTTGAACAGGCTGTTGGAAGAAATATGGATGTTAAAGACGCTGCTGCTGATGACTTAGAAGGAAACGAGGCACATATTGCCCGAAGCTGGAGGAAAGGTGATCCCGATTAAACAGTGCAAAACATGTGGCTGAACTGTGTTCCACTGTGGGGTGGAAAGCAGAACTTATAAGCGATGAACCTGGATCTTTAGCTGAGGAGATTTCAAAGCAAAGTGTGGAAGGTGTGACCTGGTTTTAACCTGTTCCTTACGGTAAAGTGCAGGAGGAAAGACGTCAACTGTGGAAGGAACGGTTAAGCAAAAAAAAGAACCAGCACTGGTGACTGGGAAACCCATGGCCTGTTCAGACTGCAGAAGATGCTAATGTGGGGAGACTCACTGTTAGGAGAGAGTGCTCTGGAGAGAAAGACAAGGACGCAACTGGACAATCCTCCTCTGAAGAGATGTGATCTCTGACTCATAGACGCATTCGAACCTCGCAGCACATGCTGGGGATAGAGAGGGTCGTCCAGGAAAGCTCTGTGGAGAAGCCTCTAACCCGGTGGCATGGATCCCTGCGTCATACACAGGAGACCCACAAGGTGTATAAGAGTGTTGTATCAGCAGAAACACCGCCAGCTTGGATGCAAGAGGATAGAGACGGGATGAAAGGAAGGAAAGCTGTTGCAATTCTGGAGGCAGGAAATGGGGTGACAGAGCTACTCAGCTTCAAACGTATGCTGCCCGGCAAGAAAAAGGAAAAATGACTCCAAGGGCAGAGCCTTGGGCCCAGAGGGAGGAGCCATGGGCACAGAGGCCGGCAGAGCTGAGGGTGCACAGAGCAAAGCCTCAAGCCACAGAGGAGTATCCTCAGGCCTTCAAAAACCGATTGAACTTGCCCTGCTGGATTGCAAACTTGCTTGGGACTCCGTTATTCTTTTCTCTTTCTTCCTTTGAGAAAGGGGATGTCTACTCTTTGCCTGTCCCACCACTGTACTTTGGAAGTACACAACATGTGTTCTAGTTTCACAGGTCCACAAATGGAGAGCAAATTTTGCCCCAGGGTGGACCATACCCAGAACTTTACCTATACCTGATTTAGAGAATTTAGATGAGACTGGGCTTTTGAGCTGATGAGATTTTGGACCGGGGGTCGCTGCTGTAAGACTTTCGGGGATGCTGGGCTGGGGCAAACGCACGTTGCACGTGACAGACGTGAATTTTAGGAGGCCAGACAGAGGGCAGACTGCAGTGGGCTGAATGGTGGCTCTGAAAATACATGTCTACCTCCAAATCCCTAGAACCCGGGAAAGTTACCTCTTTTGGAAACAGGGTCTTTGGAGCTGTAACTTAGTGAAGAATCTTGAGATGAGATCATCCTGGACTATGAGGAAGGCCCTAAAATGCGATCAGAAGTGTCCTCACAAGAGACAGAAGAGAAGACGCAGGGGAGAGTCCTGTTGAAGATGGAGGCCTATTCTGCAGCGATGCAGCCGCAAACCAAGGAACCTGACAGCCACAGGAAGCCGGGAGGGGCGGGGCGGAATCTGCCCTAAAGCCTCGGCCCTGCTGACACCTTGATTTTAGACTTCTGGCTCCTAAACGTTGAGAGAATACATTTCTGCTGTTTTAAGCCACCCAGAGTGTGGCAAGGGGGGCTATCTGTATTCTGAAAACACCCATGAGATCCTGTGGTAATAACGATAGTGAAGCTCAGTTGTGCCCATTGAGGCTCAACCCTGTGCCTGTTCCGTAAGCTTCCCACGGAGCCATTCATTTAATAAGAAAGGGGAAGAAAGGTACATTTCAAAAGTTCAAAATACATGCTCACTTGAAAGACAAAAAAAGACCTGAATAAAGACCATAAAAGCCATCCACCCAGCCAGAGCCACCTGATGCAGACACCTCTTCATGGCTTGCTACCAACGGCCTCACACCTGCATCCTCCGGACTCGCACCCCCAGCTCCCCGACCATGCCTGCCATGGAGGGCCTCCCAAACCCCGCTGTACCGGGCACCTGTGCAGCCCCCAGCCCACCTGACCCACCAGCCTGCCTGAGATCTCCCGGACTCCAGGGCAGCCACACCGGACCTCCTTCTAGGGCCTTCCTTTCCTGCAGCACTGGCCCTGGACCTGCCCCTACCTCAGGAACCAGCGTGGGTAGCAGATGCCCCCCACCCTCCTCCTGACCCCAGGGCAGCAGGAAAGGAAAGGTCCCCGCCGAGAGTTGACCACCCAGCTGGGCGGACCCTTCTGCAGCTAAACCATGACCCAAGCTCCCCCAGAGGAGGATGGGAGGAAGGGAGAGGGGAGGAAGCCCTGCGGGCTGTGCCCTGAGCCTTCCAAGTGGGCACCTGCCTCCCATCACCTGAGAAGGGGTTTCTGACTCCCCCTCCACCCAGCCACCATCACCTGGGGCCACCACCAGATGACCCAGCCCATGGCCCCTCTTGGGTCCCAAACCTCACCACCCACAGCCCCTGAAGGCAGCCACAGCACCAGCTCTCCCAGCCCTGCATCTCCCTGTCCAGTGTGGGCCTGTTTCTGGCCACTGCCCTTGGCCCCATGCCGGGTGGGGGCGCCTGGCCTCCCACCTGCACCATCCCTCTCCAGCCTCATTGCATCTGTTTCCAAGGTGCCCAGATCCTGCTGCCAACCCCCACCCCGCTGCTGGCTCCCCTCAGGTCTCACTGGGGAAACTGAGGCCAGGAGGCAAGATCGCCCACGCCTTCCCAGACCCACACCTTCCCATCGCCCACGCCTTCCCAGCCCCACACCTTCCCATCACCCACGCCTTCCCAGCCCCACACCTGTAGAAGCCTCTACCACTTCTGAACCACAGGGCCCCGAGTGGCAAGGGGCTGTCACGCCCACCCCCAGCATGTGCGGCCGGGCAAAAGAGAGGGGTCACACAGCGCCCGGGCCACCCGGGCCCCCGCCAGCCAGTGTTCTGCCCGGGCTGCCTTCTGCTGACAGCTCGGCCTCCTTGTCACTGCCCCGTCCTGCAGGGCGGCCTCCCTCTCACACACTGCTGGACCCCTCACCGTCTCCACCTCCCTTCTCACTTCCTACACACCCCTTGGCACCCCCAATCTGACCACGCCCCCAAACAGGTCTCCCTAAGGTCCTGATATCCCGTATGACCACGCCAGGTGCTCTAAGGGCAGCCGGCTCCCGGTTCATCGCTCCTTCCCTTTCACTGGGCTGCCCGGACCACCCCCTGGGGAAGGCTCCCCCTCTGCCCCGGGCTTCCCCCTCCCCCCCGCCACCACGAGGGCCCCAAGCACAGTGCCCATCCTGGTCCCCCCAGCAACTCGAGTCTTCACATGTTGCCTGGCTCAACGATCACCTCGGTTTATTTGCCCCCAAGCTAAGCTCCTGTTCTTCCACCGCCCCTGCTGCAGAGGCACCACTCCACCCCCCACCCCGCTGCTCCCCACCCCCACCCCCACTCCCACTCTACGGCAGCCCAGTCTGGGGTCTGGGTTCCTGCAGGGGTCCAGCTCGGGGTCCACTTTCCCTCCCATTCACCTGCTCATTTTCAAACCACATTAACGAGGTGCAACAGGACACAGACCCTGCCCTCGGGAAGCTGAGTTAGGTGGGAGAGAAGATATTTAAAATCCTCTTTGTTGGGCTTCCCTGGTGGCGCAGTGGTTAAGAATCTGCCTGCCGATGCGGGGAACACGGGTTCGAGCCCTGGTCCGGGAAGATCCCACATGCCGCGCAGCAACTAAGCCCGTGCGCCGCAACTACTGAGCCCATGTGCCGCAACTACTGAAGCCCGCGCGCCTAGAGCCCGCGCTCCGCAACGAGAGAAGCCACCGCAGTGAGAAGCCCGTGCACCACAATGAAGAGTAGCCCCCGCTCACGGCAACTAGAGAAAGCCCGCGCGCAGCAACGAAGACCCAATGCAGCTATAATAAATAAATAAATTTATTTTTAAAAAAGTAATAAACTGACAGAAAAATTAGAAACACTGCTAACACAGAAGGAAGTTAACAGTCATAATAAATATAGAACTCTTAAAATTCAAAACAAAACACCTTACAGAGAAATGAACAATGCTTTTCAATACAAAGAGTGAATAACTATGAAATGATGGTCACTTAGTCAAAGAATGCGAATTAAAACAAATTAGAATTTTCTCATCAATCAATTGACAAGGGATTGGAACTAGTCTGCCTTGTATCTGCTGGCTCATCTACACCAGAGGACAATTTAGAAATACAATCATTTTTAATGATGAGCCCCATGTTCACGTAAAGGGACCAGATAAATAAGTGGAGGTACTTCCATGCAGTGGAACACTTAGTACCCATTCAAAAGCATGAGGGTGCCAAGACAATTCACTGGGGAAAGAATAATCTTTTCAACAAATGGTGCAGGAACAACTGGGTATTATCCTCGTGCAAAAGAATAAAGTTGGGGTAATTATGTGGCGGTCCGGTGGTTAGGACTAAGCACTCTCACTGCTGGGGGTCCCGGGTTCAACCTCTGGTTGTGGAACTAAGATCCAGCAAGCCTCAAGGCACAGTTAAAAAAAAAAAAAGAATAAAGTTGGACCCCTACCTCACACCATACTCAGAACTTAATTCAAAATAGATCAAAGACCTAAATGTAAGAGCTAAAACTATAAAACTCTTGGAAGAAAAAAATATTGCCATAAATCTTCATGAATTTGGAGTAGGCAATAGCGCTTAGATATGACACTAAAAGCACAAGCAACCAAGAAAAAAATAGGCAAATTGGACTCACCATTAAAATCTTTTGTGTTCCAAAGGACACCATCAAAAAAATAAAAAGACAACCCATAGAGTCAGAAAATATTTTTGCAAATCATCTATCTGATAAGGGACTTACATCTAGAATACATGAAGAACACTTACAACTCAATAATAAAAAGCTAAAAACCCAATTTAAAAATGGACAAAGCCTCTGGATAGACATTTCTGGAAAGAAGATATAGAAATAACCAATATGCAAAAGAAAAGGTCTCAACATCATTAGTCGTCAGGAAATGAAAATCAAAATCAAGAGAGACTACTTCACACCCACTAGGACTAAATGTCTATAATCAAAAAGGCAGATAATAAGTGCTGGTGAGGATGTGAAGAGACTGGAAGCTTCACACACTGCTCATGGGATCGTAGAACGGTGTAGCTGCTGTGGAAAGCAATCTGACAGTTCTTCAAACAGTTAAATATAGAATTATCACATGTCCCAAGCAATTCCACTCCTTGGTATATACCCAAGAGAGATGAAAACATACATCCACACAAAAACTGGCACACAAGTGTTCATAACAGCACATTCATAACAGCCAAAAGGTGGAAACAACACAAATAGCCATCAACATATCCAGAGATAAACAAGATGTAGTTTATCCATACCATGGAATGTTAGTCCATAAAAAGGAAGGCAGAACCAATACACACTGTGACATGGATAAAACATTATGCTACGTGAAAGAAGCCAGACACAAAACTGTATGATTCCATTTATATGAAATGTCCAATATAGGCAAATCCATAGAGACCTAAAGTAGATCAGTGTTTGCCAGGGGCTGGGGAATGTAAATGCTCTGAAGTGGATTGTGCTGACCATTTCACAAGTCTATTATTACACTAAAACCCACTGAATTCTTTCCCTCCCTCCCCCTCTTTCCCTCTCTTTCCCTCTCTTTCTCTCTCTCCCTCTCTCTCTCTCATACACACACACACCCTGGTCACCCCAGCCAGAGAGACTAGGGGCCCAAGGTGTGACTTTCACCTTTTTTCTTCATATACTTCCACAGTGCTTGTTTGTTTGTTTTTAGCACATTTTGCTTTTTTAAAAAATATTTACTTCTTTATTTGCCTGCGCTGGGTCTTAGTTGAGGCATGCGGGTCTCTAGTTGCGGCATGCGAACTCTTAGCTGCAGCGTGTGGGCTCTAGTTCCCTGACCAGGGATCGAACCTGCGCCCCCTGCACTGGGAGCGCAGAGTCCTAGCCACTGGACCATCAGGGAAGTCCAGCACATTTTGCTTTTGACCATAAACACAGACCAAAAGCCCTCTTCAAAGAGCCCCAAATAACTGACAGCCTCCGATCCTACCAGTTGAACTCTGGCCACCAAAGATGACAACCTATGCTCTCATCCACTCACCCATGCAAGCGCCCTGCAAGTGCTGGCTGAGGGCCTGGGGCTGGTGCCAGGGACACAGATAACCAAGCTCAGAGTCCAGGACAGGGGACGGTGGGCCACGTGAGGAGGATGTCAGGCGCAATGGCACCGGGCAGGCCCAGGGCCTGACAGGGAGGTGGGGGAACCCTTCCAGCTGACTCTTAAAGCAAGCACACGCCCTGCAGATGCGCTGACACTCCCCACCCCCGCCCACCTCTCCAGCCCCACCTTCTCCAGACCAACAGCAGGCCTTCCAGGTGGGTGCCTCCTGCAGGCTCCCTACCCCAACCCTGCCTGCAGCACCTGCCCCCCCAAACCCCCACCCCACCAACATTCCTCCCCTCTGCCTCCCCTCTCCCCGCCCATGCCCCTCCCTCAAGCCTCCCCCACCCCCCCATCCACACTGACTCTGCTCCCAGCCTTGATGACACAACCTTCAAGACTCTACACAAGCTGCCCAGACTCTCCCGGCCGCTCCCCACGCCCCACCCTGGACTTCGTGCCCTGTCCGCCTGGGCAGGCCGTTGGCCCTGCGCGCAGAGAGCTGCCTCAGAAGCTTGGGGGGCTCCTTCCCCACACACCCTCCCCCGCCCCCGCCCCCAGTCCTGCCCGTGCACCGGGAGCACAGGCCCCTCCGGGCCCCCCCGGGCGGCCGCACCTCCATAGCTGTCACAGGCCGGGCTCTGGAGACCCTCGCCAGCCCACGGGGAGCTCTCCGACCCCAGGCCCGGGCAGCTCGGCCCCGCAGGAATTTGTCCTGGAGCGAAGGCAGGGAGGACGGGGAGGGGCAAGGGGTTCAGGCAGACAGGAAGTGGAGATTGTTCTGGAAGGAGCAGGCCCGGGGGTTGGCTGGGGTGGGGGGAGGACTGGGGATTTCCAGAGGGAGAGCTGGGGGGTGACACCTCCACTGCTGTGGGGTGAGGGGACACAAAGGTGAGGGGCGAGGAAGCCGGATTTGGAGGCGGAGGGCAAGTGTATCTCACGAGGAAGCGCAGGGCAAAGGTGGGGCTGGGGGCGAGTGCCGGCGCGGGAAAGGGGTCAGGAGGCGGCAGCCAGAGCCCTTCGTGGGCCCAGCGGTGGGCCAGCGGTCCCCGAGGGCAGAGCCTGCGAGGGCTTGCTGCGCCCCCCAGCCCCCAGCCCAGGTGGCGGGATCAGGGCCTTCCTGCTGCTCCCCTGCCAGGGGTGGCCTCCTCTCTGGGGCAGGACGGGCCAGGGCCTCAGGCCTCCAGTAGGCGCAAGGGGCTCACGAGGGTCAGGCTGCGGCCCACAGCCCGGCCGCTTCTGCTCCTTTAGGCGACTCCCCCCGGCGCACAGCCCCGCCCCCCATTCCCTTGCCGCAAGCCAGGAGGGGGGGTGACTCAGGGCACCCCAGAAGCCTCCCCTCCCCTCGGCCCCGCTCGGAGCCCCCGGCACCTACGCTCCCACTTCGCCACTCTCAGCCGCCCTCGGGCCAGTGCCTCACACGAGGGGGGCTTCACCGCGGCGGTGGCCAGTCCACTTTGGGCACATGCCCCAGCACCCGCAGGCAGGGAGCAGGCGAGCCCAGGAGGGGGCACGGGCCACGGCAGCCCGGTGTGCCCTCACAGCAAGCCTGGAAGCCCGCAGGGTCCCGTCAGGACTCACTGCTGAGAGGTGGGCCGGCACCCCGGGAGCAGGGGGCCACAGCTCCTCAGGCAGGGATGCTCCAGCTCGCTGGGGATGTGACAGCCTCTGGAACCACACACGGCCCTGCAATGTTACCTGACCAAGGAAGATGCTGGAACAAAGCACTGGGTATTCTGTGTAGGTGTCCCCACTTTCACTAGAGTGGCCAGTTCATAAACAGTTCCATCCTGGGGTTTGCCAGGAGAGCTGTGGCCCAGTGGGCAGCTGCTTCCTTGCCCTGGACCTGTCCAGATGGACCCTCCCAGGCCAGGCCAGCCCTCCAGAGACACACCCACCCTCCCTCCCTGCAGGTGCGGCAGTCAGGCTCAGGAGCCCAGTGTCACGAGGGTCTCTACCCGGCCCCAGCGAACTGGTCACAGAGGCAATGGATTGGCGACCAGAGTGCTGACGAGGAGAAGCTGACAAGGAGACGCACACAGCACATCCACCCGCCCAGGACCCAGGAAAGCTGTGCGTGGAGGACTGCCTGGCAGAGGCGCGCCCTGGGCCCCGTGAAACCGCCCCTGCTTGCCAGGGCGAGGTCAGTGGATGGACAGCAGCTGCCCAGGCTCCAGGCGAGGTCCCAGCAGGACCTCTCTCCCTGAACTGCCCTTGGGGGCAGAGCCAGCATAACCAGCCGTGTGGAGCTGGGACCTGCTCTGGGTCAGCTCTGCCCAGGGCCCCACCTCGACCCTCTCTCAGCCTCTGCGGGCCAGGAGCCAGGGCTGTGTCCACGCCTGCTCAGAGCCCAGCGCCCCGGGCAGCTGGGCTGTGGGCAGCTGACAGCAGTAAGGCCTGGACAGGTCCAGAGGCCCCAGGGGGTGTGCAGCAGGGCCACGGGGGTCTGCCAAAGCCACAGAGTGGCTCCTCTAAAGAGGAGCAGGGGGCTGCCCTGACTTCCCCAGCCCACAGCTGCTCCCCAGGGGACAGTAAAGGGGCATAAGAGGCGTCCCTGCCAAGGCGGGTGGCGGCCTAGGTGCTCACCCACTGGGGGAGGTGAGGAAACGCAGCAACTCTGCGACCCACTGCCAGGCAGTGGCAGCCACACGCAGCCCTGGGGGAAGCACCGAGCTGAGAGGCAGGAGGCACCTCTGCCTTGACCCACGTGTCTGCTGTGTACAGACTCCGGACACAGGACAGTGGCCGGGGCGGGGCGGCCCACCCCAGCCACCCACCCGCGCCGCACGATGCCCTATTAAGGACATGACTACGGGGCTCCGCCGAGCGCGCTGCCTCTTCCTCGGGCGCCGGCGGCCGCGCGGGTCGAGCGAGGCTGGCGGCGGGGGCCGGGGCTGGGCTCCGATCGGGACGACTACCGCGGACGAGGTGTCAGAGGCCGGACTGTCCGGCCGGAGGACCTGTCAGGGCCGGCCAGACGGCAGGCAGCCCGCAGGGCGGGCGGGGGCGCCGTACCTTTGTACTTCTCCCGCACCTCCTCGTAGGCCTGGATGAAGTCCTGCTCGTCGGGCGGCGGACCGGGCGGCAGCAGGGCGGCCATGCCGGCGGCAGTCGCGGGACACGGCGGGGCGCTGCGGCGCAGAGCGGGCCTCCTGCCCCCGGCGGCCACTCGGTCCCTGCGGCCGCGCGCGCCGCTTAAAGGGGCCGCCCCCGCCCCGCCCCGCACCCAGGATGCCCCACGGGCGGGCGGGGCCCGGGGGAGAGGCGGCAGCGCGCCCGGGCGCCTCCCGGCGTCGGCTTGGCAGCCGCAACGGAGCGGGCTGGGAGGCTACGAGTCTGCGTCCCGCGCCCGTCCCGGCGGGCGCGCACCCCCTCCCCGCCCCAGTCACCGGCCCGCCGACAGCCCGAGTTCTCCGCGCCCGGCCCTGCAGGGGCCCCCTCCCTCCCCAGCCTCGAGCTCTCCGCCACCCTGCCAGACCCAGCGACCTCACCTGGCTGCCCCCCCACCCCGCTTCTGCTCCAACCGCCGCTACCTAGGATCCTTCTATTGCAACCTGGGAGGTAGCGTGGGTATCTTCAATATGAAACCCTTACACAAAAAAACTTAACTACGAATAAAAGGACTGAAATAGGGAATTTACAGAAGAAAAAATAATTGGTTAAAAAAAAAAAAAGACAAATTATTTGCCACCCATCAGAGTGGCAATCCCCTGTCTCCCAGTGTTGAGAAATGCCCTCTCCAGAATGCCCCCGGCAATGTTCCTCTAACTGGAAATGCTGCGAACCCTGTGGCCGGAAGCCTCACTTCCAGGGCTTAGAACTAAAGAGGGTCGCCAGGTGCCCACAAAGAGCGCCCGCAGGGCCTGAGAGTGAAGAGGGTCCCGGGCTGCGGGAGGACATTCTGGGTGCACTTTCATGTGAGTGAAAAAGAGCCTCGCCCTTTAACATCCGGATGTGACATGTGAAAAGGACTGGCGTTCCCGTGCCATGTCCACACTGGCCCCTGGGGGTGGGGCAGACGGTGAGGTTTCCCTTCACGCTGTCCCGCTCCCCTGCGTGCCCACAAGCTGTTGCTTGTGCTTCCACCCACAAAGTTCCTTGCTGCCCATGCCACCATCTTCGCCCAGCACTGGGCTTCAGACCTCTTCCCACGCACCTCGGTCCACCCTCCCGGTCTCCTGCAGGGCCAGCCCGTCCCCTAGACCCTCATCATCATTCTGTCCTAGCCGACGGGACAGGGTCAGTAGTCCACAGACTGATCCAGAGACCCTCAGCTGCCTCCTCCCTTCCCAGCACGCCCCGCCCAATAGCCTCAAGCCCTAGGTCACCTACTTCCCAAAGGGCGGAGCCACTGTCCAGATGCCAGCCCGACACTGTCAAGGGCCTTGCACTGGGCCTTCCCCATCCTCCCTGCAAGAATGGCAGCTACTAGAGGGCGAGGCCGGACCCTGGCTCAGGGAAGGGCTGGGGCTCTCGCCAACCAGGTGGCCCATCCCGTCCTGCTCCTATATGCTTCTACCCACCCCACCCCCATGGTGGCAGCCAAGACCAGGGGCCTCGAAGGCGGCTTTGCCCCAGGATCCCAAGAAAGTGTCATCATCACATCTGGGCACTGGACCCTTGTCCTGAGACCAATGATGGTGCCACCTCAGCAAGCTCAACCTCAGGCCTCATGCAGCTGACCGGGTGGAGCCAGCAGGTGGCGCTATGCCGTCTGCAACCACCTGGGAGAGGAGAGGCCGCCTCTGACCCGCAGAACACCCTCAGGTCTCATCCCAGTCCTATACCTGCACAGAGCACACAGCACGTGCTCAGTCAACAAGCAAATGTTTATGAATTGGACAGAGGAAGCTCTTCAGCATCATTACCTGCAATGCGGATGACTGCCCGCTCGGCAGGGTCCAAGACACTCCCGTTCCCCCCAGGGCCACCTCCGCTTAGCCGGCTCCGCTGTGTTTTCTCCAGGTTCCAGGGCAGTGTGTCCCCAGGGCTGGGTGAGCCACTGCCTCCGTTGGAGCCGTCCTCAACCACTGCCCGAACCTCGTGGTGCTCGCCCGACATGGCCTCCTGGAGAGGGAGGGGGGGTGTCACACCACCGTGTATGGGGGGGGATACTGCATACTGACCCACCACATTCTTAACCTAAACATGGGCCCCACCCCATCCACCCTGTCATCTGGACACGGACACCCACACCGCTCCTATGTCCCGCTTCATCTACATACTGACACTGACAACCCTTTGCAGCCATCCACAGCTGGCCTCACCCCCTGCAGCTCATTCCTCTGATACCCACACGGTTACCCCCCCACACCAAGACATCGACCTCACTCCCTCCAGTCTATCACTGGGACACCGATACCCCCCACCCCCCAACATCCACAGCCACTCTCTTCTCTTAGTCACCCAAACACTGACCCCTCCACGCTGTCACCAGGGGTTCAGCCAATCAGAGGACACTGATCCCCCCTCCACCCCGTCACTCGGACACTGGCCTCCGATCCCTCCATCCCAAACCTGGACCCCATCTCCTCTACTTCTCGAGTCAGCAAGCAAGCCAGGCCTTGAGGAACCACTGGCGGCTGCCCCTCTCCTCAGCGGCCTTCAGGGAAGGACCCAGACCCCGCACCTCGCACACGGGCTCTACCTCCAAGCTGTCGGAGCCAATAGCGCTCCCCGTCGCCTTACCCCACCCCTGCCCCAACGCAGTCCCACCTCGGTCTCCGCAGTGAAGGCCTATAAATAGCCAGAGCCGCATCAGCGTGGGCCGCGGGAGCTCTGCTGCGGCAAGCATGGGTGGGAGCCTCGGCCGCCCCTCCAGCGGCCCACCCCGCGCGGCACGCATACCGCACCGCGGAGCTGCCGAAGGGCACCCACCCCCGCGCGTGCACGCCCCTCAGCTCCCGGGCCCCACAAGCGCTGGCGTGCAGGAGGTGAATGGGGCTCTGTCCCGGCGGGGCCGGGCTGGCGCGGGGGCATAATGTGGGCTCTGTGCCTCCGCCCCTAGGCTAAGGGCTGGGGAGGAGACGGCGGGCACCGAGCTGGGGGCCACACTGCCCCGCCCCCTACAGCCCGTCCGCAAGGCGCCTCCGCTCCAGCCCCCCGCCCGGCGCCCCACCGCCAGCCGCCCCACCCCAGCCGCCTTTCCTGCCCACACCCCGGGCACCGCCCGTCCAGTTCCGCAGTCTCCGCGCGCGGAGGTGGCGTTCTCCTGAGGGAGGATGGGCGGCGACGCAGCCTCTGGTTCCGCGATGCCTGCGGAGGAAGAGCCCGTACCCCACCCCGCGGCTCCCGCCCGCCGCGCGCCTCTCTGTCCCGGCCCCGGCCTTACGTGCCCGGTGGCTCAGCTCCGCGGGGCTCGGCCAGAGTGGACGGACGGCTAGTGCCGAGAGAGCTGCGCAGGCTGCGCGGGCGGGGCGAGCCCGGAGCCCCGCCCCGGCCGCGAACCGAGCGCCGCCCGTGCGGCCCCTGCGCCCGAGTGCGCGCGGGACCGGAGCGCGAGCGCGGCTTCTCCCGGGTACCGTCCCCCGCGCGCACCCCCACCGCCCGGCACGGCCCCCTCCCCGCGCGCAGAGGGCGGGCCGGTCGGCAAGGAGACGTCGTCAGGGGAGCGGAGCGTGCGTGACACTAAGGCGACGCGGGGTCGCTCGGGCGCGCGCCGGGTCCGGCCTCTGCCGGCTGCCCAGGGCCGCCCCAAAGCACCAGCGGACTCTGCGCCCCGGCCCCCGCCCCTAGCCACCCCCCCAAACAGGTCAGACTCGAAGCTTGCAGGTCCCCCCGCCTGGTTTCACGTACACATTTATTCAAACAACACAGTCGCGCTCGGGCGAGGGCCGGCCCCCCTCCTCTTGGGCTCTGCTGACCCCTGGTGGTTGGGCCGGCCCGGGGGTGGGGGGAGCGGGGAACCCTGCCCGAGCCCTCCTCGTCCGGCCGCCCGTATGGGCACCACTGCAGGAGGCAGGGGCGCCCCCGGGGGCAGCTCGGGCGGGGGAGGGGGCGGTGGGGCTGTGCGGAGCGGGGAGCCTGGGGAGCAGGAGGCCGGCGGCTGGGCCGAGGGGGCGGGGCCTCTAGGGTTAGGTGGCTGGGGAGTTGCTCAAGAGCCCAGGGGCGTCTCCAGGAGGAGACCGGGACATGTGCTTGCAAGTGATGAGGTGTGTGGGCAGCGCCTGGGTGTCGTGAAAGATGACGAAGATGCCGGGCCGGGGGAGGCAGTCCACCGCGCTGTCGTAGCGCAGGAGCGCGTGGCCGGGGGGCCGCGGGGGGGGTGCCCGCAGCCCGCGGCGGCCCTGCCCGTAGTCGCCGGTCAGCACCCGCGCCACGAACACCGCCTTGTGGCCCTCGGCGTCGGGGGGCGAGTAGCGGTCCAACACCGCCAGGGAGGCGCGCTTGGCGAAGTACACGCCCTGTCCGTAGAGCGTGCCTGCGGGGGGGAGGCACGGGGGTCAGGGTGGTTACGGTGGGCAGAGACCGCGCCCCTTCAGGGCCCCAGGCCTCACCGTTGCGGCCGCAAAAGCTGCGGTTGAAGCCGTGTGCGCAGATGTCCGGGACGGTGGCCACCGACGTGCCGTGGTACAGGACCTGCTCGGCCGGCCGCCGGTCACAGCACTGCTCCAGGCGCTCCCGGTGCAGTTCGTACTGCTGCTGCAGCAGTGGGTGCAACACACGCTCCACCTGCGGGCGGCCTTGGTCAGAGCCAGGCTATTGTATCCCCTGGGCCACAGGGCAGGGCTGAGCCCGGAAATCAAGAGCCCTCTCCTGGAGGAGTTCAGAGCCTGGGGAGACCTCACAGCTCCTGTCATGCTCTGCCCAGTAGCAGACATTAGGCGGACGTTCGCCACCTCCGCGGAGCCCCAAGTGGCATTGGAGGGCTTCCAGGGGGGTCTGCAGGTAGGCAACCCATCCACTCACCAGAACCCTGCACCCACAGCCAGGCCTCTGCAGAGGAAAGCTGAGCCCCCCGCCTGCATTGCCCGCAGGACTTCACTCCCAACGCCAGGAGATGTCCTGGACCTCTCAGTGATGGGAAACCAAGGTGACCAACCCAGCAGTCAGCCGAAGAGGAGGCAACTCAGGGACCCAAAAAGTTTCTAAAGAAATTCTAACTAGTCACTTCAGAGGGATGCAAATGAATATTATATCCATGAAACAAGATGACCTACTGTGAAAAAGAAACAGTCTGAAGATTAAAGAGTCCTTACATTAAGAATGGAATTGCTGAACTGCATCCAGTGGATGTGGATAGTAATAAGATGATGAAGATGGCGTTCAGGAAGTGACTCAGAGTGCAGAGCTAAAGAAAAGAGTTGGGAACTGTGAGAGGACAGATGATGGGGGGGGGGCGGAGCTCTAAGCTCTGAGTCACAGGAGCTCCACAAGAAGACACCCAACAGGTGATGGGAGCAAGTGAGGACTTCATGGAAGACAGTTTGCCTGAGCTGAAGGCAGCATCTTCAGATGGAAAGGATCTTGCCATAAAATGCCAAAGACAATGTGAAAAGGCACTTACCTGCTGGGAAAACTTCAACCTTCAAAGTGAAAGAAAAGTCTACAAGTGTCCAGACGCACGCATGCACACACACACACCCCAAAATCGACATACAGACATGGAAAAAAACCTCACGTTTTCATATTGGGGTCCTCACCAGCAATACTGGATGCTAAGAGACCATAGAAGGATTTCTTTTTTCTTGCCTTTCCAAGAACAAAAAATTTTAAGGAAGAAAGAAAAAGAGTTAAGTCTTTCAAAGATCTGAAGGAAAACATGTTTTGATCTTGAACCCTATATCCAGCCAAACTATGAATGGTGAGGACAAAATAAGGACAGATTAAGGTATGCAAGAACCAGCTGTGCTTAAGTTAACAGAAATGTCTTAATAAACATATAGCAACTTTTGTTTGAAAAAAATACCAATATCAAATTATAGTTGCAAACTACTTCTAATTGCAAAAGGCAAAATACGTGTAAAAGTCCAAAATGTTGACTACTCACTCAAGGAGATACTTTTCCTACACAGAAAAGGAATCTATGCAAGAAGGTGACAGGGTCACCAAGAGTAAGCCAGCAGCCAAGCAGCACAGAGAAAAACAAAGAAAGTAAACAAAATCAAGAGCCATTAGTTGGGCTTCCCTGGTGGCACAGTGGTTAAGAATCCGCCTGCCAGTGCAGGGGACACGGGTTTGAGCCCTGGTCCGGGAAGATCCCACATGACGGAGCAACTAAGCCCGTGCGCCACAGCTACTGAACCTGCGCTCTAGAGCCCGCGAGCCACAACTACTGAAGCCTGCAGGCCTAGAGCCTGTGCTCCGCAACAAGAGAAGCCACCGCAATGAAAAGCCCGTGCACCATAACGAAGAGTAGCCCCAGCTCGCTGCCACTAGAGAAAGCCCGCGCACAGCAACGAAGACCCAACGCAGCCTAAAAAACAAATAAATAAAATAAGTCTATTTAAAAAAAAAAAGCCATTAGTCCTTGAATCCTAGAATATTCTCTTTCATGCAACATGGTTTAAATAACTATGTTTCTCATTTCCCCCTTTCCTCTCTGGTCCAGTGGTAAATATTTTTTTCATTGTCATTATATATCGATCAACCTATGGTCCAAAATAATGTCACTGGCCAAACTTTGAGATGGAAGAGGGAGGAGGAGGTGAAAGGGGGGAAGGGAAGCCCATTCTCCTGATCTGCCGTGCAGGGAGGCAAGAAACAGTCTCTAAAATCGTTAAGTGGAAAAAAGACTCAAGTGTACCACGTAAAGTCACAAAGGTCCTGCTGGAAGAATCAAGCGCACGTGACTGACGGCCTCGGGAGGAGCACGGGCATGCGCGCAGGGCATCCTCCCCTCCCCTCTCCAAGTGCAGAAGTGACGGCGGCTACGTCCACCCGGAGTCACAGCGGTCACCCCCAGGAAAGCGGTGGGGCTGGTTCTGGTGGCGGACTGGGCCCGGTCTGGGAAAGGCGTGAGGGTCCGCATATCTGACCAGATCCGGGTTGCTATTGCTGCCCCCAGGCCCACCCACCCACAAGTTGGTGCGCCAGCAGTCAAGAGGGCCACCTGGCTTCACCCGCAGCACCGTGAGCCCAGCTCTCCGGCGCCCCGAGGTCCCTCCCCCCGAGCTGGAAGCGCTCAGCCCTGCGCTCTGCAGCACCTCCTCTCTGCCCCCTCGCTTCCACAGCCAGCTCACTGCAGCCTGGCCCAGCTCTCACCTCCCAGTCGCTCTCCACCGCTGCCTGGCACACAACCCCTCCTCAGTCCTTCCTTCTGGCCCTGCAGGCGCTCTGGCCCTCTGAGCCCCTCCTTCTCAGCCTCTGCTTCCCACCTGCCTGGGTGGCCAGGGCTCACTGGGGCTCCCAGAGCTTCATTCGGGTCCCCCACGCGTGGTGCCCAGCCCTTCCTGCAACCCAACCGTGCGCAGAGTTGCCACGTTCAACAAGTGAAAATGTAGGAAGCGGCTGCCTGGCTGCAGCCGGCCCTCCTCCTGCTGGAGCAGACCCCTTGGGAGGCAGACGGGCCCCAGGACAGCACCCAGAACAACTGGTGGGATGGGACATCCTCACAGCAGCCACGAGATGGCATCACCACCCCACGTTCTAGAGGAAGAAACCGTGGCCGGCATCGGGCTGTAACCGGCGAAGTGGGGGCCCGCGCTGGGACCCCCTAAGCCCTACAGCCTTCTGTCTCCCTGCGCACACTCGTGAACACCCTTCGGGCAGGGAACGGGGCTGCGGAGCTCTGATGCCCCACACAGCCTTCAGCCTGACGGGCAGCTTCCGGCCAGCCGACCCTGACGCAGGCAAGAGGGAGACCCCCCCCCCCCCCGGCTCTGCAAGGCAAAGATGGCGCCAGGAGCCCAGAGGCTGGCAAGGCAGGGCGTGGACTCACCTGGACGACACGGATCCTGCCGTGGGCGGCGTCCAGTGTGTCGCAGAAGGCCCGCACTACCGTATGGAACTCACTGCTGCTCTCGGCCACACACTCCAGCCTGCCCAAGGGCTCCCTCGGCCTCTGCTGTGGCACTGACACACAGGGAGAAAGGGGGTACGGGCCATGCCTGGGGCACCGGTCCGCCCTGCCCTCCCCCGTGCGGGCTGCAGACTCACGAGTGGGGCCCGAAGCCGCCAAGGGAAAGGCCAAGCTCTGATCCCGGGGGCCAGGCTGCAGCGCTGCTAAGTGGCGGGCCGCACGGGTGGGCTGGGTCCCAAAGCCACGGAGGACGACGCGGTCACCACGAAGGGCAACGCTCACGCCGTGGCGCCGCTCCAGGCGAGCGCGCAGCTCCGCGGGCAGCACGCAGCCCTGGGGCCCCACCGTCTCCTCCCGGAGGTGCACCTCCAAGGCCGCCTCTAGGGCCCGGTCCAGCTCATCCATATCCTGCTCAAAGGTCGCGTGCACCTCCAGCTGGGCCCAGCTACCAGGCCCCCCACCCCGGAGCTCCTGTTCTTCCTCCAGTGGGGGCGGCTCCAGCAGCGAGAGGGCCAGGGCCCGCTGCAGCGCCACAGCCTCCTCCCGCTCGGCCACCTGGCCTTGTGGCTCCAGTGACCGGTAGAGAGCCAGCTGCAGCTCGGCCTCCTCCTCCAGCTGCCCAGGCGCCCCGGTGCTGGGGGCCGCGGGCCCCTCCCCAGCCCTGGGAGTCTTCTCCTCCTCCGGTTGCCCCTGAGGCTCCTCCTCCCCCAGCTCCAGTGGCAGCCAGTCTTCCCCGTCCAGGCCCTCCAGGGCAGCCAGCAGCTCTCGGACCTCCTCTGGGGACAGGGAGAGGCACCAGGTCAGGGGTCAAGTCCAGCCAGGATGGGGCTGAAGGAGAGGACTAGTCAGGGCACGGGTGGAAGATAGAGAGGGGGTTAGAGGATATACGGTCACAGGGCAGAGCAGCAGAGGGTGAGGTCAAGAAAAGGCCGCAGGATGTGTGCCAGGGTCCCCAAGGAGCCCTACCTAGGCTCATATTCTCCTGGTCACCGTCCGTATTGTCTGGAGGCCACAGGGTGTGGGAGTGGCCAGGGAGGGCCTGTAGGGCCTCAGTGGGGTCCACCTGTGGGGAAAGAATGCCAGTACCCCCCAGACACATACCCCTCCCAGGCCTCTGAGGTACGGGGGGCTGAGGTGTGGGAGAGGGGAGGGGAGGGGAGGGCTCCATGTCTACCTCTCCCAGGTCTGCGTCCAGGGCAGCCCTGGCCAGACGCTCTGTCCCAAAGACGCACTGGAACTGAGCCTCCAGCCCCCGCAGAAGGTGCTGCCCCTCTGGGCTCAGCAGGAACCTGGCGCTGCCTGGGTGCCTCAGGCTCAGCACGTGACGGCTAACGCAGCCCAGCAGGCTTTGCAGAAACTCCTCGGCTGCCTGGCATGGGGCCGGCGCTCCGCAGAGCTGCGGGACCGTGGGGCGGGGTGAGGAGGAGCAGTTAGCAGGTTTAGGGCACAGGAAAGGCACCCAGAACCCCCAGTAGTAGAGGTGAGGAATCCTCAGGGGTCGCTTACCCGAAATCCAGTCGTATCTGATCCCTCGAGTGGGAAGAGGGCGACGTCTCCCAGGCCAGCAAGAAGGTCCTCGTGATAGCGTTGAATGAAGTGCATTGCTCCTAGCTCCATCGGCAGCACCGTCTCCACCAGGCCCTCCTGCCCCGGTGACCCCACAGGGCCCAGGCTCATTGACGCCACCTGCTCCAGAGACTCCACGCCGATCGCTGGGCCTGGAGACCCCGTAGGCCCCGGGCTCAGCAGCGCCCCCTGTTCTGAAGACCCCATGGGCCCTGAGCTGACTGGACTGGCCTGTCCCAGAGAGGACCTGTCCCAGAAAGGGCTTGTCCTCAGAGAGGCTCCTGTTTGCCCCGGTGCCTCCTCAGAGCCCAATGTCACATTCCCTGCACAATTCTGTGCCCTTGCTGGCCCTCCAGCCTCCAGGAGAGCATGCTTGGGGGCCCCAGGCCCCAACCTGGCCAAGCGGTTCCCTCCACTGGTGTGCTCGCTGAGCTCCTCGGGCTCCAGGACATCGTAGTGGGGGACAAGGCTCAGTTCTGAACCCTGCAGCTCGTGGGCCCGCTGCAGCACCCGTTCGGCCACTTGGAGGAAGGGAAAGGACAGAAGTCATCAGGGCTCCAAGGCATAGGGAGGGTGGGCCGCCCTGTCCAGCCCCACTCACCCTGCCACTGCTGGAAGGAAGCGATGGTGCCCAGGTGCCCTGGCAGGCTGCGCACGCCCTCCAGGGGCCCCCCGCCACTGCGGCGCTCATTCTCCAGGTACAGCTCCAGCAGCATCAGGTCTGCAGGGGGGCTGCCCTCCACGACACGCACTGCCCGGGCCTGAGGCACCCAGGCCAGGGAGACCTCAGCCCCCTCCAGGCCCAGGTCCTGGGCGTGCTCCTCCAGGATGCGGGCTTCTGTGGGGAGGGTGCGAGTCAGCCCGGGGCATCTCCCCGAAAGGCACGTCTGCCCCAATCCCGCCTCTCACCTGCCTCTGAAAGGGGCTTGGGCAGCTGCACCAGGGCCCGGTCTGGCCGGGGACTGGCCAGGGCACGGCACGGCTGCCCTGGCTGCCCTGCGGCACAAAGCAGGGCTTGGACGTACTGCTCCAGGCGCTGGGGTCCCGTGCCAGCAGGCAGTCCCTGGAGCAGTAGGCGCGAAGGGGCGCGTGGTGGGGCTGGCCGCAGGCTCAGGCGAGCGCCCTGCAGGGTGTGCTCCTCCCGGGCCAAGACCCTTGCTGCGTCTGCAGGCGGGGGAGGGGCTGTCAGGGCCGGCGGCCGATGCGGGCCCAGGCCTCCCCTTTGCACAGGTCCCCTCACCTGCAGCTTCCTGGAAGGTGAGGATGCCCCCACGGCCAAGCCTCTGCCAACTCGACACAGGCCCACCCCCGGAGCTTCGACGGTTCTCGAAGTAGAGTGTGAGCAGCTCGTCTGGGACGTCGGGGGGCAGGCCTCTGAGTTCCACGGCTGTCCCCAGCTCCGCCTCTTCCTCGTCCATCATCACAGCCTGGGCCGGAGGCGCAGGTGGGGTAGCAGCCCGCAGCCCCGCCTCACGCCTCGCAGGCCCCTGGGCAGCGTTCCCGGGCACCCCCCTCACTGTGGGGCTGGCCCACATCCCCCACTCACGCTGCCCCAGCTGCCTGGGCCGCCACGGCCTAGGCCTTCAGCCGGCCTCCTTCCCCTTCTCCCTGAAGCCAGAGGGCTGGGACAAGGAAACAAAAGTGAAACCGTCAGAGGGAGGGAGGGGCCCGTAGTGCTGGGGCCAAGCGGCTGCCTCTCTGGTGCTTCCCTTCTCAGGCCCCTCCTGCAGAACTTTCCAGCCCCACCCCCAGCTCCTCAGCCCTCTGCCCGGGCCACCCGCTCCACCTGTCTGACCTCGCGAGGCCCAGCGGCTGGCAGGGTGGGGGGAGTGTCCACTCGCGGTCCTCCGCTCCCACGGGCCCCTCCCTGTGAACCTCAGTACGGCCAGTCGCCCTCCCTGCTAAATCCTCACGGGGGGCTCGAATCATCGCCCTCCACTCAAGACCTGAAGCCTCCGTGTTACCCTCCCCCACTGCACGAGCACCTTGGGGCTCTGGCCGGCCCGGCCAAGGCTGGCTTTCAACTCTCCCCAGCAACCTGGGCGACGGCACCCGCACTCACCCTTAAACAACACACAGGGGACCGACCTCCCACCCCACGAGGGTGGGTCGGCAGCTCCCACTCCTGACCTAGGAGAGCTTCCATCCCAGCACAGCCTTCCTCCCCTCCCCGCCCGCACACCTCCCCGCCTCCCCAGCCTACGCTGTCCTCGGAGGTGGCGGCGGCACCAAGGCTGACCCCCGAGGGGCTGATGCTGTGCTCACGGGCCTTGCTGCAGCACGTCCCTGTGACAGAGGGGATGGACGTGGAGCCTCACGCTTGGCTGCACCTTTGCAATCCACGATCCCTCTTTGCTGCTGCCGAGTAGCCCCCTTGCCTGCGCTCCACTGGCTGCCAGCCTCTCAGGGAGTTGTGCCCCCCACTGCTCTCCATCTCGCACCTCCCACTTATCCCTCAGCCACAAAAACCCAGCCTCCGCCCCTGCTACTTCTCCAAGGAGTTGAGGACCTGTCCAGTCTGTGCCCCGAGCCGTACACCCAGCACCCTGGCTGGCCCCACCCTGATCTGAGCCTCCATCACCTCCTGCCTGGATTACTACTCTGACCTCTTAACTGATCTCTCTCTGCCAATCCTGCCCACCCGCACTGTCCATCTGCAACAGAGGGCAGGGTGAGCCTTAAAAGTGGCATTGACAGCTGCTACAGCTGGGTCCAGAGTAAAGCCAGAGTCCTTTGGAGGACCTGCCAGGCTGGACTGACCGGGCCCCAGTCCCTTCTGCCGCACCCCCCCCCCCGCATCCCCCATCCTCCGTCATCCAGTGCAGCAGACCCTCCTCCCCGATGCCCTTGCACTGGCCCTTCCCTCTTCCCAGACCAGCCTCTCCTACAGAGCCACCTGGCCACCCCTCCCCCGGATTCACCTTACCAGGTTCTTGGTGGCAGATTCCAGTTGAACCTAAAATTCTTCAAGGAAGTGTGACTTGCATGGGCCCCTCCTAGGGCCCTGGCCTCCACTTCACATTTGTCATTTTTTATTATTTTTCTTACAAACGACCCCTCAAATTGTATGAGCCTCTAGTTCTACAAAACCTGAAGTCATCCCTGCCTGCTCTATATTTTCTCCTCTCATGGAACTCATCATCTTCTAACATACTGTATAATTTACTTATTACACCAATTCCTGCTACCACAGGCGGCAGTGTGCTGGAGCAACTCACATCATGACGACATTGTTCAATTTTCAGGAATCTTTGTGACTCAGTTGTCAAACCGGTGGTCGCTTGAAATCAGCCACGACGGGGTATTTATATGAAGGACAAGTGCAAAGGTGCACATCAGGGTTTCCGCTCCCTGGGGCCCGCCGTTCAACGATGGACCAGCACACCAGCTGCACAGGATAGAGCCTCTTCCCAATCACTGCTGGGCCTGGGAGAGGCCACTATCCAAAAGGCCCCAAAGTACAGTAAGATTCCTAGGCCCCAGGTGGAGAGGCACTCCTGCAGAGGGCTCCAGGAGACCACGTGGCAGGGATGTCCCTGGTGGTGGCAGACCGCTGAAGCCGAGGGAATTTAACTTGGCCTCCAGTCCTGGGGCATCTCTAAGCCTCAGCCCCTTAGCAGCGAAACAGGGCTAAGAATGCCACCCTTACAGCTTGTGATTTTGTGATAAAAACAAGTAAGGATAACCAGTCTAATAAGGACCTGGACTAGTTTCCTAGAGAGGATACAGCATTTAAACAATTAGGCCTCTTGATGTGGAATAGACCTGGATGAAAGGGGAAGCGGAGTTTTAAGGCCAAGGAGGGATGGAGAGTGCTTGTCAGATTTAGCAAATCCCAGATTTAGGAATAAATTTCTCAAAATTCCCTGACCCTTGAAATTGGAGAGGCTAGGTCTCAGCCTCCAGAGGTCTACAGCCCTCACGGCCGAAGCCCACCCCTCAGCGGACAGGATGGGACGCGGGTCTCGGGCCTGGGGCTCGGAAAGAAGCCAGCAGGGCGACCCAGTCGGGTAGGGTCCATCCGGGAGAAGCCCCCGCGTTCCCCGCGGAGCCCAGCCCACGGCCCCGCCCCCGCGCCGTCGGCCCCGCCCCGTCACAAGGCCCCGCTGCGTCGCCCGAGCCGCAGGCGCAGGCCCAGCCCAGCCGGCCGC
Organism: Kogia breviceps; assembly: GCF_026419965.1. NCBI lineage: Eukaryota > Metazoa > Chordata > Mammalia > Artiodactyla > Physeteridae > Kogia > Kogia breviceps. The sequence goes on from NC_081326.1 coordinate 77,019,415, forward strand.
GGAGCGGGTGCGGGTGCGGGCGCGGGCACAGCGGCCGTCGATCGCGCGGCCGCGCAGCGGACACCGGGCGCACAGGCCTGAGGCGACTCGCGCGACTGGTGAGTCCCCGGCCCAAGCCCAGCAGCGTGTCTACTCGCTCAGCGGCCGGCCACTGCCGCCCCCGCGCGGGCCCTGCGCAGCAGACAGGCGTTGCGGTGGGTCAGTCGGTCGGTCCGGCCGGGCGCGCGGCCCGCGGGGGCCGGGGGGCGGTGGCGGCGGGGCCGGGGAGCCGGAGGGCCCAGGGCGGGCGGGGGCGGCGCACTGCGGCGACAGCCGGACGGGCGGTCCGAGCGCCCCCGAACGGGCAGGAGGGCCCACCCCGCCCTCGGTGCGGGTTCCCTGGCCGCCGCCACCACCCGCCTCGCCCCCACGTCCGCTTTGTTCCCCCGCACGCCCTCTGGTCGCTTCCATCCCCCACCCCCCCACCCCCCCGCAACCCGCTGTTCCTGGCGTACCCCGCTGGCAGGCACCCCGGCAGCCGATTCAGGCCTGCTGTCCCCACCCCGGGAGCGAGGGACGCTCGGGCCCTGCTCTTGGAGGGGGGTCAGGGTTCTGGCTGGTCACAGATGGTGTGGGGATTTCCTGGGATAGAAATAGCCGCCGGCTCTGGCCCCTTAAAGCTGCTTAAGGGGCGGGATGTGAAGGGGAGGGTCCGGGCACACCCCCGCACCTCCCCGACCGCGCCCCCAGCCCCGACCCGCGCTGAGCTCTGACCCGGAGAGGCCGGCAGCGGTGAGCCGGCCCCTCCAGTTGCTTGCAAGAAACGGCAGAAGCTCAGAATCCTGAGGCTGCCGAAGTCATCCCCTCCATCCCCTCCTCCATCTTTGGGGCCGGCCTGTAGCGGCCCCTCCTGAAGCCGCACGCCCAGCCACCCGGTACCCACCCGCCTCTCCTGGCCCCCCAGCTCGGGCTCCGGACAGCCCTGGGGCAAAGGTCACGAAACTGCCTCCTTCCGTCCCGGTTTCCCGGTAGCAGGTGGAGAGGCCCCTGGCTGGTTCCTGACACCTCAGGGCTAACTGTTCTTTCTCTGTTCTCTAGGGGGAGACCACAGAACCTGAGGCCATGTCCCATGAAAAGAGTTTCTTGGTGTCCGCGGACAGCTATCCTCCCCCCAACCCTGGATATCCTGGGGGGCCCCAGTCCTCCTTGCCTCCCTACCCAGGGGCCCCTTACCCACAGCCTCCGTTCCAGCCTTCCCCCTATGGCCAGACAGGGTATCCCCAGGGCCCCAGCTCCTACCCTCAGGGGGGCTACCCCCAGGGCCCCTACCCCCCAGGAGGCTACCCCCAGGGCCCGTACCCCCCAGGAGGCTACCCTCAGGGCCCATACCCCCAAGGGGGCTACCCTCAGGGGCCGTATCCACAGAGCCCCTTTCCCCCCAACCCCTATGGACAACCACAGGCCTTCCCGGCACAGGATTCTGGCTGTGAGTCGTGGGGCAGGGGTGGGCTGGGCAGGGGCTCCCGGCGCCAGTGAGGGTGCTGACCCAGCCCGCCCCGCTCCTCAGCACCTCAGCACGGGAACTATCACGAGGAGGGCCCCCCATCCTACTACGACAACCAGGACTTCCCTGCCACCAACTGGGATGACAAGAGCATCCGGCAGGCCTTCATCCGGAAGGTGGGCCGCGGGGGCCGCGGAGGGCGTGGGCAGCCGCGCTGGCCGGAGCTCTGAGCCGCCTCCCTCCCCAGGTGTTCCTGGTGCTGACCCTGCAGCTGTCCGTGACTCTGTCCACCGTGGCCGTGTTCACCTTCGTCGGGGAGGTGAAGGGCTTTGTCCGGGAGAACGTCTGGACCTACTACGTCTCCTACGCTGTCTTCTTCATCTCCCTCATCGTCCTCAGCTGCTGTGGGGACTTCCGGCGAAAGCACCCCTGGAACCTCGTCGCACTGGTAACCCCCAGACCCTAAGCCCCTGTCCCCCGGGGCTTCACAGCCCCCGACTCACGCTTTGGAGCGACGGGGGGCGGGGGTGGGGGTGGGGGTGGGGCAGCGGCTCCACACGCTCAGGGCCGCGTCTCCCCTCAGTCGATCCTGACCGTCAGCCTGTCCTACATGGTGGGCATGATCGCCAGCTTCTACAACACCGAGGCGGTCATCATGGCCGTAGGCATCACCACGACCGTCTGCTTCACGGTGGTCATCTTCTCCATGCAGGTAAGGCGCCCCCCAAGGCAGCGCCGCCGGCCCTCGGGGCCCCGAGGCCTTCCAGGGCCGCGGCACCCAGGGCCTGCCGCCTGTCCCTGTGCCCTCAGACCCGCTACGACTTCACCTCGTGCATGGGCGTGCTTCTGGTGAGCATGGTGGTGCTGATCATCTTCGCCATCCTCTGCATCTTTGTCCGGAACCGCATCCTGGAGATCGTGTACGCCTCGCTCGGCGCTCTGCTCTTCACCTGCGTGAGTGGCGGGCGCGGGCGGCGCGGGCGGGGGGCCGGGCGGGGGGCGTGTCTTTCACCGCGACCGTGCCGCCACCCCAGTTCCTGGCAGTGGACACCCAGCTGCTGCTGGGCAACAAGCAGCTGTCCCTGAGCCCGGAGGAGTACGTGTTTGCCGCGCTGAACCTGTACACCGACATCATCAACATCTTCCTGTACATCCTTACCATCATCGGCCGCGCCAAGGAGTAGCCCAGGCCCCTGGCACGTGCGGGGCCCCACTCAGGTGGCATGGCTGGCCCGGACCCTGCCCCCAGCGTGGCAGTTCCTCCGTACCTCCCCTCTCTCGTCCCTGTGCGCAGCCTGGGACAGAGGGAGCCCCCCTCCAACCCTCCTGTGTGTACACTGCCGACACTTCTGTTCGGATCCGCTGTGGCCAGCATGGCCCCTTCTAGCCCTCCCGCCCCGCCAAAGGGCAGTGGGGCCGGGTTTCCGCGCCACCTCCTGCCCACTCAGTGTTGCATGAGCCCTGTCTGCCAGCCCACCCCAGGTCTGGGGGCAACACCAGGTCCCAGGGGAGAGGGATGGAGCCAAGAGGGGAGGGTGCACGTCTCCCCTCCTGTCCCAGCTCCCCCGCCTGGCAACAAGTATCCCTTTCCCCTCCCCAGCCCCACACTAGAGTGCTGCCCTCTCGGGGACCTGCGAGGTGTGAGGGTCTTGTCCCTGTGCTGAGTCCTGAGGGCAGAGAGAACGGGTATGTTTCAGGGGAGGAGGACGCCTTCCTCTCATTCTGCTGTCTTTAAAATTACAATAAACGGGACCTTCCACACTCTGTGTTCCCTCCGTCACTCTTGTCACTGCCGCTTCCTCCACAAGGTGGGGGGACGGGTCTAGGCACTGCCAGTGCGAGGCAGTGAGCAGGACAGGCGTGGACGGCGGGGCCTGGCTCGGGGCGGAGGTCGCAGAGGTTAATGACAGCAGCTGACCTTGCTGCTCTCTCCCGCTTCCACCTCCGTTTCTGCAATCTTCCCAGCCGTGTCGCGAGCCGCGTGCCGGGGTTCCCAGCTGATGGACGGGGACCCCAAGGCTCCCGGTGGTGACGCGCGGTGCCCGGGTCACAGGACGTCTGCCACTCGTGCCTGGGAACTGCACGGCATGATGGGGGGGCGGGGGCCTGACGGGCAGCGGCATAGGTCACTGGCCGCCCCCAGGCAGGCCTGTCCTGCCCCTCTGGCTCTGAAGGGCCCCCAGGAAGCCCATCAGCGGGCACCTGACACGCGGCCCAGGCCTGGCTCAGATGAAGGCCCTCCGCATCCCTCCCCCCTCCCCCTCCCGAGAAACCTGCACACCGGAGCCCCCGGGGGAGAGCTGCACGGAGACTCTGAGGGTCCCTGGCCTGCCTCTGGCACCTTCTGCGGCTCTCCAGGCCCCACCTGCCGTGGCCCTCAGCCTCAGCTGGTCCTGCGCGTGCTCCCCTGTGGCTCCTGCTGTCTCACCTCCAGAGCCCTCCCCACCCACCCCTGGCCCTGGGATGTGCACTCAGAGGTCAGCCAGCTGTCCTTATCCTCATCCTCCCACAGAGGGGTCCCTCCGCTGCCGGGGGCTCAGTCGCTCTGAGCACCTCCCTGCCCTGAGCTCTCCTGAGCTCCTAGCCCCAGAGGACGCTCCTGACTGTGGCCTTCCCCCACAGGGCCCGCTATCCAGCGCTCTCCCACGTCCTCCCCGCGAGCCCAGCAGCCCACTCCTTTAACTGGCGCCAGCACCCCAGCATCTCTGAAGGGCCCCCCACGCTGCGAGCCAGCAGCCCCGCGCCCGCGGGCACCTCGGCAGCGGCCTGCCCCGTACCTGCTGCTCCTGCGTGAGCTCCGTCGGCGTCCCCCCGACCCCCGGGCCGGAAACGGGTCTGTCCTCTCTGCCCTCGCCCGTCCTGCCCCACCCCCTCTGCCCGCCCATCCTCGTGCTCACCTGTCAGCTCACCCCCACCAGGCCTCTGCCCAGCCGCCAGCCGTGCTTCCGACCCACTGATCACACCACCCGCCTGATGGTTGCCAGCGGGCTGAAGCCCACCCTCCCCGGTGGCTGCTTGAGTTGGCCTTCCGCTGTCCCCGAGCTCCTCAACCCAAGGCCTGACCTTGCTCGCCCTGAGCCACAAGCGGGCCCCACTTCCCCAGGCCCGATGCACACCGCCTTCCCAGCCACCCGGGCCCTTCCTGGAGACCCCCTCGCGCCACACGCTACCCCGAGACACTCTGCTCTGTTCGCCTGCCGAGCCCCGGGCAGGCGACGCGGCTCCCCTTCCCCGCCTCTCCTCGGGCATGTGCGGCCCCTCATCCAAGGTACCCTGCCTGCAGGCGCTCCAAGCGCACGGGAACCTGCTCCGTGGTGGCTCACAGACCCGCGAGGGTTTCACGCAGGGCAGAAAACACGGAGCATTCAGGTGGTTGAAGAGAGCAGAGGAGTGGAGAGGAGAGGCAGAGGAGCGGCTCAGGCATAAATGCCAAGGGAAATGTGCAGGGACAGTGTTTTCTCAGGGGATTCAAGGAGGACAAACTCTTGGCTGAGCTAATCCTTGGGGGAGGCTCCCTGGGGACGACCAGGGGCTGGAGCTGTGGGCCAGGGCGGGGCCGGGAACCGGGGGACGCACGCAGAGCAGAGGCCACCACGGGAGGGAAGGCCAGGCCTGCACGTGGGCGAGGGTTTGGACCGTCCTGCCAGTGAGGGGGACTCAGGCAGGAGCCACAGCTGGCTGCGGGCTCAGGAAGACGCGTCCGGCAAGAGACTGTCCAGGAGGAGGGCTGGGTGCCAACAGGTGAAGAAAGCAGGGAGGAAGCAGATCAGGTGGGGCTCGGGGCTGGGGTGGCTGGCAGCGCCGCAAAGGGCTCAGGATGGGCCTGGTCGAGGCGGGCAGGGCATCTCTGCCAATGGAGTTTGGCCTGCTGTCTGCTGTGTCCCCCTGGAGAAGAGAAAAGGGGCAGCTTGTGATCTGACCGGGTGGATGAGTGTGTAGAAGGAGCCACAGCAGTTGTGAGGTCAGCGGGGGAGATTGTCCAGGTGGGGAAAGGAGCAGCCCCCAACATCCAGGAGCTGGCCTGGTCCTATCAGCGAGGCCCCGGTATCGTAGGGGCCAGCCTGGCGCACTCAGGTACAGGCCCTGGTGGTCTCCTGTTTAGAATATGCAGTTTCACACGCAGATCTGCATCAGACAAGGCCCCTCCGTGCCGCATGGGGTCAAGAGGAGAGGACCCTTCTGTAATCATGTCCGAACACAGGCCAGAGGCAAGCGCTGTCCAAGCCATAAAGAAGACCTACTGCGTGCATCCTGTCCTGCCTCATCTGAGCAGCTGCTGGCTTTTCAGAATGGACAGCTTTAGCCGGCCCCTAGTCCGTCCCCCGCCCAAAGAAGAGGTGTTGAGACACCCAGTCACAGGATGACTCCCCTTCCGGGCAGCATGGAATCCCAAGCAAAGCACTGCTGCTTTAAGCCCACCCCAATTCACCCAAACAAGCCAAGTCCCATAGGAAGTCCTTCCAGTCCCCCTTCCTGTGGTCCCCCCACTTGCCGCAGTGAGCAGTAAGCCTGACCTGTTCAGCCACAGGGAGTCGGTGAGCTTCCTCTGGAGCCTTGACACAGCTCGCTATACTAAAGCCGCTATATGAGGAGAACTAATTTATTCTTCAATCAAAAATGTGTATTTACATGAGTAATCATTAAGTCCATTCTTGCTTTCAAGATTAAACGACACAGGACTTCCCCGGTGGCGCAGTGGTTAAGAATCCGCCTGCCAATGCAGGGGACGTGCGTTCGAGCCCTGGTCCGGGAAGATCCCACATGCCGTGAAGCAACTGAGCCCGTGCACCGCAGCTTCTAAGCCTGCGCTCTAGAGCCCGTGAGCCACAGCTGCTGAGCCCACGTGCTGCAAGTACTGAAGCCCATGCACCTAGAGCCCGTGCTCCACAAAAGAGAAAAGCCACCGCGATGAGAAGCCCGCGCACCACAACGAAGAGTAGCCCCCGCTCACCACAAACAGAGAAAGCCCGCGTGCGGCAACAATGGCCCAACGCAGCCTAAGATAAATAAATTTATAAAGGAAAAAAAACGATTAAACGACACAAAGTCTCCGTCACATTCCCTGCCCTGCAAAAAAAGCAACACCGTCACTGATGCCTGCTGAAAACCACGGTGAGAGGCCAGCCCAGGAGCCCAGCTCACTCAGCACACCCACAGATGCCTTGTGCCACCTGCCCTGCTAACCAGGGCTACCGTCAGCATCTCAGAGCTGGAAGTGCCCTCAGGACAGGGACTGTGACCTGTGCGTTGTCACACCCAGGCCAGCATCTAGTCCAGAGTGGGCGTGCCGTTGGTGTCGGCCGTGGAGTGAGCGAATGAACTCGACGTGGCACGAGCTGCACGGGCAGCAACTGCCCCAAGAGCAGGGCAGAGAACGCTGCAGACTTCTGGACTCTGGCTCGGCATCAGCAGCAGGCCTTTCAGGAGTGTGGGCAGCAAAACCGAAAGCCCAGGAAATGCATGGAGGCCCACCTGGGGGAGCCAGGTGGAAGAAAGAGGATGTGGGAGAGTTGAGGTCGGCTGTGACAGCTGTGGATGTAAAGCTCGGGTCTGAACTCTATTTCTCAGGCAGTGACGAGCCACTGGGGTTTTCCAGGGAAGAGCCCAGAAGTGGTTTGAATACAGGCAGGAAATCGGCTCGGACCACGGTGACGGGGCGGCAGGGAGGGCCGGGCCTGGGGAGCAGAGGGCGCCTGGGAGGGGAGGCGTGGCTGCAGGCCTGGTCCCGGGGCTGTAGCTCCCAAGGCAGCCCTTTCCCATGGGGGCCCAGACGCTGCACCCTGGGCAGCAGCACGGCTTGGCCTGTCTGACGCCAAGCGTCCTGTGCTCCTGAGCGGCTTCTTCGTGTCAGGCTTGTCAGGCACTGGAGACCTTTCAGAATGCCCCAGATGCAAACCACCCACCACATGCACACACGCACCCCCACAACTTCTCAACTCCCACCTTCACTGCTAAAGAAGGCCTCTTCTCCCCGTGGGCCCTCATCCCCTGGGACCCAGTTCACAAGGTCACCCACATGTCGTCCCCCCCCACCCCCGGCAAACCTTCAGGCTCTTGTGCAGCAACTTCCACCTTTGAAACCTGTGCCCTCTCCTCTCCTTCATCCAACTCTGGTCTGCTTTTCGCTGGTATCCAGCAGCTTCCCGGATGTGGGAGGGCTCCGGCACCAGGTTCAGAATCCTCCTCTCCACCACAACGGCTACGACGGCCCTCGGGCATTTGGGGTGGTAGCTTCCAAGTGCCGCTCTCACCTATGCCCTTCGCTCAAGTCAAGGCCATGACCACCTCTGAGCAGACCCAAACCATCCTCGGCACCACAGACGAAGAGATGATGGCGCGTCCCTGCTCAAATGCCCTCAGAGGACTTCCCATCACATGGCCGACCGACTGACCCGAGATCCTGACTCCTACTCGTAACACATAAAACTGCCAGATAAAATACTTTTAAACTTTTAACTAACTGAGCCGGAATGCAAACATAAGTGTGAAGAGAGACCCCGTGGCTGTGAGGGAAGAGTTATAGCTGTGGCACTTAGAGAGGTTGCGCTGAGGACACAAGAATTAGCAGTTAGGACGTACCAGGGGAAGGAGCCTTGGCGAAACCGCTGGCTCTCAACTATCAGGGAGCCTTAAGAACAGAGCCTTACCAAAGCCACAACCCAATTCATGACAGTGGGCTCTTAAAAAACTGGAAAGTTGTAGAGGTAAGCATAACCTTCTTTTTGTGTCAGCTTTGGTAGATTGTGGGTTGATGTCCTATTGTTTGGGGAAATTTTCAGGCGTTATCTCTTCAGACGTTACTTCTCCATTCTTTCTTCTCCTCTGGGACTCTACATATGTGTATTTTTTACTCTTTCCCCACCTATTATAGTATTTCCTCTATCCATTCTTTTTTTCCCTTTGTAACTTTGGATATTTTCTGTTGACCTTTCAGTTCACTAATCCTTTCTTCTGACTTGTCTAATTGGCTCTTAAACACATCTATTGAATTTTTAGTTTCAGTTAATTGTATTTTTCCATTCAAGATGCTCAGTTTGATTCTTTTTTATAGAATTCAGTTCTCTGGGAAATCTCCATATTATTTTCCATGTTTCTCCATTTTCCCCTGCATTTTGCTTAACATATCAATCATATTTATTTTAAAGTCCTTTTTTGCTATCTCCCACCTTTGAGTCACTTTTAGGTCTGTTTCTGTCATCTCATTTTTCCTCTTGGTTTTCAGTCATATAGTTCTGTCTTTTGAAATGCCTAGCAATTTCTAACTGACAGCTTTTGTATTAAAAGAACCTACAGGTTCTGGGTGATGTTATCTTCTTACAGGAAGTTAGAGTCTGCAGATAAAGTGGGGCCAATTACCTTCAACCCTTGGGGCAGAGTTGAGGCAGAAACAATGTGATACACCACATCAACAAAAGAAAAGACAAAAACCACATGGTCATCTCAATAGATGCAGAAAAAGCTTCTGATAAAATTCAACATCGATTAATGACAGAAACTCTTACCAAAGTGGGTATACAGTAAGTCCCCTACATACGAACGAGTTCCAATCCGAGAGTGCCTTCTTAAGTCCAATTTGTTTGTAAGTCCAACAAAGTTAGCCTAGGTACCCAACTAACACAATCAGCTATATAGTACTGTACTATAATAGGTTTATAGTACTTTTCACACAAATAATACATTAAAAAACAAACAAAAAATAAAACATTTTTAATCTTACAGTACAGTACCTTGAAAAGTACAGGAGTACAGTACAACAGCTGGCATACAGGGGCTGGCATCGAGTGAACAGGCAAGAAGAGTTACTGACTGGAGGAGGGAGAGGAGGTGGGAGATGGTAGAGCCGAAGGATCGTCAGCAATAGGAGATGGAAGGCAAGGTGCAATCTCACTCACACCTGACGTTGATGGCACAGGCTCCCGTTCCTTGCTGGATACAATTCTATCTATCCTCTTGAAAAAACGATCCAGTGATTTCTGGGTAGTAGCTCTTTGTTTCTCATCATAGATGACACGGTAGCACTGGATTGCATTCTGAACGGCTGCTACAACCTTCGTGAACCATTCTACGTTCGGGTCCTGTGCCTCAAAAGCTAACAGTGTCTCCTCAAATAAAGAAAATGCCTTTGCCATTTCCTGCATTGTGAATCTCTTCCGTTCTTCAGTTACTTCTTCTTCCTCTTGTCACTCCACCCTCTCAATTATTTTCACTTTTGTTCCCATCGTTATTGCTTGGTGCTTCTTAGCAGTACCAGCTACACACCGCCGTTTTTACAGTTGCTTCCAGACATCCTGGGCTTGAAGTAAAGCTACTGTACTATTATACTCTATACAGTACTGTACAGTAAAGTGCACAAAAGCACAAGCATTTGTAGATGATGCACACACGTGACAAAGTATGCCAAACATGTGAACTAACTTACGTGATTGGACATGCAAATGCACATTCGTATCTTTGAAAGTTCACAACTTGAAGGTTTGTATGTAGGGGACTTACTGTACAGGGAACAAATCTCAACATAATAAAAGCTATTTATGATAAACCCACAGCCAACATAATACTCAATGGTGAAAAGCTGAAAGCCTTCCTGCCAAAATCTGGAACAAGACAAGGATGCCCACTCTCACCACTTCTATTCAACATAGTATTAGAAGTCCTAGCAACAGCAATCAGACAAGAAAAAGAAATAAAACGTATCCAAATTGGAAGAGAAGAGGTAAAATTGTCATTATATGAAGATGACATGACACTATATATAGAAAACCCTAAAGACTCCACGTGAAAACTACTAGAACTGATAAACAAATTCAGCAAGGTAGCAGGATACAAGATTAACATACAAAAATCTATTGTATTCCTTATACTAACGATGAAATGAATTTATACGGAACCATAAAAGACCCAGAATTGCCAAAGCAATCCTGAGGAAAAAGAACAAAGAAGGAGGCATAAGCCTCCCAGACTTCAGACCATACTACAAAGCAACAGTGATCAAAACAGAGTGGTATTGGGACAAAAACAGATGTATGGATCAATGGAACAGAATAGATAGCCCAGAAAGAAACACACACACGTACTGTCAATTAATCTTAGAGAAAGGAGACAAGAATATACAATGGGAAGAAGACAGTCTCTTCAGCAAGTGGTGCTGGGTAAGCTGAACAGCTGTATGTAAATCAATGAAGTTAGAACAGTCCCTCACACCATACACAAAAATAAACTCAAAATGGCTTAAAGACTTAAATATAAGACATGACGCCATAAAACTCCTAGAAGAGAACATAGGCAAAAACGTTCTCTGACATAAATCATAGTAATGTTTTCTTCGGTCAGTCTCCCAAGGCCAAATAAATAAAAGCAAAAATAAACAAATGGGACCTCATCAAACTTATAAACTTCTGCACAGCATAGGAAACTATAAACAAAACAAAACAAAAAGACAACCTACGGCATGGGAGAAAACATTTGCAAATGATGCGACTGACAAGGGCTTAACTTCCAAACTATACAAACAGCTCATACAACTCAAACAATCCAGTCAAAATATGGGCAGAAGATCTAAATAGACATTTATCCAAAGAGGACATATAGGGGACTTCCCTGGTGGTGCAGTGATTAAGAATCCACCTGCCAGTGTAGGGGACATGGGTTTGAGCCCTGGTCCGGGAAGATCCCACATGCCGAGGAACAGCTAAGCCCGTGCGCCACAACTACTGAGTTGGCGTGCCACAACTACTGAAGCCCGTGCGCCTAGAGCCCGTGCTCCGCAACAAGAGAAGCCACCACACTGAGAAGCCCGCACACCCCAGAGAAGAGTAGCCCCCGCTTGCTGCAACTAGAGACAGCCTACGCACAGCAACGAAGACCCAACGCAGCCAAAAATAAATAAATTTCTAAAAGAAAAACCACTTAAAAAAAAAGCCATATAGATGGCCAGTAGGCACAGGAAAAGATGCTCAACATTGCTAATTATTAGAGAAATGCAAATCAAAACTACAGAGAGGTATCATCTCACACCAGTCAGAATGGACATCATTAAAAAGTCTACAAATAATAAATGCTGGAAAGGATGTGGAGAATAGGGAACCTTCCTACACTGTTGATGGGACTGTAAATTGGTGCAGTGACTATGGAAAACAGCACGGAAGTTCCTTCAAAAACTAAAAACAGAGTTATCATATGATCCAGCAATCCCACTCTTGGGCATCTATCCAGAGAAAACTCTAATTCGAAAAGATACATGCACCCCAACATTCATAGCAGCACTATTAACAATAGCCAAGACAGGGAAGCAACCTGTATCCACTGACAGATGAATGGATAAAGAAGATGTGACACACTTATACAGTGGAATATCGCTCAGCCATAAAAAAGAATGAAATAATGTCATTTGTGGCAACATGAGTGGACCTAGAGGTTATCATTCTAAGTGAAGTCTGACAGAGAATGACAAATACCATATGATATCACTTATATGTGGAATCTAAAATATGACACAAATGAACTTATCTACAAAACAGAAACAGACTCACAGACATAGAGAACAGACTTGTGGTTGCCAAGTGGGGGGTGGGGAGAGGGATAGACTGGGAGTTTGGGGTTGGTAGATGCAAACTATTACATTTAGAGTGTATAAATAGGGCTTCCCTGGTGGCGCAGTGGTTAAGAATCTGCCTGCCAATGTGAGGCACATGGGTTCGAGCCCTGGCCCGGGAAGATCCCACATGCCGCGGAGCAACAAAGCCCGTGAGCCACAACTGCTGAGCCTGTGCTCTAGAGCTCGCGAGCCACAACTACTACTGAGCTCACGTGCCACAGCTACTGAAGTCTGCGCGCCTAGAAGCTGCAACAAGAGAAGCCACTGCAGTGAGAAGCCTACGCACCGCAACGAAGGGTAGCCCCCGCTCACCGCAACTAGAGAAAGCCCGTGCGCAGCAATGAAGACCCAACACAGCCCCAAATAAAAATTAATTAATCAATTAATTAATTAATTAAAATGCTTAGGGATTATGGCAGAGGCTCCCTAAGACCACCCCCAGGTTTGACAATTCAGGGGATTCGGCATATACTCCTGCTTACAGCTATGATTTATTACAAAGAAAGGATATAAAGCAAAATCAGCACAGAAGATAGACTCGGGGCAAAATGTGAAGGAAACCCGGCACAAGCTTTCAAGAGTCTTCTCCCTGTGGAGTCACACAGGACGAACTTAATTCCTTGAGCAATGAGTTGGGACCACACCTGTGCAATGTTGTCTGACAAGGAAGATTATCAGAGACTCAGCACCCAAGGTTCTCATAGGGACTGATCATACAGGCACCCTCTGCCTGGCAGGTACCAAAATTCCAGACTCTCAGAAGGAACTCAGAGGCTCAGCATAAGCCGTGTTGTTTGAAGCAACAGTTTAGGCACCGTGAGCCGTTCTTATCGGTTTATCAGTTCTGAGAATCACGGGAACTCTCCCGAAATCAAATTTCCAGATGACAACCAGGGACGAGCAGACCTTTCTCCTTTTTTTGAAGAAATATGGACTTTAACGAAGATTCTTTCCCTTTGGTGTGAGACCTGTGAAAACTGCAAACATCCAAACAAAAAGAAACGACAAAAAGGGAGGTGAGGATTTCGATAGGCCACGCTCCCCACTCATTCAGCCAAACTTCTGCCTCCCAGCCTTGCGTGGGAGGTCCAAGTTTCTCTAGTCCTAGCTCACATTTGAACTCTCTCGGCCTCTGGTCTCTCAGAAAAGATAACGCTTCCGGCAAAGGCCGGGGTGAGGAAAATGACGATAGTTGTAAAAGGGCTTTGAAAAGTCAGAAAGGTGATGTATAAATCGATTACTGTCATTTTGTGCTCAGGAATAAGCTATGGAAAACAAATTAGGAAAGTAAATCTACAGCCCGAAAATATATGCATATAAAATAAAAAATAAATGCAGTTCCAAATCTACTGATGGCATCTGAGAATTGTCTAGTGCTTTAGAGTCTCAATGCCCCGGTTCCCACCTCCACAAAATCCACCTAGGATGACACTTCAGTCACCCCCCACCACCCCAGCAGGAGGAGGCAGGGCAGAGGCTATACGGGGTGGAAGGGCTGTACTTTGGCTCTAGAGTGTAGCATGCATGCAACATGGGAGGGGTGGGCTTACCAAATGTATACATAGACCCCCTGAGGTGAGGGGCCCCACCCAGGAGGCGCTGAGCAAGGGAGGGGTCCCTCTCCCCGCTGGCCGGGAGGGGGCTCTGAGGAAATCTCTAAGGGTTGCATACCCCAGGGAGAGGGGGCAGCTGACACTCCTGCCTCTGTTCCAAGCAGACCTTTCTAAGGACAGCAGTCTCAGGCCTGCTGTGTTAACTCTTTTCTTCACAGTGATAAACGTAACAAAGACGTGCAATGCCTGTCTGCTGAAAACTACAAAACACTTGAGAGAAATTTTAAAAGACCTAAATAAATAGAGGGATGTACCAAATTCGTGCCTCAGACTCGACACAGATAGCAATTCTTTACAAATTGACCTAGAAGTTCAACACAATCCCAGTCAAAACCCTAGCAGGCTTTCTCGTAGACATTGACAAACACCTTAAATTTACAGAGAGAGGGGCCAGCTGGGGCCCGCGACGTCATGCAGCTGTCTATTCTTCAATCAGCACGCCAAGTGACACAGATGTTTCTCTTTCTTCATACGATGAAGATCAGGGATCTAAACTTATCCGAAAAGCTAGAGAGGCACCATTTGTCCCCATTGGAATGGCAGGTTTTGCAGCAATCGTAGCATACGGATTCTATAAATGGAAGGGCTCGGGCAATACTAGAGTGTCTGTTCACCTGATCCACTTGCGCCTGGCAGCCCAAGGCCTTGTTGTGGGAGCAATTGCTCTTGGGATGGGCTATTCCATGTATCGAGAATTCTGGGCAAAACCTAAACCTTAGAAGAGGAGAGGCTGTCTTGGTCTCGGTGGTGCTTGCTTTAGTTAGACATCTCATACTGAGGTTATATGTTTATGCTGAAAATAAATTCTGTGGGTCGGACAATAACATGGTGATTTGAATATTGGCTCCCTTTCTCGCAGGCTCGATTTGCCTAGTGACTAGTTCACTAGCCAGGTCATTCAGGGGAGTCGGAGGAGCACAAAAACATGTCACTTTTAAATGCACTTGACAGTCATACGACGTCCACCTTCTCAAACTCTGCTGATAAAATTAGTTGTAAAGAGGACAACATGCCAAACCTGAAAATGATCCCAGTTGCTGCAGAATATCATACGCTTTTGATGTAATGTAGGAATCCTATTTACCCCAGTTAATTTAACTCTTTCTGACTGCCTTGTGGACTGAGTACTGTTTTTAAGGTCCGGTTGGCTCTGGAAGAACCCTTTCAGAACAGTGCACGGAATACAACATTATAAACCTCCTGGCAACTATGTGTGTGTTTTTAAACCAAACCTAAAGAGCTGGTAACAGCTGCTTTGAAGTAGTATCTGTTTCAGAATCATAGTTGTAAACATGAGAATAACTTAACTATAGATCCCCGTTTAGCTCTTGTGTAATTGCAGAATGATAGTTTGCTGCTGTTATATTAGAATAATTTTTAAATGGCATTTTGAAATAGAAGTGTGTATTTTAAGTGCTAATGCAAAAGCAAATGAAAAATACTTTAAAAAAATTTATATGGAAATGCAAAAGAATTAGAAAAGCCAAAAGAATTTTGAAAAAGAAGAAAAAAGTTGGAAGACCTGATTTCAAAATTCACTCTAAGGCTATAATAATCAAGACAATGTGATACTGTCCTTAGGAGGGACATATAGATCAGTGGAACAGAATAGAGAATCTAGAAATAGACCTACACATATTTCTTTTAAAAATGGTAGGGCTGGGCTTCCCTGGTGGCGCAGTGGTTGAGAATCCGCCTCCTGATGCAGGGGACACGGGTTCGTGCCCTGGTCTGGGAAGATCCCGCATGCGGCGGAGCGGCTGGGCCCGTGAGCCATGGCCGCTGAGCCTGCACGTCCGGAGCCTGTGCTCCACAACGGGAGAGGCCACAGCAGTGAGAGGCCCGCGTACCTCAAAAAAATTTTAAAAAATTAAAAAAAAAAAAATTTGGGCTTCCCTGGTGGCGCAGTGGTTGAGAATCCGCCTGCCAATGCAGGGGACACGGGTCCGTGCCCCGGTCTGGGAAGATCCCACATGCCGTGCAGCGGCTGGGCCCGTGAGCCATGGCAACTGAGCCTGCGCTCCGCAACGGGAGAGGCCCGCATACCGCAAAAAAAAAAAAAAAATGGTAGGGCTTCCCTGGTGGCGCAGTGGTTGAGAATCTGCCTGCTAATGCAGGGGACACGGGTTCGAGCCCTGGTCTGGGAGGATCCCACATGCCGCGGAGCAACTAGGCCCGTGAGCCACAACTACTGAGCCTGCGCGTCTGGAGCCTGTGCTCCGCAACAAGAGAGGCCGCGATAGTGAGAGGCCCGCGCACCGCAATGAAGAGTGGCTCCTGCTCGCCGCAACTAGAGAAAGCCCTCGGAGAGAAACAAAGACCCAACACAGCAAAAATAAATAAATTAAATAATAACTCCTACCCGCAACATCTTAAAAAAAAAAGGTAATGGAAAAATTAGATATCAATATTAAAGAAGAACAACCTCAACCCTTACCTCACGTCATACACAAAAATTAACTTGAAATGGATCATAGACCTCAATGTAAAAACTAAAATTACAAAAACTTCTAGCTGACAATGTAGGTGAATATCTTCATGGCCCTAGAGTAGGCAGATTTCTTAGGACACAAAAAGCACAGACCATTTAACAAATTTTTTTCGATAAACTTAAAACCTTTTGCTCTTCAAAGGGAAATGCCCTGGTGGTGCAGTGGTTAAGACTCCACACTCCCAATGCAGGGGGCCCAGGTTCGATCGCTTGTCCGGGAACTAGATCCCACATGCATGCTGCAACTAAGGAGCCCTCGAACCCCAAATAAGGAGCCCGCTTGCTACAACTAAGACCCAATGCAACCAAATAAATAAGTAAATAAACAAATAAAAAGGAAATGAAAAAACAAGCCACAACTTGGAGAAAATATTTGCAATACATATATTTGGCAAAGGATTTGTATCCAGACATACAAGTGCTTTTACAATTTCATAATTAGAAAACACACAACCTAATTTTTTTAAATGGGCTGAAGATTTCAGGAAACTCATAAAAGAAGATATACAAATGGCCAGTAAGCACATGAATTATTTTCAAAATCATTAGCCATCAAGCACATGCAAGTTAAAACCACAATGAGATACCACTCTACATTCACTAGAACAGCTAAAATTTAAAGATTTACGTTAACATACTGGCAAGGATGTAGAGCAACTGGGACTCTCATTTACTGCTGGTGGAAAAGTAAAATGGTGTAACCACTTTGGAAAACAATTTGGCAGTTTATAATACATATTTACTATATGATCTAGCAGTTCTACTCCTAGATTTTTAACCAAAGATTTATACACAAGTGTTCATAGCAGCTTTATTCATAATTACCAAAAATGGGAATGATTGAAATGTCCATCGACGGGTGAAGGAATAAACTAATTGTGATAGTCACGTAACAGAATACAACTGAGCCATAAAAAAGGAACAAACTAGTAATACACACAACCACAAGGGCGGATCTCAAAAACACCATGCCGAACAAACGAAAACAAACACAAAAGAATATATACTGTATGATTACTACTCCAGAGAAGACCAATGTATTAGAACCAGAGATGGGAGGTGAGAATCGCTAGGAAAAGGCACAGGGAAACTTCGGGGTAATAGAAAAATTCTATACCTTGTTGCAGTGGTGTTCACATGGTACACAGGTTTGTCAAAACTCATCAGATTGTTTGCTTAAAATGGGTACATTTTACTGCATGAGAATTACACCTTGATAAAGTTGATTTTTTTTTTTAATGAATGTAGGCAAAAGTATAACAAAACCGCTTCCTCTTCTGCTTGAGAATTTGCCCTTTGGTTAATTCTCTAGCTGTTTCCCTGGTAACCAGATAAAGGTAGAATGTCAGTGATTTAACTAGGCAACACTGCTTATGGTAATAATCGCCCCTATTGGAAGATGCATGTGGACAGGGAGGAACCAGAAATGAACTATGAATGCCTGAGAGAAGCCGTAACTCTGAGCTTCCTGGAGGACAGTGATTCTTGAAGCAGAGCATGTCTCTTGTGGAGACCCTGGAAGCTACACCTATGCAATTGTCACAAGATATATGGCTCCTGTGAGGCATAAGGTTTGGAAGCCCTGCCCAGCGTGGATCTCATCCCCTTGCGCGTGGGCTGTCACCTGTGGGTCCAAAGATGTAGCCTTGATGGCTATGTAAATCGCTCCATGACTCCTTCAGAAAAAGAAGATGTAGCTCCCCTGCTGGCCAGCTGTATTTCCTGCACGTCTGAGCAGACGGTTGCCAAAGGTGGCCCTTGGTCATCTTACAGATGGGGCTGGGGGTTCGGTAGACTCAGAAGATCCCCCGATGGACACTGCAGTGTGTATCTCACAGAAGAGTAAGACAGATGGCCATGAAACATATGACGGATGACCTGTTAACCTCATAAATTATCAGGGGGGGCTTCCCCAGTGGTGCAGTGGTCGGGAGTTCGCCTGCCAATGCAGGGGACACGGGTTCGAGCTCTGGTCTGGGAAGATCCCACGTGCCATGGAACAACTGGGCCCGTGCACCACAACTACTGAGCCTGCGCTCTAGAGCCCGCGAGCCACAGCTACTGAAGCCCATGCGCCTGGAACCCGTGCTCTGCAACAAGAGAAGCCACCGCAATGAGAAGCCCGCGCACCGCAAGGAAGAGTAGCCCCCGCTCGCCGCAACTAGAGAAAGCCCGCGCACAGCAACGAAGACCCAACGCAGCCAAAGATAAAATAAATAAATTTAGAAATCATCAAGGGGATGCAAGTCTAGTCCTAAAGCAGTGGCTGGCACTGGTTGAATGAACTCAAGACTACAATGAGATACCGGTTAATATCCATCCACTGGGGAAAAAATCAAGAATTCTGACAATATCACGTGTTGGAGAAGATACATAGCAGCAGGATCACTTGACGCTTTGCCGGTGAGCAAGTCAATTAGCAAATCAATTTGACATTATCTTGCGAAGTTGGTAACTTAAATTTCTACAACCCAGAATTCTAGTCCCAGGTCTGCGCAACGCAAATTTTTGCACTTGTATGCCTGGGGACACATATAAGACCGTTCACAGTGTCTTTGTTCGTATTAGTGAAAACCTGTAAGCAACCCAGACGTGCACAGACAACATTATGGATGTATAAACTGTGGTACGTGCACAGAAGGGAAGAGTGTCCAACAGTCGAAATGAAAGAATCGCAGCTACATGGAACAGTATTGTAACAGCTTTGCTTTCTGACCACAAGGTAACAAAAGTTTAAATTAACAGCAAGATTAAAAAGGTACCTTTGGAAACTAAAATACTCTTTGTTGGCTGCCCATTGAAGACGCAGTGTTTCTCACAGAGACACTCCCGTGTTTGGGCCGAACAAATGTGGCGCTGGGCTGCCCCGCACGGTGCAGGAGGGCTTAGCATTTTGGGTACTGACACCCCACCGTCCATGTGACACGAGAAAGCCCACACGCACTTCCAAATGGACAGCCCCCTGGGGTGACAGCCGCCGTCCGCCCCTCCACCCAGCACCCAGCACCCAGGATAAAGTCCAGGCTCTCTGATGGGGCCTCAGGGCCCTGATGGTGGCCCGGCCTCGCCCTCTCTCGTCGCTGCTCTGTACGCTTCAGCTGCCCCAAACTCCCTTGACTCCGGGTCTTTGTACCTCCCCCTCCCTGTCCCCACCCGACATTCCTCTAACCTGGCTGGCTCCTTCCAGGGGTTAGATGTTCAGAAGTCATTCCCCTGGGACGAGCCCCTGACCCCCAGCCAGGGCGAGACGCCCTTTGCCTCGGCTTCCCCAGCAAAGCCCTCGCCCACTGTGTGGTCGCTGTCTGTGTGCAGATCTGTGTGCCCCACTTACTGGAACTCTCTGTAATGCCTGTGGTGCCACCTGGATACCCAGCACAGTGTATGGCACACAACTGGTGCTCAATAAATCTAGTCCCTGTTGAATTGCCTTGTGTGTCCAAGAGCACACAGCACTGCCCGAGTCCAAAGTGGAGGTAGTGTGGCAACAGGAGGGCTCCCTCAAGGCACAGGCGACACACGAAGAAAAAGGATGAGCCCTCCCATGGCTGATTCCCTCGAGGGACCTCGGGGAGCGTCCAGGCCGCCCGGAAGTGCACCCCACCCCCCGCACTGTGTCGGCGGGCGGGACTCCTCCCCGCTGACTGTGCCCTGCTCTCACTTCCTTCTGAATCTGCCATTTCTAACACCGTCTCCCAGTGTCTGTCTGTCGTCCGTTGCCACTTCTGCCGGCGCAGGCCCTTCCACGCGCTTCTCGGCAGGTCCCACTCCCCGAGTCTCTGCCGTCCTCCTTCTTTTCCTTCCCTCTGCCCCTTCCGTGCTGCCCTCAGCAGTCACCCAGCCCCCCCAAGCGCCCCCCCCCGATTCTCGCTCCAGGCTCCGCTCTGCGTGCTCACTTCCCCGCAGGATTTCACCCTCCTTCCCCCACAGCGAGCTCACCTCCTGACCTGCAGGCTCCCAAGCCAAGGCCCACTGAGGCTCCCCGCAGCCCAGGTGCTCTGGGAATGGACCCGACCAGCCTCCCACTTCGGGACCTCACCGTCTGGGGCACTGCCCGTCCCACCACCGCGTGGCGGCCACACACCTCTCACCCTGCTCCTCCTGTCTGCCAGCCCCTCCCCCCTCCCCCTGCTTCCCTCCTGCGCCCGCCTGCCCTCCCTCCCCCAGGTGCACAGGGCCTGCTCCACACCCCTTGTCCCACCACCTCGCCCCCGGCTCGGCCCCCTCTGACGGGCCTTTCCCAGCCCATCCTGAGGCAGTCCGAGGTGGGGAGGACAGTCACAGGGCAAGGTGGCCTGGTGTCCTCCCGGGGACACCTCGTGGACCTCGGCGTGACCAAGCAGCCCTGCTTCCAGCCTGCGTGGTCACCACCCTGCTCCACTCTCCCCAGTCCTGGCTCTCCGCCGCGCCCTGCTCTCAGCACGGGGTCAAACGGTGGCCGGCGCCTGCAGAGCACGGGGTATGAGCTTACACACCTCCTGCCACATGGCTCCCCAGCCACCTGCTCTGCCTACACCCCGCGTACAGGCCCCACGCGTGCCGCCGGCCCCTCCCCTGGTCCCCGCGGTCCTGCCCCACAGTCTTCTGGCTCTTCCTCCACGCGGCCCGCTGGCTCCTGCCCCAGGACCTTTGCTCTGCCCCTCATCCCAGCTCACAGCCACCATGTCCCCTCAGAGGCCCTGTAGTCCACCCTGCCCGCCGTCCCCCATCCCACCACCTGCTCTGATGCCTTGGTGGCCCTTGCTCGCTGCGTCTCTGCTGCAGCAGCACCCCCAGTCTCGTCCACACCATGTGCCCAGAGCTTGGCATGCATCCGCACACAGACAGACGTGCCCGAGTCCTCGGGTGCCGAAGGGACAAGTGAACATTCGGGAGGCTTCACAGATGAGGAGCCTGCGGCTCTCGGAGGTTCAGTAACTACCAGAGTCCAGCGGCAGCTCAGGTGTGTCCGACCAGCACAAGAAAAGCCACAAGACTTTTGAGGAAAATGAGGCTAGAGGCACAGTACTCAAAACGTCATCAATGAAACATTTAAGAAGTCTCAACAACCTAATAAAAAAGATAGCACAGTTTTACATATGTTACATGGTTAAGAAATACCAAAAGTGCTACAATAAATACGGCATTTACCTTGAAGAAGACCTGAAGCCAGTTTATAGAAGTGGGCGGGGGAAGGGTCGTGGCTTGTGGGTTATTGTGAAGTGAGTTGTCTGAAGTCGGATGGGAACTTGTGACACGGATGTGGCGAGGTCTGGCTCGGCACGGCGAGGAGAGGTGAACCGAGACGTTGGCGCATGTCTGAGGTGTGTGTGTTTTGCACGTTCCTATGTTGTGGTCCGTTCATCTGGGTGCAGTTTTTGCTTTCTGTTTTCACCCATTTCTCATAAACAAAACTGCACATAGACAAACGGAATTTGCCTTATGTTCAGATTGTTCCTAAATATATCAACCACGTTGAAACAAATTCACATTTTCAAAACAAGCACTTTAGCAAACTGTATTTTTTAGGATTCCCTCCTATAACCAGATCTCTCAGTAACACGACAAATTAAGAGACTGCACCAGAGAAGGTACTCATCTGTGTCACAAATTGTAGCGTGAAATTCCTCAAGCTGGGGCTCAAGGACCCAGACTGGCCGAAGAGGGGCTCTGGGGTCAGAGTCTCCCACCTGCGAGGCGTCAGCCTAAACACTGTGGTGCAAGACGCTAGAAAGAGAGGATGGTCACGGCAAGTCTCGGCGTTGGTCAGCCCAAGCGGCTCTCCGTCGTCACCGCCAAGCAAACGAGCTCAGCTCTAGAGAGTTCTCGGGTCACAAACCCAGGGCACGGACGGCAGATTCTAAGGACGCTGGGTTTGGGAAAGTCTTTACTTCTGATCTGCTGAGGAAGGGAGGAGAGAAGAGACACTTCCCTAGGACCAGGCAGAGAAGGCTGGCCAAATATGTCACAGGAAGAAGTGTGGGCAACTCTGCCCCCCTGATCCAACCGGAGCCCAGGCCCAGACCCAGAGCCCCGCCCAGGGCTCACCTGCAGGCATGGGGACCCGGGCAGCCTCAGGGCCAAGGGCAGGAAGGTCTGAGTGGCTGCTGACAGGGGTGGCCGATGCCCCCAGGTTGGGCTCTAATCCTGTGCCAATCCCAGTATCTGACATGCAGCTGGGTGACCTTCTCAGGCCCACCTAGCGTGTGCCTGTTGGCCGTGAGCTGCCCCCCTTCTAGCAGCTTTCCCTCTGCTAGCCCGGGGCATGGGCAGGAGGGACCCCAAGCGTCGGAAGTCTGTCACCACAACCAGCTGTTGAGCGCCACGTGAAGGCCCCCACCTGACCTCCGCTCTCACCCTCATGTGACCTTCAAGACGAACCCGCTCCGCGATGCGACAGCCCGGCCTGCGTGACCTCACACTCCCTCTCGCCCCGCCCTCCAGATTCAGGCCTAAAACCAGGCCCCTCTGTCCCCTGCCACTTCCCTCTGTGTTCACAGAGGTTCCTGATGAAAACCCCTCGGGAAGGGTCTCTTCGGATTGGGCTGAGCTGAGGGCTGGGAAGGCGGGTCTGCCCTCAGGCGCAGGGCCGGCAACAGTCTGACAGAGAGGCGCCCGGAGCCGGAGCCAGGGCCGGGCACGGGCTGGGGGCGGGAAGGCTGGTGTGGCAGGCAGGGGGGCAGAGTGCCCGGCTCACGGGAGGCGTGGGAGGACCAGGGAGGTGTGCAGTGGAGGGGCCGGCACAGTCCGGCGTGAAGTCGGCGTGCACTTTGAGGGGCTGCAGGTGCGGAGGCTGCGGGGGGCAGGCAGGGACGTCTGGGCTCTACCTGGAGCCGAGGGGCAAGGGCAGTGGCAGGGCCAGGCGGGGCCCATGCACTTGCCCTGCGGGGTTCACCCAGAGCCCGTGGGGTGCTGGGAGCGGCCTCAAGGACCCAACAGAGACGAGTGTCCCGCGGCCCTGGGGTCACGGGTCACGCAGTCACGTGAACTGGTGGTTAAAGCTCCTCCCTTCACTCCAAAGCCTCCGAGCCTTAACGTCCCACCGGGTGTAAAACCCGAACCCCCGTGTGAGCCCCGCACGCTGCCCTCTGCTTCTCTGGTCGGCCGCCGCCTCTCTCTCCGTGGCTCACTCCCCGCCATCTCCTAGGCCTCCCGGATCATCTTCCAAAGTGCGGCAGGCCTGCTCGTGTGCCCAGGGCCTTTGCACTGGCTGGCCCTCTATCTAGAAGGCTTGCCCCTCAACGTCCTCACCTCTTGTCCTGCCCCCGCCTCGAGTCGCTGCCCAAGCGCCGCCTTGCCGGGTAGGCCCTCTGACCGCTCTGTACTGAACGCCGTCGCCTCCGCTTGCTCGCCCTTTCCCCGCGTTACGCGCCCCCACGGCCCGCAGCGCCACCACCCTCGTCATCCTTCTCTCCGTCGACCGCCCGTGGTCCCGCCGGGACATCAGCTCTGAGGCAGCAGGCCTTTGCTGCGTTCCCTGCATCAGTGAGAGATGGCGTCGATGGCTGCCGTGGAGCAAACGTACGGTCCTTACAGAAGCCACGAGAGCGCGTCGCAAGCCCACGTGGAAGAGGGGGAGACTGGGGCATCAGAGGGCCACGTGTCCTCTGGCCTAAGCCTAGCCGCCGCTGGCAGGGCGGTCCTTGGCTCGGGCCCGTCAGATCCCAGCCCCGTCCCCCACCTCCACGCCCCTCTGTGCCTCCCCCCCGGACTTTGAGAACGCCCTCCAGTCAAGGAACGGGGCTGGGGAGCCCGGGGTTCCTGCCAACAGCTTCCAGGCTGCCCTGCCCTGGGCAGCTCCTGGCCATAGCAACGGAGCCAGAGAGGGCCGAGGTTCCTTGTCTGTTCCCCGCTGTCCCCCGCAACGGCGCCTGGCAGGCTTTCAAGATCTCTGGGCTGAAGAGAAAACGCATTTAGCTCACCCTCTGTGCCAGACGTTGCCTCCTCGCTATTCTACACACATTACCTCATCTAAGCCTCACAACAAAACAACAGTAGGAGGAGGGAGCATTATTACCCCACCTGACAGACAAAGGAACAGAGGCGCAGCGGAGCGGGCTGCCCCGGGCCCACACAGCAAAGCTGGAGACGAGACCCACGACCCCTCTGGGGCTGCTGAAGGGGAACCCTGAGGGGGTCTCCCAAGCTGGGCTGTGAAGCAGGAGCAGGAATCAACTGAGGGTCAGGGCGGGGGGCACACAGGTCTGACGTGGGGACTGTGGAGCCTGGGGGCCTGAACCCCAACCACACACGCCCAGCAGCCCTGGCTCCTAGCCCCCTCCCCTCTCTCGGGCTGACCAGCCCTCCTCCTCCTCGCCGCCCTCCAGGTGACACTTCTCAAAAACCCGAGAGGGCCCTGCTACCAACATGGAGACGTGGCCGAGGCTCCAGAGCCCCGAGCCCTTCACAAGGGGCAATGGACAAGCCCCGGGGTTGGTGACCGAGGTCTCACTGCTAGAACATTCCGCCTCTAGCCGAGACCTGGACGGTCTGTCCTCTGAGGCTGCTCTTCCCGACTCTGGCTGCCGGGGCTCCAGGTAGATGAGCAGGTGCCCCTGTGCCCCCCAGGGCTGGCTGCCTGCCCACGGCCCTCCAGACTCAGGGATGGCACAGCCAGCCCCTCAGAAACCCAGAGGCACGTCCGCAGAAGGCCAACTAGCAGCCGGCCTGTTTCTACCGCGAGCCAATGTGTCTTCTCCAGCTTCATGGCGGGAATTCTTTCAGAAAAGAGAAGAAAAGATGGAATAAAGATGCACTGATACATTTGGTGAGCACCTACTATGCTCCAGGGCCTGTGCTGGGCTCTGGGACGCAGAGCAGAGTGTGCTGTGGCCCGTGTCCTCTCCGGGCCACCGCGCTGGGCCCTCTGAGTGTAGCCCGGAGCCAGGAGTGGGTCAGAAAGACCCCTTGGCAGCTGTGCAGAGAGGCTGCAGCAGAAAGGGTGAGGCTGGATGCAGGAAGAGCAGGCCAGAGACTAGGCTGCCCCACCAAGCTCCGACCTTGACAGCTGGGAGATGCAGGAAGATTGGGCCAGTCATGGGGACCTGGAAAGCCCAGGCACCCGGCAGGGCTGTGTCTCGGTGCCTCACCTGCAGGAGGAGGCGACTGTACATCTGCCTGGGGGCGCGGGTGTTGGGACTGTTGCAACAGTGCCTGGAGGGTGCCGCCGACCCCATGGGAGCGCAGACCGGGCAAATGCCCCCAGGAGCTCCTTGCAGCACCAGGATGTGGCTGCGAGCCCACAGACCCTGAGGTTAAACGGGACTGCAAAGACCGCACGGCCGGTGTTGCTAGAGTTGCGTTAGCCGCGCGCAGGCTGGCCCCTCCTCAGGAGGGCACGGGAAGCACAATGGGGTGTGGACAGAGGGCTCCAGGGTGAAGGTCCCCGTTCTTCAGCAACTTAGTGCCTTGAGAAGATGGCTTTAAAACAAAGTTTGCTAAACCTACAAAGAATCCCAAGCCAAGACAGGAGCAAAGATCCCTGAAGGCCTGGCCAAGTTGGCGCGCCGAGCTGAGTCTAATGAGGCAAATCTGAACGGGGACAAACTGTGCAAAAGCCGGTGGCCCAAGACCAGACGAGGGGGTCTGACTCAGCACGAGCAAGTGGGAAAACACTGAAGGTCTGTGTGCAGCGAATTCCTGATGAGCCCGTGGGGACTGCAAAGCCAGAGTAGAGGCGTGGAGGTTCCCGTCACTCCTGCAGCCCTGACCTCCCCGTAGCAGGACCTGAGAACCATTCCACAGTGACACTGGCCAGGAGCTCAGACAGAAGAGCAGGACAGAGGACATCGAGGGGTGGCCCCATGCGTGCACACCCCAAACTCCTGCCCCCAAACACATGATCCAAATTAACGCGGGTCAATTTTTGGATGAATCCCTCGCTCGCCAGATTTTTGCTACTCTCAATCCCAAACTCAAACCTAATAGATTTGGATACCAAAGGACACTGTCTATGTGATATAACAGCAAAAAAAAAAAAGATGAGAAAATGAAAGAGAGCAAATGAAGCCTGAAGAGGGTGAGTACAAGGAAAAGGGCAGGAGGCTGCAGCTCAGCGCCTGGGGGAGCCGGGTCTTCTGAGGAGAGGCTGGGGCCAGCAGAGGTACAGTGATCTGCAAGCAGGCAGTGGGGACAGCATCTGGCCCGGCCCCGGGCTTCCAGAGCTGGAAGGGGCTGGGGAGCCCGCAGCTGCACCCCGCCCTCTGCACCACCTCCTCCTGGGAGCTGTGGTGCCCCCACCTCCTCGTGACCTTCCTGCTCACTTCTCACACTCAGGAACCCGGCATCGGCCAAATGGCTCCAGCCAAACAGCCCTCCCTAAGTCCCCAGTGACTTCCAAGTCCCTAAGGCCGATGCACACTTTGTCCTCCTGTCACCTGGCCTCTCGGCGCCATTCTATGTCCTAAGCCTGTGGCGGTGCCAGCCCAGCCCCCCAGGCCCCTCCTCGTGTCCCTGTGGCATTTCCATCCTGCGTTCTCTGCGGGCTTGTCCTGCTCTTCAAGGCCCAGGAGGCCTAAAGTCTATTGTCTTTCATGACTTACTGATTCCTGGGTGACCTCCCCCACCACTGTGGCTTCATCTGCCGTCTAGAAGCTGATGACCCCAAGTGGTATCTTTCCAGTCCGCGCAGCAGGTCCTCCCCTGGGACCCGAGCGGTAACCACTGCCTCCTTGAATTCACTCCTCAGAGGCTTCGTGGCACCCTCTCTCAGCAGCGCGTCCAAACCTGACTCAGGGTCTTTGCTCTAAACTTGGTCTTGCTCCCTGCTGGGCTGGGGTCACCAGCAGCTGTGAGGCTGTCCCTGCTCACGCCCGTGCCCAAGACCAGGCCACCAGGGACCCGCTGAACTGCTCTCCACCTCCTCGGCACCGCTGCAGCCAAGGCACCTGCGCCGCTTGCTTGGGTGACTGTGGCGGCCTCCTTACTGCGCTCCGTTCAGCGGCTCTTTCTCTCCAATCCATTAGCACGTGCCCTTCTTAAAGCCCTTCAAGGGCTTCCCAAGGCCTTTAGGATGAAGATTGATATGAGCCCTGCGGCCGCCAGGCCCCATCACAGCCTGGGCCCTCAGTCCTCCGTGCCCCGCGCCCCGCCGCCGGGTCCATCACGCAAGCCGGCCTCCTTCAGGCCTTCAGCGGCACACAGCCCTGGGGCCTCTGCACGGGAAGTTCTTCTCCCACCAGAGACTCCTCCTTCGTGTCACCTGAATCATCACTTCCTCAGGGAAGGCTACCCTGAGCTGGCTGGGTCTCCCCTGCCCGCTGCACCCTCTCCCGGCACCACACTCAGCATTCATCACGGTGGTAATTCAACGTTTATGTGTGACTGTTCGATCCTCGGCTGCTCCGCACTGTACTTGATATGGCCGATACGGCAGGGACAACGCCTGATTATGACTAGGATTGAACCCCCAGTTCCCAGCACAACGCCTGCCATACAGTCGGTGCTCAGTATATATATTTGTGGAGGAAAGTAGCACTGGCACAATGGGAAACACAGATGGTGTATCAGTCAGCGTTCCTGTATATTAAGAGATTTATTTTAAGGAACTGGCTCACACAAGCGTGGAAATAGCACGTCCGAAGTCTGTGGAGCAGACCAGGAGACCGGAAACTCAGGCAGAATTTCTAGGCCAGCGTCGAGGCACAATTCCTTCTTCCCTGGAAAACGTCACTTTTCTATTCTTAAGGCTTTCGAATGATTGTATGAAGACCACCCACATGACTGAGAATAATCTGCTTTACTTAAAGTCAACCTTCAGAGCAATGACTAGGCTAGTGTTTGACCAACTACCTGGGCAGCACCATAGCCCAGCCAAGCTGACACAAAACGTAACCGTCGCAGATGGCAAGGAGGGCATCAACCCAAGGAGAGGCCAACAGCGAGGTAAGACTGGACAGTGGAAGAGGACTGAGAGGCCCGTGACGAGCTTATTTTCACACGCTGGAGGAAAACCCAGCAGAGATGTTCTGTGAAGAGCAGAGGGTGTGGAGAGGCGATCTCCTGCACTGAAGAAATCTCAGCCCCGGTCCGCAGGGCCAGAGTGATTCAGCCAGGATTACAGGCTGGGGCATCAGAGGAAGGTGAGGGCAGGCCCCCCAATGTGAGGTCCAGGTAGAACGCTCCACTCAGACCGGCCCCAGCCCTAGCTGATCTTCGACTCCATCCTCACCCCCACCCTCCTGCCAGGAGTGTGCCCTCTGCCTTATACCAGGACATCACCACTCTCTCCTGTTCAAGAGCAGACGCCCGCAGAGCCAGTGGAGGTCACAAGGACATGGCCTCACTCAACTCCCAAGGTCAGGCCTGCAAATTCCTCTGTGTAGACGGCTCTAAAAAGGGGGAGTGCAATAAGGACCCCGAGATATGAGTTCTTGGAACCTGATGAGGAATGCAGTCTTGGGTTCTTGAAGGACTATAGTCAGGAAAGTTCAAGAAGCCGGAGAATAGTGGGCACAAAGGGGGCACCGCTGGGGAATTTGGAATAGGGGAACCTGAGTCATCAGAAATGGAGGCTCCAAGCTACAGGGAGCCGATTGCTTAGACGAGGGAGCCCCTGGGCCAACAGCCAGAGAAAGGCTCTGAGCACCTGGGGTCAGAAGAAAGCATAGCCCCGTGTCCCACTGTCCAAGATGTCAGGCGGCAGGAGAAGGCTGACAGCTAAATCCAGGTGTGCCCGAGACCCCAAGGAAAGGGCACCCTCTCCAGGGAGGCAGGTGATGAGTGTTCAGGCGGCAGATGTTCACCGGTTACCTACCTACACGGCACCCGGCCCTTTGCTGGGTGCTGGAGCGCCACACAATCCCTGCCCTGGACGTGAAGTGAGTGAAACAGCGCTAAAGAGCTAACCGCACAGAGCCAGGTAAGTGCGGTGATGGAGGACACGCCTGCGGGGAAGCCTAGAGGGCAGCGGTTCGGAAGCTCCACAGGGGAAAGCCGGCTGGACAGAGAAGGGGTGGCCTGCGCTCAGGCCTGGAGGCACGGAGAGGTGAGCCTGGTAGGGCAGAGAGGCCTGGAGGAGGTGCAGCCTCTGACCTCACAATACCCAGGCCCACGGGCCAGGCTTGCGACTCGCAAACTCTGGTGCCCTCCTCCAGCCCGGGCTAGGCCCCGGGCCCTGGGCAGCCTCCAGGCGCAGCGCCCTGCTGAGGGCCGCACCTTTCCCGCCGCCCTGGGGCATGTCTCTACTCACCAATTATGAGGGCCTTCGGCATCAGATCGAGAGGCTGGTGCGGGAAAACGAGGAACTGAAGAAGCTGGTGCGGCTCATTCGGGAGAATTACGAGCTCAAGTCGGCGATCAAGATACAGACGGGTGGCCTGGGCATCAGCGGGTTCAGCAGCAGGCTGGGCGAGGCAGCGACCGGCCCTCCTCAACACCAGGGTAACTGCAAGGGGCCCGAGTTCCAGAAAAGCAGGGAGGGAAGGGTGAGACTGCACCCGAGAGGAGAGACTTTGTGCTGGGGTCTCGGGAAATCATGGAGAGAAGGGCGGAGATAGCAACAAACACCGGGTGAGGGGAGGGCGAGGACACAGGACAACCACGATAAAAGCACAAAACTAGGCAGCAGCCCCATTCACCGGATGGCAGGAGTCCCTGCCCACCCACGCAAGCCTCCCCTCAGGTGAACTTCCAAGCAGCTCCACAGACTGAGAATTTCCCAGCCCTGGAATCCAAAGGTGCTGCCCCACTGGACCCAGTATGGCACCCACCCTCAGCTTCTCCCCCTTCCCCTCCATCCCCCCACCTCAGCCCCCTCAGCCCCCTGCCCCGTCCCTCTCCACTCAGAATTGACCACCGGAGTCTAGAAACCAAGGAGAGAAACCAGGACTGAAGCTTGAGGTTTGAAATCATTAGTGTGTGACAGCCCTGGGGCTGGAGAGGAGGTACGGGCCAGGGTGAGACAGAAGGATGGGCGAAGAATTAGAGGCGTTCACACAGAAGCTGGCCGGGGACCAGCTCTCCCCAAGCCACCACATTCTGGCACAGAACTCCAGGGAGTACAAGAGTCCTAAAATCAAACCTGACCTTCCAGGTTGTTACAAAGGTTTATTTGTCAGGTAAGCAGATAGAACATAATTGAACAGTTCGTTAGCTTGACTGATAACTTTTAACTGACATATCAGACGTAAGCCTCCATTTGTGCTCTCGGCCAGGGTGAACCTGGGAGGAGGAAATTCCGTCTTGGAGGAAGAGAGTAAGTTGTACTTTGGACAACTCACGACCTCCACCTGGAGCATCCAGGGGGCAGTGGAGGTTTGAGCCCGAGGCTCAAAGGAGAGGTCAGGGCTAGAGAGAAAAGATCGAAGTGTCATTGATAACTGAAGCCACAGGAGGGGTGAGACGATCTGGAAAGAGAGAGGAACAGTGAGAAGAGACTGGGACAAGTCCTGAGTCAAGACAGGTAGAGAAGCTGGCAAAGGGGCACTCAGAGAGACAAGGGACACCTCAAAAGTGTAATGTCACAGAAGCCGAGACACCTTCGAAGGGGACAGAGTGTCAGCAAAATAAAGGCTGCCTGAGAGGTGGAGCAAGAAAAGTGCTAATGACCTGGCGTTAGTAACCTTGGCTACAGCACCTTCAACCCCACTGTAAGTAGGAAGGGCCCACGGAGTGAGGTGAAGAGTGAGTGAGAAAATGGAGAGAACAGATGTTTGACACTTCGTTCATGAAGTAGGGCTTGGAGGGAGGCACTAGCCGGAGAGGGGCATGGCATCCAGAGCTGCTTTTACTGATGGCAGAGACCTAAGTTTATTTCTATGGAAAGGGAAGATACGAAAGAGAAAAGGAATACCATACAGAGCAGAGGCTGACTTGACTGAAGGAAGAACATCTCCTCCACTGTCTGGGAAAGGAAGGAGGAAGGAAGGCTGAGTGAGGATGCCAGGTGGGAAGCTAAAAACCCTCCAGAACCATGGCTTCAATTTCCTCTGGAAAAATGTCATTCTCTGAGAGTCAGGGTGGAGAGAAAAAGATGGGGAAGGTCTGAAATAGAGTGAAAATGGCAGGAGGAGCCGAGAGGGGAGTCGGGGAGGTGTGTAACGGGCCCAAATGCTGCCGGCACGTGTGGTCTACGAAGGGAGCAGCCACCCACCGTCTCCAGCAGCATTTGGCCGGCGGGGGTGGGGACAGAGCTGGGGAAGGAGGCAGGCGGGGCTAAGGACTGGTCAGCAAGCGCTTGGGCACATCGTAG
Source organism: Kogia breviceps (assembly GCF_026419965.1). Classification (NCBI taxonomy): domain Eukaryota; kingdom Metazoa; phylum Chordata; class Mammalia; order Artiodactyla; family Physeteridae; genus Kogia; species Kogia breviceps. The sequence goes on from NC_081326.1 coordinate 77,050,762, forward strand.
AAGGAAGTGGACACCAGCTGGGCTGTCACACGAGGAGAAAATAAAGAGGCCAGCGTACTAGAGATCTAGAGAGGCTGGCAGTGGTGGCGGAAGGCACACCGGTGTGGCCAGAGCGGGAAATCGGAGCGGCAGGAAATCAGTAAACGTTGGCTGTTGGCTGGATTAACTTCACAGGGAAGAAAGGCCACGAGGTTCGGGCGCTGGCCTTGTGAACATGGCAGGAGGAAGGTGGCGCCAGGATGGATTAGGACCGTAGGGCCTCCTGTTCCTGAGGGCTCAGGGACTCGCTCGGGCCCGTGCCGGGGTGTCTCGCGACGGCAGATGCAAGGGGAGTCGGGGCAGTTGGAGCAGAGAGTAAATGAAGGCGGCACTGAGGGCTCAAGCCACTAAAGCAGGGACTGCCCCCCACAATGGCTCCTCCCTCCAGAGGTGGTCGGGCTGGGAAAGGCTGTCAGGGCAGGTGGGCAGGAGGGCTTCTGTTGCCCTTTCTGCTGGGCACCCTACCCCACTCCCCCCTCCTTCCTCCCCTAAGCCCACCCTCCTCCCAGGCCCCCAGCCCTGCTGCCCCCTCTGTCTTCTCTTGGGGGCTGCAGGCTGGTGGAAGCTTCCTTAGGCCGGGAGCAGCCTTCTTCCTCTTTTCCGAAGGGCTCTTACCAGCCCTGCTCCTCACAACCTCCCTCCCCCTCCCCCCAGTCCTAGAGCCTTCGGTACCCCCAAGGTCTGTTACCCCATCAGGGCCTCCTTCCTCCCCTCAGGAACTGTCCGCGCCTCAGGACCCATCCTCCCCCAAGTCCCAACCTCCCACCCCGGACCCAACCCTACCCCTGCCCTACCCCCACCCCTGACGCTACAGCCCACCCCAGGGATTGACCCGAAGCCCCCCCCATCCCTCCCTCAGGACTTGCCTTCCTCTTAGGACCCTTGTCCCTGCTCAGAACCCACCCCCTCACAGCCCTCCCCCCTCAGGACCCCATCCCGCCCTGCCTTTCTTTAAGACCCTTGTCCCCCGTCGGAACCCGCCCCCATTACCCCCTCAGGACTCACCTTCCTTTCGGGACCTCTGTCCCCCCTCAGAACCCGCCCCCATCTCAGGGCCAGTCCCCTCCTCAGGACCTGTCACCATCCCCCCTCTCTTTCTCACCTGCCGCCGCCCCAGACCTCTTGGAACCCTCGGCTCTAGCGGCCTTTGCTCACCCGTCTCGCCTCCTCGAGTCCGGCCTTAAGCAACACCTTCCCGCTCAGACCCTCAGGCCCCGCCCCTCAAGGCAGCTCCGTTACGCTAGCTCCGCCCCTTGAGCGACGCCGCAACTCTGCCCCCGCCCCTACGCTCGGGCTCCGCCCCGTCAGGGCCCTCCCTGGCGCCCCGCCCCCTCTGACCGCCAGCTTCGACTCCCGCCAAATTGACTGTCCCTCCGACTTCGTCCCCGCGTGGACCGGGGGGGGTCTCGGTGGCCGGGCGCCCTTACCTGGGTGTGGGCCCGGCCTGGTCCTCGCGGGGCTGACGTCCCCGCGGAGGGAGGGTTCCGAGGCCGGAGAGGCCACGGGCGGTGGGCAGGCCCGGGAGGGACCGCAGGGGAGGCTCTGCAGCCCGGAGCCCGAGGGCCGACCAGGGAGAAGGCGCGAGGGCGCGGCCGAGTGCAGGACAGTGTGGCGGCCACGTCCTGATCGACGCGACGAGGGGCAGGAGACCAGAGTGGGGCCCTTCCAGAGTCCCGCCCTCGGCCTCGGCGGGAAGGAAGGAGCTCCCCTGTGAGGAGCAGGCTGGGGGAGGAAATCACAAGTTCACCTAAACGGTTAAAACATTGTAAACTGCATTTGTAGATCTAAGACATTTGCTTTTCTTTTTAGCTTCAATAGTCCAATGTAACAAACAAACCTTCCTGGACCCAAATAATTCTTATGTACAAAGTAAACATATAGGGCTTCCCTGGTGGCGAAGTGGTTAAGAATCCTCCTGCCAATGCATGGCACACGGGTTCGAGCCCTGGTCCGGAAAGATCGAAAATGCCGCGGAGCAACTAAGCCCGTGTGCCACAACTACTGAGCCTGCGCTTTAGAGCCTGTGAGCCACAACTGCTGAGCCCCTGTGCCACAACTGCTGAAGCCCGTGCGCCTAGAGCCCATGCTCCACAAGAGAAGCCACCGCACGGAAGAGTGGCCCCCACTCACTGCAACTAGCGAAAGCCCGTGAACAGCAACGAAGACCCAAAGCAGCCAAAAAATTAATTAATTATTTTTAAAAGCTAAAAAAAACCATATAGATGCAGTGAATCTAAGTTCTCTTTAAGTTTCTAATACTGTATGTAGTAAAGTACCTAGGAACATTTCAGCTCATAATGCTAAATCAGCAAATTATAAGGTTAAAACAATCACTTGCACATTTTGCATTACAATTCGAAGCTATAGGACTGAAATCTCTTAAACCGAGGTTCGACCTGGGGCTCCTGTTGGCTCAGAACACTCCTGTTCATGAGAATTCCCTGGAGGTCCAGTGGTCGGGACTCTGTGCTTTCAAATGTCCCCATCTCCCAGCCAGAGATTTCAACAGGCTGCTCCTGAGCTTCTCATCGGTGACCCTAACGGGTCAAAAATCCATGAACACTGTGTCCACGACTGAGGCCACCACAGTCTTGGCTCCAAGCAGTGGACACATACTCCCCCAGGCTCTGTACCCACAGAGCCTGCAGTGCCATCCAGGCATGCAGTCAAGTGGCCTTTGCACCATGAATATGTCTGCTGCAACACTAAATGCCTGTGACTCCAATGAATTTTTTTTTTCTTTTTCTGTGTTGGGTCTTCATTGCTGCGCGCAGGCTTTCTCTAGTTGCAGGGAACAGGGACTACTCTTCGTTGCAGGGGCTTCTCACTGCAGTGGCTTCTCTTGTTGCGGAGCGCGGGCTCTAGGCACGCAAGCTTCAGTAGCTGTGGCTCGTGGGCTCTAGAGCACAGGCTCAGTAGTTGTGGCGCACGGGCTTAGTTGCTCCGTCATGTGGGATCTTCCCGGACCAGGGCTCAAACCCGTGTCCCCTGCATTGGCAGATGGATTCTTAACCACTGCGCCACCAGGGAAGCCCTGAATCCTTTTTAAATTATTATTATTATTATATATATATATTTTTTTCGGTATGCGGGCGTCTAACTGCTGCAGCCTCTCCAGCTGCGGAGCACAGGCTCCGGACGCACAGGCCCAGCGGCCGTGGCTCACGGGCCCAGCCGCCCCGCGGCACGTGGGACCCTCCCGGACCGAGGCACGAACCCGCGCCCCCTCCACCGGCAGGCGGACTCCCAACCACTGCGCCACCAGGGAAGCCCTGAATCCTTTTTTAATTGACAACTTTATTAAGATATAATTCAAATACCATAAATTCACTCCTTTAAAGTGTACAATTTTATGTTTTTTGGTATATTCACAGATATGTACAAACACCACCACAATCAATTTTAGAACTCCTTCATCACCCCCAAAACAAACCCTCTAGCAATCACACTCCTACTGCCCTACCCTCCTCAACTCTAAGCAACCACTAATTTACTTTCTATTTTTATGTATTTGTTTGTTCTGGACAGTCCATGTAATTGGATTCATATACACGTGGCTTTTGTGGCTGGCTTTGTTCATTTAGCATAACGTCTTCAAGGTTTATCCATGATGTAGATGAGTCAGTGCGTCTACGCGGATTGTGGGGAAGGTTGTTTTGGTTTTGTTTTTGTTTTTGTTTTTTTTTGCGGTACGCGGGCCTCTTCACTGCTGTGGCCTCTCCCGTTGTGGAGCACAGGCTCCGGACGCGCAGGCTCAGCGGCCATGGCTCACGGGCCCAGCCGCCCTGCGGCATGTGGGATCTTCCCGGACCCGGGCACGAACCCGCGTCCCCTGAATCGGCAGGCAGACTCTCAACCATTGCGCCACCAGGGAAGCCGGATTTTACCTTTTTAAATAGCTGAGAGAAAATCAAAAGGAGAGCGCTAGTTCACGACATGCACTCAGTCCATGAAATTCAAATATCAGCATCCAGAAGTAAAGTTTTGTCGCCAAGCATCCACGTGTATTTGTTTCCGTGTTGTCTGTGCCTGTTTTGGAGCCGTGACAGCAGAGCTGAGCGGCTGCAACAGAGGCCGGATGGCCAGGAAAGCTGGAGCTCTTTTCACCAGCTCTTTACAGAGGGGTTCGCCAGCCCCCGAGCGACATAAACACGCGGAGAAGGTCTTCAAGCCTTTGCGGAGCTTTGCTGTACGATGGACGGTGGGATAACAGGACCACCAGTGGTTTTCATCTTTTCTGACTTTTCTGTATTTCCATTCTTTCCCTATAATAAGCGTGTACTGCTTTTATTTTTTTTAATGTGGAAGTTTTCAATCAAACTGCACACTCACAGAAACCCTTCCTGCACCCTCCCTAGGGGCCTTCTCCCCCAAACAGCGGTCACTCGGTCATCCGAGGGCAGTCTCCTCAGGAACCCAAGGGCAAATGCGCTCCCAGGCCCCACGCAGGGGAGAAGCAACACCCCCTCCTGGGCCTGCATCCCCAGCAACAGGCCGGCGGGGGACCTGTACGGGGCCAGGCACACCCTGGGCTCCACCGGAGGCTCCCAGCAGCTTTGGGCTCTGGCCTCCCTGAGGGTCCCCCACGTGTTGAGGCTCGCCTGTGCCCGAGAGGATGGCAGTCAGGAGGCCCGGGCCCACCCCACCACCACCTGGGAACAGAGGGGTCCACTTAGCGACCTACGTGTGCAGACCTCCTCTCCACAGTGAGGGGTCAGCGGCTCAAGGCAGTGGGCCCGTCTGAGGGACAGGCAGCGTGGAAGGTCCTGGTGGCTGGGGGGCCGGCGTGTACAGAGGTGATCCTGGGAGGGACCAGGCTCTCTCAGAGGACGGGGATGAGGGGCCGGACCCTCACGTGGGATCCACTGGCAGCCCCACAGATGCCCGCTTAGAGGTGAGGCTCAGAGAGAGCCGGTCAGTTCATCCGAGGCACACGGGCATTTGGTCCAGGCCCTGCCACAGTGGGGAGAGAGCCTGGGGTCTCAGTGCTTCCTCTGTGTCCCCCAGGTGTCTTCCTGCCCCCGTCCCCGGCAGCAGCAAACGAATCCGTCCTGGAAGAAGTGGGGATCGTGCCTCTGGCGCCGCTGGCCGACATGCTAAGCAGCCCGCAGCCCGGCCCCGCGGCAGGCCCCGTCGTGAGCACCCCGATGGACCCTCTGGACACACTGCTGCCCGGCCTGGCGCCCATCTCACAGAGCAGCCCACTCAGCAGCCTCCTCACTGGCCCCCCGAGCAGCCGCCTGGCCGGCCCCGCGGCAGTGCCCCCGGCGGGCACACCGGCCAGCTCCCTGGGCCTGCCCTCGACTGGCCCCCTGACTCCAAGCAGCCCCCTGACAGGCCCCCTAGCTGTGTCTCAGAGCAGCCCCCTTATGGACCCTATAGCAGGTTCGGTGGCCCTCTCTCTGAGCAGCCCCCTGCCCACCCCCACGGCTGCACCCCTAGGTGTCTCTCAGAACCTTCCGGCCAATCCCATGAGCAATCTGGTGCTGGCGGAGGCCCCAGGGGTGTGGCTGGCAGAGCCGCTCCAAGGATGCCCCTCTGGATCCCATCCCTCAGCGGGTGGGGGACCTGCTGCCACCACCGAAGGTAACCGGAGCAGGGGGGGAGGGGCAGTGGGCGGCCCGGGGGAGGGGCTCCTGCCAGACTAGGCCCTGGCCCCGCCTCCCCCTAATCCCCCTCCTCCTCGCCTCTCTGCCCCTCCCCCACGTCGCTAGTCCCACTCTCCGCTGAGCACCCCCAGCCCGCCCAGGAGCCCGAGCCCCTCAGCATGACGTCTGTGGGTGCGGCCATCCAGACCTCCACGCCCGCCGGTCCCGTGGGCACACCCAGCCCCGCGGCAGCCTTCTCCTATAGCACCCCAGACGCCCAGACACAGCCTGGTGGCCCCCAAGGACAAGCGGCCTCTGCCTCTGTCCCTGCCTCGGCCACCTCCCACAGCATCACCGTCCTCGCCTCTGTCCCCACTCCCGCCCGCCAAGCTACCACCAGCTATAGGCTCTCAAGCACCCCGCACCCCTTTGCCCGCACGCACCGCTCCCCGACCCGGCCCTCGCCCACCCTCCACTCCCCTGCCCACAACCCCCTCTGCCCGCCTCGAGCCTCGTCCTCCCCGGCTTCAGTCAACGACACCCGAGCTCCGCGCGTGGCAGAGCCGTCTCGGAGAAGCATCCCGCAGTTGGAGCGGAAGCTAGGCCACCGGAAGGGCAGCAAGTTCCCTGACAGCTCTCGAGGTCAGCACGAGTCTGGGGTCTCCTCGGCTGCCCTTGGAGACCTCCCAGGCACCCCCCAGGCTGCTGACCACCGTCACTGACCACTCCCTCCACCCCTTGTCCCCAGGGTCGAAGCAGCCGCCCCGGGAGAGGCTGGTGGGGGAGATCGCCTTCCAGCTGGACCGCCGGATCCTGTCCAGCATCTTCTCCGAGCGGGTCCGGCTCTACGGCTTCACGGTCTCCAACATTCCGGAAAAGATCATACAGGTGTGTTGTGCCTGTCTGCCACCCGCCACCTGCAGGGATGGCGACGGCCTTCTGGGGGCCCCTGCACTCTGGCTAGGCAGCGCGCGCCAGCGTCCGCGGGCACCCTGGGATGGAGGAAACACTGCGCGCAGTCCAAGGGGCCAGCAGGTGTCCCCGGCATCTGGCAACAGGACACACACGGGCGGCCTTCCCAGAGGGGCCCCGGCACTGTCAGGCCTGTGAGCTCCCACTTTGCCACTGCAATGGCCTCGGGTCTGCCAGGCCCCGCTCCCACGGGCCCTCCCCACACTGGCAGAGCTGACGCCTTATGCCTCTCCCTCGCCCTGTGCAAGTCCTCAAGTGTCACTGCGGGTCGCAGGGGAGGCAGGTCTCAGAGCCTCTGAGCAGCTGGAGGCCTGGTGGCCAGGGTCTTCAGCCCGGGCGCGCTCCGTGTTCCCAGCATGCCGTCCACTGAGCCCGCTCCACGGAGGGACACAGAGGACGACGTTTCCCAAACACGCTGGGGCGCGTCTCCTCGCCACTCCGTGTAGGAGGCGCGGAGGAGCGGGAGCCGTCGGGGGCTTGGGCTGCGCGGGGGCAGGATGAGCTGGTGCGCGCCCTTCCCCACCGACACGCCCATTCGGGTGGAGCGGGGGCGGGGCCGGGGGCGGGCCCGGGGGCGGGGCGGGCGTCGGCGCCGCGGCCCTTCGGCCGTTTACTCTTCCCTCGCGAAGTAGCTCTCGGTGCTCCCCTGCGCTTCCTGTCTGGCCGTCCTTATCCGTGGATGTACTGTGGCTCTGGGTCTGTGAGTGGGTAGGAATCACGTTCAGTTACAGTGGGCTCATCTGTGTCCCGGTTTGAGCTCGCCTTCTCCTTTTGTGGAGGTGTCCTTTGGTTAGGTTTTTAATCTTAATGAGACCGAAATTATCCACCTTTTTTATCCACCTTTTCCTTTTTCTTTTTTCTTTGGCCGCGCCACGCGGCATGCAGAATCTTAGTTTCCCGACCAGGGATGGAACCCGCGTCCCCTGCAGTGGAAGCGCGGAGTCTTAACCACTGGACCGCCAGGGAAGTCCCACGTTTTCCTTCATTGTCTGTACTCTTCGAGTCCCATTTAAGGCTGGAGCTGCCAGCCCCGCCTCGGTCCCCTCTCCCAGTCCCACGAGTGTGGGCTCCAGGTCTGCAGGTCTGGCCCTGCCCAGGTGACAGTGTCCTAATACTGGGAGGCCAAGGGAGCCTGGGCATCTCTTCTTCCAGGTCGTCGTAGCTCCTCTTGGCCCTTCGCTCTTCAGTATGAATTTTAGGATCAGTCTGTCAAGTTCCAAGAAAAACCTAGTTCACATTTTTAGTTTCTCATTGGTTTATAGGTGGAACTGGGGAAGTTTCCCATCTTTGCCACGTTGGCTGTCCCTGTGTTGCTTGTGTCGGCGGGGACAACTTTGGCCATGTTGGGTTGGGCGACCCTTGGCTCCTATCCTGTACCACCGCCACCACTGCTGTGCCGTGAGTGCAGCCCGGCAGCGGCTATTTAAAAATTGGCAAATGACGCGGGAGAAGCACAATATTTATGTCTCTAGAACGCTGCATCTGATATCTAGTTGGCAAAGACTACACTTAATCATAATGAAAGTCTAGTTGCCACATGGAAGTTAGACGTCAAACTGTGGAGAGAGGTTTCCGGTTGTTTGAAACTGCTGTGTATACGGAGGGTAAGACAGACCTTCCGGGAGGGAGTGAGCTGTGCAGGGCAGCAGTCCTTCCACGGTGCTCTGCCTTGCCTGCGAGTTACTGCGCATGCCCGCATGCCGGAGAATTTAAGTCACGGCAGTAAATGGCAACTCTTTAGAGAAGAGGCAGGAAAAGGAAGCAGAACGTAAGTACGTAAGGCAGTTTGTTTGGTAATTAAGGAAGTCGAGGAGCCTGGTGCCCCTGAGCCTGTGCTTCGGCCTCCACCCTGGCGGCCTCTGAGGAGCTGGCGGTTCTCACCACAACACTCATCCGGTCCTCCTGCCCACCGGCCACCGGCACCGTTCCGCGGCCTCTGGCCCCACTCGCCCTGCATCCAGCAATGCCCAGAGCTGCCAGGATGGTACACTTGATGCCCTTGCTCCCGGGAAGCTGCTCCAATGCAGCCCACCTGCACAGTTGTCTTAGGATAGCCCCTGGCTGGCCTTCTGCGGGGCCCGCTGCAGGCTGCCTGAGGCCTGGTCCCACCCGAGGATCGTAAAGATGCTTCCTGGTCTCAAGCCATCCTGCCTACCTGGCTGGATCATTTGTTGATTCCTATCTGCATTTAATTCCACTTTGCGCAGGCTTTTACTTCCTTTCATCAAGACATCTTGTTTATTTCTCTGCACGTTGAACTCCAGTGTTGGTGGGTGCTAGAACCCCTAAATTCTACCTCGATTCACCAAACCAGGTGAAACCTGGTGTCATCCAACGGGGGTCCTTTGCTTCCCAAATAGCTTTAACGCTGAAAACTGTAATGGAACCCGATATTCAATAAGGACTCGCTGACGTTTTTCATAGAACGTGGCTGCCTACTTTTTGTAAGTTCGCAGACAGTTATGCCATCTTTTTTTTTTTTTTTTTTTTTGCGGTACGCGGGCCTCTCACTGTTGTGGCCTCTCCGGTTGCGGAGCACAGGCTCCGGACGCGCAGGCTCAGCGGCCATGGCTCATGGGCCCAGCCGCTCCACGGCACGTGGGATCCTCCCGGACCGGGACACGAACCCGCGTCCCCTGCATCGGCAGGCGGAGCCCCAACCACTGCGCCACCACGGAAGCCCCCAGTTTTATGCCAGTGCTCATGCCTGTCAGTTCTTCTACCCAAACACAAAGATCTGCTCCATGGGAGATGCTCTGGCTCCCTTCCTTTCTGCACCCTTGTCCTAGGAGACCCTGAGTCCAGCTGCAGCAGTGTGAGGGTGACTGCGGGTGGTACCTCAGTCCTGCCCATGGTCCCCCCCGGATGCTCTTTAGGCCAACTCATTGGCCTGCCCAGAACAGTTTTGATTTCTGTGCAATGATTTGTTATTTAGCTACCTTGACAAACCCCCTCGCTAGTTCTGATAGCCTGTATATCATTTTGGCTTTCCTCTGTAGACAGTCATATCATATAGCACTTAAAAAAAAAAAAAATTTTTTTTTATTTTGGCCGCACTGGGTCTTAGTTGCGGCACGCAGGATCTTTTAGTTGCGGCGTGTGGACTTCTTAGTTGCGGCGTGTGGACTTCTTAGTTGCGGCATTCAAACTCAGTTGCGGCATGCGTGTGGGATCTAGTTCCCCGGCCAGGGATCAAACCCGGGCCCCCTGCGTTGGGAGCTCAGAGTCTTACCCGCTGGACCACCAGGGAAGTCCCATATAGCACTTTTAAAAAGCAGATCATAAGGCAACCTCATCTTGTTTCCGACGTGATTACAAACACACACTTCTAACCTTCTGGTTAAGTATGATGTGTGTTCCAGGCTTTTTGCCAGATCTTCTTTCGACAAATCAGTCAGAGTCCTTGGTTGCACGTAACAGAATCCACACTAGCTGACATAAGCAGTAAGGGGTTTATTATAAACGTTTAGGTGCTCAGACAGGCTCCAGGAAGGACACCAAATTGGGCTTGCCTGCCATACAGCCAGTAAAGATGCCAGGGCAGCAAGCGAGTCTCCTAGTGAACACGCCATTGTCATCGCTGGCCCAGGGACAGCACGCAGACACCTAGTCGGATGCCTGCAGTTTGGTACAGCCGCCCCGACGAACCAATGCCACGGCCAGTGCACCCTCTCCCCGGGAGACAAGGTCCACGCACCTGCACTTGCTGGGCAGAAACCCAGGTCAGAGGGGTACCTGAGCCACAGGGGAGTCTGGAATAGGTAGGTGATGTTTAGCGTCCAGCCTCTTCAAGTTCAGGAAGGTGCTAGAATGCACTAAGACAGAAGCCAGGTGAGCCACATTCAGCATCTGCCACATCAGGTGAAGAAGTTCCCTCTTCCTCCTTTTTTCAGAGTTGTTGGTTTTTTTCTTACCCATGAACAAATACTGGATTTTTTAGAAGCTGTTTCTCTCTCACTGAGATGATCACACGGTTTTCTTTCCTCTCCCTTTGCTGTTAACATATTGCTACACATGAGGAGATACCCCGCTCATAAACCACACTGCATCCCTGGTGTTTATAAATGCACCGGGATGCTCTGTTTGCTGTTTATGACTTCTGCAGCTTCGCTCCCTTTTTAGAGATCGTGCCAAGTTTCTGTGACAGAAATACATGGCTTAATAAGCCAGAGGTTTAATCTCTCCACAGGGCTGCTGGGCCCTGCTGACCGGCCCCTCGCACACGTCAGGGTCCACTCGGCCCGGGGGACGGGGCTCGACGTCCCAGGCTCTTCACCTTGGCTCGGACTTAGTGACGTCAGGTCCCCCTGCAGGATGCTGGGACACATGGCGGTCTCAGCTGGGCATTCCATCACCTCGAAGAAGGGGGAGGCGCTGCCCTGTTCAGTGGAGGGTGTGGACTTCGCCCATCCTCTCTACTGAGCCTTCAGATTGTGTTTCCTCACTTCTGCTCCTCATTGTTTCCTTCCTTCTCCTTCCTTTAGCTTTGCTTTAGTTTTCTTTTGGGGTTGAGCTCTTAAATCATTTTATTTTACATCCCTTTTGTTTTTAAATAACTACATTTAGGACAAGGAAGTTCCTTCTAGTCAGGGAGATATTCAAAATAGTCAACAACCGGTACGAGAGGAACACCAGCCATAGTGCATCCTGTTCCAGGCCTAGCGGGAGGCTTCTGTTGTTTACGGCTGGTTGGGAAAAGCGACAGTCTCCCGGCAGCCTCGGCTATGTCCGCCGAGGCTCCAGCCTGTCTCTGGTGGCACTCTGGCTGCAGCCCTGCAGGCTAGAGGGGTGGGTGTGTAGCTGTTCAGGTCTGAATATCTCCCCAACTGCATTGCCTTTCCTCTCTAAACCCCGAGTCAGCCAGGACCACCGTCTGAGGGGCGTTCGGCCGCATGTGAGTGTTGGCTTCTAACACACCTGCCCTGTGTTTGGAGAATGAGGGCCGTACAGCACTGATTCTCTGACATTTGCTGCCATTTCCCCTTTCACTGAGCACGTGGTCGATGCCGTGTGTGGTCCAGGATGGAAACACTGTGTGATGAGCACGTGTGCTGGGCCTCGCAGGTGTGCGTCGATGTGCCGGCCCCGCCCCCGGCCCCGCCCCGCGCCATATCCCCTCCAACGCCGGGTCCTGCGGCTTCGCCCTGTAAACATTCTTCCCCTACGCTCTGATTTTCTCCACGTCCACGTCCACATCGACATTCTCTTCTCCTCCACTCCTACCCCGCGGTCCGCACCGCTGGCACCGTAAGTGGTCCACAGCCAGCCTTGCCGCCGCACCGCTCCAGGCCTGGCTAGTGTCAAGCATTCAGAACACGCCAAGCAGGCACCAGGCGCAGTCTCTGCCCTCGGGGAGCTCACTCTCTCCCTCGGAGGCCTTCAGTCAACCAAAAAAAGCCGTCAGGAGCTCTGCCTCTCGTTCTTCTCCCCACCCGTACCCCCCCCCACCCCGGGCTCACCGGGGCCGACTTCACCGCCCCGGGTGCCCCTCCTTCTCTACTCCTGCGCCTGTAGACGTGACCCCCACGCGGCAGAGCTGACCGCCTGGGTGCTGTGCCCGATGCCCCCGAGACGTTCCCTTTGTCCTCACAGCAGCGCTGTCGGGCGGGGCCGCGAGGCTCGCACCCAGGGTGGGGGCGGCCCGTGGAAGCCGACTCTGCCCCGGAGGCCCTGCTCTGCTCACACTTGAATGGGGGGGGGGGAGCGGCTCGGAGAAGCTCTGCAGAGCGACGAGGGGTGGAGGGAACCCTTCACCCTCCCTTGCCAGCTTCTGTCCACCCGCTGCCAGGGGTCAGCGTGACCTCTTAAAGCCACAAAGCCCACCAGGCGTCTCCGACCCTTCAGGACCGGGCTCTGCTCAGGCCTGCAGCTTCTCAGGGGGAGCCTGAGGGGACTGGGGGTGGGGAGCCGCCCCCACTGCTCCCGTGCTGTTGGGGTGCTCTGCCCCGCTCACTCCCCCTTGTGGCCCTCCCCTCTCAAGGGGGGCTTGAGAGGTGTCTTCCTAGGGGCAGCCCTGGCCTCATCTCTCAGCGTAAAAGTGCCCCCGTCGGACTCCCGCTCGTATCTTAAGCTCCACGTGCCCGCCTGGCACACAGCAGGAGCCCAGCCACGGCCGGGGGTGGGCAGGTGACGGCTCTCGATGCCCCTGCAGGGGCCAAGGCTTAACGCTATCCACCGTGTGCTCCCCGGGTCGCCCTGGTGTGAGCAGCCGCGGGTCTGCTAGCTCAGCCACAGATGCTGGCTGGGCTCCCGCAGTCTGTCCCACCGGGGCCTGGAGACAGGCACATGGAAGAAGACTCAGGTGCCCGGCTCAGGAAGACAGGCCTGTCCTAGTGTCACCAGGCAGCAAAGGTGCTGAGCCTAGGGCTCTGGGTTCCCCTGCCAGAGGTCAGGGCTCACTTTGGCTGAGCGCAAGCATCAGCCTGGGACTCCGGAGCGGACAGGGAGGCCTTCCCGGAGAAGGCGGCGATGCCCGAGCAGACTGTCCCAGCATCCCTAGCAGGTTGGCAGCCAGCCCGTGGGCGCCTCGGGGACGGCGGGAAGCGGGTGAGCAGGGCCACATCCGGGCCTTGCCGGCCCGCCCCGGCCCTGGAAGTTGGAGCAGTGGAAAGTGCAGGGGGGCTCCAGCGGGGAAAGCCCCTGTCCCACTATGTACACTTCAGACCTTCATTTTGCAGGCCTGGGGGCAGCGGCACCAGTGACAGATACCTAATTTGCAGGACCCAGTGCACACAGAACCACAGGGCTCCTTGTTCAAAATCATGGAGAACTTCAGGGTGGCTACAGCAGAGACTGAACTGAGGGCCCCAGAAGGCAGTGGAGGGAGGGACTGGGAAGAGGGGTTGACGCTGCAGGACGCAGCTCGGCCTGGCAGGGAGGTCACAGGCGATGAAGACATAGGCAAAGACAACCCGGTCCAGGCGCTGGGAGCCGGCAGCCGGTGGCAGCAGACCCCCAACGCTGGGACTCAGGGCCCTGGCTCTGGGCCTGGGGTCGACGGTGCAGCACGAGGGGTGGGAAGGGACTCCCGCGGGGGGGGTGCACGCCACGGGGTGCTGGGACAGGGGGCCCGGATGAAAGGCTGAGAGGGAGCAGGGCAGGACCCAGCAGGCGGCGGTGTCTTCTGGGTCGGGCAACCCTGGGAGCTTTGGGAGGCCCCCTCGTCTTTCGTCACCCCCAGCCGTGCTCTCCATCCCCAGTTCCTTGTGGCCCCCACTCAGTCCGAATCCCTGGTGGTGGACGGAGCAGGTGATGGCGCCTCTGGAACGTCTCTGCTCAGGCTCAGCCCACAGGGCTCCCCTCGCCCGAGAGCCCACAGGCGTCTCTCTCAGGGCCTCCAGGCCACCTCCCTTGAGGACACTCCGTCTGATCGCGATCCTCCCACACGCATACCCCTCGGCCTCCATCGCCCCTCACCTGCCCGCCTGCTCATGTGCCGCGGTGGGGCGGGAGGGGCCCTGACGGCTGCTGTCCCCTCAGGCCTCCCTGGACCCCGGCGGCCACAGGCTGGACGAGGAGCTGTGCCAGACGCTCACACAGCGCTACACGAGCGTCATGAACCGGCTGCAGAGCCTGGGCTACAACAGGCGGGTGCACCCGGCACTGACCGAGCAGCTGGTGAACACCTATGGCATCCTGCGGGAGCGGCCCGAGCGGGCTACGTCCGAGGGCGGCTCCTACACTGTGGATTTCCTGCAGCGTGTGCTGGTGGAGACCGTGCACCCCAGCATGCTCACCGACGCGCTGCTGCTGCTCTCCTGCCTCGGCCAGCTGGCGCACGACGACGGCAAGCCCATGTTCATCTGGTGACGCTGCCTCGCCGGGGCCCGCACCTGGGCGCACAGCCATTAAAGCTCACCTCGGACGCTGGCCTCTGGGCCCGCGCTGGTACTCCTGGGGGGCGCTGCCTCCTCTGGGGAGGAGCCCAGAGCCAGCGCCCCCTCCCCAGTTCCCCTTCAGTCCTGCCTGCCTTGTGGGTTCATGCGCCTTCCGGGGCCCCTGGGGAGAGCCCCAAGACCAAAGCTCAGCAGCTGTCTGACCAAGGGGGATGTTCCAAAGGCCCCAAAGCTGGCCTGACGGTGGGAACACAGGAGCCCCTGAGACCTGGAGGGGGGAGAGCAGGAAGCAGGAAGGAGCCGAGCTGGCAGGGAAGGGGCGTGGGTGTGCCAGCAGGCCTGGTGATGAGCATGGAACTGAGGCCTGGGCACAGAGCAGGAGGCAGAGGTGAGGTCAAGAGAAGGATGTGGGCGTGGGAGCTCCTCCCTCTGCACGAGGCAGCCACAAGTGCTTCTGGAACCTCACTGAGGGCAGGAGGACGTTAAAGGGAGGGGAGCCAGGAAGAACCTGGGCACCGGGCAGCCCAGGGAGACGGGGTCCCTGCCAAAGGCCCCCGCAGGAAGGGATGGGCCTGCGAGAGTCAGAGCTGGCGAGGGCAGATCCCTACTGCAGGGGCAGAGCTCAGGAGCACAGGCCGGATGGAAAGCCGAACAGAGCCGGGGAGAGCTGGAGAGTGTGGGGGGCGGAGTGGGCTTCCTGGAGGTGACCTATAGACCCAGAGGGGGAAGGGCTCGTGGAGAGTGCGGGATGCAGGGGGTGTAGGCCAGGATGCTCGTCCCTTCAGGACGTGTGTGAGGAGAGCAGAGGCCCTGCCTGAGGAAGGGGAGGAGGTGGTGGAGATGCGGACCCCAGCCAAGGAGGCTCTGCAAGCGCCGCCGCCCGCCAGCCTGAGGACCGCAAGTGAACAGAGGAGCCCCTGGGTCTGGGTTCAGACAGAGGAGTGGTGTCAGCAACCAGCAAGGGGTGCAGATGAGAGGGGGTGTAGGGCGTGCTGGGGCGCTCCGGCCCCAGAGCACCCTGCCTTCTTGCTCCCCTCACTCCCAGTCCTGCTACTTCGGGAGATGAAGCCAGACCCCTGGGAATGGCAGGGGAGGCCTCTGTGTATAGATATGTTAGAGCGCTATACACACAGGCCTTCTAGCTCTGTCTGCTGAGAAGGCTTAGCAACACGACAAACCCGTAGCAACGAGCACACCCAGCACCAGATCTTGATTTGTAAAGGGTGTCAGGGATTTCTGGAAAATTGGGGGCTGGGGGGGAGAGCAGAAGCCCTTCTCCTCCATGTCTGTAGGTGTGAAGGGCGGCCCTGGCCCAAACTTCAGGGCAATTGAAGACACAACCTTAAGAGCTCTAGGAACTGGTTCACAGCTCGAATTAGGAGGGTGGATGGCAGGGCAGCGCTGAGCAAGCGCGAGGCAGCTCGGTCCTGGGAAGCAACAGAACGGGTGCAAGAGGGCTCGGCGGAGGCAGAGCTGGCTTCCACCTGGCTCGCGTGCCGCGGGGGCCCCGCCTGCTGCGCGGAGCCCAACCAACGGCCCTTCCCCCAGATTGGAAGCTTCTTGGGGGAGGGTCACAGAACCGCTGTGCCCGGCGCTGAGCCGGTGGCTGGCTAGGCCTCTCCGAGTCCGCCCCTTCCTCGGACTGGGGGAAGCAGGTCGGGGTGGGGTAGATCCCGCAGTCTGGGCTGCGGGAGCGAGCGCCGGGGCCATTACACTCTGACTTGCGGGAGGAGGGAGGGGAGGAGGGAGAGGGGGAGGCAGCGCGCATCGCGCTCCACTCCCTGACGCTGCGCCGGTCCGCATTAAAAAGTGTCGCCCTCCACTTGGTGTGGGCTGCACCCAGAAGCCGCTCCCATCGGGCGGGTCTGGGGGGCGGGTTCTCCCTGCAGCTTTCAGGGGAGGGCGGGGCAAGAAGGATCTGGGGCGGGACCAGGGTCTCTTTCGCTTTCCCTTTTGTTCTCCAACGGGCGCCGAGATTTCGCGCGGGTGAGGAGAGGGCGGCTTCTCGGGTGGCTCCGCCTGTGCCCGTACCCCCAGTCTCGCGGGGGCTCAGCGCCTTGCCGGCTCCGCGCACAAGTAGTGCCACGTGGCCTTGACCCCTGTGGCTCCCCTGCAGCTCCCGGGCACGCACGAACGAGTCGACTCGCACGCTGGAAGCCAGTGAGTCGTCGGAGAGATTTGCTACCAAGAGCCCCGCACGCCACGGCATCCCCGCCCGACTGGCCCCCGACGCCCTGCGCCCTACGGCCCTCGCCCTTCCCTCGCCCTGTGCTGCACGCTCTCCCCGGCCTGGCCCGCGCGCTACGTTTCCCGGCCTACTGGGCCCTGGACCGGCTGCTGGGCTGCTGGGCGCCGGCCGCACGCCCAAGCGACCAGATCCGGCCGAGCGCCGCAGCGGCTCTGCCGTCGCTGCTTCTTGTCGGCCTGCCTCTGGCATTGCCCGACCTGCTGCTATGGCTGCTGCTGCAAGCCCGGCGCCGTCCCTTCTGCTACCAGCCCCCTCCGCAGTGCTGGGCGCCCCCCACGCCCTGGCGCCCCCCAGCTGAGCCCGCGCGCAGCTTCAGCTTCTTCAGCGCCACCGTGTGCCTGCTCCCCGCGGGCTGGCGCGCTTCAGCAATTTGCCGGACAGCCAGCGGCGGGCCGAGACCGTGGGCGCCGTGCTGCTCGCCGGCCTGCGGCATTCGCCCTACGGGGCTACCGGCTGCAGTTCGCCAGTGCAGGGGATGCCGTGCGCGGTGCTGACAGGCGCCGTGCCAGCGAGTCTGGACTTCATGTGCCTGCGGGAGGTGTTCGATCTTCGCGCAGAGCGACGCCTGGTGAGCCGCCTGGCATCCAACCTGGGCCCGGTGTCGTACGACCTGGGCACATTCGGCCTGCAGCCCGGGCTACACCTGAAGCTGCTGGGCAGTGGGCTGCTGCTGGCCTCGCGCTACCCGCTGCTACGCGCAGCCTCCCAGTCCTTCCTCACGCACGTCGCGAGGATGCTCCAAGGGACTACTCTCCGTACAGGTGCCCGCCCACCGGCCGCGGCGCTCCGGAACCCGGGAGGGGCGGGGCATGGGGTCGAACGCGCCAAGGTCCCCAAGCGCAGCTGGGCTTCCTGCACTGCACGCATTTGCATGCGCCGAGCGGTGAGCCCGACTGGCTGCTCGTAGGCTCGTGGGGGGCCGCCCCCCTCACTCTGCGCGGAGCCCCAACCCTTGTCTGCACCTCCCCTCCCCGCACCGTTTATTCACTGCTCCAGGCACCGCCAGTCCCTTCGAGTGCTGGTGGGCTCACAGATGGGGACCGGGCGGGGCGGCGGAAGGTGCGGGCGCAGCTGGGTGTCCAGGAGGCCGAATGGCATCTCGGACTGAGCCTTCCTTCCCTCCCCTCCGACCCACCCCGCCCCTCAGAGGACGGGCTCCTGCGCCGCAAACAGCTGACGCTGTTGCTGGACTGGGCCGAGCTGTCCGAGGTTGAGAGCCGCCCAAGTGACGAGGCCGTGGCCTTCAGTGTGCTCCTGGGTGCCCTAAACTTCGACGACTGCTCGCTTAGGTGAGAAGAGGCTGCAGCGGGGCGGGCGGGCCGGCGGGCGGCCCCGCCCACCGAGCGCCGGCCCCTGCAGCAGCCGCAGCACCAGCTGTTCAGTCGCTTCCGGGACGCCGCCGGCTGGGGACGCGCCGGGGCTGGGGGCGCACGGGCGTGGGGGGGCTCGCGGGCCGAGGCTCTCACTGATGCCGCCCTTCCCCGCCCTGCTCCGCCCCCCCCCCCGGAACGCTGCTGAGAACCTCCAACCTCTGCCACTGCGTGGCCTGCTCCGCGGAGAGGCTGAGGTGAGTGGCCACCGGGGGGCCAGGCAACGCCCGGAAGGAGGGCTGCCCTGACCGTGGTGACGCTGCCACCCTCCTCAGGGCCTTGGAGCAGGAGGAAGGGCGCCGCCGCTCCCTGGCAGGCCAGAGGAGACCGGCCCCAGCACGGGTGGAAAGACAGCCAGGGACGCAGGACGTGAGCCTGGCCAGCCGCCACTGGAACAGGACGACCTAAAGGACCTTTATTGTACGGGGCCCTCCCTCACACAGTCTCCTGGGCCCTGCGGTACTCGTAGACGCTGCCCCGCTCAGGGAAGGCTGGGGGCTGCAGGAGCGACGCCGGCAGAGGGGCGGGGTCCTCTGGGTCCCCATAGCCCCCGCCGCCTGGTGTGTGGAGACAGAACACATCCTGTGGGGCAGAGGGGAGGTTCAGCCTGGGGATGGGATGGGCTCTGCTGTCTCCTGCCGCCAGCCCATCCCCGCGGGGCAGTGCATCCACAGCAGCCAGCTGGGACCCCAGAGAGCCGGTCTGCGGCCCCCATCCTTCAGGAGCCAAATTAAACTCCGTCTCTAGTTATCTGTGCAACTCCATTCACTCTGGGATGAGGGCAGCTGGGGGTGGGGGCGGGGATGGCAGAGGCCGGGCCGCGATCCTTACCCCGGGGCACACGGGCACCGAGGTCTTCCCACCCAGATTCACTGTCCGGCCGTCCTTCCGGATCAGTAGGTTTAGGCCCCGGGTTCCGGGCTCACCCCCTGCAAGAAGAGGCCAGGTGGGGGTGGCCCAGGAGGCAAGGAGGTGAGAGACACGGGGGGTTGGTGGGGGAATAGGGGGGTAGATGGGACAGGAGGTGGGTGGGGAACTGACGGCCGTGATGGGGGAGACTGGGCTGGGGCAAGGGAGGAAAGGAGCCACTTACCCATAAGGCCGTAAGGCTGGAAGGTGCGGCGCTCGGTCAGCACCGACAGTAGCGCCTCCTCACGAAAAAGCAGCTCGCGGATAACGCCATCGCCGCCCCGGAAGCGGCCGCGCCCCCCAGACCCCCGTCTCAGTTCGAAGCGGCGCAGGATAACTGGGTACCTGCGCGGGGCCAGGGGCTCAGCCCCACCCGCCCCGCCCCCGCTCCACCCCAGGCCCAGCGCCTCAGCCCCACCCCTCCGTGCGCGGCTCACCTGCTCTCCAGGATCTCGGGGTCGGTGATGCGCGTGTTGGTCATGTGGCTGTGCACACCGCTGCGCCCGTGCCAGCCGGGGCCCGCGCCCGCGCCGCCCGCCACCGTCTCGTAGTAGCCCACGTGGGCGTTGCCCAAGGTCACGTTGTTCATGCAGCCCTGGCAGGGGCAGGCGGCCGCTGCACTGGCTGGGGGTGCGTCCCCTCTCCGCAGGTCTCAGCCCGCAGCCCTCCCCCCGCCCCCCGCCCCCAGCAGCCCCAGAGCTGTGCCCACCGGCCCACCGCACCTGGGAAGCGGCGCAGGCCCCGAAGGCCCTCAGGATGACGTCCACCACCCGCTGCGACGTAAGCACGTTGCCGCCCACCACCGCCGCCTCTGGGGACGGGTCCAGGATGGAGCCCTTGGGGATCACAACATGCACCGGTGCCAGGCAGCCCTGTGGGGAGAGGGGCCAGCGCTCAAGAACGGTTGGGAGGTACGCCACCCGCATCCCTAGGATCAGTCCGACCTTGGGCTGACCTAGCCCCAGGCTCCCTCAGGGCGACATGCTCTCCGTGTGCACAGCACACCCTCGCACACCTGGTTGAGTGGGATGTCGCGGCCGACCAGACAGCGAAGGCAGTAGATGAGCGCAGACAGCGTGATGGCGCGAGGCGCGTTGAGGTTGCCCCACACCTCGGGCCCCGTGCCGCTGAAATCAAACACCGCGCTACCCTGCCCGCCAGAGAGGAGGGGGGACGTCAGCGGCCAGGCGGCCACGGCCCTGACGCCTGGGGAGGTCCTTCCTCCCAAGACTGACCTGACTCGGGTCGACCTGCACTCGGAGTCGGATGGGAGAGCCGTCGTCCATGTGGTCCTCCGCAGACACCTCCAGGGGCAGGCCCCGGGCCTGCCGGGAGATTCCAAAGGCCCGAAGCATGTCTCGCACAGCTAGCTCAGCGTTTGCCTGGTGGGGAGGATGTTCGCTAACGGCCACGCCCCCTTCCAGGTGGGCCAGGTGCCCCCCACCTCCGTCCACCGGTCTGGGCGGGCGCAGAGCTGCCCGCCCGCTCCTCACCCCAGGCCCACCTGAACATGGCCCATGTAGGCCTGCACCACAGCCAGGCCATACTGCTCGATGAGCTCGCCCACCAGCTGGGTGCCCTTCTGGTTGGCTGCCACCTGGGCACGCAGATCTGACAGGTTGTCGTGCAGGTTCCGCGTTCCGCTGCAGCCTGGAATCTTGCCTGGTGCCAGCAGGGCTTCAGTTACCGCTGAATGGATGCGATCGCCACTGAGCCGCTCTCAAAGTCCCGGGGCCACCTGGTGCCCTGCTCCACACCTGCTGTACTTCCGCTGGGGCACTGCAGGGGCCACGTGGTGGCCCACCACTGGCTCCCCACTACCCTGCTGGCTCTTCAGGCCCCTGAAAACCCCCAGCTTCCCCCCATCAGCTACTGAACCTTCCTCCCACACCCCAATCCCCCAGGGCACCCTAGGACGGGACAAGCGGCTTTGACCACGACCGTGATCTCAGGGGGCTGGAGGTACCTGGGGCAGGGGGCAGGTTCCCTCAGCAGCTCTCCTCCTCCTTCATTCCTCCTGCCCTACCACCCCACCACCTGGCCTTTTCTGGGCCCCCCTCTCCTCTCCCAGCAGGAAAAACCACTTCCCTTAACCCTCCCACACTCACACTGCCCTCAGCCCTGGGGCCCCGAACTCACCGCCACAGCCAGTCGTTTTGAAAGAGCGCCAGCGTGGCGGCCTGTGCGCCCCGCCACCGCCCCCAAAAGATCTGGACAAGGCCTCCACCTCGGGCAAGCAGTACAGGTTCTGGCCCCGTGGACCACTCCCTGCTTCAGGAAAGCTCCCCTCCTGAGTCTGGATCAGGGTCCTCTCAGGCTCCCTGGCTACTGGGCCCTCTGCCACGTGCCTGCACAGGTCCCTCGGTGATCCCTGCCCTCTATCTCCACCCCATACTGACCAAGGGAGCAGCCAGGCCTCAGTCACTCTGTTCGCGTTCTAAGCATCCACAGCAGCCCATGGCTCTGTTACCCCACCTTCCACCCTGCCTGCATCACCTACTCTCACTCCGGGGTGCCCCCCGGGCTCTCAGACCCCTGCAGCCTCACACCAGCTGTCCCTGACCCCCAGGTCCCACTGCGGGTTCTGTCCCACCCACCTTCCTGGCAACCGCAGTGCCAGAACCCGCATCCTACAGCTGTCCAGGCTCGATTCCCTCCCCGCTGCCCGCATCCCACCACTCACCAACCCTGGCCTCCGAAGCACCCTCAGCGTTGCTTCCCAGCTTGAGGCTCAGCATCGTGCAGGGCGAGTGCAGCTGCCCCCAGCCCCTCCCGCTGCCCGGCCTGCGGGGCCCTCCATGCCCGGGACCCTCCATGCGCCCTGCACACAGGCAGCTCAGGCCCAGCTGAAGCCCTTCACAGCTGCCCGGCCGCCCCACCGCCCAGTGACTGACCCAGGCCCAGGAAAGCTCTCCGAGAGCCTGCAGCCCCTGGCCGCTGGTGCCACCGTGTCTGCAGTCCCCAGACCCTATGCAAGCCCAGTGCAAATCACAAACGCCACGAGCAGCCGCCCGCCTTAAGATAGGCTCCTCCCCCTCCTGCACCCAATCCCTTGGGTATCCTGGCCAGCTCCCCACCCCCAAACCTTCCAGGCCTTCCTGGGCCCAGGTAGAACCTCTGAGAGGCGATCGGCAACCACCCCGGGGTTCACGGCCCAGCTCCTTCAGCCTGGAGGCCGGCCTAGGCCGGGGGCAGGGGGCAGCGGGGGCTGCATCCCTGTGTCCGGCCCAGCCTGGCTGCAGGAAGCGGCCAGGTGTTTCAGCCCCACCCCAGACCCGTTCCCACTTACCCTCCTCCTGGAAGACACCCGCCTGGACGAGTCTGAAGGACAGAAAGACGGCGCCCTCCTGCTGCAGGGTGGTGGAGTGGGGGGGCATGGAGCCCGGTGTGAGGCCCCCAATGTCCGCGTGGTGCCCGCGGCTGGCCACGTAGAACACAGGCCGCGTCTGGCCCGGCCAAAACACCTAGGGGTGAGGGCAACAGTCAGGGGCGCTGGCGGCACCACCACCCAAAGCACCTGGGCGGCGGCGCTCACCGGTGTGATGACGGTCAGGTCCGGCAGGTGGCTGCCCCCGGCGCTGGGGTGGTTGCTCAGCAGCACGTCGCCGGGGTGGAGGTCAGCCCCCAAGTGCCGGATCTGAAGCCAGGAGACAGGTGCCGAGTGGGCAGGGGGCCGGTGCAAGGGGCGGGGGGCAGGGAGAGGGGCCCGCCGAACCTGGAACTGCACCGTCTCCTGCATGGCACCCAGGTGCACAGGGATGTGAGGGGCGTTGGAGACCAGCCCCCCGTCGGGCCCAAAGAGGGCGCAGGAGAAGTCCAGGCGCTCCTTGATGTTGGTGGAGATGGCCGTGCGCTGCAGGATGCGGCCCATCTGCTCTGGGGACACAGAGTGACCAGAGGCCCAATGGCCCCACGCCACCCACAGCACATTCCCGGGGTACGGAGAGGAAGGGCCCACTGCCCTCAAGGCCTCCGAGTCCCGGACCCAGGCCCCGAAGTGGGTGACGGTCCACCTAGACACTGCGAGGCCACGGCCAAGCCACACCTTGCTCATGAGAAGGGCACCCCCTTCCTCCCCAGCCCTGCCCGACGCCCCCATCCACCCTACGCCCTGCTTCGTGCGTTAGGAAACGGATGCCGAGACACAGGCTCCGGAGCCTGGGCTCAGCGCGCAGAGCCCGGATCACACGGTGCTGGGAGGAGAAGGGCGCCCACCCTGCCCAAGGCCTGCAGTGCGGCGGGGCGCTGCCATCCCGGGGCCGGGGCCACACTGCCCGCGCCCCCGCACCCCCGCAGGAGGGCTTCCGCTTCTGCCCCTTCCCCCGTCACGCTTTCTCTGTGCACACGCCTGCCGGGCGCGCCGCAGGGAGCAGGCCGGGGGAGCAGGACGGTGGAAGCCACTCACCAGCGATGCTCATGAAGCGGTGGGAGAAGATGGACAGGCGGACGGGGTCAAGCTGGGCACCCACCGCGCTGGGGGCCTCAGCCCCCACGGAGATGCGGACGTCCCCGGTCTCGGTCACCTCTGCCTGGCAGGCTGGCTCCACCAGGATGGTACTGGGGGCAGGGCAGCAGAGGGGCTGCAGGAGCCAGGCCACACCCCCCTCCCAAGCAGGGACCCCATATGCCGAGGCCCAGAAACAGCCCAAGCACGAAGGGACCCCAGAGTCCTTCAGACTCCTGCAGCCCGGGCCAGAGAACGCCCCGCCAGGGCCCCACGGGTCACCCCAGCCCCGGCAGCCGTGGCCCCGGCCCTCAGCCCACCTGTTGCTGTCAATGATGAGGCAAGGCCCCTGCAGCTTGTGCCCGAAGCCCAGCTCGCCCAACAGGTACACGGGGGTCTCCTGGTAGCCCCCCTCGAAGTAGCAATGGGTCATCTGAGGAGGGTGTCAGGTGAGCGGAGTTCCTAGGGCCGGCGCCCTCCCTGCGTCTCCCCCTCCGACGGGCACAGGCAGGGCCACCAACCTTGTCTACCCGGGGAGGCCCACTCTGGACTTTCGGGACGGACTCGAGGCGAAGGCCACTGCGGCCAGTGCCCCTCACCCGCACGTCGTCCACCACCACTGGCCGCTCGGGGATGATGAAGCCGAACTCCCTCATGTACCTGCGCACCCGGAGGTCCCGGAGAGCCCTCAGGGCGGGCAGCCAGGCCAGCGGACCCCAGCCAGGGCTCCCAAGACGCGGAGCTCACATACCTCTCAACGAAGCCTGCCCCAAAGTCGCCCGCTCTGGGGGAGCGGGCAGTGGCTGGGCGCTGGTGGGCGGACACCATCAGGGCGCAGTCTGTGCCCTGGTAGCGCAGGTGCAGGAAGCTCTCGGTGCTAATCTGGGCCCTGCAACGGGGACAGGCAGGGCACGCGCGCGGGGTACCCTTGAGGACACCTGGCCCACCCCTCCCTGGCTGCCGCCGAAGAGGCCCCAGGTGAAGCGGCTAGGATGCGGCAGCCCCGGAGCCCCACCTGGGGAAGCCCTGGGCCCGCAGGGCGTCCACACACTGCTCCTCCAGGCGGCTCAGCCTCTGGTCCAGCTGCACAAAGGTCTCGGGAGCATAGGGCAGGGAGCAGGGCTCCTGTGCCTCGTGCACCACGTCTGCCAGGGCCAGTCCCAGTGCCGACAGCAGCCCACTATGCCTAGGGGGACAGGGACCACACAGCGAAAGGGTGGGGTGCCTCCCAAAGTGGCCCCCCAGCCCCAGGACACACACACCACACCCAGACACACCTGTGAATGTGCACGGTGTCCATGCCCAGGGCCCGGGCGATGGCGCAAGCGTGCTGCCCACCAGCTCCCCCAAAGCAAGCCAGCACGTGGGCCGAGGGGTCGTGGCCTCGTGCCTGGGGAGGCAGAAGGGGATCAGTGGCCTACCCTGCCCCGCCCGGCCCTCCCCCATCCTGCCCACCACCCCCGGGTGAGGGCAAAGGCGGCTGTACCTGCGTGAGCGCACGGATGGGCCGGCACATGGCCTCGTTGGCCACGCGCACAAACCCCATGGCCACCTCCTCCAGGCTCAGTGGGGAGGCCGGACAAGGCCCGTTGGTCAGGAAGCTGTTGACCTCGGTGGCCACAGCCTCCAGGGCCTTTCGGGACGCCTCCGGGGACAGCGGCTGGTCCTCTCCCGGCCCAAAAATGTGGGGGAAGGAGGCAGGCAGCAGGCGCCCCAGGACCAGGTTAGCATCCGTCAGGGTCACAGGGCCTCCTGGGAGGCGTGCACGGTGTGGGGCTGGAGGGCAGCGCCGGGAGCGGGCAGCGGGGGTGGGGCTGGCGGGGTCGGCTGGTCCCGGGCCACGGTGGAGGCGGACTCTTACCTTTGCGGTAGCAAGCGGGGCCGGGGTGGGCTCCGGCAGACTCTGGCCCCACCACGAAGAGGCCTGACCTTTGGAGAGGGGAACTAGAGGTCGAGGCGGGTTGGCAGGCAGGGCTGTGGGTCCCGCCCAGGTGCGGGATGGAGCTGACCTGAAGAAGAGGCGGGAGCCCCCGCCGGCTGCCACGGTGTTGATGTCCAGCTGGGGGGCCTGGAGGGTGACACCGGCCGTGCTGGCCTCGAAGACGTGCTCAAATTCGCCAGCATAGCGGCTCACGTCGGTAGACGTGCCTGGTGGGACACGGGGTGGGAAGGAGTCATCCCACAGACCTGGACGCCTGACACTGCCCAGCCCGGCATCTGAGGCCCCCCCGGACCCCACCCTCGGGCCCTCGTACCTCCCATGTCGAAGCCGATGACAGGATGGCCACCCTCCGCCCGGTAGGTGGTGGCTGAGTAACCAACCACGCCCCCAGCAGGGCCCGAGAGCACCGCGCGGGAGCCACTGAAGGAGTCCAGGGGCGCCAGGCCGCCATCGGAGCGCATGAATAGCACCTGCACGTCCTGTGGGCGGGCGGGCGGGCAGTGAGGGGTGGGGCGGCGCAGGGCGGGGTGGCCGGGGGCGGGCAGGCGGGGGGCCTCACCTGGAGCTGACCCTGGAAGCCACGGCAGAAGCCCTGCACGTAGCGCCGGATGGCGGGTGTGAGGTAGGCGTCCGTGCAGGCAGTGTGAGCCCGAGGCACGATGCGCACCATGGGCGTGGCCTCCGAGGACAGCGACACGTGCGCGAAGCCCAGCTCCCGGGCCAGGGCGCCCACCTGCTGCTCGTGCTGGGCCCACCTACGATGACGGCCCAGTGCCGCTGAGCTAGCCGCCCACCTGCTGGCCCACCCGCCGCCCGCGGCCCCAGCCGGCCCACACTCACGTGTACGAGTGCATGAGCACCACGGCCAGGCTGTGGATGCCTCGGGACAGGAGCCGCTCCAGCTTCCCTCGCAGGCCCCCCAGGTCCACAGGCTGCTGCACCTCCAGCAGGTCCCCCGTGCGGCCTGCAGGGAAGCCCGCCGCTGCCCCGTCAAAGGCCCCTCTGGGCCTGCTGCCCCGCACCCCAACACTCGGGCGTGCGTACCTTCCACGCGCGTCCCAGCCCCTGGCTCCCCTCGATACAGCACCACACGCTCGTCCACTTCCAGCACCTCCTCGTACAGCATCTCGGGCATGGGCACAGCCTGAGGGCAGGCGGAGGCTCAGAGGAGGCCCAGGCCTGAGGGTCCCCGCTGGGGCCCTGCACGGGTGGGGCAATGCAGGCCAGGGGATGTGTCCCAACAGGCCGGCCCACAGGCCCAGGAGACACAGTGAGACAGGGTGACACAGTCAGAGCGGGTGGCCCCAGGAAGGCCCACCCAGGGGGCGGGTCTCTGCCCCCAGGCCTCTGAGTGCAGCCAACTGCCCCACCCCCACAAAGGCAGCTCCTTCCCAGAACCCAGCAGTGGGGGTGAGGGTCAGGGTCCAAGACAGGGTGGAGCGGCAGACAGGCCCAGGATGACACGTGACCAGTCGGGGCTAGGGGGACGCAGCGTCCCCCTACGAGTGCCCGGAACCTCCTCTCTATCAGCCGGTGGCCTTGGGCTGGCATCGACCCTTCCAAGGACCGCCCTCCCCGAGGGGCCACGGCACCCCAGAGAAAACGTGCGCTGCAGAGCTGGCCGCCTGCTAGCGTGGATGAACTCACCAGGTCAAAGAGGTCTTCACGGGCCTGGGTGCCCACGTGCAGCAGGTCTCGGAAGCCGCGAGTCACCAGCAGTGCCACCCGCTCCCCGCGCCGTTCCAGCAGCGCGTTGGTCGCTACCGTGGTGCCCATGCGGATGCTGGCGATGCGACTGGTGTCCAGCGGCTGGTCCCGCGGCAACAGCATGCCCCCCTCCTGGGAACCACGTGGTCAGCCATCAGGCCTCTGGTCCCAAGGTCCCTCCCCACCCCAGCACTCTGCCCTGGCCACCTGCTCCAGGATGCGGCGGATGCCCTCGGTGGGTGCGTCCACATATCTGGCGGGGTCTTCTGAGAGCAGCTTTAAGACCCTCACGTGCCCCCCGGGGCACTGGGCAAAGACATCTGTGAAGGTGCCTCCACGGTCGATGGCAAAATGGAAGCGCCCCTCCGGGCTGCCCATGGTGATGGGGCTGGGGTCCAGCAGCGACTCTTCAGCTGGCAGTCCCGGGAGCACTGGACAGAGGCAGTGGGTCAGCAGGGAGGCCTGGGGTCATCCACAGGCAGGCAGCCCTGGGCGGAGCCGGGATGGGGCGAAGACAGGGATCCCACGCCCATGAGGGGCCCTGGGTGGAGCCAGAGCTGGGCAAGTCCTGCAGGGCCTAATGACCCCCACTCCCCAGCTCCAGTGCGCAGGGTTGCAAGGGACCCCAGGGCCTCGAGCAGGCCTTTCAAAGGAGGAGGCGCGGCGGGAGGCCTCGGGCTGGGGTCTCTGGGCCCTTAAGCACGAAGAGGCACGTGCGTTGGGGGCTAGTGAGAAAAGGCCCACTTCCAAGAGCTCGACCTTGGAGCAGAGGCCGAGCAGGACAGGGGGACGGGGCGGAGCCTGCGCAGACGACGGGGCGGGGCCGGGAGGCGAAGGGGAGCGGGCGGTGGGGGCGAGTGGGGGCCGGGGGTGCAGACAGGGGAGCGGGGAGGATGCTGGCGTGGGGCCCACCTGACCTGTCGGCTTCGGTCGCTCGCCGTCCGGCCGGCCGCACTCGCTCCGGGCCCTGCCCGCGCCCGCCCCCAGCCCGGAAGCGGGGCCCGCCCCCCGCACGACCGGTCCCGGCGCGCCGGGCTCTGCGGTTGCGTCAGGCTCGGGTGGCCCGGAGCCGCCCCCTCTCGCGGCCGCGAGCTGTCCCAGGGCTGCGGGGCGGGGGCCCGAGCTGGGCCGCGGGCGGCAGGCGTCTCCATCCGGATCCCCGGCGGGGCGGCTCTGTGCCGGCGCGGCCCACCCCGCGGCCCCGCCCCGGGCACCTGGGCTGTGCGGCCGCCCGGCCGGCCCTGCGCCGGTCCGGAGCTCGCTGAGCGCGGGCGCCCCGGGTACCCTCCCCTCCAGGAGCCCCGGTGCAGGCGGAGCCCGCTGCCCAGACGACCTCGGACCGCGCCCCCCAGCGTGCGGCCGTTGCGGCGGCCCGGGGTGGGGGATGCGTGACGCGGGAGGGCGGAATTGAGTGGCCCGGCGTGGGGGGGGCGGGGGGGCGCCCTGGAGAAACCCCTCAGTCCCCGTGGGCGCGCTAGGCGCTGGGGGCTGTGGGCCCTCCACACCGCGCTCCCAGGCCGACCGCGCGACGCTCGGGCTGATATCGCCAGGCGCTGTGGTCAGTCTCGGGACCACGGGGCGGGTGGCTGCCCTTCCGCGGCCTGTTTCCCCGCGAGCTGAACGCTGCCCGGGTGCCTGCCCAGGCCTGAGGTGGGCTGGAGCTGTGAGGGGAGCCCGCAAAGGAACGGTAGGGGATACGGGGGCTTCCCAAGCAGAGGAACAGCAGGTGAAGGGGCCACCTCAGCTCATGGTCCAGGCAGACAGATGGCCAGACACGCAGGGACACTGTTCATGCCCTGGCCCTATCCCACCCCAGGCTCTCCCGCTTCCTTGAGCCTTGCTGGCCCCTGAATCCCGCTTGGGCCCAGGAGGAGAGAGGGAGGTGGGCTGCTGTGAGAGCACAGGGTCTGGGCCACAACCCTGGCTGCAGCAGGGCTCCCCACGGGACTGGTGGCCTCTGGGCACCTCACATCCTCTGTATGATGGGGGGTTAAAGGGCAGCATCACGGCTCCCTCACTTCGGTCCAGCGCTGCTCTCAGAGAGCGCTGCTCTCAGAGATGTCACCTTCTCCCTGCTGCACCCCTAAAAGAGCCCCCCGACTCCATTCCTCGCCCCTTCCTGCACAGCACCTGTCAGCACCTGACAGGACACGGCCCCGCGGGAGCAGGGGTTCCTCCCACTTTTCGCTGTCCTGCACGGTTCAGTGAGTGCAGCCTGTGGGCCCCTGAGGAGACCCCCACGGCCCTGGCCCATGCACCTCTTTCAGCATCCTTGAACTTGATGGTTCTGCGCCGGGGCAAGCAGGGGCTGGCAGCCACCTCGGCCGGGAGCCCGGAGCGGCACCAGCTTCAGCTCCTGGTTCTCCGGGATGAGCTGCACAAGCCGCCGCAGCTCTGGGTTCTCCTGTGCCAGCTGCTGGATCTCCTACCACAGCCCTCGTAGCTGCTGAGGAGGGACATGCCCGGCAGCGGTGGGCGGCAGCTGCCGGCAGCCGGCGGGCTGGCCAGGGGCAGCAGACCCTGCCGTTGTGAGGTCAGCGCTGACCCTACCCCCGCGCCTCAGCCGCATTCCAGGGATTCAGAGCCAGGGCCCAGCGGTTCCAGGCACCTGGAGCAGGGCGAACTTGACCTCTGACCTTTGGCCCCCTGAGGGTTGAATGACTAGAGGAGCCCAGACCTGCCCCAGGCCTGGAGTCCCCCTAGGAAGCCCCTCCTGGAGGACAGAAGCTTCTGCATCCCCGCCTAGGATGCCGGTGTTGCAGGTAGACGGGTGCGAGATTCAGGCATCCTTCCCCACCCATCTGGTCACCACCCACTGGCCACCAGCTGCCCGTGCCAGGTTATGGGGCTGGCTGACTGGGCACAGTCCCAGAGGCGGTCGTGGCCAGCACGGCATCTGAAGGGGTCAGGAGGGTGGATGTTTGAGCTGCCCTGAGGGAGGGGGCATGTCTGGCCCAACAGCACAGGGGAGCTGGACTGCGGAGACTAAGGTGGGTCAGAGCTTGGGGGCGTGGCTAAGCCAATGAGCACCTCAGGGCAGGGCTGGAGGCAAAAGTGGTCCTGCTGTTGGGGTGGCAGGGAGTGTCATTGTCACATGGAGGACGAGGCACCACATTCAGGGCCACAACCTCAGGGAATGGGGGGGAGGGCAGGGAGCAGGGAGGCCCCAGGAGACATTGAGGACAGCAGGTTCCTGGGGGCAGGGGGGCCACCTCAAGGACAACAATTGGGTTTACACTTGAGGTCATATAAAGGACTTCTTTCCTTCACCCAATCTGTCTTCTAATGGGACGGCTCTATGCAGTTGCCATTATTTTGTGTCACTTTTTCCATTATGTTTACTGTTTATTTCACATCATTGTTTCCTTGTTTCGGGTCTGCTGTTTCCAGTTGTTAACCAGTAGTTCTCCTGGGATTTGCATGTCCTTTCCCCACTGCTCCAGGGGGGCACGCTGGCAGGAAGTTCTCACCGGTGCTGAGCGTGGGGGGACAGTCCTGCAAGCAGTGTTCCAGGAGACTGGGGAGCAACCACACTTAATCTTGATGGAAGTCATGTCAATTTTAATGGTTTCTGTAAGTGGGAAATAATCCTCATTCTAAGGATTATGAAGTAGAGTGTTTATGACAGAACTAGAGATCTTACCCCAAAACAACGACAAGCTCACGGCAGTCAACTTCCAACTCAGACACTCTCTGGAGGCCAGAGGGTGGACGGTGGTAGGCGGAATTCTAAGAAGGCCCCCAAGTTTTCCTGCCCTGGCACACACACCCTGCATAATTCCAAGACTGTGAGTAGAATGGCTTTCACACCCATGATTGTGTTATGTCACATGGCCCGGCTGAGGTATAAAGGGGCATTATCCTGGGCAACCCTGGCTTAATCAGGAGATCCCATATAAGGACAGTTTTCTTCCTGGAGGAAGGATGCAAAGCTCTGGAGAGATTCATGCAAGGGAGATTCTCCACTGCTGGGGGGCCATGAGGCAGGACATGTGGGCAGCCCCTAGGACCTGAGATGTCATAGCCAAAATCTTGAAAGACAGAGAAAACTTCAAAAGTCACAGGATAAAAATAACTCATCACATATATGAGAATTCCAAAAGATTCACACCTAACTTCTCATCAGAAACAATGGAGACCAAGAGACGATGGGATGACAAACTCAAATCATTAAAAAACTCAAGCAAGAATCCAATATTTTGGAAAATGATCTTTTGTAAATTAAGGTGAAATACAGTCCAAAATAAACAGAGAATCTGTTGTTAGCAGACCTACCTTACAAGAAATACTAAAGAAAGTTCTTCAAGCTGAAAGGAAGTCACATGAAATAGTCATTCAAGTCCAATTGCCCAAATGCAGCCATGCCGCACCCAGACTCGTGACCTACAGAGCTGTGAGTTTACAAGCGGATGTAGTTTTAAGCCACTGCATTTGGGGCAACCTATTACATAGCAGTGGAAACTAGCACAGCCTCCTGTGTTGAAGGGAACGCAGGAGCTGATTATACAAGTATCTGGGTTGCAGAGGAAATGGCACGTGTGCTGTCCCGGGGCAGAGTCAGCCTTGAGACCTGGGATGGGAACTTTGAGTGGATGCCAAACTCCCACGAGCCCCTTCCTGGCAGAAGCAGCCCCTCCTTCCTCACTGGAGGAGCAGGCGGTGGCCTCCCCTGGGGCATAGAGGGCCGCCGACCGCTGCTGCCACTGCAGGTGCACGTGCCGTCTCCCCTCAACAGGTGCGTCCAGTTCTCAGTGCTTGGACTCTGAACTGGCCTTCTGCCTTATTTTGACTGGAAGAACGTGGTGGAAGTGACAGCGTTCCCATGCCGAGCCATGACCTTGAGAGGCCTGGCAGGGGCAGGAGTTCCGGAAGTGACCCTGTCACTCTGGAGATTGTCACTCTGGGCTTGCGGCAGTCACGCGTGGAGATCTACTACTTCTTGGTAAGAAGAGCGGGACCCGCCCCTCCCCGCCCTGCTCTGCATCATGACCCCTTGGTTCCGAGAGGAGAAAAGCTGAGAAGACGAGGCCTCCCCGCAACAGCCGCGGGTCAGGGGCATCTCTGGGAGGGGCAGGCTCTCACCCACCCCAGCTCCCCCAGACCCCACCCAGCGGTGAGGAGGTGAGATGGAAAGACTAGTGGCTCCACAGCATAGCTGAGCAGGCTCCTCAGACGCTGCGTGGGGTGTTGGGGAGGATGGTGGAGGTCCTAGTGGTGAGAAGTTATTAAGGAGCTCAAACAGGACTTCCTTGGCGGGCCAGTGGTTAAGACTCCCTGCTTCCAATGCACAGGGCGTGGGTTCAGTCCCTGGTCCGGGAGCTAAGATCCCACCCGCTGCACTGAGCAGCCGAAAAAAGAAAGAAAGAAAAAAAGCTCAAACACGTTACCACAAACCCAAAGGCTTAAAACGACATTTATTCTCTTCCAGTTCTAAGGGCCAGAAGTCCAAACCGAGTCATTTGGGCTAAAATCAAGATGTCAGCCAGAACAGTCCTTCTGGAGGGTCCAGGGGGAATGCCCTCCTCGCTGCGGCCAGCAGTCAGCGCTCCCTGGCTTGTGGCTGCCTCACTCCAATCTGCCTCCAAGGTCACCTCTCCTCCTCCTCTGCTTCTGCAACCAAATACCCCTCTGCTTCCACCTTACAAGGATACTCATGATTACATGTAGGGCCCACCTGGATACTCTAGGACACTCTCTCCTTCTCAAGACCCTTAGCTTAATCATACTGCAAAGTTCCCTTTGCCGTAGAAGTGACATTCACGGCCTTTGGGAATTAGGACCTGGCTACTCTTCAGCCTGTTACACTGACCGGACGTGGGGCAGACTTGAAAGTGTTCCTCAGCCACACCCTGATTCGTCAGCGAAGGGCAGCGCGTCACTGGCTCGGGAGCTGAAGCACATCCTTCGCCCAGTCGGTGGCTGAACCCTAAGCTATGATGACGCAGATGCAACTTCTGGGCAGCCAGGCTTAAACATAAGAAGTGGGGGGGCTTCCCTGGTGGCGCGGTGGTTGAGAGTCCGCCTGCCGATGCAGGGGACACGGGTTCGTGCCCCGGTCCGGGAAGATTCCACGTGCCGCGGAGCGGCTGGGCCCGTGAGCCGTGGCCGCTGAGCCTGCGCGTCCGGAGCCTGTGCTCCGCAACGGGAGAGGCCACAACAGTGAGAGGCCCGCGTACCGCCAAATAAATAAATAAATAAATAAATAAAAGAAGGGAGTGGGGAGACATCTCTGGTGGCATAGTGGTTAAGAATCCACCTGCCAATGCAGGGGACACGGGTTCGAGCCCCGGTCCGGGAAGATCCCACATGCTGCGGAGCAACTAAGCCCGTGCACCACAACTACTGAGCCTGCGCTCTAGAGCCCGTGAGCCACAACTACTGAGCCCACATGCCATGACTACTGAAGCCCGTGCGCCTAGAGCCCGTGCTCCCCAACAAGAGAAGCCACCACAAGGAGAAGCCCACGCAGTGCAACGAAGAGTAGCTCCCGCTCGCCGCAACTGGAGCAAACCCACGTGCAGCAATGAAGCCCCAACACAGCCAAAAATAAATAAATAAATAAATTTATTTTTTCAAAAAAAAGAAGGGAGGGGGGAGGGGACCTGAGGAGTGACATCATAAGCTGCGCACTGTGGAGGGACATACTTCACAGAACTGCTGCAGACGAGCCACTGGACTAATTAACTAACAGCAACAGCAACAAGCCCGAGGAGGGGCCAGCTAAACATAACCCAGAGTCACTACAACAGATCATCTAAAGCATCCAGTTTTCAGCAAAACACCCTGAGACGTGCGGAGAAACAGGACAGGGTGATGGGTACACAGGAGAGGCATGCCGCAGCCGCTGCCCTTGAAGGGCCAGGTCTTGCATTCGTTGACAGAGACACCAAAGCTTCGCCTACACAAAGGCCCGTGAAAGGGGCGGCTGCAGTGGCAGGTGGTGGCAGGCCCCTCTGCCACTGCAAATACCCCACCTGCGGCAGCAGAGACCCACAACCTCACTCGCACCCCTTCCACCTGGAGGGGCAGTTATTTGTTCTGCCCCAAACCAACCCCTATTCTGGACACGGCTTTGCCCTCCCTGACAGCTCCTCTCCTGGCACCTTCATCCCAGGCTCAGCAAATGCCTTACCTCCCGCTGGACGGTGCTGCACACCAAGGACCCATCTGAGAGCCAACGGCCCACGGCAATGGGCTCATGACCCCGGGACTCACTGGTCTTCCCAGGTTCCCCATCAGCCTAACGGAGTGGAGACAGTGTGTTGAAGGCCCTGCCATGCTTCCAACTGGCTGTTGACCCCTCTTGGGATGGGACGCTGCTGAGATGCATCTGTGCTGCCTAAGGGCTCTGGGGTCTGGGGACACATTCACTGCGAAGTCATGAGGTTCATCTCGGGGCTCTTCCAGGCCAGGGCCCCAGCAAAGTGTTCACAGGGTTGCACATTTTGTAAAATGTGCCAAGGTACATAATTTAATCACAGTCGGTTAATGCTGTCTCTTCCCACTGCGACCCACTTTGGGTCATTTCCTCCCCCGCTGCACTGAATGGGGGGGGGCGCATCGTGGGCTCCACTCAGGGAGGCGGAGTCGGGAGAGCTTTAGTGTGGTTCTGGGGGGACATTCACTTCCTGATGTAGTTAGTTCAGTTATTGCTGTCATTCTGGTGTAGAAGTGGCTGCCGGGAACACACCCGCCCTCTGTGCTGTGTCACTACACATCAAGCCAATGGAATTGGCTAAAGCAGTGTTGTCAATTCGAAAACCATCTAAGTTAGTCACAGACAAGAGCCCCAAAAGTCCCTGAAACCTTAGGGCTCATATGTAAAAGAAATCTGATAGAGGTTTTCTCAAATTTAATAATTCTAAAAATTTACACAGTATTAGCTAAAGGTGCTATTACCTGAAAACAACTTTTCTCCTAAGCTGTAAGTTATAAAAATAAACTTTGATGGGACTTCCTTGGTGGTCCAGTGGGTAAGACTCTGCACTCCAGTGGAGGGGGCCCAGGTTCGATCCCTGGTCGGGGAACTAGATCCCGCATGCATGCTGCAACTAAGAAGCCCACATGCTGCAACTAAAAAGATCCCGTGTGCCGCAACGAAGACCTGGCAAAGCCTAAATAAATAAATAAATAAAAATAAATCTATTAAATAAAGTAAATTTTGATTAAGCATGTTAGAGGGGAGACTAAATTATCCTCTCTCTATATACAGAAGGTCACATCATGAAAGTGTCATCATCCTAAGAGGCGACAGATTTTGCATATGAAAAGCACAGGGGAGGGCTTCCCTGGTGGCGCTGTGGTTGAGAGTCCGCCTGCCGATGCAGGGGACGCGGGTTCGTGCCCCGGTCCGGGAAGATCCCACATGCCACGGAGCGGCTGGGCCCGTGAGCCATGGCCGCTGAGCCTGCGCGTCCGGAGCCTGTGCTCCGCAATGGGAGAGGCCACGACAGTGAGAGGCCCTTGTACCGCAAAAAAAAAAAAAAAAAGCACAGGGGAAACATGTTAGAGAAATACGTCAGGAAGTTAATTGATGACATTCTGTTTGTTTTCTGTGTTTTGTGATGTTTGTGATATCGGTCGACTTAAAAAAATTTCTGTTGCATGTGGGGATTTCTTTCCTCACTCTATTCACTTAATTTTGTATATATGATTTTGTCCTCTGTTTCTTTTTTTAAAAAAATATTTATTTATTAATTAATAAAACTAGTTGTGGCACACGGGATTTTCATTGTGGCATGTGGGATCTTTATCTGTGGCATGCAGGATCTAGTTCCCTCACCAGGGATCGAACCTGGGTCCCCTGCATTGGGGGCACAGAGTCTTAACCACTGGACCACCAGGGAAACCCCTGTCCTCTGTTTCTTAAAGAGGGCCCTGAGAATGCTCTCCTTCAGACGATGTTTGCAAAGTTGCGGCGTCTGGGAACCTAGGTTTCAGAATGGTTCCTACCATTCCCCAGTAAGAGTGGCTCACTGAACCTAAACTCTTTGTACAAACAAATATGGTTTATGCTAAACTCCTGCTTTCCTCCCAGAACTCTGGGTACATACCAGGCAGGGGTGCCTACGTGACCGTGACCTCCCCCTATGAAAGCGGCAGGCCCTGAGTCTCCAGTGAGCTTCCCTGGTGGCCAGCACTTCACACACGTCGTTGCAACTTGTTCCTGGGGGTATGGAGTGTGACATGAGTGACTTCCCAAGGAGAGGACTCTGCAAGCTGGGGCCTGGTTTCCTCTTACTTTGCCCCACCAGCCTTTTCCCTTTGCTGATTTTGATTAACATCCTTTCCCTTGAATCTTGGTCATGAGTACAACTGTACATGCTGAATTCTATGGGTCCTAGTAAATCACTGAGTCCAGGGCTGGCCTTGGGGATCCTCAACACAGCTCCCAAGTTTGTATAAGCTTTAGGCCCCCAAACGCGAATCCGCCCACGTGCGTACCCTATGGCTAGAACACAAGGGCCAGGGGACCAAGGGGTTCTCACCCCTGAACAGCCCAGACCCTAAACCAGAGGTGCTGTCAGGTTGGAGATCTTAGTTCCTGGGGTGGGGGGACACTTCCACAAGGGAACACAGTAAGGTTTGCACTGATCTGGAAGGAAAAGCCACCCCCCAGTCACTCTGGACTCCTTAGGCCCAGAACCAACGTTATCCTAATTATCCTGAGCCGCTAGGGCCAACCGTGCAATGAGGGTGGGGCACCCGGGGGGCTTCCACCTGCATCAGTGGACTACTGCAATCTTGACCTAGTAAGAACTGGGAGAGTAAGAGCCCACACTGCTGAGGGAACAAAGCCCGCTCAGTCCAGATGAAGAGTCTAGGGTGAGGGGGTGGAGGATGGCTAGTGGCAGAGAATGACGGCCATTGTTCACGGCCTTCGACCAGGCACAGTGGCAGGGCCTCATGCCCCAGTATTCTAGGAGAACACCGCCTTGGAGGGCACGCTCTGCCCAGGACTTAGGCCCAAGCCCACCACAGTACGTCCATTCCGCACTGAACTGCTCCTACGGCGGCGGCGGGGGGGGGTATGTCCCCTCCCCTTGAGCCTGGCAGACCTTTGTGGCTGTCTTGACCCAGAATTTGTCAAGAGTGCCACTACGTGACTTCTGAGGCTAGGTCTTAGAACACCATTGAGGACTTCCCTGGGGGCACAGTGGTTAAGAATCCACCTGCCAATGCAGGGGACCCAGATTCAATCCCTGGTCCAGGAAGATCCCACATGCCGCAGAGCAACAGCTACTGAGCCTGTGCTCTAGAGCCCGCATGCCACAACTACTGAGCCCACGTGCCACAACTACTGAGCAGATGCTGGGGGGCGTGGGGTCGTACAGAGTGAAGAACCAAAGCAACATGGAAAAGAAAATTAAAACTGCTCTAAAAAATAAAGCCATGCGTATGTACAATATAAACTATGTCGGGCTGTTTTTTTTTTTTTTTTAATGGACAATTGTTAAAACTAAACGGTAAAAAACAAGAGAACAGAGAATGTGTCTCAGCTTGGGAAAACGAATGCATTTAGGAGCGCGGAAGAACAGAAGCCGTCAGACAAAACGATGCTATAATTCCAGCAGTTGCGGCTCTCACCCCTGAACCTCGAGGAAGACGCCTGGCGTCAAAGAGAAGCAGAGGTGCACCGGCTGCACAGGGTCCGAGCGGGGCTCGGCCGCAGAGGGAGAGGGAGAGGCGGAGGCGCGGCAGGGCCGGCGGATCGCGGGCGCAGTGGGAAGCCCGGGACCCTGGGTTCGGGAGAAGGCGCGCGCCAGCGACGACCAGGGCGACGCAGGGCGGGTAGGCCCCAAGGGTCGTGGGAACCGCCCCCACGACAAACCCGGGGGGAAACGACGTGGGGATCCCACGCCCTGCGGGTCTCCACCGCTGGCAGCCGCAGGACAGTCATCCCAAACGGCCGCAGCCCTACCTCCCCGCGGGCCGGAAGGGAAGAAAGTGGCACCGCCGGGAACGCTGGGAGAACCGTAGTTCTCCGGCACCGGAAATGGGAGCCGGAGCTCCGGAAACCGTAGGACACCGGAGGTCGGAAGCGGGGCATCCGGATCGCCGGGAACTGTAGTTCTCCAGAGAGCGGAAACGAGGCTAGCGGCCGGGCGGCATGGCGGGGCTGGAGCTTTTGTCGGACCAGGGCTACCGGGTGGACGGGCGGCGCGCCGGGGAGCTGCGTAAGATCCAGGCGCGGATGGGTGTATTCGCGCAGGCCGACGGCTCGGCCTACATCGAGCAGGGCAACACCAAGGCGCTAGCGGTGGTCTACGGGCCTCACGAGGCGAGTGGGCGCGTGCGAGCCGGGCTTCCAACGGGGCGGGCCGAGAAATTCGGCGGCGGCAACTGCGGGGTGCGCGGGGCCGCCAGGCTGAGCAGATGCTCGGGAGGTGAGGCTAGCGCGCGCCTCCATGTGGGGCCGCGGCCAGAGTCCTAACAGTGTGATGCACGATGGTCCCTGCCTTTCTCGACCACTGTCCCCTGCACTCTCCACTCCTCTTTGCTATTCCTAAACCCGCCAGGTGCGCTCCCACTCGCTCCCTCCCCACTCAGCTCTACTCCGACGTCACCCTCCGGTGACACCTTCCCAGATCACCTTACTCACCTGTCAGATTCCCTCCCCTACATCCACACACTTCCCTGCTTTTCTGCACCCGCCTCCTCAGACCTCAATTTAACTTATTTCTCACCGTTTGTCTCCCCACTGGAACAAACTCCGTGAGGACAAGGACTGTAAATAAAGCCGCCTGGGTATATTGCCACAACAGTGCTGGAGGCGGAAGGCCAGAAGGGTGGTAGAGAAAGCATGACACGCCTGCAGAGCAGAAAGGCTGATGGTGGGGAGGATGGGGAGTATTTCCAAATGAGATTG
Source organism: Kogia breviceps (assembly GCF_026419965.1). Classification (NCBI taxonomy): domain Eukaryota; kingdom Metazoa; phylum Chordata; class Mammalia; order Artiodactyla; family Physeteridae; genus Kogia; species Kogia breviceps. The sequence goes on from NC_081326.1 coordinate 77,089,685, forward strand.
AAGGATTTGTAGAACAGAGAAAAGATTTAGGATTTTTGTCTCATACGTTGTGGGACGCCTTTAAAGGTAACTAGTATATGTATTGCCTAGAGAAGGCAGAATCAGACTTGATATTTGTAAACAGACTCTGATACAAACAGAGTGGGTTGGGAGACGATGAGTCAAGGATGGAAACAGGGAGGCCTGTTAGGAGAGAGATGAGATCCAGAGGTGATAGTAGCTTGGAGACTGGAGCAGTGGCCCTGCCCCAGACTATGTTTTGGAGGTAAAGTAGTTGCTTGTTGAGATGCTGCAGATAGAGGGAGGGGAGGGAGGGAGGCCAAGGCTAAGAGCAAGAGCCAGAGCAAGGGGTAGTGTGAGCTGGGAGGAGTGGGCCTGGCTCACGTGTCCTCCCCCAACCCTCCCCCAGATCCGGGGCTCCCGGGCACGAGCTCTGCCTGACAGGGCCCTGGTGAACTGTCAGTACAGTTCTGCGACCTTCAGCACAGGCGAGCGCAAGCGGCGGCCACATGGGGACCGTAAATCCTGTGAGATGGGCCTGCAGCTGCGTCAAACCTTCGAGGCAGCCATCCTTACACAGCTGCATCCACGCTCCCAGATTGATATCTATGTGCAGGTGAGCAGACAGCAGCCCTCAACCCAGGGAGGGGAGAGTGGAGGAGGGTGTGTGTGTGGGGGGTGGGGTCAGCGGCCTAATGGACTGATGCCACTGGTGGGGTGGTCCCTGCAGGTGCTGCAGGCAGATGGTGGGACCTACGCGGCTTGTGTGAATGCAGCTACGCTGGCAGTGTTGGATGCAGGGATACCCATGCGGGACTTTGTGTGTGCCTGCTCAGCTGGCTTTGTGGATGGAACAGCCCTGGCAGACCTCAGCCACGTGGAGGAAGCAGCTGGTGGCCCCCAGCTGGCCCTGGCCCTGCTGCCGTCCTCAGGCCAGATTGCACTGCTTGAGATGGATGCCAGGCTGCATGAGGACCACCTGGAGCAGGTGCTGGAGGCTGCTGCCCAGGCCGCCCGAGATGTACATACCCTATTGGACCGTGTGGTCCGGCAGCACGTCCAAGAGGCCTCTGTCTTGCTGTGGGACTGAGCATATGGCCACCCAGGGCCAGAATAAAACCCACGCACACTCCACTGTACTTTGATCTCTCCCCGCAGCACTTCCATGCCCTCAGAGCCTGGCCTGGTGCTGGCTCCAGGGGTGACTAAGGATGCTCCCCCACATATGAACTGCAAACCCCTTGCAGCCTCAGGAGTCAAAGCCTGAAGAAGGAGGGGATGTCCCTAGGTGAGGAGAGCAGCTTGGGCCAGGAAGGGATCAAGGCAGCTGAGCAGTGAGACATGGCCTGGTGTAATGAGCCAAACTCTGAGACCGTGGAGTCTGTCATTCTCACCCCAGCACATCCAGGGCCTGGAGCACAAGTGCTGAGGGAGAACTCACCTGGCTGTGGTATCCCCCATGGTGATGTAGGAGCCCATATCCCACATCCTCTGGATTATGGCTTAGACTGAATGCTCACTTTCCCCCTAGGAATCCCTTGGGCCTGTCCTGCTACTTACCTTGGGCTCCAAAAGTACAACAGACACATGATCTAGCCTGGCGTCTGCTCAGCTCTGATTCTTTCTCAGTCAGACGCAGACACTCCCTGCTGCCCCACCACTGTCCCTCCCTCTTCAGACGCCCCTTCTCCCACCTCCTGCCCTCAGACCTGCCCGAGCCCCTGCAGCCTATCCAGGGGCTGCTTCTCCAATATCCCAGGCACCTCCTGGCCTGGACAGGGGTGCGCCCCACTTTCTACTTAATACACCCCAGCTCCTTTGACACCCCTTTGGCCAGTAGTATTACGCACCTTCCTGTGGCCATCTGACCCCAGTGACCTCGGTGCTGGGCACACGCTGTGATTCCACTCGGCTGTTTTTGGTGACCGACATCCACAGGAAAGGGTCCGCCAATGCCTTGGTCTCTCGGTCCACGGAAGCCCCCTCACTTCCCACCACGGTATGCAGACCTGTCACGGCCAGGACAGCACGTTCGGAAACCTTCCGGTGTCTATGCTCTGGTCGCCGCTTCCGGGCTTCCTCCCAACCTGCCCTACTCATCATACTACTCTGATTCCCCTTCGAGCCGAGCTTTCTCGAGCGGCCCGTCGTCTTCATTGCCCATTGCCCTCCGGCGTCGCACAATGCCGTCGGCCTGCCTGGAGAACGCTCTCCGCAGGCGGGGAAACCCAGACCCGGGTCCCGCTCCCTCCACAGCGGCTCTGCTCTGGGCATGCGCGGAGGCGGTGAGGCGGGGGGGGGGGGGGGTGACTACGGGGACGGCGCAGGCGCAGCGGTGTGAGGGCCGTCGGGACCGGAAGTGGGGGCCGGCGTGCAGCCCCGGGTCTGACAGGAGAGGCGTGCCCGGCCGGCGGCCGTACCTGACAGCGGGAGCGCGGTCCCGGAGCCGCCCGGCCCTGCGATGGGCCTCCTGTCGGACCCGGTGCGCCGGCGCGCGCTTGCCCGCCTTGTGCTGCGCCTCAACGCGCCGCTCTGGTGAGGGCGGGGCCCGGGGGGCGGGCGGGGGCCCCTCCGGCAGCGCGTGCCGGTCTCCTCCCGCCCGCCGGCATCACTCGGGGTCTCAGGCCTGGGGCTCAGCTCTCCCGTCCGGCGTCCCGCGTACCGGGACTCTGGGTCGAGGTCCCGCAGACATGCTCCCTCCACCCCCGGTGTAGAGGTAGAGGCTGCAGGCCGGCCCCGCTAACGCTCCGGTGGTCCCTCCGTCCCTCTCCCCTCAGCGTGCTGAGCTACGTGGCGGGCATCGCCTGGTTCCTGGCGCTGGCTTTCCCGCCGCTGACCCAGCGCACTTACATGTCGGAGAACGCCATGGGCTCCACCATGGTGGAGGAGCAGTTTGCGGGCGGAGAGCGTGCCCGAAGCTTTGCCCGGGACTTCGCTGCCCACCGCAGGAAGTCGGGGTGAGCGACGGAGCCGTGGGTATGAGGGAAGCAATGCCAGTCAAGGCCAGGGAGCTCTGCTCAGAAGCTCTCTTTGTGTTTCCAGGGCTCTGCCAGTGGCTTGGCTGGAGCGGACGATGCGGTCAGTGGGGCTGGAGGTCTACACTCAGAGATTCTCCCGGAAACTGCCCTTTCCAGATGAGACTCACGAGCGCTATGTACTGGGGGGGGCGGGGGAGGGTGGGAGGGGGCTGTGCCTAAGACCAAAAAGCACCTTGAGGGGGTGGCCTTGGGGCCGGAAAGCTCGTTGGGAGCGGGGGCCGGGGATGTCTTGGGACCAGAGAAGTCACTGGTGGGCATTTTAGGGCGAAAGGGGAGGGGTTTCAGCCATCTAGAGTGCGGCCGTGCTGAGGCTTCCCCAATACTGCATGCAGATGGTGTCGGGCACCAACGTGTACGGCATCCTTCGGGCACCGCGCGCTGCCAGCACTGAGTCTCTGGTGCTCACCGTGCCCTGTGGCCCTGAGTCTACCAACAACCAGGCTGTGGGGCTGATGCTGGCACTTGCTGCCCACTTCCGGGGTGAGGCTCAGGGGCTGCTGCTGGCAGGGGAGGGTTTGGCCACTGCCTCGAGCCCTGCTGAGCCTGCTTTTGGTCTTTAGGGCAGATTTACTGGGCCAAAGACATCATCTTCCTGGTGACAGAACACGACCTTCTCGGCTCTGAGGCTTGGCTTGAAGCCTACCACGACGTCAATGTCACTGGTGCGTGTTCTGGTGCGTGTTCTCGCCCTGCCCTGGCCACCATCCTCGCCAGCCCCTTACTGACAGCTCATTCACCTGCGTCTACAGGCGTGCAGTCAGCCCCTCTGCAGGGCCGGGCTGGGGCCATCCAGGCAGCCGTGGCCCTGGAGCTGAGCAGTGACGTCGTCACTAGCCTCGACGTGGCTGTGGAGGGACTCAACGGACAGCTGCCCAACCTGGATCTGCTCAACCTCTTCCAGACCTTCTGCCAGAAAGGGGGGCTCCTGTGCACGCTGCAGGGCAAGGTAGGGCCGCCTGCGTGGGGAGCACAGCGCCTGTGGGCAGGGTTTATCTGACCTGTCTCAAACTCTCTAAGCTGCAGCCCCAGGACCGGATGCCAGCGGGCGGGCCGCTGCGGGCTGCGCAGACGCTGCTGCTCATGCTTCTGCGGCAGGCCTCTGGCCGCCCCCACGGCGCCCACGGCCTCTTCCTGCGCTACCGCGCGGAGGCTCTAACCCTCCGTGGCATCAATAGCTTCCGCCAGTACAAGTACGACCTGGTGGCAGTAGGCAAGTAAGTGCCTTCTGGTCTCCACTTTGCGTACTCGGGGTGGGGTCGTGGGTGCCCGGGGGTGTCTGGCCAGCCGTGACCCCAGCCCGTGCCCGGCAGGGCTCTGGAGGGCATGTTCCGCAAACTCAACCACCTCCTGGAGCGCCTGCACCAGTCCTTCTTCTTCTACCTGCTCCCTGCGCTCTCCCGCTTCGTCTCCATCGGCCTCTACATGCCCGCTGCCGGCTTTTTGCTCCTGGTCCTCGGTCTCAAGATATCCTCTGCTTCCTGCTGTCTGTTGTGGCCAGCCTCCGGCCCCCCGCTCTAGGCTGGGGAGAGCTCTCCACCCTGGGGCGGGGGAGTGGGAGTGAGCCCTGGGTCCCCCGCCGGGCAGAGCCCATCACAGCCCTCGTCAGGGTCCTTGACTCAGGCACGCTCTGGAACTGTGGATGCAGCTGCACGAGGCGGGAGTGGGCCCTGAGGAGGCTGGGGGGACCTCTGGGTCCAGCCCTGCCCGCCCTGCGACACAGGTGATGGCCCCCCGCTCCTGCTGTTGGGGTCCCGGGTGGGGTTACTGCTGGCGCTCAGTCTTAGCTGGCGGGGGGACGGTGAGGATCCTTGGGGCTTCCCGGGCCCGGATCCGTCTCCAAGTGCCCGTGTGCCCTGCAGCGCGTGGGGCTGGCCTCGCTCGTGGCGCCCTTGCTGATCTCCCAGGCTGTGGGCCTGGCCCTCTACGTCCTCCCAGTGCTGGGTCAACACGTGGCTACCCAGCACTTCCCCGTGGCTGAGGCCGAGGCCGTGGTGCTGACGCTGCTGGCCGTCTATGCAGCTGGCCTGGCCCTTCCACACAGCACCCACTGGTGAGGAGCTGGGCTGGACGGGCGCGGGCAGGGTGCACCCTGGACACGCAGGCGGCTGCCCCTGAGCCCCTTGCCTTGCAGGGTGCTGAGCACAGAGGCCCCGGACAGGAGCTGGATGGCGCTGAAGCTGGTGGCCCTGATCTACCTGGCACTACAGCTGGCCTGCATCACCCTCACCAACTTCTCCCTGGGCTTTCTGCTGGCTGCTACCATGGTGCCCGGCGCTGCACTCTCCAAGCCCTCTGGGCCCCGGTATGTGCTAGTCAGTGCCCACCACAAAGCCCACCGTGACGCGCCCCCCACCTCCAGGGCCTGTGCCCCTCGCCACAGACTCCCCCTCACGTGTTACTCCTCCTCCTCCCCCACCTCGGAGCCGCCCTTGACCTTGCTTCTCCACGCAGGCCGCTCTGCGCTGCCCTGCTGGTGCTGACAAGCCCAGCAGCTACGCTCCTGGGCGGCCTGTTCCTGTGGCAGCAGCTGCAGGAGGCACCGCTTTCCCTGGCCGAGGGCTGGCGGCTCTTCCTGGTGGCGCTGGCTCAGGGCATGCTGGAACACCACACCTACGGTGCCCTGCTCTTCCCGCTGCTGGCGCTGGGCCTCTACCCCTGCTGGCTGCTCTTCTGGAATGTGCTCTTTTGGAAGTGAGGAAGGCAGGCGGGGACCCCCCACACGTCCCATGTTCTTGCTTTCCTGGGAAATAAACCGTTCTGTTTAGCTGCCTTTCGGGCTCCAGTCACACTGTCTGCTGTGTACGTGGGGCCCCGGGGCCTGCTACGGCACGAGGCTCTGCCTGCAGGATGAGACCCCCTGCTCAGCCCCTTCTGGTCCACTTACTGATGGCAGGAGGGAGGGCCCCAGCTGCAGCAGCCTTGGGAAGAGGTCCTTGGGTGGATGCTCGGGGTGTGGAAGTGGCACAGGCAGACCTGGCCGCAGCCCCAAGCGCACTCGCCCAGCCTTGGAGGTCTCTGCGCATCGTGGTCCAGCGCTGTGCAAGAGGAAACACAACAGGCAGGGCTGGGAGGCCTGACAGGAGCTGAGACACCCAGAGACCACACAGCACAGTCTTCAGCGCTGGAGCCGGCTCCCTGCAGAGGAGGAGAACGGCGCCCCAGTCAAGGCCAGTACCTTGTGTGGGCTTGGGATGGAGTAAGAGGAGCCCCTGGCCCGGCTTCCTTGGGGCCAAACCAGCCCAGGCCGGGGGCCCACACAGCACCACTCAGAACCACCCAGAGCAGACAGGCCACGGAACAGGGACCACCTGAGCACCGGGGGTTGGCGGGGGGCACTGATGGGCTGGTACACACAGAGGTCACTGGTTGTACCAAGATCCCTGAAAGGGACTGGGGTGTCCAGTGTCCATTCGGGAGGGGAGAAAAGCAAAGTGTAGCCCTCTGGTGACGCCATGGCCACATGAGGCTAAGAGACCTCACTGGGGGGCCAAGGTGCCCCTGCCAGCGCCCCATGGCAGCGAGACCAGTACTACCTCCTACAGGCCTCAGAGTTGGAAGGGAGACAGAGATGCACTGCCTGGAGCATCAGCTCAGGACCCACCTCCCTTCCTTCAGGACCGCATCCCGGGATGGGGTGGCCTGGAAAGTCTCAGGGGGGAAGATTCGCCTCCGGCCCCCGCCCAGGCCCACCTCTGTGGTGGGACTTATCTTCCTGGGGGGCTCCCCTCAACAGCTGGGCGTCCCTGACTCCACGGTGGGGGGCAGCACGTGGAGGGGTTCACTTTGGGGCTTCTCACTGCTGAAGGGCACGTGTGCTCTGTGTCCAGAGTGTTAGGGATGGGGTGGGGCAAGGGTGCTGGAGGCCCCCTGGGACTAGCAGCCTGTCTTTGGTCTGCTTGTCTTCTAGTCACCTTGAGGCTAGAGGAGGACTTGGAGCCCCACACCCTGCACCCCCAGAAGTGCCTCCAGACTGGCCTCTCCTGGAAATCTCCCCTGATAAGGCAGGCACCGCCTGTCTGTGTGCTTCCTGTCTTCCAAGGCGCATAGAGATCTCTGCTCTGCTGTGGTCTCCTGTTGTCTCTGTCTTTGTGGTCTCTAATACAAAATCCCTTCCGCACATTTTACCTGCACTTTGGCGCCAGTCAGTTTTAACTGGACTTAGGCAGCCACTTAAAACGCAAATCGTGAAAATACCTTACGTCGTGAAACATGCAAGTGGGGACAAAAGCTATCCGATCATCGGTTGTTTTGAGCTTACCCATACACAAGAGCTGGAGGGGAGCCATGGGAGTTTTGAAGCGGATACGTTGGGGAAGCAGAATTTCTGCTCTGATTTTCATTGATGTCGCTTGTGCAGTACATGTTAAAACCAAAGAAAATGTCCGGCTGTAAAGATACAGATGACACGTACAGCGGATGAGTATAAGGCCCCGCAGGTTCACTCTGAGGGTGCTTGCTGCTGGCCCCCACGTCCCTTCTCCGTAGTCACGGCACCCCACTTTTGACATGAGCGCAGGCACACCGCCAGACTGTGCAGCTAGGTGTGGTCCTGTGACCGCTGTGCCCACAGGACCTGAGCCGAAGCTTCATGGGTGAGTTCCATGCAGAGACTTCAAACAGAGGATGGCCCCCTGAGCCGCTTCTCTCTCCTGCCCGGGGCCACGTGGGACCGGAAGCCTGTCTGGGACGTGAGCTCCAGCTCAGGCTGGGGGTGGAGATGAGGAGGGGCTCCCTGACCCTCCAAAGCCCTTGCTAAACTGGGGTTAGCCGTCGCCCAGGGTTGCTAAACTGGGCTTCATTTGCAAGAAAGAAACAAACTTCTACTGTGTTTAAGGCGTTGTTATTGGAGTTTTCTGACACCTCAGTCTAGTTCATGCAAGAGGGACTATTGCTGAGCCCAGCTCACATGGGGCTCTCAGGCGGTGAGCAGCTGGGTGCATCTAGAAGTGTGTGTGTCTATTGTGTTGGTAGTAAGTGCTCATTCCTTGGTCTTGGTCGCTTGCCTCCCATGCCCCAGAAGAGCAGCTCTATGGCACAGGCTTTGTCTTTCTTCCTGCTTCTTTTCCAGCACAGAGCCAGGGACGTGGTGGAATATTCATACGTATTTCTTGAATGAAAGAAGGAAAGAATCAGAGGGAGCCCTTGTGGAGGTCCAGAAGGAAGCCCACGGGGCAGACCTGTTGGCTTCCACAGGGGCTCCTGTCTTATGATATGGGGTGAGGGCCCGGGAGGTTAGGGTGCAAGACTGGAGAAGTCCTGAGCCAGGCAGGACCCACCTCAGGACACCCAGCAGCTTCCTCACGACCAGACCCTCTGCAGACGTCCTCCTGCAATTGGCTGGCTGTCCCAGGTTTCCTCTGTGCTTCTATCAGACCATTTGCCAAGTCACCCCATTCCACCTGGGGCTTCAAGGTGGGGCTCCAGGGCTGCCCTGGGGGCCTTTCTCTGTGAGCCGCCCCCACAGGCTCCAGCTGCCCTCATGCCTGCACTCAGATCCTGTCTTTCCTCTAGGCCTCTGTCCTGAGGCCACGTCCTGTCACCTCTGCCTCCTGGATGTGCCATGGTCACCTCTAAGTCATCTCTTCCCAACCTGAACACCTCCCACCCCGCGTGCATCTCCTCCCCTGGTGCCCTCACCCAATCCTGGACCTGCGGTCACCTTGTCTCTCTTCAGGGGATGCCTGTCGCCTCCAGGATAAAATCAAACCTCCTTACCTTGGTCTCCAAGGCCTGCCTGGCCAACTGCCTTGTTCTTCAGAACATTTTTATTGCCCGCCAGAAGGAACCCTGTACCCCACTTCCCCCTCCCCTTCCAGCCCCTGGCACCATTAACCTACTTTCTGCTGCTGTAGATTTGCCGAATCTGGACTTGTATATGAATGGATTCATGCAGTACAGTAGTACCCCTTACCTTCAGGGCTTGTGTTCCAAGACCCCCAGGGGCAGCCTGAAACCCTGGAGAGTACTGAATCCTATCTGTTCGTGTCTTCCACCCACAAACTTAATGCTTTTTCCATCTTAACCAAATTCTTATCATGCACTGCGGCCATAACTTTTGCAGTTTTTGAGGTGCCTCAGCAAAACTAGCACGAATTTCTTTTTCCTTCACAGTTTCACGGATAAAAGATTGGTTCTTAGCGAAGATCTCAGCAACCTCAGCATACAATTTTTTTCCTTTCCTTATTAAGCTGAGGACTTTCACCTTTTCCCTTAAAGGAAGCACTTCATTTCACTTAAAAGCTTCTCTTTGGTTTACCTGAATCGCAAGTATCACTACTCTTGCACTTTGAAGCCATTCTTAAGTAAAATAAGGGTCACTAAATGTAAAACAGCTAGCTAGTGGGAAGCAGCCACATTACACAGGGAGATCAGCTCCGTGCTGTGTGACCACCTAGAGGGGGGGCATAGGGAGGGTAGGAGGGAGATGCAAGAGGGAAGGGATATGGGGATATATGTGTGCATAGAGCTGATTCACTTTGTTATACAGCAGAAACTAACACAATATTGTAAAGCAATTATACTCCAGTAAAGATGTGAAAAAAACAAATAAATAAAATAAAAGGGTCACTTACTTGAACACAGACACTGTGATGCCTCCACACTTGATCTGATAACCCAGATGGCTACTAAGTGACTAATGGGCAGGATATACTGGACAAAGGGATCATTTGTGTCCCAGGCAAGACAGAGGAGCGGGTGCAAGATTTCATCACTCTACACAGTATGGGCAGTATTAACACGTTAGCAATATTAAGACTTCCAGCCTGTGAACACATGATGTCCTTACATTTATTTAGGTCTTCTTTAATTTCTTTCAGTAATGTTTTATAATTTCCAGTGTACAAAGGTTGTTAAATTTATTCTTAAGTATTTAATTTTTTCTTTTAATTTATTTTTGGCTGCACTGGGTCTTCATTGCTGCGCGCAGGCTTTCTCTAGTTGCGGCGAGCGGGGGCTACTCTTCGTTGCTGCGCGCAGGCTTTCTCTAGTTGTAGCGAGCGGGGGCTGCTCTTTGTTGTGGTGCGTGGGCTGCACATCGCAGTGGCTTCTTTTGTCGTGGAGCACGGGCTCTAGGTGCACAGCACGCGGAACTGCAGATACAGAGGACTGACTGTAGAGTTATAGGTGGATTTTCAACTTTGCAGAGGGTCTGGAGGCCCTAACCCCTGCGTTGTTCAGGGTCACCTGTGAAATAGTAGTTGTGGTGCGCGGGCTTAGTTGCTCCGCAGCGTGTGGGATCTTCCCAGACCAGGGATCGAACCCGTGTCCCCTGCATTGGCAGGCGGATTCTTAACCACTGCGCCACCAGGGAAGTCCCCTAAGTATTTAATTTTTTGATGCTATTGTAAATACAATTAGTTTCTTAATTTCATTTTCAGTTTGTTCATTGCTGGTGTATCGAAACACAACTGATTTTTGTATATTGATCTTCAATCAAACTTGATGAACTCATCCATTACCTCTAATATCAACAGTTTGTGTGTTCCTTAGGATTTCACAGTTGACCCTTGAACAATGCAGGGATTAGGGGCGCCGACCCTCTGCAAAGTTGAAAATCCACCTATAACTCTACAGTCAGCCCTCCGTATCTGCAGTTTCGAATCCTCAGATTCAGCCAACTGCAGATGGCGTAGTACTGTAGTGTGTATTTAGCAAAAAAATCTGAGTATAAGTGGACCTGCGCAGTTCAAACCGATGTTGTTCATGGGTCAATTGTATGTAATTCATGTTATCTGCAAATATAATTTCATTTCTTCCTTTCAAATTTAGATGCTTTTTATTTTATATGCCTGCCTAATTGCCCTGGATAGACCCTCCTATATAATGCTGAGTAGAAGTGGCAAGAACCAACATCCTTCTCTTCCTTCTAATCTTACTAGCAAAGCTTTCAGTCTTGCACCGTTGAGTATATTAGCCATGAGGTTTTCATAGATGTCCTTTATCAGGTTGAGGAAGTTGCCCTGTATTCCTGTTTTTTTGATGTTTTTATCATGAAAATGTGTTGGATTTGTTTTTCAAAAGCTTTTTCTGGGCTTCCCTGGTGGCGCATTGGTTGAGAGTCCGCCTGCCAATGCAGGGGACACGGGTTCGTGCCCCGGTCTGGGAGGATCCCACGTGCCGCGTAGCGGCTGGGCCCGTGAGCCATGGCCACTGAGCCTGCGCATCCGGAGCCTGTGCTCCGCAACGGGAGAGGCCACGACAGTGAGAGGCCCGTGTACCGCAAAAAAAAAAAAAAAGCGCTATTTCTGTGTCTATTGTAATGATCAAATGTGGTCCTTTTCCCTTTATTACTATTATGTGTTATATTGAGTGTTTTTTTATACATTGATTGATGTTTACATCTATTTATATTTACATTACTGAGATAAATCCCACTGGGAAAAAGATGTACTGCATTTTTCAAGCATTGGGTTGAGTTTGCTAATATTTTGTTGAGAATTTTTGTATCTATATTCATATAGGATATTGGCCTGTAGCTTTCTTTCTTACGATATTTTGTCTAGTTTTAGTGTCAGGGTAATACTGTTCTCAAATAATGAGTTGGGAAGTATTCCCTCATCTTCTATTTTTTGGAAGAGTTTGTGAAGTATTGGAGTTGAGTCTTCCTTAATTTGGGTAGAATTCACCAGTGAAGCCGTCTCATCCTGGGCTTTTCTTTCTGGGAAGTTTTTGTCGTTGTTATTTAATTACTAGTTCAGTTTCTTTACTTGTTATCGGTCTATTTAGATTTTCTATTTCTTCTTGAGTCAGTTTTGGCAGTTTGTATCTTTCTAGGAATCTGGCCATTTCACATAAGTCATCTAATTTGGGGGCAAAATTATTTATGGTGTTCCCTTATAATCATTTTTATTTCAGTAAGGTTGGTAGTAATGTCACTTTTTTCATTTCTAATTTTAGAAATTTGAGTCTTCTCTTTTTATCTTAGTGAGTCAAGCTACAGGTGTGTCATTTTTGTTGAGCTTTTTAAAGAACCAACTTTTAGTTTATTTTCTCTGTTGTTTTTCTATTCTCTATTTCAATTGTTTCTGCTCTAATCTTTATTATTTCCTTCCTTCTGCTTACTTTGGGTTTAGATCGTCTACTTTTTATAGTTTTTTAAAAAAATTTATTTATTTATTTGGCTGCGCCGGGTCTTAGTTGCGGCATGTGGGATCTAGTTCCCTGACCAGGGATTGAACCCAGGCCCCCTGCATTGGAGCACCGAGTCTTAAGCACTGGACTACCAGGGAAGTCCCCTTTTTGTAGTTTTTAAAGTTAGAATATTAGGTTATTTATTTAAGATCTTATTATTTTTTTAATACAGTAATTTAAAGCTCTAAATTTCCCTCCTAGCAGCTCTCTTGATGGTGCTAAGTTTTAGTATGTTGTGTTTTTGTTTTTATTCATCTCAGAGTATTTTCTAATTTTCCCTGTGATTTCTTTTTTTTTAATTTAATTTTTATTTTTGGCTGTGTTGGGTCTTCGTTGCTGCACACGGGCTTTTCTCTAGTTGTTGTGATCAGGGGCTACTCTTCATCGCGGTGTGCAGCTTCTCATTGCCTTGGCTTTTCTTGTTGCAGAGCACAGGCTCTAGGTGCATAGGCTTCAGTAGTTGTGACCCACGGGCTCTAGAGTGCAGGCTCAGTAGTTGTGGCTCATGGGCTTAGTTGCTCTGCAGCATGTGGGATCTTCCCGGGCCAGGGATCGAACCCATGTCCTCTGCATTGGCAGGCAGATTCTAAACCACTGAGCCACCAGGGAAGTCCCTCCCTGTTATTTCTTCTTTGACTAATTGTTTATTTAGGAGTATGTCATTTAATTTTCACATACTTGTGAATTCTCCTACTCTCCTTCTGTTTTTGATTTCTAATTTCATTCTGTTGTACTCAGAAAACATACTTTATATGCTTTTACTACTCTTAAAATTTATTGAGACTTGTTTTATTGCATAACATATTATCTGTCCTGAAGAATATTCCATGTGCACTTGGGAAGAATATGTACTCTTCTGTTGTTGGAGTGTTTCATTGCTGCTCGTTACATTTAGTTGGCTTATTGTGTTGTTCAAGTCTTCTCTTTCCCTGCTGATATTCTGTCTAGCTGTTCTATCCATTGCTGAAAGTGGAGTACTGAAGCCTCCAACTGTTACGTTAAATTTTCTATTTCTCCTTTCAGTTCTGTCCAGTTTTGCTTCATGTAGTTTGGGGCTCTGTTAGGCAAATATATCTTTATAGCTGTCATTTCTTCTTGATGAATTGATCCTTTTTTCATTATAAAATGTCCTTCTTTAACTCTAATATAAACATTTGTCTTAAAGTTTATATTGTCTGTTATTAGTATAGCCCCTCCAGCTCTGTTTTGGTTACTGTTGGTGTGGTGTCCTTTTTTCCAAATTTTACTTTCTATTTGTGTCTTTGAATATAAAGTGTGTTTCTTATAGGCATTATATAGTTGGATCATGACTTTATAAAGAAAAATCCACTGTGCCAATCTCTGTCCTTTAACTGGAGACTTTAATCCATTTACATTTAATGTAATTAATGATACAGTACAGTTTATATCTGCTATCTTGATATTTGCTCTCTATGTGTCTTATGTCTTTTTTGTCCCCAATTTCTTCATTATTGTCTTTGTGTGTGTGTGTGTATGTGTGTGTGCATGTGTGTGTTATTTTCCAGTGTACAACTTTAAGTCCTTTATTTCTTTGACTATATTTTTTGAGTTATTTTCTTAGTGGTTACCTTTGGGATTACAACTGACATCTTAATTTGTAACAATCTGATTTAGATTAACATTGCATTAATTTAAACTGTATTAAAAGATGTTGCTCCTGTACAGCTGTTTCCCCCTTCTTTATTTATTGCCACATATTCCACCTCATATATTCTGTGTCTATACCCATAGATTTTTTTTTTTTTTTTTTGGCCTCACCACAGAGCTTGTGAGATCTTAGCTGTGGTGCATGGACTTAGTTGCCCTGTGGCAAGTGAGATCTTCCTGGACCAGGGCTTGAACCCATGTCCCCTGGATGGGCAGGCAGATTCTTAACCACTGCACCACCAAGGAAGTCCCTGCCCCCTTGTTTTGAGAGATGATTTTGCCAGATACAGAATTCTTGGTTGGCAAGTTTATTCTTTCAGCACTTGGAATATGTCATACCACTGCTTTCTGGCCTCCATGGTTTCTGGTATGAAATCTTCTGTTAATTTTATTGAGGACCACTTATATGTGATGAGTCACTTCTCTCTTGTTGCTTTCAAGATTCCTTTTCTTTGTTTTTCAACACTGTATAATGTGTACAGGTGTGGACCTCTTTTACTTCATCCTGCTTGGAGTTTTTTAACTTCCTGGATGTGTAGATCCATGTTTTTCATCAAATTTGGAAAGTTTTCAGTCACAATTTCTTCAAATATTCTTTTTGCCCCTCTTTCTCCTCTGCTCCTGAGAATTATGTATAGGTTGGTATGCTTAATGGTGTCCCACAGGTCTCAGAGGCTCTGTTAATTTTTCTTTCTCTCTATTTTTTTTCCTGTTTTGCAGACCAGACAATCTCAACTGACCTAACTTCAAGTTTGCTAATTCTTTCTTCTACCTGCTCAAATCTGCAGTAGAACCCCATAAGTAAAAATTTTCAATTTCATTATTGTATATTTCAACTCCATAATTTCCATTTGGATCCTGTTTATAATTTCTTTTTACTGACATTCTCTATTTGGTGAGATATTATTCTCATACTTTCCTCTAGTTCTTTAGACATAATGGTTTCCTTTAGCTCTTTGAACATATTTTTAAATTTAATTTAGTTTTTTATTAAATTTTTTATTATTTTAAAATGTTTATTGGAGTATAGTTGATTTACAATATTGTGTTAGTTTCTTCTGCACAGCAAAGTGAATCAGTTATACGTATACACATATCCACTCTTTTTTAGATTCTTTTCCCATATAGGTCATTACAGAGTACTGAGTAGAGTTCCCTGTGCTATACGGTAGGTCCTCAGTCCTCATTAATTATCTATTTTATACATAGTAGTATGTATATGTCAATCTCCATCTTCCAATTTATCCCCCCCAAACATATTTAAATAGTTAAGATTCTCCAGGGATAGTTTCTATTGATTGCTTCTTTTTTCTCTATTTATAGGCCAGACCTTCTTGTTTCTTTGGATGTCTCATAATTTTTTGTTGAAAACTAGACAATTTAAATGATATAATGTGGCATTTCTGGAAATCAGATTCCAGGTTTTGTTGCTGTTGCAGCTATGGTAGTTGTATTTGTGTATTGGCTTTTCTGAACTAATTCTGTCAAGTCTATTATTTGTCATGGGTAGCCGCTGAAGTCTCTACCTTGTTAGCTTAGTGGTCAGATAAATGATTGGACAGAAATTTCCTTAAGTGTCTGGAACCAATAAATCTCTGTCATTCCCAAGTGGCTCTGTGTATATGTGGGACATGCTTTCGGAATTCAGCCAGGCAGTTTACAACTCTGCTTTAGGCTTCACCTGTGCACAGAGACTCAAGGTCAGCCAGAAGTGAGCATTTAGGGCTTTTTCAGGTCTTTCATGAGTATATGCACAGCCCTACTTATGTTTTCGACCATCTGTATTCCGGAAATTTGTAGGGCTTTTCAACGCCCCTGTGGACAATGTATTCCCCAGTTCTTCCTTTAAAGCTTTTTGGTTAGTCTGTTATTTGCCCCAGCTGTTCTCCATTGCTTCAGGGAGATTACAGCTTTAAAACTACAACACTTGCCCGTAATTGCCTTCAACAGCCTCGGGGAATAGGCTACTAGCACTGGGCAAGTTGAGTGGGCTCGGCAAGAGGGGCCTTCCAGGGGGTCATCTGACTGGTTAAATAATATCAATGCTTTGCAGTGAGGGTGCTCTGCCACCGCGTCAGGTCTGGAAATGTTGCTGGACGAAAGCGTGCGATGGCTTCGAAAAGCGGTGGATTCCGGGTTGGGGGCGTCCGGGCGTGGGGGGCGCATCACCGCTGAGCCCTGCAGATCAGCGGCGGGATCAGGGAAACCAGGGTTGTTGGGAGTTGTCACGGCAACAGAGAGACGCAACGAGGACCCGCCCAACCGCTGGTTTCCACGACGTCCGGAAAAGCGCGGCGAGGCGGTGGGCGCCGCTGACCGACAGAGCTCCGCCTCATCCCCGCCCCACCCCCCTCCCACGCTCCCCGGTTCTCGCGAGGTTTAAGCTGTTTTGGCGCCGCAGAGGCCCACGGTAGCGGTGGCCGCGCTGAAGAGGGCCAATATGGCGGCAGCGGGGGCTCCTTCGCTTCGCTGGTTGGTGCTGGGCCTGCGGGGCGCGGGGCTGCCGGGCACGCGGGCCCGGGGTCTGCTGAGCGGTGCGAGGCCCGGGCAGCTCCCACTGCAGACACTCCAGGTGAGAGCTGGTCCTAACCCTGGCCGCTGTGCGGCCCCGCAGCCCGGTGAAGGTCACCGGTGGGGGGCTCCGGGCGCGGGCCGGGCAGCGCGGGAGCAGCCTCCGCACCCGGGCCCCCGCCCCGGCCGGACCCCCGCTGCGTGCCGACCTTGGGAGCAGGGCTGGGCTCCCGCTCCTCCGAGCAGCACAGGCACCTGGTGCCGAGCGTGGGGTCGGCGGGGCGGGCCCGCTGCCGGCTCGGGACTGGGCGCTTCCCCGGGGGGCGCGCCCAGGCCCGCTCCCGCTCCGGCCTTCCAGACTGGGCCCGCGTCCTAAAGTGATCTCAGCCTGATCTCGGCCAGCTGCTTGTGACCTTGGCCTGCCCCAGCACCCTTGCTTACTTCGGCCCGATTCCTGGCCCAGGATCTAAGAACACGCCTCACAACCCCCCCCCCCACCCCGGTCGAGGGGTCTGCAGCGGGGAAGGTGGGGAGGGCAGTGGCGCGGGAGGTGGCCGGTGCTGGGTGCCTGAGTTGGGAGAGGTAGGCGCTGAGTTAGATCGCCAGGTAGGGCTGGGTGGTGTTCTGGCAGGCGCTGAGCGGGACTCTTGCAGGCAGCGTCCCTGTCGTCGAAGTCTGGCCCGTCCCGGGGCCGGAAAGTGATTCTGTCAGCGCTGGGCATGCTGGCGGCAGGGGGTGCAGGGCTGGCTGTGGCTCTGCATTCTGCGGTGAGTGCCAGTGACCTGGAGTTGCACCCCCCCAGCTATCCGTGGTCCCACCGCGGCCTCCTCTCCTCCCTGGACCACACCAGGTGTGTGGCTGGCTGGGGGAGTTGCCGGGTGGGCCGGGTGGGGTGGGATCCTCGGCGCCCTTAACCCTTTCTATGTCTCTAGCATCCGGAGGGGTTTCCAGGTGTACAAGCAGGTGTGCTCCTCCTGCCACAGCATGGACTACGTGGCTTACCGCCACCTGGTGGGCGTGTGCTACACAGAGGATGAAGCTAAGGCGCTGGCTGAGGAGGTGGGGACGTGGGGATGCGGAGGACCCACAGCCTGGGGCTCCTGCTGTGCTGGACAGC